>NC_137616.1:2785170-2825170 GCF_963280865.1 Gymnoscopelus braueri | reverse complement strand
CTAGCATCCCTTTTCTGAGGAGAAGTTTAGCCAAAAATAGCCGATTTACGTTGTGAGCTTATATTACATATTTTAGGTAGATAGATAGATATATAGATAGATTTAGGGGTTTTAATATCATTTTTTATTTCTTAAATTATTATTTATTCACCTTGGGGGGAACATAGTCTCGGGGTTAACTGTGCTTGCGTGCGTGCGTGCGTGCGTGTAAGTGTGTGTGTGTGTGTGTGTGTGTGTGTGTGTGTGTGTGTGTGTGTGTGTGTGTGTGTGTGTGTGTGTGTGTGTGTGTGTGTGTGTGTGTGTGTGTGTGGTGTGTGTGTGTTACGGTCGCGGCGTGAACAGACAGACAGACAGACAGACAGACAGACAAACAGACAGACAGACAGACAGACACCCAGGCTGTGGGCGTACCGCTGGAGCGCATGCACTGAAGCATTGGTTTGTATTGGAATATGCAAAGAATATTAATAATAATAATCCTACACTTTGCAGATATAAATTATTACATGAACCTTGAGACATATTTTATAGGCTATAAAAAAAAGTAGCCGATGTACAAGCTTACAATAGGAGCTTAGATGTGCTATTTTCAAATATTATATTACTTTTATGTTTGAAACTTTAAGTAGGCCTATATTTTACAATGAGTGACACCCGGAGGAGCGGGGAAGGGGGGAGGGGGGCTCGCGGATAGCCTCGGGAGCTGGGGGGGTGGTGGTTGGATGGACACACGGCCGACGCGGTCCGTGCGTACACACACACACACACACACACACACACACACACACACACACACACACACACACACACACACACACACACACACACACACACACACACACACACACACACACACACACACACACACACACACACACACACACACACACACAGGGGGGTCCTCAGAGTTACTACAGCGGTCTGCCAAATCTTTGTGTGATATGATTGTTTTTTACTTTATAACCACTTGAACATTAGCATCCCTTTTGTGAGGAGAAGTTTAGCCAAAAGTAGCCGATCTAAAAGCTCACAACTTAGATCGGCTATTTTACATAGATAGATAGATAGATAGATAGATAGATAGATAGATAGATAGATAGATAGATAGATTCGGGGGTTTTAATACAATGTATTATTCATTTAATTATTATTGTGTGTGTGTGTGTGTGTGTGTGTGTGTGTGTGTGTGTGTGTGTGTGTGTGTGTGTGTGTGTGTGTGTGTGTGTGTGTGTGTGTGTGTGTGTGTGTGTGTGTGTGTGTGTGTGTGTGTGTGTGTGTTACGGCCGCTGCGCGGACTTTTGACAGACAGACAGACATTAATGAAGGATTAATGCACGCAGGTGCTTCGATGTTGGTTGGGGTAATTAATAGCAACTATAGCAACATGTCACCCCGACCCTATACAAGACACTTCACCAAGTTCATTCATTCAGGAAATGTTAGTATATTAATATTTATAGAATACATTTGTATTGACATTATAATAAAATAAATATAGGCGTGTGGATTCGTCTATATTCTCATCAGGACTCAGGGACCAAATAATAATAAATAATACATACATAATACATAATACATAATAAATATTACATATTGAATAATAATAATAATAATAATAATAATAATAATATATTAATATTCGATGAGCTTGTAGATCTGCTGTAATAATAATAATAATAATAATAATAATAATAAAATATTAATATTTGATGAGGTTGTAGATCTGCTGTAATAATAATAATAATAATAATAATAATAATATTATTATATTAATATTTGTGAGAATTACATTGTTTTTCTTTGATTGTCATGGATGTATTTTATGTTGAAAGGGTAGGCAATATAAGCTATGTAGCTTCAGCCTATACCTTTTTTTGGTCACAACTATGTCATGTATTATTGCTGCTGTTGTTTTAAGAAAATAGAGCATACTGTTTGCATAGTGTACAAATGACCAAAAATAAAAACTTGCAAAGTGAAGTGAAGTGAAGTGAATAATAAAATATTAATATTCGATGAGCTTGTAGATCTGCTGTAGAGCAGCTGTAGAGCTTGTCAATCTGAGCATCACAGCTGCATATTACGCACGATTTTACGCATGAGTTTATATGCAGAGACTTGAAAAATCACTTTCGGAGTGGGGGGGTGAAATATCCATTTCGGGTCGGACTAGCGATGTGTCGGACCCCCGGTGGGTCGGACCCCAGGTGCGTCGAAGTGGGGGTGCGTCGATGTGGAGGTGTTTCGAAGTGGAAGGGTGTTCCCCCGTTGGAGCACACTCACTCACACCAAAAATAGCCGATCTACAAGGTCACTCGCAGCGAGGCGTTGTGAGCTTGTAGATAGGCTATTTTTGGCAAGGAGCTTGACAGATATAGACAGACAGACAGACAAACAGACAGACAGACAGACAGACAGACAGACAGACAGACAGACCCAGGCCGTTGGAGCACACTCACTTTGATTTCGTTTTGATATAATTTCAACGGGGCATCATTCGAGAAGGCTTTCTGTCCGTCAGACATTCACTGTTTGTCATTATAATAATAATATGAATAATAATAACCATCTTATTTACTATATGCGCGGAGTGTGAGCTTGGAGATCGGCTATTTTTGGCAAAGAGTTATCGGTGTAGAGGGGGGGGGGGGGGGGAGAGCAGACCACGTGCGTAATTACGCACGGAAAACTCCGGCTTGATATCGTTTTACATTATAATAAATTATAAAAAAATATATAATCATTTCATGACTGATAGACCGGAAAATATAAACTTGACAGATCATATAAACATAAAAATTATAAGAATTCAAGTAAAATTGAGAAAGATCTGGCCGAATGAAATCTCAACTGCTCCTCTGTCTCAATGCGCAAAATATGCCACGGTCATGGCGGAGGAGTGGCTGTCAGTGGCGGACCGCCACTGAGAGTGGCGGACCGCCACTGAGAGTGGCGGGTCGGGGCGGAAAGTGGCGGTCAGTGGCGGAAAGTGGCTGTCAGTGGCGGTCAGTGACGGTTCGTGGCGGCAAGCTTGGCGTTCGTGGCGGGAGGCGGCGCTCGTGGCGGGAGGCGGCACTCGTGGCGGGAGGCGGCGCTTGTGGCGGGCGGCGGTCAGTGGCGGTTGTGGCTGTCAGTGGCGCTCAGTGACGGGTTGTGGCGGGTCCGTGGCGGTCAGTGGCTGTCAGTGGCAGGTTCCGCCGTGACGGTGGCGTCTCCGCCGCGGCGGGTGCGGCGGAGAACTGACGGTCTGTGGCGGAGAGGCAGAGGCTCGGCGCTCGTGGCTGAGGCTCGGCGCTCGTGCCAGACGCGCGGCGGTCGTGCCAGATGCGCGGCGGAGGCGTGGCGGCCGCCAACGCCGTTTTGGGATCTCGCTGTCTCTCAAAAAAAGACTACTCTTTACTGATAATAACGTTTGTCCAGCTCATGAATGAAGCCTGTGATTAGTGAGTAACAAGTAAGGAAAAAAAAATAATCTTAACCCATGGAATGGTGCATGAACCCTATAGAAAAAATAAGACTGGCACATCCGCTGGACGGCAGGTGCAGGACCAACAGTGGATACAACATAATAGAAGTTTGCACACTGTAACTTGCAAAAAGCTCCCAGTGGTCCATGAACCCCCACCACTATTGTGAGGGGTGGGTCTCTGATGGACCCACCCGACACAATAGTGGTGGTCCCCAGGTTGCTTATAGTCAGGATGGTGCGGTGGTCCCTGGGTCAAAATCAGTTGAAAACCCCTGCTGTAGCAGACACAACCAAATGGACCCGTACGCCAAGTGAAGATCTAGGAAAGAGCCATCAAGACTGGAAAATATGTTCGATACCTAGCTGAATAAATTAATATAGGAGTATTAGATAAAAGTTGGTATCTAAAAAATGTGTCAACAGGGCATTTGCCACTAATCACATCCAAAAACAGCTCTAGCTCCATTATTACTTTATTTTTTGATGAAACCCAGCCATTTTCAACGTGTGATCACTTGAAAATGGCCGATCACGGTAAAAAGTTCCAGTGGAACAGACTCTCCACCACCCCACGGACACTTTTTGGTCACATGCGCGTGCACGTTGTGGCTTCTGCGGCGCAACATCGTCAAAACAGGTTAAAAAAACGCTGGCAGCAGCTATAAAAAGCGGATTCTGGCGGTGAATGTTTTAATGCCGTTGAATTTGGATAATAGAGCAATTCGATGCTATATGGGGCCCTCAGCCTTGAGAAACAGAGATTTAACGCACAAACCGATATAGATTTGACAGTATACATTTTTTTTTATTATTACAGCGAGAAACTCTCGAAGCTCTCAAACCTAAAGGAAGCAGATTTACTTTGCCACAGCTGTATCAACATGTAGTAATTGTAGTTGTGAGCTTGTAGATCGGCTATCTTCGGCAACTTTTGAGAACTAGGGCATTGATTTATCATTATGGAGATACAAGGTTTTTGCTCGAGAGTGAGGAGAGAGAACACGTGACAAAGGTGTGAATGTCAAAACATTGTGATGATTTGTAGATCTGTTGGTTTGTGTGCAGTGAGCGTGATCACTGACCCAGTGGTTCTCAAAGTGGGTGCCGTGACGCAAGTCCAGGGGTGCCGCCGGAATACTTTGAGCTTGTAGATCTGCTATTTTTTTTTTCTTTTTCTTATATTATTTGGTAATTTGGATAATGTTTGACCAGTTTTTATTGTAGTTTGTTGATTACTTTTGATGCAGTAATGTTCTTTTTCTTTACTTTCTTTATTTTTGGTATTAAAAAGAAATCCTTAAAGATGGGGTGCCGTGATTTTCAGTGATTCCCCCCCCCCCCCTAAAACTATTATGGTTATACTAGGAGGAAGATTTTTTTCAAAAAAGTGTACAGAAATTGTTAAAATTATGTTTTTATGTGGACACGCCTCCAGTTCATTAAGTATACCTGGTTCTCACCTTAGCACCTCCTCCACCACCTTAGCACCACCCACCTGTCCTAGTCCCTCCTCCTCCTCATGCCCACACCTGTTGTGTTATGATAATGAGGGGAAGGTATGTTCTTACTATGTCACTAAAGCGCTGTTTCTCTATTGGCACGTTTGACCCTCAAGGTTTCAGCCTCCAGGTAGAAACTCAAAATAGTCAGAGAAGACATAAAACACCATAAACCACATTGGGGTATTGTTTTTACTCAAGTAAAATATCTGAGTACTTCTTCCACCACTGCAGATGGGTGGGCCGCGTGCGTTATCAGAGCATGTTTATTTTAATGATCAATTAATCAATTTTTTTCCGACTTGAATCAATGGAACTAACGTAGTATATACTTGAGGTTCCTCTGTACCATTATTATTTTTAGTTTTAAAGAGAAAACTGCCAAACTGAGATATACAAGAAATCACCAATCCCATACCTGTGCAGTAATGATGCGCGGGCCGACCTGTTAGCCGCAGGTCCAGCGGGTCAACCCACGGCGCGGGCGGACAAGTCAAGATTTCAGAGGCAATTGTGCGGGCTGCGGGTGTAGCTGGTCGACAAAAAAAGAAAAAAGAAATCACATACTCTTGTTTTGTCTTTATTCCTAATAAGAATAAGAATAATAACAATAAAACAGTTTGAGGTATATAGCCTACTTGAAGATTGTTTAAGAATACTCGATGTTGTCGAGGGGAAAGGCTTCCGTGAGCTGATGGCATTTCCAGAATACACTGTGCCCTGTCGTCAAACAATGATAGCGTGCCGAGAGAGAGAACGTACGCTGAGGTAACCGGAACGATCGCCCCAAAACACACTCGCCCCCATTTTTTACTGAGGTTACGTGTAGGAGTAGTACCTGGTGGCGACCGTTCCCAGGTCGCCCGATTTGATCCGGGGCGAACGTGTTTTAGGGCGAGCACCTCACCTCACATCGCTAATGGACGCTCTACCAGGAGCTGTGGTTCTGCTCAGGGAGCGTGGCGGCAGCAGCTGTTACCAAGAAAAATCGATCGACACATGCCCTCGACACGTCGACTCGCAAAATATGAGTCGTTTCACATCCCTAATTTAGCACATGACAATATTGTGCTACTGTAGACATTTAAAGCGACTTTGGGTACTTAAAAGAGCACTATATAAATCTGAGCTATTGTGATGATGATGATGATGATTTATATATTGTTTTGCCGGGCGGGTTGGGGCGGGTGCATTAAAAACAACATGTTGTTGTTTTTAATGGTAGGCTACCTGTCTTTTTGCCTGTCTGATCTGTGATCATGCTGAAAGCTGAATAAACATAAATATCATTACATTTTGTAAAGCTTTTTTTTATGTTATTTTATCATTACAATCTTTGTCTTTTGCCAATAATTTGGCCCACTTGCTTGCATATCCTCACAGCCCACAGGTTGAGAATCACTGAGCTGTGTAATGTAGGAAAAGAAAAGACAAAAATACGTCATTGTAATAGAGGTACATGGAAGTGTAGGTGAGGGTGGTCTTTCATTGTACAGGAGTCGTGTTATTAGGTGAGGGTGGTCTTTCATTGTAAAGGAGTCATGTTGTTAGGTGAGGGTGGTCTTTAAGTATAAAGGAGTCATGTTGTTAGGTGATGGTGGTCTTTAAGTATAAAGGAGTCATGTTGTTAGGTGAGGGTGGTCTTTAAGTATAAAGGAGTCATGTTATTAGGTGAGGGTGGTCTTTCATTGCAGAGAAGTCTCATGTCTCACATGGCACGCTACAAACCAGTAACAATTTTAGTAGATCCGGACGATCAAAATGCTGATTGAAATAAAAAAAGACCCCGTTGAAGATCCAAGCTGTTTCCTTGTTCATCTGTAAAATAAATGTATATATTTTCTTCACCTGAAGATGGAGTGCCTCAGTATTTTTTCCCTACAGTCTGCCTCACCACAAGCAGAACTTTGGGTTCCTTTGCTTCTAAAATAACGAATGCTTTATACAATATTTAGCAAAGAAGCTTTTGCACCCCTCGGTGGAGAATCAACGCAACTACATGTGTGAAACTGTGTTACTGTAACCATGTAAAATCACCAGTGGTGGAAAGTAACTAAGTACAGTAAAATGTTGAGGTATTTTTTACTTTACTTGACTATTTCCAATTTCCAATACTTCTACTTCTACTCCACTACATCTCAGAAGCAAATATTGCACTTTTACTCCACTACAATTATTTGAAAACTTTAGTAACTTACTTTTGTAGATTTTGATTATTATTACAAAACACGCGTTAACCACTTCAGCCCTATATATTTCAGCCATTTGAAAATAGCCGATCTACAAGCTCACAATGCGTTGCATCGCGACACTTGTTGTGAACTTGTAGATCGGCTATTTTCAAAAGATTTTTATACATTTGAAAACTTGAAATGGGACATTCTGTATGAGTACTTTTACTTTTGGTACTTTAAAAACATTTTGATGCCATTACTTTTATACTTTTACTCAAGTAGCTACATTTTTTAATTAGGTAGAAGATTTTAGTACTTTTTCCACCAGTGGTAAAATCACACACATTCACATTTTCAACACACTCCCAATTCCCCTCTGTCACTCCTCTTGTCTTGATTGCCCTGATTTGAGACTCAAGTCAGTGAAGTCTAGTTTACATGTGTGTGTGTGTGTGTGTGTGTGTGTGTTTTCCTGAGTTAAGTTCTGCCCTCTGGGTCCAACCTTGAATCTGAGTTCCTGACAAAATTGTGTACTATAAAATGTATTGCGTAAATACTAACATGCTTCATGGAAAATATGGAAGGCTTTACTCTATGGCATGTGACGGTCATAAAGAGGGTGAGTCAGCTTATCAGCTGCACTGTCAGGATGATAAAGGTCAGAAGGAAACCTTGTATGTCCAGAACTGATACTTTTCAGGAAATGGAGAAAATAAAATAACCTGTGTTCCAATAGATCTAATGCAGGCATTATTCACAAGCTCTTGTTGATTATTTGCATTGGTTAAATGTGTATAAGACCCACTTACCACTTTCATTTTGAATAATAAAAAAAAAAAAATCTATTGAAAAAATAGCGAAAATAGCTGATCTACAAGCTCGCAACTCGTTGTATCGCAACCCTTTGTGAGCTTGTAGATCGGCTATTTTCGCTACGTTTGTGTAACACTGCAGTACAACGAAGTATAGGACATTCATTTATGAGAAAACATAAAAAGTTTGAAATATGGAGATACAAGGTTTCTGCCTGACAGCGTTGAAACGTATAAAGGTGACCACGGTTTGTTCTTTGAGAGCACAGCGGAGGAGAATGACGATCGAGAGCATTTCCATCGAGTACGACTCCAACAACGCCCAGAATGTCTTCAGGAGAGGAGACACCGTCACCGGGAGAGTTCTGCTGGTGGTTTCCAGAGAAACGACCGTCGACTCGTTCTGTGTGAAAGCTGAGGGGAAAGCTAAGGTCCGGTGGAGCGAACATTATGGAGGAAACACCCACGTTACCTATTTCGCCAAAGACAAGATCTTCTCCCTGGAGAATGTGCTCCTACAACAAGGAGGAGATGGTATGTTATGATTATGATAATGATTAGTATTAGTATTAGTATTAGTATTAGTATTAGTATTAGTATTATTACCCTTATTATTGTTATTGTTATTGTTATTGTTATTGTTATTGTTATTGTTATTGTTATTGTTATTGTTATTGTTGTTGTTATTATTATTGTTATTGTTATTATTATTATTTAAGGAGATATGGTACAGTAGGACCTGCTCTCTTCTGCAGAAGAAGTCATACATTTTCATTATTATTATGATTATTATTATTATTATTACAGTTATTATTATTATTATTATTATTATTATTATTATTATTATTATTATTATTATTTAAGGAAATATGGTACATTAGGACCTGCTTTCTTCTGATTTTAATAAGCAGAAGTCATAAATATGTATTATTATTATTACCATTATTATTATTATTACTATTACCATTATTTGGAGCATGATTATTATTACCATTATTATTATTACCATTATTTGGAGCATGAAACATTAACTCAAGATGTATTTGTAAGGGTATAATCTTGTTTTTGTACTTGACTACACAGGCTCTGAGAGGTTGAGTCCAGGCAGACACGAGCGTCCCTTCTCTTTTCACATACCTGACAGGTAAGCAAGACAGAGATCTTACACTGCACAATAAATTAAGTATGTGGTCCATAGGTCAGGAGCCTATCTCCTGTTTATGTAGCGCGAGGCGGCTTGAGTACGACCCCCCTCTCAATCTCAGGGTGGACACTCTAACCACAACACTACTGAGCTGGTAACATCCTCAGCGTTAGTTTAACTCTGAGAGTGTGCCAATGGAACCAGACGTCCATCTGGTTCCATTTCATTAATGCTAAGCATTTTAGTGTGTATAGTTGACCAGTGGTGCAAAGTAACTAAGTACGTGTACTCAAGTAGCCTACTGTACTTAAGTACAATTTTGATGTACTTTTTCACATTTTCAATGTGTCGCGATGCGACGCATTGATTTTTATTTGTATCCTGTCCTCTGTCCGTCAGCGACCTGCCAGCATCGTTCAAGGGTAAGCATGGTAAAATCTACTACTCACTGAAGGCCAAAGTGACGAGTTCCATGAGGACCGCCAGCAAGACCAAGACACGCTTCACTGTGGTGTCCAGGGCGGACATGGCCCTCCCTGACCTGATGGTGAGTGATGCTAACTTATGCGACGTTACACGACACAAGTGGCATTTTGAATGTGTCTACTTCTCTGTGTGCAGGGAGAGCCCTGTCACTGAACAAACACTAGTCTATAGCCAGTGGTGGAAAGTAACTGTATTTAAGTACAATTTTGATGTTTTTGTACTTTATTGGAGTATTTCCAATTTCCAGTACTTTTACTTCTACTCCACTACATCTCAGAGGCAAATATTGTACTTTTACTCCACTACAATTACATGAAAACTTTAATTACTAGTTACTTTGCAGAACCACTTTAGCCCTATTTTATACATCGCCCTATTTTATACATCGGCTATTTGAAAATAGCCGATCTACAAGCACACAACGGGTCGCATTGCGACACGTTGTGAGCTTGTAGATCTGCTATTTTCAAACAATTTAGTACTTTTACTTTTGGTACTTTAAGTACATTTTGACACCAATACTTCTGTACTTTTACTCAAGTAAATTTTGAATTCTGGACTTCTACTTACTACATTTACTTAGTACTTCTACATTGCAGTATTGATACTTTTACTTAAGTAAAACATTTGAGTACTTTTTCCACCACTGTCTATAGCAATGATTACTACTATCACAATAGTAGAGCTATTTGCAGAAACGCCTCAAACATGTGCAACTAACCTCATGCATTCTCAAATCCTGAGAGAGGAGACTTCACTGATGACAGGAAGTGATTTGTCTTCATCTTTCAAAGTACAGAGTCTGAATAGTTTTATTTTGTTGTTGTTAGAGAACATAAACTAGCCTTTCTAATGCTGAATGTTTTTCTCTCAACCCTCAGAAACCGCAAGAAAGGACCGCAGACAAGGAGTTGAGCTGGTTTGCTTCTGGAAATATTCACGTCAACGTTCACACTGAGAGAATGGGATTCATGCAAGGTGACCATTCATGTTAACAATAGTCATTATCTGTCTGTCCGTCCGTCCGTCTATCTACAGCAGTGGTTCCCAAACTGGGTCCGCAAATTTTTTTGGGGGGTCCCCAGATGATTAGCTTAATGTGCAACATTGTTTTCTCACTCAACAGTAAACAAAACAACATACAGTATAAGTGTATACAGGGTATCTGCACATTTCTAACCTTTTTAATACCGGAGAAAAATGTGTCGATCTACAAGCTCACAACGCCTCACAGTACGAGGTGTCGTGAGCTTGAAGTTTGGCTATTTTCACAATATTTATCTGTGGAGCCGAGTCAAACTAAATGTAATGCCTAGACTTCCAAGTGCTTGTCAGGGTGGGGGTCCCCAGCAGTTCAAATATGATTATGATTATTATTATTTGGTCCCGGTGAAAAGGTTGAGAACCACTGATCTACAGTATCTTAATTTATATTACAGTGTGTGAACATTTAAATATGTTGTTGCTTGTCTGTCTGACTATTTATTTACCCACACCAACCTCGCCATGCACGTCAAATTCTTTATATGTGCAAATATATGGAGCAAAAATAAATACTGATTTGACCTTAAAGGGATATTTCACTTTCAAAAAATGTTTGGGTCATGTTATCGTTTACTCAGGGCTTTTGTGAGCCCCCCTGACAGTTTTTAAGTTGCTTGATTCAGTAATTAGATATTTGATATTCATTTTATCAGACACGCCTCCTTCCTATACAAACCCATTATAACTTCAAACTCCATTTGTAACATGTTAGACTCATCAAAAACACCCGTTCTTGGTTCTGGTGACTCACACTGCCCTCCTAATACGTGAGGGGGCTGCGTTTTTTCAATAACTTTTTTCATTGTATTAATTTTTTTTCACTTTAATTTGTTTTAATAAAAAATAAATGACAAAAGCAATTTAAAAAACACAGTCTCCTCACAGATACAATAAAGGACAATATCATTCACCAGAACCAAGGACGGGTGTTTCCGATTAATCTAACATGGTTAAAATGAAGTTTGAAGTTACAATGGGTTTGTATAGGAAGGGGGCGTGTCTCATAAAAAATAATATCAAATGTCTAAATACTGAATCAAGCAACTTAAAAACTGTCCGGGGTGCTCCCAAAAGCCTGAGTAGACCATAAAATGATAAAAAAAATGATTTTTTTCCCCCGAAAATGAAATATCTCTTTAAATGCACAGGATGTGAGTTAGCTACAGAGGTGCACAGTGCATATCATGTTAAAGGGATAGTTCACCCCCAAAATGACTTTGCATATTTGATATTTGTTTAGTTCTTGTCTCATTCCTAAGCCAATAATTAGACCGGCAATGGTTCCGGTACGAGACACAAAGAGTGTCCTTTTTGCATCCTACGGCAGCCCGTGTGTCAAGGAATGAACGCGAGATATTTATTAAATACACTCGCGATGCATATTTATATGTAAATGCATATATGTATTTATGTATAATATGTTTACATATTTATATTTATATATATAAATATCTCTCAGTATGTTTTGCTCGTGCATGTTCAGAAAGCTGCGGCTCGTCTGGTGTTCAACCGCCCCATGTTCTCCCACACAACTATCCTTCTCCGTTTTCTGCACTGGCTCCCCGTAGCGGCTCGCATTCAGTTTAAAACCCTGGTGCTAGCCT
Source organism: Gymnoscopelus braueri (assembly GCF_963280865.1). Lineage (NCBI taxonomy): Eukaryota > Metazoa > Chordata > Actinopteri > Myctophiformes > Myctophidae > Gymnoscopelus > Gymnoscopelus braueri. The sequence goes on along the minus strand of NC_137616.1, from coordinate 2,812,938 downwards.
ATAGGGCAGTGAAAGGAACAGCTCCTTCTTACCTCCGGGCTATGGTCGTTGCCTACACCCCTGCCCGACCACTTCGGTCTGCCACCTCGGGGCGACTGATTGCCTCGTCACTCAAGGGTCCTTCTGGTCGATCGACACGGTCACAACTTTTTTCTGTTCTGGCCCCACAGTGGTGGAATGAACTTCCCACTGATGTCAGGACAGCAGAGTCACTGCCCATCTTTCGCCGCAGGCTGAAAACCCACCTCTTCAGGAAACACTACACTTCCTCTTTGCCTGGCCTACTTGTTGTTAACTAGTTCAATTCAATTCAATTCAATTTTATTAAAGTGTCAAATCACAACAAGTTGTCTCAAGACACTTTACATGTAGAGTAGAGACCCGACATCCCACCCTGAGCAAGCAATTTTGCGACAGTGGCAACGAAAAACTCCCTCTTAACTGGAAGAAACGTCAGGCAGACCCTAGGCTCTAGGGTGGCGGCCTTCTGCCTCGACCGTGTCGGGGGAAAGAAGAGAGAGAGAGAGGGAGAGACAGACAGAGGAGAGACAGAAAGAGATACAGTGCAAGTAGTAACAATAACAATAGTAGCAAATATAATAGTGTAAGATAGTATATGATAATATAATATAGTACAGCAATAGTGTGTATGCAGTATATAATGGTATAATAAAATAATGTTAAGATAATATACAGTATAGTGTAGTGGTATAGTGTAATGTAGTAGAAATCCACGGTCGTGCTCCATGGAGAGGCCCGGTCCGCAGTCACAGTATTGAGCCGCAGCTGGGGGTCCATGGACCTGCGACGTGGGAAATAAAAGAAACTCCGGGGAGCGGGTCCCCGGTTGTAGAATTAGTGGCAGGCCTTACTAGAGCGTGAATCCGTACAGGGTTAATTACGATTTTACCAATGGGACACAAACCCACACAAACCCACACAGTTGTACAAACTCTTGTTTTATTTTTGTATTGTTTTATTGGATCTTGTTTAGTCAATACACTTATTTGTTTTAGCTTGTGCTCATTTGATTTTGCTATTTTGTCTCATCTGTTTAAGAAAGTAGGTAGCTGATATATTGCACTTTTACCTTAGCGCTAGGTATACTCTTGGTTGCTTGTTTATGCAGGAAATGCACTTAAGACTTCTGGTGATTAGTAGTTTCGTTCCCTACCTATGTTGAATGCACTTATTGTAAGTCGCTTTGGATAAAAGCGTCTGCTAAATGACTGTAATGTAATGTAATGTAATGTATTTCTCTCCGCCTGCAGTTCCAGCTTTGGCCACTGGGGTGACGGCTTCAATGTTTCTCAGCAACTCTGGGGGCTTGGGTTAAAGTGGTTAAACAGATTTTGATGCTATATAAACAGACCCCCTTGGAAGCCCTTCAAGGACTCCTGGGGGTCCCCGGACCCCACTTTGAAGTACCACTTTATATTCTCACAGGAGAAGCGCTCAAGGTCAAGGCTGAGATAGTGAACAATTCCAGCCGCTCCGTCACTCCCAAGTTCTTCCTGTACGAGAAGCAGTTGTTCTTCGCCCAGAAGAGACGGAAGCTTTACGTCAGGAACATCTGGAAGGAGAAGGGTGATCCGGTGAGCACTAGGACCCAGCAGCATGTCACCAGAGTGATGAGCATCCCTGCACTGCTTCCTCCAAGCATCTTCAACTGTCCCATCATCACACTGGAATACAGGCTGAAGGTCATAACAATACATTTTTTAAACATTTTTTCTAAAATGTTTCTTTATAATTGTTTATTTATTTTTTATTATTGTTTTGCTCAAAATATTAAGTCAGGTTTCTGAGATTGACAGTGCCACTGTGGCTATTTACAACCACAAACAGCAGCTTCTTTATGTCTGTCTATCAGTCATTGTTTCAGTGACAAAACACCACCGACCATTTCACAATATTTATCTGTGGAACCGGGTCAAACTAAATGTAATGCCCCTACTCCTACAATGCCAAGTGCTTGTCAGGGTGGGGGGGTCCCCAGTTCAAATATGATTAGTTTGGGGGGGGGGGCACGGCTGGTTGTCCAGAACTGCCAACAACGACAACAACATTATTATTATTACTATTATTACATCTATTATTATTATTATTATTATTATTACACTTATTAATATTATTATGAGTAGTAGTAGTAGTAGTAGTAGTAGTAGTAGTAGTAGTAGTAGTAGTAGTAGTAGTAGTAGTATTAATATTAGTATTAGTAATAGTATTATTATGAAACATTTGGTTTTGCTGTAGTATACACAGCTAAGTTACAGTAACATAGTATATTTTCCATTTGCAATAGGAAACCCACTCAGTCTCTTATGATGATGTTTCATTTTGTTCCTCCAGGTGGTTCTTGATGTGGCCCACAGTAAGAACCCACTGGTCAAGATGCCCATCGTTGTTCTGGACGACACAGATGGCTCCGCTTCAGTGACACTGCAGGACCACTACACTGATGGCTCTGCTTCAGTGACACTGCAGGACCACTACACCGATGGCTCTGCTTCAGTGACACTGCAGGACCACTACACTGATGGCTCTGCTTCAGTGACACTGCAGGACCACTACACTGATGGCTCTGCTTCAGTGACACTGCAGGAGCAGCTGCACCGAGACGGCTGGTTCTGTTGAAAATCAGTGGTGGAAAAAAGTACTACATTGTTTTACTGATAAGTAAAAGTATCAATACTGCAATGTAGAAACACTCTGTTACAAGTAAAAGTCTGGTAATCAAAATTTACTTGAGTAAAAGTACAAACGTATGGGGATCAAAATATACTTAAAGTAGAAAAAGTAAAAATACTCATTATGCAGTATGTCCCGTTTCATAAGGTATATTTGACTGCCATGGACGCGTTTACGAGTCAATTGCTACTTGGTCCACTTGGCCATGGGCACGTTAGACGAGCGTTTTTAATAGTTTTTTTTTAAATAGAAGATCGCGCTCTGATCTTGAATCCGGAGGGAGCAGTAAAACTGTAACACACACGGATACGGAAATAACGGAAATAACGTCATTTCCGTCTCCATTCACTCTCTGTCTGTTGGTTTCCTGCAGTTGCCTGTAACTCGAGTAATTTGTTTTGCCCTCGTTTCGACGAGGCATGCGTTTGCAACGTCCTGTGGCGTAGGGAGCGATAGTTCCGATTTGATAATTTTTTTCTCTCGGTGACGATCAGTGGTCACCTTTGTGTTTACCAACCGTCTTACAAGCAATCATAATGTATATAGATGTTCTGTGGCCAGTTGGGGAGGTGGGAAATACGCTAATTTTAGCGAGTGAATTTCTTTTCCACTCGGAAGCGGACAGAGATCCTGTGTGTGTCTACACACAGTGGATCGATCGATCAATATGAATCTAAATCTTCTGTGACCACTTGAAAACCACTTAAAACACAAAATGCTCTGGCACTGGTGAGTTCATTAATGTATATCTCTCTGGCAGTGAAAAAGTTAAACACTTTTGAAAATAGCAGAGCTACAAGCTCACAACGCGTTGCATCGTGTAGTGGAGTAGAATTAAAAGTATTGAAAATTGGAAATACTGTAAAGTTAAAAAAAAGTTTTTACTCAAGTACAGTACTTGAGTAAACGTACTTAACCACCACCTTTGTGTCTTACCTGATGCACCTCATCATGTCTATAACCTCATGTACTGTATATAATGTTCCAGCTGGATTATTTGTATGAGTATATGATGTGTATATATGTGTATATTGATGTATGCCTATCCTATCCTGTATGTTTCTTCCTGAAACAACACAAACTAATTTCACCGACTTCTTTACACCTGTCTGTCAATAAAGTTGATTCTGAATCTGATTCAGTGCGGAAGAAGTCTCGGGTATTTCACTTTAACCCATTAAGACTGGGAACGCATCTGCGTGTCATGTTTAGATTTCTTTGGCTATTCAAAAATAGCAGATATACAAGCTCATAACGCGGCACTATGAGCTTGTAGATCTGCTATTTTTGAAAAATCGTGAACATTTGTGCAAATCTTTGAATATATATATTTTTGAGCAAACATTTCTAACTCTTATTGCTTCTGGGGGATTCTACAAATGTCTTCTAAGGGCGCGCTCCCACCAAGAGTTGGCTGGCCGCTGTTTGCAGAATCTGCCAATGCATTGTCAATGCAAATGCGTTGATTCACGCAAGAGCAGATTTTTCCGCTAGTCGCGCAGACCTTGCGTTTATCTGCTCTCCGCAACTAAGCATAAAACTGCTGGAGGCAGGCGCTGATTTTCTCCCTCTGTCCAATCGGGTGAGTCGAAGGCGGACCGTCTCAAGACTCAGGAAGCAACATGGTGCTCAAGGCAGCAGGCACAGGCGGTGAGGGCTACGGGGAGGCTCCTGAAAGTGAGTGACAGGCGCGACACTCCCGTTTTTTAGAATCCGCTGGCTGCAAAAAACTGTGGCCGCGCACAACCTGCGTTTAACAGCGGCCAGCCAACTCTTGGTGGGAGCGCGCCCTAAATCAGTTTAAAACTGTTTTCTGAAAAACGTATGTTGCTATAATCAGTGGTTCTCAAACCTTTTCATGTCAAAGACCACCCAAAACAATATGTATTTGGCTGCGGACCCCCCATATCAAAATATGTTGTTCCAGGGACCCCCCAGAAGCAAAGATTTGAGTAAAAAACAATTGTTTTAAAAATATATATTAAAAGATTTGCACAAATGTTCAAGATTTTAAAAAAAATAGCAGATCTACAAGCTCATAGCACGGCACTCAGTGCTATTTTTGAATAGCCAAAGTATAAAATATGGATAAGGTGGTTACACCAAGCCCCCAGAGCCACGGTAGCACAGTGAAGCGGCCAGGCCTGGTGGTCAAATCTGAGAATGCACTTAAAATGCTACTGCGTGTGCATCTCCCGTTTGTGCGCATGCTCATAACTCTATGGCTGCTCTATGGCAGCTCTAAACGACTCAAAAACGACTCAATAATTCTACTTTCGGCAGACTTCCGGGTGCTTCAAAACGCCACTGAGCAATTTCATTGAAATGAATAGCTGGGGGGCGGGGCAATCAGCCCTCCAGTTATATTATACCTCTATGGGTTACACAGATGCGTCCCCCCGGTCTTAAAGGGTTAAAACACTTCAGAGGTCATCTTAACGTCTACTCAGGCTTTTATGTGCATCCCTGGCAGTTTTTTAAGTCGCTTTATTCAATATTTAGATATTGGATATTCTTTTTATCAGACACGCCCCCACACGTCCCTGCTTCTGGTGACTGATATTGTCATCCTATAATGTGTGAGGGGGCCGTGTTTTTTCAATTACTTTTTTCATTTATTTAATAAAACAAATGTAACTGAAAAAATCTCCTCACGCATTAAAAGGACAATATCAGTCAACAGGACCAAGGACGTGGGTTTTCAGCAGTGGTGGAAAAAGTACTCAAATGTTTTACTTAAGTAAAAGTATCAATACTGCAGAGTAGAAATACTCTGTTAGGTAAAAGTCTGGAATTCAAAATGTACTTGCGTAAAAGTACAAACGTATTGGCATCAAAATGTAATTAAAGTGCCAAAAGTAAAAGTACTCATTATTCAGAATGTCCCATTTAAAGTTTTCAAATGTATAAAAATCTATTGAAAATAGCTGATCTACAAGCTCACAATGTGTCGCGCGACGCATTGTGATCTTGTAGATCGGCTATTTTCAAATGGCCGAAATGTATATAGGGTTGAAGTGGTTAATTTATGCTTTGAAATAATAATCAATCTACAAAGTAGTAGTAACTAAAGTTGTGAAATAAATGTAGTTGAGTAAAAGTACAATATTTGGATCCGAGATGTGGAGTAGAAGTAAAAGTATTTGAGATTGGAAATACTCAAGTAAAGTACAAATACCTCAAAATTGTACTTAAGTAAAGTACTTAAGTAAATGTACTGAGTTACTTTCCACCACTGGTTTTCAGTGAATCTAACACGGTTAAAATGGAGTTTGAAGTTACAATGGGTTTGGCTAGGAAGGGGGCGTGTCTGATGAAATGAAATTAGAATATCTAAATATCGAATCAAGCAACTTAAAACCTGTCTGTGGTGCCCACTGCATACAAAACACAGAGTAGTAGTGCAGATACATGCAGATAACCATGTGGATTTTAGCTCGACAACATTAAAGGAAAGATTTGTAGACCAAAGATACTCAAGGTGAATTTTTTTTACTAACTTTAAAGGGGACACATGAATTTCATTTTTTTTTTTTGGGGGGGGGGGGGGGGGGGTATTTTTAGTTAGTTAGTTAGTTAGTTAGTATTTAGTTTTGGTATTGCAGCTGAAAGTGCTGTATAAGCCAGAGACAATTGACTTGGGATGAGTATATCTGAGTGATGATTTCGGCTCAAACCTTTTGAAAAAGGTTTGAGGGACATACATCATATGATATTAAATATCAAATATTCTTTTTTAAATTCATGGTGTCCTTTAACTTTCTCTAGTTTGGATGAAAATACTTCCTACTTCCTGGGCACGTTCATTACAGCACTGGTCACATACTGATGTGATGACGTTATGAGAAAAATGACCAATCAAGAGAAAACATGCTTGTTGCAACCATGACGCGTTACAATCTTGGCGGCTCTCCCCCATTAATTCAGTCCCAGAATATAGGACTGGCTTGAGCACGCATCCCAACCATGTAGAATCTATCTTAAGGGCGCGCTCCCACCGCACTTGGGCAGAATCTGCCAATGCTTTGTCAATGTAAATGCGTGGATTCACGTAAGAGCGGATCTTTCCGCCTGTCGCGCAGACCTTGCGTTTATCGGCTCTACACGACTTGTCCATTTGAAGCATATAACTGCTGGAGGCAGGAGCTGATTTTCCCCCTCTGTCCAATCGGGTGAGTCGAAGGCGGACCGTCCCAAGACTCAGGAAGCACCATGGTGCTCAAGGCAGAAGTCGGTGCGGGCTACGGGGAGGGTCTTGAAAGTGAGTGACAGGTGGGTCACTCCCGTTTTTTAGAATCCGCTGGCTGCAAAAAACTGTGGCCGCGCACAACCTGCGTTTAACCCTTGCCGACAATGTTTTGGTGGGAGCTCTCCCCAAAAAAAATGTCAGCTTTCTTTACGAGAGTCTGTTCCAGGTAGAAAAAGCATCAACTAATAACAGTAAAGTATTCTGGGAAAATAATTTCCAATTACAAATAGATGAGGGGGTATGGCGTAACATATTACTTAATGCAAAGAAAATAACGTGCTCCAACAAGTCTTATGAAACCCAATATAAAATAATACAGAAACTACATGTCTCCCCAGTAATAAGGAGTAAATATGACCCCCTATGCTCTCCCCTATGTCCTAGGTGCAAAAGCGGACAAGGTACTTATAGTCATCGTAGACGATTTGGACTTGCCCACAAATCAGACCCTTCTGGGTATCCATTCAAAATGAAAGTCTTAAACTGATTGGAATTAAAATACCCTTAAATCCACTCTATTATGTTCTTGGGGCAGACACAAATAGCATATTAACAAAAGGAAACCGACATCTAGTACGAGCTTTGCTCTACGCTGCTCGGTTGTCAATCCTCAATAAATGGATCGATGACAGTCCTCCAAGTGTCCTACTATGGTTTGAAAAAGTGTTACATTTAATGCCCTTGGAGAGACTATCATATGTTCTACGGGGTACCTTGTCCGAATTTGTAGAAGCATGGATGCCCTTAGCACCATATATACAGTAGGGGATTAGTGGCTTAATGTCTTGTGTATTGGAGTGACGGAGGATATCAGCTAGTTACCATAGTAAGTGGGAGGCAGGGGATGGATACAAATGGGAGAGCTCATAGTCAGGGGATATTAGCAGAAAGATTTCCAATCTTGGAATAAATTCCTTACCAAAAAAAATCTTCACCAATGTGTTTGTAAAGGTGTCTAGTAACACATCTCACAAAGACTGAAATTCAGTTTCCCTAGGAGAATTTTTGACAGCTGCTGAAAGTTGGGGTACCCACCATTTCCCTGTATTTCCATGCAGGGCAAAAAAAAATTGTTTTAATTCTGTTTTAAGTAGCATGTGAGGGGTCAAACTAGGGTGTTTTTATGATTCTGAATCCATTGCAAGCATTTGTTTTGCACCAAAACCACTCCTTGGGCTAAAAACAGCCCAATCTCAATGGGCTTTTTACACAAAAAGTATACCTGGACAAGGATGGCTATGGCCGTTTTTAGCCCAAGGAGTGGTTTTGGTGCAAAACAAATGCTGCAAGGGAAATGGTGGGTACCCCACCTTTCAGCAGCTGTCAAAAATTCCCCTATGGAAACTGAATTTCAGTCTTTGTGAGATGTGTTACTAGACACCTTTACAAACACATTGGTGAAGATTTTTTTTGGTAAGGAATTTATTCCAAGATTGGAAATCTTTCTGCTAATATCCCCTGACTATCAGCTCTATATGGAAGTGAGGTTGTTGGCAGCAACATTGTGATCATTATCATATACTGTATTTGGTGTGAAGTCTTTTATGATTTTTTTTGGTTGTTTTATTTTGTGTTTCTGTCTTTATTGTATTATGTTGGGCTATGCTGTGCGTGTGCCCTATGTCCTGTCATGCTCGTTGCGTATTGTCTACCTTTTTGTCTAATAAAAATATTGAATCACAGAATAACACAGGTGTGGTGGGCGTGCGTTTTGGGGGTTTTATTTTCCTTCAAAAATAAGAGCCTGGACCAGCCTGTTGACGTTCCTGGCATAGGAAGTGGGTGATGTCCCCAACCAACCAGAGTGCAGTGGGCGTCGCTCCAAATGTTGTGACGTCAGGGCTCTCAATGCTGCACAGTCTTTTGCCCAAAAATGTATCATTCCATAAGTGATGTGAACATGTTCAGAACTAATTCAAAGGTGTGTGTGTGTGTCCTGGTAATGCCCCCATTGACCTGATCAATATTACTGATTGATACACGCATCTTGCTCAAGGACACCTCGACACTAACTCTTCTGGGGGAGCCCGGGATCGAACTGGGAACCTCACGGCTTCCATCCGGCCGCTGTCCCGGCCACTCTACCCCTGAGCCACTGCCGCCTCTCCTCTCCTCTCCTCTCCTCTCCTCTCCATGGGGGTTTCTATCATGTGATGTTCTCAGACATCAATCTATATTATGCAGACGTGCCCCTCCTTCCTCCATCTCCCCATTACCCCCTTGTCCTCTCCCGTTCTGCTACGCACACACGCACGCACGCACGCACGCACGCACGCACACACACGCACACGCACACGCACACGCACACGCACACACACACACACACACACACACACACACACACACACACACCTCCCCTCTGCTATCTGTGACCCAGTAGGAGTGAAGCAGACATGTCCATTCTATAAGCAGCCTGCTTTACATTCAGACTGCTCTCTCTCTCTCTCTCTCTCTCTCTCTCTCTCTCTCTCTCTCCTTTTTACAAGGCATTCTTGTACTTTTGTTTATGTGGACATAAATAAATATTTCAAATGTGCGCGTGCATGTGCGTGTGTGTGTGTCTGTATCTGCAGTGATAGAAGAAGTGCTCACATGTTTTACGTAAGAGTATTAATACTGCAATGTGATTATATACTCTGTTCCTGTATTCAAAATGTATTGTAAAAGTACAAAAGTAACGGCTTCCAAATATTGTTCAAGTACCAAAAGTAAAAGTACTTATTGTGCAGAATATCCCATACAAGTTCAACATGTAAAGAAATATTTTGAAAATAGCAGATCTACAAGCTCACAATGGGTCGCATTGCGATGCATTGTGAGCTTGTAGATCGGCTATTTTCAAATGGTGGTTATAGTGCGTTTTTAATAATAATCAAAATCTACAAAGTAACTATAGTGTACTAAAATGTTCATATAGTTGTAGTGGAGTAAAAGTACAATATTTTCCACTGAGATGTAGTTGAGTAGAAGTAAAAGTATTGCCTTACTCTCTCTTTCCCCCATCAGTTATGCAGGCAGCAGATCAAAGTGTGTAATAAACTATTCATAGCACTCTCTCTCTCTCTCCAATCTGAGCAGATTGCGTTGATTCTTTGATTAAAAGCTGCTTGATAGCGATCACACTTAATTGAGAGAGTCTCTGCGTTCTGATGCAACCAGAGGGGATTCTGGGAAATATTCGGAGGCCAAGGTCAACGAGAGGTTACGACGTGTGCTTGCATGGTTAAGAGAAGTGGTTCTTAAGCAATTTCTGGATTATAGGGTCCACTTGAAAATGTTAAGAAGTGTTCGTGGTCCACCCATCTGACCCACTTAAAGGAGTAGTTCACCCAAAAACTACTCCTTATTTTCTATCAACTACAAACCCTGTGAAGCCTTGAATTAATCGAGATTTTTCAGTTTTTGTCACATATTCCTGAGCCAATGATTTGATGACCGGCATCAAATTATTATTATTGGTGTAAACAGACGGATCCATCTTGATCACATGACTGTAGAGATAATGAGTACCGATTTGACAAAATCTGTAGGAGTAATATTTTAAAAAAAAAGTTTTTCTCCTGGTGGCGCTTTAATAGGACAATGATAAAAGGGTGGCATTTGTTCCTCAACGCAGTGCGAATGTGCGTGCAAAGTTGTGTCCTTAACCAATCAGGATGGAATATGAAAAATCAGACAGATCCGTGTTGATCACATGACTATAAAGATCATGTGTACCGATTTGTGTGAAATTTGGATACGATCTGATGGAGTAATATTAAAAAAAATCTACATAAATCGGCTTCCAGGAATATGAAAAATCTGAAAGACCTGTTTCGTTTAATGACTATAGAGATAATGTCAACCGATTTGCGACAAAATCTGTTGGAGTAATATCAATAAATGTGTTTGGCAAAAATCTGAAAAATTGGGGGTAGAGGTTCTGCTCTGGCATCCAGGCAGTGGGTGTGCACAGTTTTGCTGCGTTCGGCCCAACGGTGCCGGAGATTAGCCGGTCACAGACACACACACACACACACGCACACGGACGGACGGACGGACGGAGGGACGGAGGGACGGACGGACGGACGGACGGACGGACGGAGGGACGGACAGGGTGCAAAACATTGTCTGTTGCCAGACAATTATGTTTAAAAAGTGATGAAAAACTAGCAGTATCCTCTGGTGTGAACCGTACTGTAACTGCATGTCCACTGAAGGCACTGAAACCATCATGCTAGCCACTAGATGGCGACGCCCTCTAGTGCAGGGGTCTTCAATGTTTTTTCACACCTTTTTGCATTGTGTTGCAGTTTCAACTTTTTTTATACATTTCATAGATAACTTCATAGACTTGCTTGACGGCACTATCATCCATGTTTTTTAGTTTTTCCACATTATGGTTTCTAATATGTGTGGCGCTGTGACGCGTTGTGAGCTTGTAGATCTGCAATTTTCCAGACATTTTTACAGGTACTTTCAATGCTGTCCTCATAAGTATAGTAATACAAATGTTTGCGTGTGTGTGTGTGTGTGTGTGTGTGTGTGTGTGTGTGTGTGTGTGTGTGTGTGTGTGTGTGTGTGTGTGTGTGTGTGTGTGTGTGTGTGTGTGTGTGTGTGTGTGTGCGTGCATGTGCGTGCGTCACGGTGCGTGCATGTGTGTTAACAGAGAACACAGTGTCCCAGTCTCTGCATTATTGAACAGCCAATAAAATGACTGCAGGGCTGAACTCCACTCATCTTAACACACACACACACTCACGCACGCACGCACGCACACACACACACACACACACACACACACACACACACACACACACACACACACACACACACACACACACACACACAGAGGACTCCCTAGTGGATCATGATATGTTCAGCAAAGATCTCAGACAGAGTTCAGTACAATATAATTATATTTGTCTATCATTGCTGTCTTCTGAAAACAGTGTTTACATTTCAGGACTGTGTTCCGATGGATCCAGTGTGGTTATTATGTATAGTCACCAGATCTTGTTGATACTTTTCATTGGTTCAATATTTATAAAAGTGTGACTCCTTATACCCAGTGGTGGAAAAAGTTTTTACTTGAGTAAAAGTATCAATATCGCAATTTTGAAATACTCTGTTACAAGTAAAAAATCACACCCTGTGTGAAGTGGGCGGTGTCTTGCTAGCTAATCACAATACTGAATGGAGTCGATCAATCATGTACAAAGGATAAATACATTTATTGAAACACTCTTTATGATGGACAAAACCATAACTTGAAAAAAACCAAATTTTGGTTTTTTTCAAGTTATGGTTGCTTATATAGGGCTATGCACATGTGTCATGTGACACTGGCCAATCACAGTCCTGAATAGGCTGTGATTGGCCAATCACAGCGCAGGATAATTCTACTAATTTCCTGGGCCCAGATCACAGCGCAGGAAAATGTACATTTTTCCAAATCTCACTAGGGGCGGTTTCACCGCCCAAAAATGGCAGATTTACAAGCTCACAACGCAACCTGTTCCCATACAGGGAGTGGGAGTGGAACCGTCAACCCTGCTTGTGATAATGCCTTGCTTAATGGATGGTGAACTCTTGACCCCTGCAGTCACTGATCCGTGTTGTGAAGACATGAAGGAGCTGCAGATCAAACGGCCTGACGCTTTGATCTGAGAGAGAGAGAGAGAGAGAGAGAGAGAGAGAGAGAGAGAGAGAGAGAGAGAGAGAGAGAGAGAGAGAGAGAGAGAGAGAGAGAGAGATATGAGTCATTTGAAAGCCAAAACAGTGCAATTATCTTCTGCCGAAACGTAGGATGTACTATTAATGAGAAAACATTTGGATTAGAAAACAGAGAATGCAAACTGACAGAGAGGAGAGGAGAAGACCTACAGTGGAGATTGACAGGAAACAGGGGAGAGAGTCCGGGAGTGACGGGCAGCAAGGGCCTGCAAGGCTCAGGAATCGAACCCGGGGCTCGCCGTCAGGCTGCATCAGAGCCTATATGTGTCTGTCTGTCTGCCTGCCTGCCTGCCTGCCTGCCTGCCTGCCTGCCTGCCTGCCTGCCTGCCTGCCTGCCTGCCTGCCTGCCTGCCTGCCTGCCCGTCTGCCCGCCTGCCCGCCCGCCTGCCTGTCTGCCCGCCCGCCCGCCCGTCCGTCCGTCCGTCCGTCCGTCCGTCCGTCCGTCCGTCTGTCTGCGTGTCTGTGAAAAGCTAATCTCCGGCGACGTTAGATAGATCGGCGAGAAACTGTGCACACACACTCCCAGTATCGGCCAAGGACGAACCTCTGCCCCAAATTGGCCTCCTGATGGGCCCTGGGTACGCAACCTGGCCCAGTAGGGACCTCCGAGTAGCGCACTGTTCTAGTTTAGGCCAGTGGTGCCCCCTATTGAATGTCCAGGTCCCTTACACCCCCTCCCCCCACACACACACACACACACACCCAATTCAAATGTAAGCTTATTTTTTGGTGTGTGTGTATTGTGTTGCTTATATCATTTAGAAAACAATTAACCAATTTCCAAATATCCGATTTCACATTAAACTGGACTGTTAGTATGGGATGTCATGGCCCTGTCATGTTCTCATGGTAACCAGCCCTGTCAGGCCCTGTCACACAGTGCTGTGAGAGGGGCCTGACATCCCCTTGACAGGGCTGTGACATGATACTGACATCACCCCCATGTCAGTATCATAGTCAGTATCGTGGTCAGTATCGTGGTCAGTATCATGGTCAGTATCATGGTCAGTATCATGTCAGCATCATTGTCAGCATCATGGTAGGCATCGTGGTCAGCATCATGGTCAGTATCATGGTAAGTATCGTGGTCAGTATCATGGTCAGTATTGTGGTCAGTATCGTGGTCAGCATCATGGTCAGCATTGTGGTCAGTATCGTGGTCAGTATCGTGGTCAGCCTCGTGGTCAGTATCATGGTCAGTATCATGGTCAGTATCATTATGAGCTTGTATATCGGCTATATCTAGCGAAGGGATTTGGTTACTTTTCACCACTGACCAGTTCAACAACATTTTGTCCCTTGAGGCGTCTGCTAATATGTGTGTGTATATCTTGTGTGTGTGTTTCTCGTGTAATCTGTAATGTCCAGGGCCGGTGTGTTATCTCTAAGCGCCGCATGCTAGCGCAGTTATCGCTCTGGTAACCTTGGAGGCTAACTACAGCAGCTCAGATGAAAGGCTGCAGCTTCAAATAGATGTAGTGCTTGTGGAAATGTCCCAGGTTACATGACGTTAGACTGCAGGTATGCATCCACACTGACCTAGAACACATGCTTCTCAACCTTTGGGTCGGGACCCCCCTGATTCTGAGGGGTGGCAGGTGTCCACAGATCTACAAGCTCTCAACGCCTTGCAACGTGAGGCGTTCGTTGAGAGCTTGTAGATCGGCTGTATGTGCAGAACCAAGTCAAACAAAATATAATGCCTCAACTCCTGCAGTTCTAAGATCCTCTCAGGATGGGGGTCCCCAGTTCAGATATGATTATTTTGGGGGGGTCCCCAACTCAATGAGGATTATTTTGGGGGTCTTTGCCTGAAAAGGTTGAGAACACTGACCTAGAACAGGGCTTCTCAAACTGTTTCCACATTAATCTCTTAAAGTTTTTTGTTTTGTTAAAAAGTGTTATATTCTGATAGAGATAGTGTGTTCAGTAACAGGGGTGTCCCATCACTCCAGCTCTTTGATCCCTTGGCTTAAAGGAGTAGTTCACCCAAAAAAATACTTATTTTCTATCAATTACACACCTCATGAAGCCTTGAATTCATGGTGGTTTTTTTTCTTATTTTTTTCGCATCCAATAATTTGATGACCGGGTCATCGGTCAATATATAGGACACTCTGTAGAAGACTCTTTGAGACTCCTACCGTAGACTCTGCCGGTGACTCGTAGACCTACCGTAGACTCGTGAGATGGAACATTAGCTATTTGAGCTAAAGATAAAGTCATTTGAATTTAAATTAAAATATTTATGTGTATTGTTTTTTTCATTTCCCCCTCCTTTCAAAATTGGCCACCCTGGCACCTCCTAACAGTCCGTGTGTGTGTGTGTGTGTGTGTGTGTGTGTGTGTGTGTGTGTGTGTGTGTGTGTGTGTGTGTGTGTGAGTGTGTGCGCGCCTAAGTGACTGTCCACGATTCACCTCGCAAACCACAGATGAATCGACAGGCCAATGAATTAACTCCCCACATTTGTCTCCACATATTTTTTGGTCGGTGTAGCCGCCCCTATAAGTGGGGTTGGGACACCTCATTAGTACACCCTTCGCTGTACTGTGATTGGCTCATAATTAGTACACCCCTAGCATTAGTACACCCCTAGCTGTACTGCGATTGGCTCACTCTATTGGCTGACTCTATTCAGCACTGTGATTGGCTAGCGAGACACATGATGAAACTAATAACCTATAAATAGGACTATGCACTTCAAAAAAACAACTTTTTTTTAAAGTGAGTTTCCATCACTGTGATGACCACACCGCCAACTTCACACTGGGTGTGATTTTTGGGCGGTGAAACCGCCCCTATATGTGAGGTTTGGACATTGCACCCCCCCAACCCTGCGCTGTGATTGGCCACCAGTGTACCCCCCTAACCCTGCACCGTGATTGGCCAATCACAGTCTATTCAGGACTGTGATTGGCTAGTGAAACATGGCACATGTGCATAGCCCTATAAATAGGACTATGCACTTAAAAAAAACACATTTATGTTTTTTTTTAAGTTAGGGGTGTACAATGGTTGGTCCACAACATTACTTTTCTTTAAGTGAACTTCCATCACTGTGATGACCACTGTGACCACACCGCCCACTTCACACTGGGTGTGATTTTTTAACATTGTTTGAAATATATATATATTTTTTTAATTACTTTCAGTCAAAGAAGTTGAATTGGATTGAAACCTTGTCAGACATGCAGATGAGTTCCCACCTGATGTCGCACTGAAGATCCCGCTGGTCCAGATCATACTTAATAACAGCTAGCTTGCATAGCTTCAAGTCTAAGATGCGCGTTTCTCCTTCGTTTGCGCCAAAGAAGATGATACGATCTCCCACCATGCAATACCTCATCCACCGCATCTGAGATGGGCCTTTCCCCTTGGGCTCAACCTTCATCCAGAAGAAGGTAGCTGGATTTAATTTCCAAACATCGCTGAAGTACTGGCACTTCTTGTGACCACCAAATACATACAGCTGTCCATTGTAGGCAACGGCCGAATGAACCCAGCGTCCTTGTGAAAGAGGCAGTGCAGGAGGCGTGCTCAGCCAGCAGTTCGTCTCTGTGTCAAACACTCTGACGGTCTTGTCGTAGACCTCGCCACCTCAGCCCCAAAATACAAACATCTTTGTCCCAATGATGGTGGCAGAGTGACGTGATGAAGCAGGCGGTGGAGTTCCTCTGGTGTCAATTAAAGAGCAGACCATTGTTGCGGTGTCCAACTTGTAGATGCCATTAGTGCATCCAGAGCGTCTAATCCAACCTCCGTAGATATACATGACCTTCCCAGAGACACAGGCAGAGTGGCTACTCTTTGGAACGGCACCAGAAACAGTGGGCTTGAACCATCTGTGGGTGTTGACGTCAAATGCATAAAGCCTGTTGCTACCTCCCCAGATGTAGATGGTATCTTCTATCAGCACAGATGTTTGGCCACAGCACCGGGAGGGAACATCATGGGGACGTTCTCCTCGTCCAGGTGTCACTGGAGGCAACGTCGTCCAGCGTAAAGACACTGTGTTGAAGACATGCATGTCAATCGGATACTCTTTGTTAATTGGATCCTTGTTGTCCATGCACCATCCAAAAGTGTACACCCGATGTCTAACTGCAACAGCGGAAGCAGAATGGCTTTGGTATGTTGGCACTCCATTAAGATGTGGTACCCAGCGTAACATTTCTCACAAGGGAAAACTACACAAAGGATTAAAAGATGTAACGCTTGAGCCTTTCTCTGTAAAAGAAAGGGTGTTGTACCATTTATATGGTTAGCGGCACAAATATCATGCAAAGCTGACATCATCAAGTGACATCATCAATGTGTTGTTATCTACGTATTACATCATTCATGCCCAAATACAGTGGTGGAAAGTACTCAAATGTTTTACTTAAAGGGATATTTCACTTTCAAAAAAACTTTTGGTCATTTTATCGTCTACTCAGGCCTTTGTGAACCCCCCAGACAGTTTTTAAGTTGCTCGATTCAGTATTTAGACATTTGATATTCATTTTATCAGACACCCTTCATCAGACACCCTTCCTATACAAACCCATTGTAACTTCAAACTCCATTTTAACCATGTTAGATTCATCAAAAACACCCGTCCTTGGTTCTGGTGACTCACCCTGCCCCCCTAATACGCGAGGGGGCCGTGTTTTTTCAATTGCTTTTTTTCATTTATTTTAAATATATTTTTTTGAAAATTAAAAAAATAAAATACAATACAAAAATAAAATAAAATAAATGAAAATAATTATCGGAAAAACACGGCCCCCTCACGCATTAGGAGGGCAGGGTGAGTCACCAGAACCAAGGACGGGTGTTTTCGACGAATCTAACATGGTTAAAATGGAGTTTGAAGTTACAATGGGTTTGTATAGGAAGGGGGCGTGTCTGATAAAATGAATATCAAATATATAAATACTGAATTAGTACCAAAAAGTACCAAAAGTAATGTTTGAAAAGGCAAAAGGAAAAATCGAAAATAGCAGATCTACAAGCTCACAACGTGTGGCATCACAACGAATTGTGAGCTTGTAGATCTGCTATTTTCAAATAGCCTAGGTATAAAATAGGGCTAAAGTGGTTAATGTTGTTTATGTTTTATAATGAAATCTTTTATATGCAAAGTAACTAGTAACTTCAGTTTTCAAATGATTGTATTGGAGTAAAAGTACAATATTTGCCTCTGAGATGTAGTGGAGTAGAAGTAAAAGTATAGACAATTGGAAATACTCCAGTAAAGTAAAAGTACCTACAAAATGTACTTAAGTACAGTACTTGAGTAAATGTACTTTAAAGTTACTTTACACCACTGGTTGTTATCTACGTATGACATCATTCATGCCCAAATATGGAGTTACACATGCTGCAATGTTGCAGAGTGGCCTCCAACATTGAATTATAATTGGAGGAAGCATAGGGAAAATTGAATTCCCACCGATGCGTTTCAATGAATCTTGCTCAACTAATGCCTATACTCCCCTGAAGTATCCGTCTCCTTCCGTGGTTTGATGACAATAGAGCATGAGCACTAGGGTTTGACTAATATAATATCATTTGATTTAACAGCTGTGAAGTATGTTATAACCGTTCTGAATAAAAACCCACCGCTCTGAATAAAAACCATGTTGGGGGGCCGCATTGGTCCTCTTTGGGGGGCCGCATTTGGCGCCCAGAACGCCCCTGATCTAAAGTGACCCAGGACCAGCACGGTGACAGTTACAGTTGAATGGGAACCTAATGGAAACTGTAAGAGATAATATCTCCGACTGCTGGTCTCAGATCAGTGCTATGTTTCACCGCCACCAGCCTCGAAGAAAACACCTGCACGTACGTGCACGCGCGCATGCACGCACGTACATGCGTACACGCACGCACGCACGCACGCACGCACGCACGCACACATGCACACATGCACACATGCACTCACATACGCACGTACGTATGTACGCATGCACACACACATGCACACACATATGCATGCACGTATGGACACACCCATGCACGCACACGCGTGCACACAGGAGAGGAGAGGAGAGGAGGTACTGTATATAAGCTGTTGACAGCGAACAGCCATAGAGGTCAGCTCTCCTCGTCTGCTGTATTAATGGAAACGGTGTCTGTCTGCACGCTGGAAGACACTTAGAAAACACACTCGTGCGCGTGTGTGTGTGTGTATGTGTATGTGTATGTGTACGTGTACGTGTACGTGTACGTGTACGTGTACGTGTACGTGTACGTGTGCGTGTGCGTGTGTGTGTGTGTGTGTGTGTGTGTGTGTGTGTGTGTGTGTGTGTGTGTGTGTATGTGTATGTGTGTGATTAGCCCTGACAGGGAATAGAGTCCCCGTCTCATTCTGTCCTGCTACAGGGCAGATGGGACATGGTGCTACAGAGGGCCAGCTGTGTCTGGCCTGTATGTGTAATGAGACACATCAGTTCCCTGTCCCACAGCGTGGAGGATAAAATGCTGAATGGATGTCCATCATGTCATGGCCGATCTGGCTCAAAGCCTTGACAAATAAGGGGAAGAACGCCAGGGTGAAAAATCCATAACAAAGTTTATTAAAGAATTAACCTAACATAATCAACTAAAGTATAAATGACGGACATAGTATAAATGAAGGACATCTGAGGACACTGAACAGCTGAGATAAGGATCCTCTGAGGTGTGGAGTCAGTACACCAGTGGTGTATGAATGGGTGTGGATGTGTGGATGTGTGGAACATGGTGTAATGCAGGTGTGTGGATGGAAAGAAACATCAAACCTAAAGCAAGCAATAGAACAAGGAGCACTAAGGGGAGAGTGCTGGCAGGTCTGCTGTCTGGAATAAGGCAACCCGGCTGACACACCCCACTGTAGCCTAGATAGTGGGACGTCACAATCAACACGCATGATCACTGGAACTAACACTGGATCACCGGAAGAAACACTCGAAGAAACATTGGAAGAAACACTGGATCATTGAAAAAAACACTGGAAGAAACACTGGATCACTGGAATAAACACTGGATCACCAGAATGAATACTGGATCACCGGAAGAAACACTGGAAGAAACACTGGATCACTGGAAGAAACACTGGATCACTGGAAGAAACACTGGATTACTGGAAGAAACACTGGATTACTGGAAGAAACACTGGATTACTGGAAGAAACACTGGAAGAAACACTGGATCACTTTAAGAAACACTGGCTCAGACTTTAACCCTTAAAGGCCGATTTGAAAAATGCCTTCTAACTGTTTTCTGAAAACCCTATGTTGCTGTATATTGTTGCTGTCGGGAAGAAACCTTTTAACTCTATATTTCAACTTCGTAAATTAACGCCCTACTTGATCACACTACAGCGTCACTCAAAAGTAGCAGATCCACAAGCTCCAAACGTGGCACAAAGCAATGCGTTTTGTTCGGGCAGCGTTCCGAGCTTGTAGATCTGCTACTTTTGAGGATTTTTGAAAAGTAACAGCTGTGGACATGTGAGGTTTCCACCCGACAGAGTTGATACATAGCTAAAATATAAAATGACGGCGGGTTAAGAAACACTGGATCACACCGGAAGAAATGCCATAGGTCACTGCAAGAAACATTAATTTTATTGTTGTCCCTCCCATTTCCCTGTCCTTTCCAACCCTCTGGTGGATCCAGTTTGAAACGCTGATGTGTTTTCCTGTGAAACCCTCCAATGGGGATCAGGTTCTTACTGAGCCCTTTAATATTCACAGAGACAATATTCAAATGAGAATGAGCTCTGTTGTTCTGATGAGCTGCCAGTTTTATGAACATGATGAGATGAACATGAAGTTTATCATGAAACGTGTGTGATGTCACCTGCTGTCACCAGGCTGCTCTGCTCTCTCTCTCTCTCTCTCTCTCTCTCTCTCTCTCTCTCTCTCTCTCTCTCTCTCTCTCTCTCTCTCTCTCTCTCTCTCTCTCTCTCTCAGCAGGACTTCACAGATTGTGTCTCCCATCTGCTGGCCTCCCCCCCCCCACACACACACCCCCTGCCATCACTGCTGCATTAGCAAGTCAATGACCGAGAGAAAAATGTTCTCTCGGCCTCCTCTCCTCTCCTCTCCTCTCCTCTCCTCTCCTCTCCTCTAACCAACCTCTCCTCTCCTCTCCTCTCCTCTCCTCTCCTCTCCTCTCCTCTCCTCTCCTCTCCTCTCCTCTCCTCTCCTCTCCTCTCCTCTCCTCTCCTCTCCTCTCCTCTTCTCTCCTCTCCTCGTCTCTCCTCTCCTCATAGCGTGCCACTTCGTGTCGCGCTAATGAGCTTGAAGATCTGCTACTTTTGGTTCCTTGATATGAAAAAAGTTTGAGAACCACTGATATTATAGCAACTTATGTTTTTCAGAAAACTGTTAGGATTCTCTCCTCTCCTCTCCTCTCCTCTCCTCTCCTCTCCTCTCCTCTCCTCTCCTCTCCTCTCCTCATAGCGTGCCACTTCGTGTCGCGCTATGAGCTTGAAGATCTGCTACTTTTGGGTCCTTGATATGAAAAAGTTTGAGAACCACTGATATTATAGCAACTTATGTTTTTCAGAAAACTCTTAGGATTTAGAAGACATTTGTATAAACGGCCTCAGGTCATAATGGGTATTTAGACCGGGAAAGAATCAGTGTCATTTTGAGATTTATTTGGCTATTTAAAAATAGCAGATATATAAGCTTATAGCGCGGCACTGAGTGCCGCGCTATAAGCTTATATATCTGCTATTTTTGAATAGTCTTGTAGATCTACTGTTTTTGAAAAATCGTGAACATTTCTGTAATTCTTTGAATATATATATTTTTTAAAGTGAACATTTGTAACTCAAATCTTTGCTTCTGGGGATTCTACAAATTACTTCTAAATCCTAACAGTTTTCTGAAAAACGTATGTTGCTATAATCAGTGGTTCTCAAATGTTTTCATGTCAAGGACCCCCAGAATTATATGTATTTGGCCGCCGACCCCCATCTCAAAATATGTTGTTCCAGGGACCCCCTTGAAGCAAAGATTTGAGTTACAAATGTTTGCTTAAAAAATTATATTGAAAGATTTGCACAAATCTTCAATTTTTGAATAGCCAAAGAAATCAAAAAATGACACAGATGCGTTCCCGGTCATAATGGGTTAGTGACAGCAGTACCGAGTGTGATTGGACTGTAGTGCCAGTCATAACGAGACAGCGTCTCAGAGATATGGACATGCGGGGGGGTCTGTTAATATTTAATAGAGCTGAGGAAGCCTCATGAAACTTGTATGACTCCTCCTCGCAGCAGCAGCAGCTTGTGACGTTAAACCCTATAGCATCCCTATTCTGGGGTCCAACATTCACCATGAAGAGATTTGGAGGGAAAAATACTGACTTCGGCCTAAAGTGTAGAGGGTTTGACTGACCGAAATAAAACTAAGCTAAGCCACTGCCAGCGATTTCCGAGTGTTTTCACTAAACTTTGAATAATCATAGACTATTATTCTTTACCCAACGATCCACCCGCCGATCGCTTTAAAAGACGTAGGGGGGTCTCGTAAAATTGGAGAAAAAAGCTGGTGCCGCCGCGATAATCCGTTCCATAGTTATTGGCAGTTGAATGTGGGTTGTTTTCACCAAAAAGCAGCAGAAAGCACAGAAAAGGCATTTTTTCTAAATCCATATACATGGAAGTGAGTGTGGTTGTTTTTCTTTTTTTTGCGATCACGTGATTTGCTGATTCATTGCTTCACTGGGAGTCAAATGGTAACTGATGCGTTACAGGGCCGGATCTAGGCATAGGCAATGCCCCCCCCAAAAGCCCTGACTGCCCCACCCCAAAAAAATATTTATATATATATATACATATATATATATACATATATATACATATATATATATATATATATATATATATATATATATATATATATATATATATATATATATATATATATATATTATTATTATTATTTTTATTTTTTTATTTTTTTATTATTTTTTTTGGGGGGGGGGGGGCTTGTGAAAGTTACATTTATGGTGTGTGTGATATGAAATGTGAGCTTACCATAATCAAAGTAATCATATTCCATCATGCATCATTGCACAATTCAAATAATTCACCCCCCCAATTAAAATGTGCTGTATCCAGCCCTGATGTGTTAGCGAACACCATCTCTTCCTTGGACCTTTCTGTGGATTATACCAGGGACAAGTGACTTTACTTTTTTCTTTGCTCTTCCTCATGGACCTACTTGAGGATTATACCAGTGTCAGTCTACTTTATGTGGATTTTGCCGTCGACACGCACTGACATTTTGCACCTTAATCCCATGTACAACGCATTGACTTGTCTTTTTTGTGTGTGTGTGTGTGTTTTTCTAGCACCTTAACCCATTAAGACCTGGAAGTGTCTTCTAAATCCTTCTAAATGTTGCTACATCAGTGGCTCTCAAAACTTTTCATGTCAAGGACCCCCAATATGATATGTATTTGGCCGCGGACCCCCATCTCAAAATATTTTGTTTCAGGGACCCCCCAGAAGCAAAGATTTGAGAAATGGTGGCTTTAAAAACATGTATATTCCAAGATTTGCACAAATGCTCAAGATTTTAAAAAAAAATAGCAGATCTACAAGCTCGTAGTGCTGTGCCGCGCTATGAGCTTGTAGATCTTCACCCACTTTTTTACTTATGTGTAAACCTGTGATGTGACAATAAAGCTGATTCTGATGTACGGAACTTATTGTTCTTGGCTCGTTTCTGAAGACGGTATGTATGAGGCCTGTACACTGAGCCTGGGACATGGAAAAGCACTGGGTATTGGTGCACTACTGTTAAATTATATAAATATATCTAAAGTCTTAGAGAAGAGAGAGAAGTTTTCAAATAAGTGTAGTGGAGTAAAAGTACAATATTAAAAAAAAAAGCACCTCAATATTGTACTCAAGTACAGTACCTAATAATTACTTTCCACCACTGCACACTATCGTTTAATGAGCACAAATTCAATTATAATAGATTTTTTTAATAACAGATAAACATCTGCCACTGACTCTGGTGAATGTCGTCTTATTTGCCGATACCCCAAGGCCCCACCCCTTTATTTACTTGTATTTTTTACAAATCAAACCTTACACTTACATATTCCTCATAACTCCCAAAGGAACACCAGACACCCACACCCACACCCACCCACACCCACACCCACACCCACCCACACACACACACACACACACACACACACACACACACACACACACACACACACACACACACACACACACACACACACACACACACACACACACACACCAGCCATCATTCAGAGCAGATTAATATTTAATCTCCCGGCTGGATAAAAATCAGCTTCTAGAGGCAATAAGAGCGGGGGTTTTGTCATGCTGCTGTTGTCGGGTGGAAACCTCATATGTCCAAAACTGTTCCTTTTGTGTTATTATAAAACAAAACAAAAATAGTATCAGTGGTGTAAAGTAACTAAGTACATTTACTTAAGTACTGCACTTAAGTAAAATGTTGAGGTACTTTTACTTTACTGGAGTATTACCAATTGTCTATACTTTTACTTCTACTCCACTACATCTCAGACGCAAATATCGTACTTTTACTCCACTACAATTATTTGAAAACTTTAGTTACTAGTTACTTTGCAGATATAAATTATTACATTATGAAACATACATTAACCACTTTAGCCCTATTTTATACCTCTAGGCTTTTATACCTATAAGCTCACAACGCGTCGCGATGCGACACTTTGTGAGCTTGTAGATAGTAGTTGTAGATATCTATTATCTATTTTTGTACTTTTACTTTTGGTACTTTAAGTTTATTTTTATACCAATACTTTTGTACTTTTACTTAAGTAAATTTTGAATTCCGGACTTTTACTTGTAACAGAGTACTTCTACATTGCAGTATTGATACTTTTACTTTTAAGTAAAACATTTGAGTACTTTTTCCACCACTGAATAATATATATAGTTCAAATAGATCTGCTATGTTCACGCTTGTATGATGAAGTAGGGTAAAAAAAAGAAAGAAAATAATGTTGAATAATGGAGATGCAAGGTTTCTGCCCGACATCAACGATAGCGTTACGGTGGTTTATCTGTGTGAGGGGTCTGTGCTGTGATGTAAGGGCCCCCCTCGGCCAGCCGGCCGGCTGCTTTGCTTGTTTGGGGGTCCCTCGGGGTCCCCTTGGTTATTGCGCGGGGCCCACATGCATTAATGCATTATGCATATGCACAACGGCAGGCTAAGAATATTGTTGTTGTTTTTTTGTTAAGAGAGAGAGAGGCCCCTGAGAGCCACAGTTCAGAGAGAGAGAGAGAGAGAGAGAGGGAGAGAGAGAGTGCTTGTGTGTGTGTGTGTGTGTGTGTGTGTGTGTGTGTGTGTGTGTGTGTGTGTGTGTGTGTGTGTGTGTGTGTGTGTGTGTGTGTGCGTGCGTGCGTGCGTGCGTGCGTGCGTGCGTGCGTGCGTGCGTGCGTGCGTGCGTGCGTGCGTGCGTGCGTGCGTGCGTGCGTGCGTGCGTGCATGCGTGCGTGCGTGAGTGTGAGTGTGCGCGTTTGCACGTGTGTGTGTATTTGTGTTTGTCAGAGGGGGCAACGGTGTGAAAACATAATGTACACACACATCCATAAACACCAGGACCCCCCCCCCCCCACACACACACACACACACACACACTTTTGACACTATAAGATTGACTTTGACTCCAACCATGAGGTCAACATCATATCATCATATGAGCCTAAAACATCAGGGACAACGCTCCACACGTCTCTCTCTTCTCCCTCCTGACTCCCAAACTGTGGAACAAACTCCCCGTTGCAGTTAGAACTGCAGACTCACTCCCAATTTTCCGTACTAATCTGAAGACTCTTCGGTCTCCACCTTAGCCTGTAGCACGTGACCTAGTTGTGACGATCATTTGTCCTCATGTGTTTGGTACTTAATGCTTTTTTTCCTCTTCGTTATGCCAATTAAGTCCTCCCCACACATATCACTGCTGTGATACACTGCAAGCGTCTTTTTTTCCATGACCACAAGGTTAAAATGCAATTTAGAAAACATAATGCTTGTTTACCTATTTTGATAGTATAATGTTTAGGTAACTGGAACGGCCGGTAACCAATACCTACTAGTCCCCATATTTTTTCACGGAACGCTCGGCACCAAGCGAGCCAAATGTTCCGGGAACACTTGGCCCGCTTGGTGAGAACAGACTACAGGCAAAAAAGAAAAAAGCCGTTATAGGCGAGCGAGTCGCCGTGACGAACGTTGCCGAGTCCGTTCTTGTATTCATGCCAAGGACCCCTTAATTGATATAATTTTGGCCGCGGACCCCCATCTGAAAATGTTTGGTGTCAGGGACCCCCAGAAGAGAAGATTTGTGTTGTAATGTTATGTAAATGTATTCCACCGTTTGTCTGTTTTTCTGATTTTATGTTTTGTGTGAGGACTGCGGATGAAAATTAGCATCTTTGCTAAATCCGGTCTATTTACATCCATGTGACGTCCATTAATATGCTCTGTCCTGTCCAAATAAACAAATGAAGTAAAGTCAAGTAAAAATGCTAAATGCTACAAAAAACACTTTCAAGATTTTTCGATTATGTTAAAATACAGCAGCGCAGCAAGAAGTGACGTGCTATGAGCTTGTATATCTGCTATTTTTGTATAGCCAACGTATACAATATGGATAAAGGGGTGAAAATGTATTAACACCTTTTGATGGAACCCCCCTCAGAGACTACTAGTGGTCCCCGGACCACTGGTTGAGAACGACTGGTTTACAGTGATGCTATGTTCTTGGTTTACCTGTGAGCCAAGCCTAAAGTTTACTGAGGCTCTCTGCATGTGATGTATGTGTTTACCTCGCTTACTGTAAGTCGCTCTGGATAAGAGTGTCTACTAAATGCCTACATTGTAAACTGTAACAATGTATCGATTACCTTCTGACAGTTTCTGGACCTGCTGATTTAACTATTAATGACTAATAGATCTAATACACTGACTACACAAGTGTTTACAATATACACGTTTTATTATTCATGATTTAAACGACCAGGGGTCTATTACACGAAACCTGGATTAGGGATAAACCGGGTTTAAACCGGGTTTAATCGGCTATCCTGGCTTAAATTATCCAGGAATCGGTTTCACGAAAGCTGAGTTAGCTCGGCAGATTAACTTAGCCAGAAAACCTGGATATGTTTATCCATGATCCTGTTTCACAAAAGAAAATTGAAGCAATCCTGCCTTAGTTACCATGGCAATTTAGCTGTGAAGTTAGCCTGGTCCGGACCAGGCTAACAGCCAAGCTTTATTAATCCAGTGCCTTGTTCTTCAAGTTTTGTGAAATAGCTGTTAGTCCAATGACTCCAATCATAAACCAATGAGTTTTTCCACACTTATTCAATTCTTATGCGAAAATCGAAGATCTACAAGCCCGAAATGTTTTTGTATTATGGCGGCCGGGGGTCCCCGGCCCCCCATGGACCCCCGCCCCCGTGGACCACCGGCCCCCTGTGTACCTCCGGACCCCCGTGGACCCCCGGACCCCCATGGACCTCCGGACCCCCGTGGACCCCCGCCCCCGTGTACCCCCGGCCCCCTGTGTACCTCCGGACCCCCGTGGACCCCCGCCCCCGTGGACCCCTGTATACCCCGGACCTCTGTTGGGGGTCAACGGGGGTCCGGGAGTACACGGGGGGCCGGGTACTCCCGGCCCCCCGTTGACCCGTGGACCGGGGACCGGGGACCCCCGGCCGCCAAAAGGCAAGCTTTTCACTTGTACAGTAGATCTTCGATTTTCGAAATTAGAAATTAGAAAATTATTCTAAGGATGTAATTATAATTCCAACATTCACTTAAACTCCTTATGTTTAAGCCTAACTGAATTATATATTTATGGATTTGTATATAAATTAATTGCATATTTTTGGACAGCATTTAATTTGTCTGCAATACTTTTACTTTGTTTCCTCTCTTGCTTATTATACATTTTACTTCCTTGTATGATTTCATGAGCTGCTGCAGTGCTGCTGTTCAGCAGAGAAGAACGCTGCTCTGGTTTTGGGCTCCATGATTGGTCAAGTTCAAGGATTCTGCTATCGACTTTCACAGTCTTTTATAGG
>NC_137616.1:2750170-2782670 GCF_963280865.1 Gymnoscopelus braueri | reverse complement strand
AAGGATGTGAGCAGAGTTAGCACAATCACACAAGTGGAGGAAATGTAGCAGATGAAGCTAACGTCCATCCAACAGGAATGATAGTCAAAGTCCAGAAACCTGGTTCCCTTTTTAGCCAGAGGGTAGCCACAAGTGTAGCTGTGAGCATCAAGTACCAGTGTTTGGTTGTCGTTCAGCATCCACTGCTGGAAGTCAGAATTTGAGCAATCACAAGTGAAAGGGTTGTCAGCCATGTAAACATACCTGAGAGCAGGCAGAAAACTGAACACAGACACATTGATCACCGTCAACTCGTTCTGGCTCAGGTCCAGCCATGTAAGTTGGGTCAGGTTGGCTTCTGCCAGGAAATCCAGGGAATTCAGATTACTGCTTCTAAAGGTAAGAAGCTTCAACTGCGGTACATCTTTAAATGTGGCCCCGTATTGTTGTTTACTATAGCCATAATCAGCTGTAAAATGTTCCAAATTTACCATATCCTGGAGCATGAACGATAATAATATAGATTTTGATTGACTTAAAGTGTGTGGAATGTATTGTAAGGTATAGGTCTTCAGGCTATTCAGTAATGGTAACTTATGGGGAGCTGAAGATGTCATTTTGATGGTGTCTATATTGTTTAGAGTTAGACTAAGTGTTTCAAGTGCATCTATACCTTCAAAATAGGTACTTCTCCACCAAAAATCAGGGCCAACTACTTCCACATTTAAGTGCTTGAGCGATTTCAGACTAGAAAAATCCCCGCCGTTAAGGTCTGGGATGACGTTGTTATTTAAATCCAGAAATTCTAGTTTCTGCAGACCAGTCTTGAACGTGTGGCCAAACGTCCAAATGGAATTGTGATTCACAGTGAGAACCTTTAACTCTGAGATGTTGAAAAACACACTGTTTGAGTTCAGTGATGTGGTTGTAATCTAGATGAAGGTGTGTGAGTCTGGCTAAATGTAAGAAGTCTGAGCAGCTTAAATAATTAAGATCATTATCATGCAGATTTAGAATTTGAAGCATGGAGAGATTCTTAACATCATCTGGCACTTTGGAAAGTTTGTTGTTGGCGAGGTTCAGGTGATTCAGTTGCTTCATTTGTTTTATTGAACCATTAACCAGTTCTGTCAGGTGATTATTTGATAGATCGAGGTTAGTCAGCTGAGTACAAGATGACAGTTGTTCACTTAAGTTGTGCATTTTGTTACGCTGTAAGTCGAGTGTCCTCAGTGTGGGAATTTTGCAGGCAATATTTAAGAGACCCATCTTTATCCACTTATCCATGTTAGTCAGCTGTAGGTACTCTAGTGAATAAAGGCTCTGTAGAGACTTTCTAATGGACTCAAAAGATATATAAGGATGAACAAAATTCACCTTAGTTATATTCCTGAGAAAATACTTGTCTGGTATGTCCCACTCCCATCCAAAAAAGTTGCAACAGCCTGTCAGGTCTATTGTCTCAAGATGTGGAAATACAGCTGTTGTGATGCTAAACATTTCTATCGAACATGAATCAACTTTCAACTCCCTGAGCTCAGACGAGATGTTTAAAGGCAGATCTTTATACTCTAACTCAACAGTCCTGATGTTCAGCACCTGCAAGTGTGGTAGTTGTAAGATGGCGATGATATCTGTAATTTGATTGGTTTCCAGAATAAGTGTCTGTAAGCTGGGGAGTGACTGGAAGGCAGCAGGGTTGATGGGAGTGATATTGTTATTGTCCAAGTAGAGTACCAAGAGGTTAGACAGTCCCTGAAACATATTGTCTGTCAGCGTTGTTAGTTGGTTTCCATCCAGACAGAGTTCTTCCAGTTCCATCAAATGGACAAAAGCTCTGTCCTCTACATGAGTTATCACATTCCAACTGAGGTCTAAATCTCTGAGATTTGACAAATGGTAAAAGTCTGTCTGGTTTATCGTTTGAATGTAATTGCTCCGGAGTGTTAATGATGCGACCTCTCTGGGAATGTCATCTGGTACGCTAATGAGTTGACGACCATGACAATCCACTGAGAGACCAGCAGTGACATTTTCAGAGTAACTAATAGTGCAGTATTTCAGGACGTAAGCCAGTGTGGGACTAAGATGTAGCGTGAAATACAGAAATAAGAAGAGAAAGCAAAGCCAACGTCCTGTCTGTGGCATCATGGCTGTCTTCAGGGAGAACTGTCAGGTACTTCTGGTGTAGTATCTCTGCTGTGGACACTGGTTGGTGACAACACTGTTCAACAGTGATGATCTAAAGAGGACACAACAGAAAACAGTTCAGAATCAGAATCATCTTTATTGTCACATCACAGGTTTTTTGTGCAAGCTCCATCGTTTTGATTGTTTCCAGAAAAAGAGCAAGAAGAGAGATAAGAGAGAGATCTGTTGATACCGCAACAACGTATCTATTTACACATAGCCTATCCATCCAAAACATTTGCGTACATGAGATTTAGAAATAAGGTGCATGAGCTTAGCAGCTGATATGTAGATATTAATGCAACTCTACCTAGGTTCTCAGTCTGATTGATTGATTGAATACTTGAATGACATTTTTATTCTTTATGTAGAGGCAGTACAACGGGTTAAAACACGTCAAATGCATGACGCAAAAAAAGCCAGAGGCTTGTTTCCAATGTGGTCCATTAAACATTCAACATTCAAACAACTGGACAAAACAACATTGCGACAAAAACAGCTACACACAAATATAGAAAATCAAAATATACATATTCATGCTCCAAGATCTCCTATATGCATTTGTGCAAATGGCAAATAAAGTCTATTCTATTCTATTCACGATAACAACATAGAAGGGGGCGGGGGGGTTTGGAGATACCCGATGTCAGCGCAAAATGGTCATTGTTAGGCAATGGTTTCTGTTCTCTGTTCTGTCTGTCTGTCTGTCTGTCTGTCTGTCTGTCTGTCTGTCTGTCTGTCTGTCTGTCTGTCTGTCTGTCTGTCTGTCTGTCTGTCTGTCTGTCTGTCTGTCTGTCTGTCTGCCTGCCTGCCTGCCTGCCTGCCTGCCTGCCTGCCTGCCTGCCTGCCTGCCAAATCTTCAAGATTTTTCAAAAATAGCAGATCTACAAGCTCATGAACTTGTAGATCTGCTATTTTTGAATAGCCAAAGAAATCTAAAATGACACAGATGCGTTCCCGGATTGAATGGGTCTCCAGTCATGCTGTGTGATGGGTTTCATTGTCTTTCATTGATTTACTTCACAAACAAACAAGATATGATACATAAAAGTCACAAGGTATACCTTGTGACATATCAGAGCAGCATGCAAATCTTTCTGTACCAAAGGTTTATGCTATCGATATGTTTTCTATCATTCAAATAATCGAGAAGCGTGAATCGATTAACCACTCTAGCGTTATTTTTTCATGCATACTGTAAATAGTGAAAATAGCTGATGCTTACACTCACGTTGTGAGCTTGTAGATTGGCTATTTTCCCTAGTTAAAAGTTGTTTTGAAACTCTCCGACTATAATGGCATGCCCAAAATAGGGATTAACTTTCAATGAATTATTTTCAGTCAATTATTGTTTCGTTGTTTATACACAATTAGTTTGATTAACTGTTTCACCACTACAAAATACATTTTATATCAAATCCATACCTGAACTTCTAAGACGCATGCAGTGACAACGATCCTTCCAGTGAGTTAGTCTGAGGGGAATGAAGGGTCAGTTTAGAGAGGTCATGAGACATGGAAGTGCATTTGAAACTGACAATTTATAAATAACACAAGTGAAGAGAAGTGAAAAAGGAACAGTGTTTGGGCAAGTTACTTTAACCCATCAAAACCACGATTTTACGATTTTAACCACTTTAACCATTATTTTACACTTTGGCTATTAAAAAACAGCAGACAGAAAGATCTGCTATTATTTAAAAATCTTGAAAATGTGTGAAAATATTTGAATATATATATATATCTTTTTAAAGCGAACATTTTTAACTGAAATCTTTGCTTCTGGGGATCCCTGGAACAAAACATTTTGAGATGGGGGTCCACGGCCAAATAAATATAATTTTGGGGTCCTTTACATGAAACAATTAGAACACCACTGATATTATAGCAACACTGTTAAGGATTTAAAAGACATTTTTTGAATCGGCCTCAGGTCTTAATGGGTTAAAATAGTAACTAAGGGCCTTTCCACAATTTTAAAACGAACCGAACTGAGGCTTTAAGTGGATAAAGAAGTGGACCAACAGAAAAGGGACTCAGTTCCTTGTCGGTTCACCTGACAAAGTATTCAGTTCTCTTTCTGGCCCATTTCAGCTCTGATGCCTCAGCCTTTCTGTTCACATGTGGTTGAAAAAGTACACAAATGTTTTACTTATAAGTAAAAGTATCAATACTGCAATGTAGAAATACTCTGTTACAAGTAAAAGTCCGGAATTCTAAATTTACTTGAATAAAAGTACAAAAGTATTGGTATCAAAATGTACTTAAAGTATTGAATGTTGAAAGTGCTCATTATGCACATCCGTCCATGTGTCCATCCGTCCATGCGTCCGTCCGTGTGTATGTCTGTGAGTAGCCAATCTCCAGCACTTTTGGACTGATTGGTGTGAAACACGCACTCCCAGTAGGCCCAGGAAGAACCTAGTTTTCTTCAAAACACACTTTTTGCTACTAGTCCTACAGATTTTGTCCAAAACTCACAGAAATCGGTGCACAGGATCTCTGTGCTCACGTGATCAAGACACATCTGTCTGATTTTTTTCCGATTCCGATTGGCTGGGATTAGCTTTCAAAGTTTGTGGGAGCTTTTTTAGAGCTTTTCTAAAGGCTTTCGATGTCACTTGCATGGGCAGAGCCCAAGGGCTGATATGGATTATTATCACCCTCACTGTGCGTTTATCAGCCCTTCACCCAGGACAGATAAAGGCTGGCATTTGTGATAAGTATATTTACATAACTCCAGGACATGCACGTACATACACAATGCAGAGCAACTACATAACTCCAGGACATGCACGTACATACACAATGCATAGCAACTACACAACTCCAGGACATGCATGTACATACACAATGCATAGCAACTACACTCTTTTTTTTCTCCACTGGCCATATGTCAATGCCAATGTATTGGAAAGTGTATTTCTGTACTAAAACTGTTTTATTGCATGTGCTGCGTGCGTGCGTGCGTGCGTGCGTGCGTGCGTGCGTGCGTGCGTGTGCGTGCGTGCGTGCGTGCGTGCGTGTGTGCGTGTGTGTGTGCGCGTGCGTGTGTGCATGCGCCCCCTCCTCTTGATTGGATTTTAAAGTATTCAATTAGAGTATCTTACCGGGATAATTGTACTCATTTGAATATAAGAACAGGAGAGAGAGGGGGGTTTAATTGCAGCAGTCTCTCACACACACACACACACACACACACACACACACACACACACACGCACGCACGCACGCACGAACACACACACACGCACACACACACACACACACACACACACACACACACACACACACACACACACACACACACACACAAGCGCACGTGCACGTGCACGCGTACATTCACAGCTGAGAGGGAGACAGTGTAGGAGTGACAGACAGTAGGAAAGCTGAGATGGAGACGGAGAGACAGACAGTAGGAAAGCTGAGATGGAGACAGTGTAGGAGAGACAGACAGTAGGAAAGCTGAGAGGGAGACAGTGTAGGAGAGACAGACAGACAGTAGAACAGCAAAGAGAGACAGTGTAGGAGAGACAGACGGTAGAACAGCAGAGGGAGACCGCATAGGAGAGACAGACTAACTTTATTACTCCAGTGGAGAGGGAGGCAGTGTAGGAGAGACAAACAGAAGGAATTTCAAAGTGATTTTTATTCAATGAAGATCTAGCATTGGGAGAGGTGGGGCGACGCCCTAGTGCCCTCTGATGACCAGTTGCCAAACGTGTTTCTTTATCAAAAACACAATTTTTGCTACTGGTCCTACAGATTCAGATTCCAAAACCCACGCAAATCACAACACTTATCATCAAAATATAGTGTATCTTGATGTATCAGTCCGTTTTTTTGTTCTTCGTCTCCCCATATTCCATTCCCCTTGGTTAGCACTTAGCACGAAGGGCCCGTTGTACAGAAAAAATCCACAAATCATGAACGCGATCGACCCTAAATTTCACACATTGAGCACCCATAACGTAGCCTGACACTCAGCCTGAATTTTCATTTCGTTTCACTCCATTATTCAGTCTGAAAGCCCTCTCAATGCAGCGGAGTTCTGAGATGGGGGCGTGGCCAAAGTGGGACTCCACTATGAGCCAACGCGATTGGTTCATACTGGATTGTCCCGATCCCGATTCGTCGGTCAGATTTTCAACCGAGCAACACCCGCCTTCGAAAGCGTCACCAGACCCTGAATGCTAGGCAAAGGATTCAGGGGGTGGAGCCAGGCTACCCATAACGTTATTTCCCTTCCAACCACAGAGGTGCCACAAATGCTACAAATCACTGGTTTGTTGCAGAAATGTGATTCCCTTCTGCATTTTTAGGGTGCTTCCTCTTTCACCCATCTCCACTCTTGTCACACGGTGTTGTTTGTGAGGTGTCCGGTGTGCTGTGTGGTCAAATGAACTTCCCTTATCACCGAGAACTCTCTCTCACATGACCCTTCACTCACCTCAGAGTAACTCACATGGAGTTTTAGAAGTTCAGGTAGGATTCGATATTTTAATTTCTATAATACTCGCACACTGTCTCCACTTAAAGAAATTAATTAACCCATTTAGACCTGGAAAGCATCTGTGTCATTTTAGATTTGAGCTAACAATCATTATTTTATCATTTGGCTATTAAAAGATAGCAGATATACAAGCTCATAGCACGGCACCGAGCACCGCGCTATGAGCTTGTAGATCTGCTATTTTTGAAAAATCTTGAACATGTGTGCAAATCTTTGAATATAATTTATTTTAAAGCGTACATTTTTTAACTCAAATCTTTGCTTCTTGGGGTCACTGGAACAACATATTTTGAGGTGGGGGTCCGCGCCCAAATACATGATCCTTGACAGGGTCCTTGACATGAAAAAGTATGTGAACCACTGATATTATAGAACATAAGTTTCAAAGAAAAACATACCTTAAAGGGTCTACACCATGAAAATCACTTTTTTCTTGTTTTTTTGTATTTTTTGGGGTCCCCAGTGTCTCTTGTACCCAAAATTCAGTCATTCCTTCTCATTTCATGGATTTCCAGAATGGGCGTGTCTGAACAGGCGATCTCAGAATGGCAATGTTTCTGACATCACAAACATTTTTGATGGCAAACCCAATGTTAAATGAAAAGTGCCCGAATCGGGGCACGGGGCACGGTGGCGCAGTCGGTAGCGCTGTCGCCTCACAGCTAGAAGGTCCTGGGTTTGATTCCCGCCGGGGACGCTGTGGGAGCTGGGGGCGTGTCTTCTCCTCCGCGTCATCAGCGCCCATACCCTAGGTGGGGTTGGCGAAAGGGCCTACTCTGTGTGGAGTTTGCATGTTCTCCCCGTGTCTCCTAGGGTAGTTAATACCCTCACAAAAACATGTAGTAATCCTGGTCGCTATACCGCCTCCCGCATGACAGCCGGGGCGCCTGATGGAGGGGAAGGGAACTGGTTGGAATAACGTGTTCCTTCCACGCGCTACGTCCTACCAGGGAAACTCCCCCCTGTCAGGTGACAAGAAGGTCAGTTGGCTCTCATGCCTGAAGGAAGCATGAGCTCGGCCCTGGCCTCCCTACTGTGGGGGACTGGTGTAGTGCTGGTGTAGGGCTGGTGTAGCGCCCAGCCTCACTTAGGAAATTGGCACGGGTGAAAAAAATGGGTTACAAAAATCGCGGGATAAAAAAATTTTTAAAAAAAAGAAAAGTGCCCGAATCGCTCCGAAACTTTTTCTACCCCCCCTAAGTGGGGGTCTACGAACAAATACTTTGGGCTCGGATTTTGGCTCCGCCCCCCGGAAGTGGGTGAAACAGGCACCTCAAACACTTAGTGGAATTGTTCAAAAATGTTCAAAGTGTTCTTTTTTCGATTTTGTATTTTTCTTAGATGCTTCTTTTTATGCAGAATTTTTCCTTTTTTTTTTTTTTTTTTTAATAATTTCTTTTAATATTTTTTTCTATTAACAGACAGAATTGCTCAGTAGCCCCCCCCTGCCCAAGAGGACGTTTTGGTATTGCAGCTGAAAGTGCTGTATAAGCCAGAGACAATTGACTTGGGATGAGTATATCTGAGTGATGATTTAGGCTCAAACCTTTTGAAAAAGGTTTGAGGGACATACACCATATGATATTAAATATCAAATATTTTTTTAAAATTCATGGTGGAGATCCTTTAAAAAAGAAAAAAAAAAATGTTTGGATTTAGAATACTTTTTGAAGAATCCCCCAGAAGCAAAGATTTGAGTTAAAAAATGATCGCTTTAAAAAATATATGTATATATATTCAAAGATTTGCACAAATGTTCAAGCTTTTTCAAAAATAGCAGATCTACAAGCTCATGGCGCGGCACTCTGTGCCACGCTATGAGCTTGTATATCTGCTATTTTTGAATAGCCCAAAGAAATCTAAAATGACACAGATGTGTTCCCGGATTCCATGGGTTAATAGGGATACAACGTTTCGGTCAATCGGACCTTCCTCAGGCAGATGAAGGTCCCCTGGGCCAACATTGGCATTGTGATCACTGGCACACTGGCGAGTTTTTTTTTATTTTAAAATTTAATATTCAAAAAAGGTTTTGTAAGTAAAATTAAGTCCACTCACATCTATATACAAAATTACATCCTGCACCTAATTCTACATTAATTCAAACGGATAGCTTTCACTGGGTGGGGAGTCATGGGAGATAGATGGGTTATAGCTCACGAGTTTAATGATCATTGTATCCTGA
Organism: Gymnoscopelus braueri; assembly: GCF_963280865.1. Taxonomy (NCBI): domain Eukaryota; kingdom Metazoa; phylum Chordata; class Actinopteri; order Myctophiformes; family Myctophidae; genus Gymnoscopelus; species Gymnoscopelus braueri. The sequence goes on along the minus strand of NC_137616.1, from coordinate 2,773,803 downwards.
AGAAAATATTTCTAAAGAAGAAAAATAAGGTTGTTATGTATAGCCTATGAACAATCAAAATCAGTTGGAATTATTACATTTTATGCCCAAAAACCCTAAAAAAACTAAAAGGTGTCATTGCGTATTTAATTTCCTCAAAGTCACGCATGCAACAAGATTTGAACTGAGCAGATTGGACCTTCCGTTCCAGAGATAATGGCCAAAACGTCGTGAAAACGGCCACTTTAGCCGATTTTCGATCGCCGATTTTCGATTACGTTTTTCTTTAATAACATGAGCTAAGAAGGTCGGACCCCCGTCCGACCTTCTTAGCTCATGTTATTAAAGAAAAACGGGCGACAATGGCCAAAACGTAATCGAAAATCGGTGATCGAAAATCGGCTAAAGTGGCCGTTTTCACGACGTTTTGGCCATTATCTCTGGATTACAGAGATAATGGCCTTACCGTCGGCCTTACCGTTAGGCCGCTAGGGGCAGTTGAAATTTCTTTTTGGGGGGAAATATATGTATATTTTTTCCTTGAGAGGGCACTTTTTTACCGACGGCTAAAAGGGCAGGTGCTCAAGCCACCTTTCATGTCTATGTGTGCACGTGCCTGCGCACATCGGTATACATTATCTCTGTAGTCATGTGATCAAGGTGTACTGTATGAGTCAGAGTTGTCTGATCCCAATCCAAATGGATAAGACTGCCTTCAGTTCCAAAGTTTGCGGGCCCTGGGTATAGATGCCGGCCTGTGCTCCGAGGAGCACACTTTTCTAGTTTGATTTGGTATTATGATAAGATATTACTTGATTAAAACAATTAACATTAACTTGATAACTGCCAGTGGAGTGAAACAGGCTTAATGGGTAAGTTGATACAATTCTTTAAAGTGAGTCTTTCGGTCAGCTTCAATTTGAATGTTCAACATTTGTACATAATCAAAGTTATTATTAGTGTCTTTGATATTTCAGTCTCGATTGAAGACAATGACATGCGACAAGTCTGTCCACATAAATAAAAGGAGTACTGTAACTGAGTGGTTCCCAAACTTTTTAGCTTGAGACCCAAACTAGTGAACTTTTTAGCTTGGGACTCGCAAACTAGTCAAAATAGCAGATCTACAAACTCACAACGCGTCGCTTCACGCTGCGTTGTGAGCTTATAGATGTGCTATTTTAATTTTTTTATGGAAATTATTAGATTTTCTGATTGTATTTGTGAAATACTTTTGAAAAATGTTAGAATTGTTTTTTAATGAATGAAAAGTTGTGTTTTTTTGTTTAAACTTTTTGAAATCTTTTGAAATAAGATTTTTTTTTTTAATGTAGGAAACGGGAAAAAGAGAGATATTTACTCGCGACCCAAACATGGGTCCCGGCCCACTGTTTGGGAAACAGTGCTTTAACTGTTTTACTGTTGTGTCCTCTTCAGATCATCAATGCCGAACAGTGTCCACAGCAGAGTTACTGCACCAGAAGTACCTGCCAGTGTTCACCTTGAAGACAGCCATGATGCCACAGACAAAAAGCTGCCATTGTTTCCCTTTCTTTTTTCTGTTGTGCACGTTTCATCTTAGTCCCACACTGGCTGACGTCCTGAAAGACTGCACTATTAGTTACTCTGAAAATGTCACTGCTGGTGTTTCAGTGGATTGTCATGGACGTCAACTCGTTAGCGTACCAGATGACATTCCCAGAGAGGTTGTGTCATTAACACTCCAGACCAATTACATTCAAACAATAAACCAGACAGATAAGAAAGGAAAACCGGTGCGCTTCCTCTGGATGCCTTCTTAGTTTAGGCAGTGGGTGCTCAGCTATGTAAATAACTCAAGGAAAACCACCTAAGTGGAAAAAAGCGGCACTCCAAAATAAAGATTGCAAGACAGTGGCTCATATGTGGTTTCTCATTTTATTGAGATGTGAACGCTAACGCGTTTCGGCCGCAGCCTTCCTCAGAGCAGATTAGGTTAAAAAGTCAAGTTTTTAGGTGGTTTTCCTTTGAATAAACCAGACAGACTTTTACCATCTGTCAAATCTCAGAGATTCAGCTTTAATTCAATAACTCATGTAGATGATGGAGCTTTTGTCCATTTGGTGGAACTGAAAGAGCTCAATATGGATACAAACAAACTAACAACGCTGACAGACAATATTTTTCAGGGACTGTCTAACCTCTTGGTACTGAACTTGGATTATAACAATATCACTTTCATCAACCCTGCTGCCTTCCAGCTACTCCCCAGCTTACAGACTCTAGGTCTGGCTTCCAATCAAATGACAGATATTATCACCATCTTACAACTACCACGTTTACAGGTGCTGCACATTAAAGTTAAAGACTATTTTCAGTCAAAAGATCTGCCATTAAACGTGTCCTCTGAGCTCAGGGAGTTGAGCGTTCATTCGTCAACGATAAAAAAGTTCAGCATCACAACAGCAGTATTTCCACATCTTGAGACAATCGACCTGTCAGGCTGTTATAACCGTGATGGATGGGAGTGGGACATACCAGACATGTATTTTCTCAGGAATATAACTAAGGTGTATTTTAGTGTTTCTTCAATATCTTTTAAATCAATTAGAAAGTCTCTACAGAGCCTTCATTCACTAGAGTACCTACAGCTGGCTAACATGGAGAAGTGGATAAACAGAGGTCTTCTAAATATTGCCTGCAAAAATTCCCACGCTGACGACACTCGACCTACACTCTAACCAGATTTACAACCTAAGTGAAAAACTGTCATCTTGCTCTCAGCTAACCAACCTGGATCTATCATATAATGGCCTGACTGAACTGGCTAAGGGTTCACTGAAACACACAAAGCAACTGAGTCACCTGAACATTGCCTCGAACCAACTTTCTGAAGTGCCAGATGATGTCAAGAATCTCTCCATGCTTCAAATCCTAAACCTGAATCATAATGATATTAATTATCTAAGCTGCTCAGACTTCCTACATTTAACCAGACTCACACACCTTCATCTAGATAACAACCACATATCTGAACTCAAACAGTGTGTTTTTCAACATCTTAACGAGTTAGAGGTTCTGACTGTGAATCACAATTCCATTTGGACGTTTGGCGACACGTTCAAGACTGGTCTACAGAAACTAGAATTTTTGGATTTAAATGAGAATCTCATCCCAGACCTCAACGAAGGGGGTTTTACGAGTCTGAAATCGCTCAAGCGCCTAGATGTGGAATTAGTTGGCTCTAATGCATATTGTAGCAGCGATTGTTTTGAAGGAATAGATGAACTTGAAACATTTAGTCTAACTCTTAATGTCAACACCATCAAAATGGCATCTTCACCTGCCCATGAGTTACCATTACTGAAGAGCCTTAAGAACTTTACATTACTGAAGAGCCTGAAGACTTTTACCCTAAAATTAATTCCACACACATCTACGCCAGGATCATGTTTATTGACATCATTCACATTCAAGGATATGATGCATTTGGAACATTTTACAGCTGAGAATGGCTATAGTGAACCACCATGCAGAAACCCATTTCAATATGTACCACAGCTAAAGACTCTTACCACAAGTAAGACGCGCGAACGCGGGAAGCGAACGCAGCTCGAAAATATTGTGTATTTACGGACTTGTAATCCGTGTTATTTCACCGTGATGGGGAGAGAACATTGTGTGTGTGTGTGTGTGTGTGTGTGTGTGTGTGTGTGTGTGTGTGTGTGTGTGTGTGTGTGTGTGTGTGTGTGTGTGTGTGTGTGTGTGTGTTGCAGGCTGTTGTGCATTTTAATCAGAGCATTGTCTAAATTCCTGCACTCTGGCGCACTCTGGCGGCTGCATACAGGCAGTGCACGCACATGAGTCACATGGGGGCGCGAGCCAATGAGAGCGCGGCTGCACACACACAACCCGAGCACACACACAACCCGAGCACGGTTAAATAGTAAGCTCCACTTGGTTCCGCGTTCGCAATAAGGAGCAGTAATCTGAAGTCTCTGGATTTCCTGGCAGAAGCCAACCTGACTCAACTTACATGGCTGGACGTGAGCCATAACGAGTTGACGGTGATCAATGTCTCTGTGTTCAGTTTTCTCCCTGCTCTCAGGTATGTTTACATGGCTGACAACCTTTTCGCTTGTGATTGCTCTAATTCTGACTTCCAGCAGTGGATGCTGAACAACAACCAAACACTGGTACTTGATGCTCACAGCTACACTTGTGGCTACCCTCTGGCCAAACAGGGAAGCAGGTTTTTGGACTTTGACTATCGTTCCTGTGAGCAGATGGACATTAGCTTCGATCATCTGCTACATTTCCTCCACTTGTGTGATTGTGCTAACTCTGCTCACATCCTACATCTACCACTTCCTGAGGTTGCACCTTTTCTCTGGATACTACCTCTTCCTGGCGTTCCTTTATGATGTCAAGGAAAGAAAGAGGGGGTCTCCTCAGCGCTACGATGCCTTCATCTCCTACAACGTTCACGATGAGCTCTGGGTTTGCAGAGAGATGCTTCCAGTGCTGGAGGGAGAGCAGGGCTGGAGAGTCTGTCTGCACCACCGAGACTTTCTACCAGGTACTCTCTCTGTATCTCACTTAAACAGTATTTATCTAAAAATGTCTTTCTGTCAACACCACTTGTAAACAGATAAAAAAAAAAGTTGTCTAGTGGCGTTATTATGACAGTATATAATACAATCTATCTTTCTCTCATAAAACGTGAAATAGTTCAGAAAACTGTTCCTCAATGTCAGGTCCGGTTACCACCGGGGGTCCAAATATAGACCCTTTCAGGTATGTAACTCTGAGAGTGTACAAATGTCATTTGTAAACTATGAGAGTTAAACTAGAAAAAGTGCTCCTCGGAGCACCGGTCTCCGCCAGGTCGGGTAGGTTATTGTGGCCTCCTGGTGGCGCTATAATAGGCCAATGTGAAAAGGGTGCCATTTCTTCTTGGGCCTGGCACGGCAATCGGACACTGCATTCATGATTTGAGGCATTCTGTTCCAAAAATGTGTTTTGCTAAATTAGACCTGCTGGTGGCGCTATAACAGGCCAATGTTAAAAGGGTGGCATTTGTTCCTCAACATAGTGTGAATGTGCATGCAAAGTTTGACCGCAATCGGACAGTGCGTTCATGATTTGCGGCATTTTGTTCAAAACAAGCCACTACTGCAAACTTTAGATGTCGATCTTGGTCAATCGGAATGGAATATGAAAAATCAAACAGATTTGTCTTGATCACATGAATAGAGATCATTTGTACCGATTTGCGTGAAATGTGGATAAAATCGGAAGGAGTAATATAAAAAAATATGTTTTACATAAGTCGGCCTCCTGATGGCGCTATAAAAGGCAGATGTGGAAAATGCAGGGCAAAGGTTTTTCCCTGACCTCTAGGGAGTGCACATACAAAGTTTTACACAGATCGGTGCTGTTATAGGTAAAAACAGGAATCGGCCTGTTATAGCGCCACCATGAGGCTGATTTGAAAATGTTCAAGTGGAATTTCTTCCTCGGCATAGTGGAAATATGCGTGCAAAATTTCACGGAGATTGCATGCTGTGTTCATGATTTGAGGCATTTTGTTCAAAACGGAGCACTCCTGCAAACTTTGGAAGCTTTTTTTAACCAATCAGGATGGAATATGAAAAATCTGAAAAAACGTTTTCGTTTAATGACTATAGAGATACTGTGTACCGATTTGCGGGATTTTTGGACAAAATCTGTAGGATTACTGTCAAAAAATATGTTTTGCACAAATTTACCTCCTGGTGGCACTATAAAAGGCCCATGTGAAAAATTTGGGGCAGAGGTTCTGCTGTGGCATCCAGGGAGTGTGTGTGCATTGTTTCGCTGCGATCAAGCCAACGTTGCCAGACATTAGCTGTTCACAGACAGAATGACACATGGACGGACGGACGGACGCACACACAATGATTTTACAGTGTAGTTTAGGTTGAGAATCAGTGGTTTATAATGTGTTTTGAAGAATGTTTGTGTGGTTTGTTTCTAAATCCACCCATCATAGAATGTTTGTGCGGTTTGTTTCCAGGTACACCCATCATAGAGAACATCACAGAGGCCATCTATGGCAGCAGAAAGACCATCTGTGTGATCAGCCGTCATTACCTGGAGAGTGAATGGTGCTCTAAAGAGCTCCAGATGGCCAGGTGGGGGCGCTATACCTGACATTAGAGGCCCTCTCAATGTATGTGTGCGTGTGTGTGCGTGTGTGTGTGTGTGTGTGTGTGTGTGTGTGTGTGTGTGTGTGTGTGTGTGTGTGTTGTGTGTGTGTGTGTGTGTGTGTGTGTGTGTATGTGTGTATGTATTTGTTTATTTACATTAATTAATTCATTTTGGAGGGCATCTTCATGATCATAACCATTCTCAAGCTGAATCACATTATGATACTGATAATGTTAATGTTTCTTTAAAAGCAGTGTAGATGTGGTTTGGTAGGGGCATATTCTGAATTCTAGTTTTGGACTTGTTTCTGTGCTTGTTGTATTGGCCAATGGCTACATTTTGATAGACACTGCCTTATTCAAGGAGACCTGGTAACCCTGCATCACACTAACGTTGTCTAGGCTGACTAACAAAGCTTATTCAGTCACATTAAAACAGCCTGAAACATTATTGTCTCCGCCAGGCCGAAAGGCATGGCGAGAGAGTATGTTTTACCCCCTGTCTGTCCGTCCGTCCGTGTGTGTGTGTGTGTGTGTGTGTGTGTGTGTGTGTCCGTCCGTCCGTCCGTCCGTCCGTCCGTGTGTCATTCTGTCATTTTGTGGACAGCTAATCTCTGGCACCGTTGGCTTGATCGCAGCGAAACTGTGCACACACACTCCCTAGATGCCAGATTGCCTAGATTTCACATGGGCCTTTTATAGCGCCACCAGGAGGCCAATTTGTGCGAAACACATTTTTGAACAGCACTCCTACAGATTTTGGCCAAAAACTCCCCAAATCGGTACACAGTATCTCTATAGTCATTAAAAGAAACGGCTCATTTCAGATTTTTCATATTCCATCCTGATTGGCAAAAATTGTCTTTCAAAGTTTGCAGGAGTACTCCGTTTCGTGAAATTTTGCACACACATTCCCATTAGACCGAGGAAGAAATGCCATTTGAAAATGTTCAAATCAGCCACATGGTGGCGCTGTAACAGGCCGATTCGTGTTTTTACCTATAACTGCACCGATCAGTGTAAAACTTTGTATGCACACTCTCTAGAGGCCAAGGAAAAACATTTGCCCTGCATTTTTCACATTTGCCTTTTATAGCGCCACCAGGAGGCAGACTTATGTAAAACATTTTTTTTGATATTAAGCCTTCAGATTTGATCCAAATTTCACGCAAATCGGAACACGTGATCTTTATAGTCATGTGATCAAGACGGATCTGTTAGATTTTTCATATTCCATCCTGATTGGCTAACATTGACATGTAAAGTTTGCAGGAGTGGCCCGTTTTGAACTAAGTGCCGCAAATCATGAACGCAGCGTCCGATTGCGGTGAAACTTTGAATGCACATTTGCACTATGTTAAGGAACAAATGCCACCCTTTTAACATTGGCCTGTTATAGCGCCACCAGCAGGTCAACTTTAGCAAAACACATTTTTAGAACAAAATTTGTCCGATTGCTGTGCACGGCCTAGGAATAAATGGCACCCTTGTCACATTGGCCTGTTATAGCGCCACCAGCAGGTCAACTTTAGCAAAACACATTTTTAGAACAAAATTTGTCCGATTGCTGTGCACGGCCTAGGAATAAATGGCACCCTTGTCACATTGGCCTATTATAGCGCCACCAGGAGGCCATAATAACCTACCTGACCTGGCGGAGACTTGTGCTCCGAGGAGCACTTTTTCTAGTTTCCATTGAGATGACGCCACGTGCGGTCTGTAGGGCATTGGTTCTCAAAGTGGGGTCCGGGGACCCCCAGGGGTCCTTGAGGGGGTACCAGGGGGTCCCCAGCAAAATTAGTTAAAATAGCGTCACAATAATTTTAACCATTTTAATCATGTTTTATACTTTGGCAATTCAAAAATAGCTACGTGTTTAGATCTGCTATTTTTGAAAAATCAAAAAACGAACATTTGTAACTCGAACCTTTTTCTTCTGGGGGTCCCTGGAACAAAATATTTTGAGATCGGGGTCCGCGGCCAAATAGGCCTACATATCATTTTGGTGGTCCTTGACATGAAAAAAGTTTGAGAACCACTGCTGTAGGGAACCATATAAAGTTTATCTACAAGAGGTGTTGTAGATAAACTCTATGCCTGGTGTCTCTTGGTCACTATGAATACAACTTTTACGTACTGTACATACGACTTCTCTCACTGTAAAGTGCCTCTCCTCTCCTGTGTGCAGCTACCGTCTGTTTGATGAGCAAAAGGACGTGTTGATCCTGGTGTTTCTGGAGGACATTCCAGCCCAGCAGTTGTCTCCCTACTATCACATGAGGAGACACACCTACCTGAGCTGGTCCCAGGCTGGACGGCATCCTGGACTGTTCTGGCAGAACCTACGCAGAGCTCTGGACACACCTCACACTGATCTGGATTTGAACCAATAATCTGTTTCAGAGGTCTGGCAAACCCGACTGGGCCCCAGCGGGCCACGGCCTGACCTGTTGATTAGGACATTACATTTTTTACAGTCATTTAGCAGACGCTTTTATCCAAAGCGACTTACAATAAGTGTATTCAACATAGGTAGGGAACGAAAACTACTATTGGACTATTGAAGACCTGAGTCCGATTCTGCAAATGCCTTCTAAATCAGTAGTTCCCAAACTTTTCCCTTCCAAGGACCCCCAAAATGATTTGAATTTGGCAGCGGACCCCCCCCCCTTCCCTACTCTTTTTGAGAACCAATGTTTAAACTTCTGTTCTAAATCCTAAGAGTTTGTATCTTGCTATATATATACAGCTAAGATCTAAAATGACACGTCTTTCCCGGTTTTGATGGGTTCGGGTCAGACTCTGGCTTACTGAACCTTTCTCCTTTCACTGACAATTAAAGGAGAACGGTTCCATGAGTCCACGTTATGTTAGTAATTCTAGTCTTGTCTCTAGAAGCCCGACGAGTTGTGAGTGGGAATATTGGTGCATGTGACACACACACACACACACACACACACACACACAAGTGGGGGGGGGGACAACAAACAAGAATCTTTCCCACAAGTATTTGTGGGGGAGACGTTATAATATCACCACGTACGTAGAGGTCGTGGTAGGATTTTAAACTGCTACAGTACGTATGGAATGATTAGCTTTGTTTACATTTAGTATGCAAAAACGGCAATAACCATTTTCAATGCATGACGAACGACACTACTTTTGCGTGCGTTTTGGTGCTAAAATTAGGACTCGACGTTCACTTAAAAACCAACACATTAGCATGCCCACATGATTAACTGCGGGGCTTACAAGCATTGATACTGTACATTCACGTTAATTGAAATCTTCTGAGAAATTATAACAAAACAGACTACGGATGACAGGTGCACAGCAGGGTTACAGGACATAGTCATAGACACAATAAAGCTATATAAAGTAGCCTAACTAACCGCTTGCATATTTACCAGTATTTTAATGTTGATGATTAGTCCGCCTGCCCGCCTACCTGTCAGTCTATCTGTCTATGTGCCTGCCTGTCTGTCTGTCTGTCTGTCTGTCTGTCTAGGTGCCTGTCTGTCTGCCTGCCTGCCTGTCAGTCTATGTGCCCGTCTGTCTTCCTGTCTGTCTGTCTGTCTGTCTGTCTGTCTGTCTGTCTGTCTGTCTGTCTGTCTGTCTGTCTGTCTGTCTTTCTATCTGTCTGTCTGTCTGTCTGTCTGTCTGCATGTCTGTCTGTCTGAGCAGTAGTCATTTTAAATGTTCTAAGGGGGATTTCCATGACTCAGTACTATGTGCCTTTCTATAGAAGCTAATTCTATGGCTTTGAGTCAGGGCTTTGACACGCGCAAACGCACGCACGCACGTGCACGCACGCACGTGCACGCACGCATGTACACACACACACACACACACACACACACACACACACACACACACACACACACACACACACACACACACACACACACACACACACACACACACACACACACACACACACAGACACACAGACACACAGAGAGACCAGTGTGCTCCAGTCAAGCAGTGCAGATAAGCGCGGCCAGTGGTTTTACTTCCTGTGATCAGCAGGTCAGATAAAACCTCCAGACTGGAACCAGGAGACTACAGAACAGCCATAACACTCTGGATACACACTATACAACACTCTGGATACACACTATACAACACTCTGGATACACACTACACAACACTCTGGATACACACTGTACAACACTCTGGATACACACTATACAACACTCTGGATACACACTGTACAACACTCTGGATACACACTATACAACACTCTGGATACACACTGTACAACACTCTGGATACACACTGTACAACACTCTGGATACACATGGTACAACACTCTGGATACACACTATACAACACTCTGGATACACACTATAAAACACTCTGGATACACACTATACAACACTCTGGATACACACTGTACAACACTGGATACACACTATACAACACTCTGGATACACACTATACAACACTCTGGATACACACTGTACAACACTTTGGATACACACTATACAACACTCTGGATACACACTATACAACACTCTGGATACACACTATACAACACTCTGGATACACACTATACAACACTCTGGATACACACTATACAACACTCTGGATACACACTATACCAGTGTCTATCAACCTTTTTTGTGCCAAGGCACACCTGGCATAGCCAAAAAATCCCAGGGCACACCTAGATATACGGTATATATAATTATATATATATATACGGTATATCTATATACACACACTAGGGGTGTGCCGATTTTCACATTTCACGAAACGATACGATATTGGGCACACAACTTCGATACGATTTCGATACGATACGCACTTTTTTATCATGAAAATGTATGGGGGAGAAAAAAAGCAAATGCAAACAAATATTTCTGTTTTTGCATTATTCAGACATGCAAACTTGTAGCTTTTCAGCTTCCACTAGCCGTTTTGAATCCAAATAGGGCAATAGTGTGACACCTGACCCGAAAAAAAACAGCATGTTGTCACCCTTTTCACCTCGGGGCTGTTTGCATGCCTGATTATTATTATTGTTTAAAAAACAATAATAATTTTTTTCTTTTTTTTTTCTTTTTTCAAAATGTTTTTTTTTTTTTCAAACCTCCTTCAAACGGCGCGGCACACCTCAGCAGTAGCCCCGGCCCAAAATTGGGACGTTTGCCAGGGAACCGTACATCATTATAACATCCGTGGCCACGAGGTAAATACTTTATATTTGAAATCTGAACGTTTATGTAGATGTAGGGCCGTAAATGGAGAAAGTGCAAACACCAGGTTGAAGTTCATCAATGACGGTCGAAAAATACGAAATACGAAAATATCTCTGGCAAACACAATAACGCACGCTGCGCACACACACACACACACACACACACACACACACACACACACACACACACACACACACACACACACACACACACACACACACACACACACACACACACACACACACACACACACACACACATACACACACACTCGCGCGCCACGAGGGAGGCGGCATGTTGTGGAACGCTGTGTGGAACCTCATCCAGGAGTATAACAGGAGGATAGATTCCATAGCCCGAAGGGACAGTCATGTGTTTGATTGGTTGTTGTTGGTTGTCAGGGCAATATCACAACCAATCGGTGGACGGACATTTAATTATGACTTGTTTCAGACCCTTTTTTTTTCAAACCTCCTTCAAACGGCGCGGCACACCTCAGCAGTAGCCCCGGCCCAAAATTGGGACGTTTGCCAGGGTTGATATACACTGCACTATACAACACTCTGGATACACACTGTACAACACTCTGTATACACACTATACAACACTCTGGATACACACTGTACAACACTCTGGATACACACTGTACAACACTCTGGATGGACACACACTGTACAACACTCTGGATACACACTATACAACACTCTGGATACACACTGTACAACACTCTGGATGGATACACACTGTACAACACTCTGGATACACACTATACAACACTCTGGATACACACTATACAACTGCTCTCAGTGGCTGACTTATTTTACATGGCCTACATCGTTTTATCTGTGATTTGTACGCATGTGTGTGTGTGTGTGTATATACACTGCAATACTTGTTTTTATTACTGTTTTTTTTCCTGCTTGTCTTTCGTGTCTTTGCGTGTCTTAGAAAGGAATACCAGCACTCACTTTAATCCACGATATCTTGTTTATTTGGGTCTTTAACCCCCAGCAACAGCTCATTTGACAAACGTTTCGGCCCACGGGCCTTCCTCAGCTGAGGCTCTCAAATGATTGTCAAAGGTTTAGGTTATTATTGTTAGAACAGTGAAAATAGCCGATCTACATGCTCATAACGTGTAGGTAGATGTAGATCGGATGTTTTCACCATTTTAAAATGTTTTTCACGCTGAGGAAGGCCTTATGAGCCGCTGCTGGGGGTGAAAGACTGAAAACAAGGACGGATGACATACAATAGATGTCATTGTGACTGGAGAGCTAGGACGTGGCTTCTGCGTTCATGATCTGAGAAGGATCCTGGAGGAAAGACACAGAAGTAGTGCTGTCAAAGTTAGCGCGTTATTGACACATTAACGCATGAGCGAATTAACCGCGAGGTGTGAATGAGCTGCACGCAAAGTTGTGTGTCCTCTCTCTCTCTCTCTAGTTACTAGTTACTGTAGTTACTAGTTACTTTTCAGATATAAATGATGATATTATGAAACATACATTAACCACTTTAGCCCTATTTTATACATAGGCTATTTGAAAATAGCCGATCTACAAGCGACGCGTTGTGAGCTTGTTGATCTGCTATTTTCAAACATTTTTGTACTTTTGGTACTTTAAGTACATTCTGATACCAATACTTTTGTACTTTTACTCAAGTACATTTTTAATTCCAAACTTTTACTTGTAACAGAGTACTTCTGCATTGGAGTAGTGATACTTTTACTTAAGTAAAACATTTGAGTACTTTTTCCACCACTGATTAATAATAGCTCCGATAATATATAATATTTGTCAACTGTGATCTGCATGGACTCTCGGTTAGACACCGTTGTACTGGAGAAGTATAACTCTCGGTTGGACACCGTTGTACTGGAGAAGTATAACTCTCGGTTAGACACCGTTGTACTGGAGAAGTAGAACTCTCGGTTAGACACCGTTGTACTGGAGAAGTAGAACTCTCGGTTAGACACCGTTGTACTGGAGAAGTAAAAATTGGGGCCTGTGCCCTGGTACATATGAAACGGGGGTCCTTAAAATTAAAGAGCCAGAATCACTGGCCTAGATAGTCATTTAGGCTAATGACCACATAGTAGACTATGTCTTCCTAGCTTACCAATCACAGCATTCAAGTAACACAAATCTACAGGTTGATAATTGTGGGATCGCTAAAGCGATCACACTACTGTTATCTTCACCGTTTTTGGGACAGTTTTTTGGCCCCTAACTAGTCCTTCATACTTTTAGCTACAAACTCCGTTCCAACTCTTCAACGTTCGGCCTACTCAGGACATGTCGGCTACCATTTGAATTTTTGAAATAATTTGTACTTTTAGAGATATTTCACTTTTTACTGCTAAAAAAATCCCATTCATTTCAATGGGGAAATTCATACTTTTAGCTAGAAACTCCGTTCCAACTCTATAACGTTCAGCCTACTTAGGACATATTGGCTACCATTTGAATTTTTGAAATAATTTGTACTTTTAGAGATATTTCACTTTTTACTGCTAAAAAAAATCCCATTCATTTCAATGGGGCAATCCCATTTAGCTACAGTGGAGCCTAGCAACTGCTTATTAGACCCTAGCAACACCATATTAGACCATAGCAACCACCTATCATACCCTAGCAACCACCGATTAGACCCTAGCAACCACCTTTCTAACCTAGCAACCACCTGTTTTACCCTAGCAACCACCAATTAGACCCTAGCAACCACCTATTAGAACCTAGCAACCGGCTATCAGACCCTAGCAACCACAGTTTTACCCTAGAAAACTACATTTTACACTATTCAACACCGACAAACCTTTAGAACCGTAGACCTTTAAAACCTTTAGAACCTTTCAAACCTTTCGAACCTTTCGAACCTTTCAAACCTTTCAAACATTTAGAACCTTTCAAACCTTTCAGACCTTTCAAACCTTTCAAACCTTTCAGACCTTTCAAACCTTTCAAACCTTTCAAACCTTTCGAACCTTTCAAACCTTTCGAACCTTTCAAACCTTTGGAACCTCTTAAACCTTTAGAACCTTTCAAACCTTTCAAACCTTTCAAACCTTTCAAACCTTTCAAACCTTTAGAACCTTTCAAACCTTTAGAACCTTTCAAACCTTTAGAACCTTTCAAACCTTTCAAACCCTTAGAACCTTTCAAACCTTTCAAACTTTTAGAACTTTAAACCTTTCAAACCTTTAACACTACTAACAATATCAATACCCAATACCATCAACATTCTTAGCGATCCCACACTGTTTCTTCAGGAACAGTACTTTCTAGTGTTTTATTTGTTCTTCCAAATTGTGGCCACAAGTAGCCTATGTTATATCAAGTTATTGTTATGATGGTTATATGAACATTACAGGTCCACAAAAGGAACCCACGACAACATAGGCAACATAGTTATAATGTAACCATATTGTAACAGTACTTATTTTATATTGCTAAGTCATTTGTATCTTAATTAAAGAGTACTTTAAAAGTGTTCATCGTACTTTCATTTTTAGACCACAAATATTATGGTGGTCCCTGGCACTAACCTCGTGGTTGGACATACAGTCAGTGGAAAAAGCATGCACATTTTTTACTTTAGTAAAAGTATCAATACTGCAATGTAGAAAATGTAAAATGACTATGTTATAAGTAAATGTCCGGCATTAAAAATGTGCTTGAGTAAAAGTAGCCTACAAAAACATTGGTATCTAAATGTAAGAAAATAGGCTACTCATTATGCAGAATATCCCATTGCACAAGTTGTCAAATGTGTGACATCTTTTGAAAATAGCAGATCTACAAGATCTGTGAGCTTGTAGATCGGCTATTTTAGAATGGACGAAATGTTTATAGGGGTGAAGTGGTTAATGTAAGTTTTGTAATAATAATCGAAATCTACAAAGTAGTACTGAAGTTGTCAAATAAAAAAAGGTAGGCCTACTGCCACATAACACTACAGGCCTTCACATAATGAACATAGGCCTACTGTAGTGTGCACATAACACTATAAATAGCAAGGTTAACATTAGGCTAGGACTGTAGTAGTTCAGATGACACCTTGTCAAAACAACTATACAGGAAAAAAGCAACATCACTGTGGGTGGAAACACGATCGCATCGTCCGCCACGGCGCCACCAGCGTCATGGCCGAACTTCAACCTGTTTTTTGCACTTTCTCCATTACAACCCGTACATCTACATAAACGTTCAGGTTTCAAATATAAAGTGCGTACCCCATGGCCATGGATGTTACAATTATATACGGGCCGTCAGAAGTACCCGTGTCTTCCGTATTGTTCAATGAAAAGCATTCTAATTCGATCAATGGCCTCTTTCTCCGAATTTTCTCCATGCTTTCAACTAAGCAACCCTAGCGGTTGGGGGGTGTATTGCACTCTGATACATTGTAACTGTATGAGGAAATGGCCCTCGATCGGATTAAAATGCTTTTTATTGAACAACACGGAATAAACGGATACTGTTAAGGAACCGTACATCATTATAACATCCGTGGCCACGAGGTAAATACTTTATATTTGAAATCTGAACGTTTATGTAGATGTAGGGCCGTAAATGGAGAAAGTGCAAACACCAGGTTGAAGTTCATCAATGACGGTCGAAAAATACGAAATACGAAAATATCTCTGGCAAACACAATAACGCACGCTGCGCACACACACACACACACACACACACACACACACACACACACACACACACACACACACACACACACACACACACACACACACACACACACACACACACACACACACACACACACACACACACACACACACACACACACACACACACACACACACACACACACACACACACACACACACACACACACACACACACACACACACACACACACACACACACACACACACACACACACACACACACACACACACACACACACACACACACACACACACACACATACACACACACACTCGCGCGCCACGAGGGAGGCGGCATGTTGTGGAACGCTGTGTGGAACCTCATCCAGGAGTATAACAGGAGGATAGATTCCATAGCCCGAAGGGACAGTCATGTGTTTGATTGGTTGTTGTTGGTTGTCAGGGCAATATCACAACCAATCGGTGGACGGACATTTAATTATGACTTGTTTCAGACCTTTTTTAGCAAACCCGCCCCCTTTTTCCAACAGACCAACCAGACTTACCCAACCCCGCCCCTTTTTCACCGACGCCCCGCCTCTCTTTAAATAGCTTCAGAGGTTAACTCCCCCTTTTGGCCATTTGCCCGTTTTCTGCGTGTTAGACTGGATTCTCCAGTCAAAAAAGCAAGATGTCCTAAATGGATAAGAATGAGTGCTGGTATTCCTTTCTAAGAAACTATTTCTGCCTGAACCGTGCACCCGATACACACGTAGGCATACTGTGAACTACTGGTCTGATGAGTGCTTGCTTAATCCTTTCAAGTTATCCTGTTTTTGTGTACAGCCCTATAATAAAATCTGACTTGACTTGACTACAACCCTCACTGTTCATTTAAAGGTAAGGTAAGTGATATTTTTAGGTAAAAAAAAAAAAAAGAACACGATGCGATGTGTTTTGAGCTTGTAGATCTTGTATATCTGCTATTTTCACTAATTCTTAAAGGATTTTTCTCCTCTAATTAATGGATTTTTTTATGGGATTCTTCTGAAAAAAAAACTTTGAATCTTTTGAATCTTTAATTAAAAAGAAAATGTAGGGGGATTTTTTTTTACTGGTATTCACTTGCGACCCATAAAAATTGGTCCGCAACCCACATTTGGGTCCCGACCCACTGTTTGGGAAACAGTGATCTATAGCAATGATTACCATCAGGATATTGATATATTTAACACCTACTAATCTAATACTGATACTGCAACTTTAACTCTACCCTGTACAACACTCACTGTTCATTTAAACCAGTGATTCCCAAACTGTGGGTCTGGGGCCCACTGGTGGGCCGTGGTGATATTGCAAGTGGGCTCCCAAATGATTGGCAAAACACTACTATTTTTCTCTTTAACATTTCTACATCTAGATCGGATATTTTCACTATTTTAAAATGTTTTTTTTTTAAATACAAAAAAATAATTCTAATAAGATAAGGAGCAGTAGAGAGTTTCCATCGTCAAGTCACAGGCCATCTGTGGTTGAACCAAATGCTAGAGTACTTTAAGGTTTTGCCAGCTAAACTACAAAATAACAACTCAAAAGCACTAAAAGACAAATCCGGGGTCGAACAGGAACGTTGCATAATGAAGCTTTTAAAGACTGGAGTCTTTAAACTTTACTAACTGAATGCTAACATACAAAGGAAGACTTCAACAGTGCTATGGGACACATGATGTGGCCAACTGAGTGATGGTGTGGTGGTCTAAATCAATGGTTTTCAACCCTTTTCATATCAAGGCCCATTATCTATTCGGCATTTGAGCCACGGACCACCGTTTGATGAGATTTAGCCTCTCAGACCCAAAACCTAGAGTGTGTTGTCGTCGTTGGATAAGATGTTGTCCACAATTCCATCCATGCTGTATTGATGTGGTAACATAGGAGAGATAACAGGCAAATGTTGATCAAAATAACAATTATTTAATAAAGTGATACAGTGTTTAGCAGTATGTTTAGCAATAATTTAACTATTGAGAGCGTAAAATTATGATAGAATGTTACGCTTTCAAGAGTTAAAGATCGACCAAATAATGGTTCCATTTGGTTACCAACTATCATGTAGCTGGGGACCACCTGAACCCCCCCAAAAAAAGCCTGAGTAGACGATAAAATTACCCAATTCTTTTTTAAAGTGAAATATTGAAATATCCCTTTAAGTAAGAAATGTGAGTACTTTTTCCACCACTGCCTGGGGTGACAGTTGAAGCCCCCTCCCTTAGGAACTCAGAGCTCACATCAAAGCTGTCCCCACCCTTGCCTCATTTAAAATCACCCTCAAAACCGACCTCTTTAGACTTTCCCCACCTAATTCAAATCCCCCTTTTGATTTAAATAATTTTTTTGTTTGCTTTTTTTACCCTTTTAGCTAGTTATGTTCTTAATATAATGGTTTTGTTTGTTTTGTTTTGTAAAGCGACTTTGAGTACCCAGAAAAGCGCTACATAAATTGGATGTATTATTATAAATGAGCCGTGCCATTGACACATTATTTCCCGGGTTCTGTGTTTGTTTCCATACACTACGGCTCAGTCTCAGACCAGGTTCTCAGAATATAACATGGGCCCTGATGCTCAGGAGGTGGTATACTGACCCTGGGTTCTGTGGACCCTGAACTCAGAACCAAAATAGCAAAACATAGCAGATCTACAAGCTGTTTTAATGACGCTCCTTCCCCTTCTGGGATGGTTCTGGCTATAATGGAAACGTTAAAGAAAATTATATATATATATATATATATATATATAGAGAGAGAGAGAGAGAGAGAGAGAGAGAGAGAGAGAGAGAGAGAGAGAGAGATTTTTAAACAGCACAGAGCTTCACAGGTTCTTGAAAGTTTCAGGTTCAGAACGAGAAGAATCATATAATCATCTCTAAAATGTCACATTACAGGTTTACAGGTGTAAAGAAGTGGGTGAAATTGTTTTTTGTGCGAGCTCCATCGTTTTGTTATTTCAGGAAGAGAAAAAGAAAGAAGGGGGGCAAGGAGAGCAAGGAGAAAATGTATCAAACAGAAAAGAATAAGATATCTACATATATACACATATAGCATAAACCAGCAGGTGCAGTACAGTATGTACATGAGGTTAGACTAAAAGTGCTTAAGGTTATGGAAGCTTCATGCTTCCTGACTCACTGGACAATTTGTGTAACAACGGGTGACACGTTCTGCCCCGACTCATCACTGTAGCACGACTAGTGAGTGAGAATATGTTGTCAGATTAAACACACACAGCACAGTCACCAGAGGTGGAAAAGGTACTTTCATTTTTTACTTAAGTAAAAGTACAGATACTGCAATGCAGGAATAGCCTACTCTATTACAGGGGTCTTCAATGTTTTCAGGTCAAGGACCCCCTAGCTGAGACAGAGATGAAGCAGGGACCCCCTCTATACCGTATACAATTGTGTTTCAGATTAAACTTTTTTGTTTACTTGGCCTGCTTTTTTCCCCCTCTACACACCACTTTGCCAAAAAATAGCCGATCTACAAGCTCACAACGCCTCGAGCTGCGAGGCGTTGTGAGCTTGTAGATCTGCTATTTTTGGCTAAAGTTCTCCTCAGAAAAGGGATGCTAAGGTTCAAGTGGTTAAAGGTAGGGTAAGTGATTTTCTTTGGTTAAAATAAGTGTTAAATAGCTCTATATTCTGATAGTACTCATTGCTAGAGTGTTTGTTTAGTAAAAGGAGTCTCCTTGTATTTTCTGTTTATTAAAGAGCTGGAGAGATGGGGAGACTCCTGTCACTGAACAAACACTCTACAGCAATGATTACTACCAGAATATAGTGCTTTAACCTTTTAACAAAATACTTTTTGTTTTAACCCAAAAATATCACTTACCCTACCTTTAAGGTAAACAAAATTAATCATATCACACAAAGATTTGGCTGTAGTAACTCTGAGGACCCCCTAGGGGTCCCGGACCCCCTGTTGAAGACCCCTGCTCTATTACAAGCAAAAGTTCGGAATTCAAAATGTACTTGTGGGAAAGTAAAAAAAAAGTATTGGTATCAAAATGTACTTAAAAGTACCAAAAGTAGAAAGTATACTCATTACACAGAATGTCCCATTTCACAAGTTTTCCAATGTATAGAGATCTTTTGAAAATAGCAGATCTACAAGCTCACAAAGTGTCACATCGTGACGCATTGTGACCTTATAGATCTGCTATTTTCAAATGGATGAAATGTATATACTGTGGGGCTGAAGTGGGTATGTATGTTTTGTAATAATAATCAAAATCTACAAAGTAACTAGTAACTTAAGTTTTCAAATAATTGTAGTGGAGTAAAAGTGCAAAATTTGCCTCTGAGATGTAGTGGAGTAGAAGTAAAAGTACTGAAAATTGGAAATACTCCAGTCAAGTAAAAATACCTCAGAATTGTACTTAAGTAAATGTACTTAGTTACTTTACACCACTGACACACACACACACACACACACACACACACACACACACACACACACACACACACACACACACACACACGCGCGCGCGCGCGCATGCACACACACACACACACGTGTCGAGGCGTTGCATCATCCTCCTCATCCTCTGTGAGCGTGTCTACCACCTCATTAAAGTGACAGATGACTAAGGCTGAGTCGGCGTTTAAACATCACCGTTCCCGGTGCCAACGCTCTACGCCCCAGCTGCCTTGCTCCAGGGCACATGGGACCGTGTTCATGGGATTTCGCTGACGTTAAATCCCTCTACAGTTGAACACAGGGTCGAGATCTGATCACTAATCTGCTAACTATGTATTACAATATAAATGGACTTTTCTTTAGCCTATAGAGTGGTTTCATGAAATGCTGAACACAGACAATGCATACGGAAAATCATTTGCGCTTATTTTAGCTATTTGCATATTTGATATTATACTGTTTAGATCTTAGATTACTGAGGCACTAACACTGTCTGCATTTGATGTATCAATTGTGTTGTAAGTTGCTCTGGATACAGAGTGTCTGCTCTTCAGGAGGCTGCAATTCCAAACTGGCCCCTGTCAAAGTCTTAACCTACCCCCCCCTCTCCTCGAACTGTTTATTGTACATATTTCTTGTTTTTAATACCACTAACCTGTAAGCTGATTGTATGACGTTCTGCATAGTAGTGTATTATCTGTCTTTTTTAAATGTCATCATGATTTGAGTGCGTGGGGATCTCATTTTAAATAAGCCATTGTGCTTTTATGAGCGATCCAGTTTAGAGGACCTTGTATTGTGAATTGTACTTCCATGTACTGTTTCCATGTCTTTTCTAAATTAAGTATTCAATCAATCAATCAATCAATCAATCAATCAATACTAAATGCCTAAATTATAAATAGTACTTTTTTTCTATCGATTAGTCACCCCATGGAGACTTGAATTCATGGATTTCTTCAGTTTTTGTTGTATTCCTAAGCCAATAATTTGAAGACCAGCGGACTCTTTGAAAAAGAAATAGAATGCGAGAAAAAAAAAATATATCCATGAATTCAAGTCTCCATGGGGTGACTGATTGATAGGGAAAAAAATATTTTTGGGGGTGAGCTATCCCTTTAATCTTAACACCAGGATGGCAGATACGCAGACAGACAGACAGACAGATAGACTGTAGCTGGGATGAATGACATGCTGGTTAAACTGTGTAATAGGATCCATATATGGTCTCTGGAAACCATATATGGAAACCTCATATGTCCAAAACTACCTTTCAGGATTCAAATTCCAAAAACAGCAAAAGTAGCAGATCTACAAGCTCAAAATGCGGCACGTTTTCATTTACTACAAAACAATAACTCATACATACCGGATACTTTATAAAATATATATACTTTTTGTAAAGTACAACAAAAATTCAACCTTTTCAGAAATTAAAAAGAAATGTCAAACATGTATTTAAAAAAAAAGAAATTATATGAATTGAAAAAAAGAAAAAACTTAAATACAAAACTTTTAAGAAGTAGTGAAAATAGCAGATCTACAAGCTCACAACGTGTCGAATTGCGATGGGTCGTGAACTTGTAGGTCGGCTGTTTTCACTAGTTGGGGTCCGAAATTTCTCTTTTTGGGTCTCGAGCTAAAAGCTTTGGGAACCACTGAAGTAATAAAAAGTTAGAATATGGAGATAAGAGGTTTCTGCCCGACAGCAACGATTTATATCTGGTTACATAAGTAGGGTATGATTGCATATCTGTGGTCGGGCAGGTTTCCCTCACAGCATGGCTGTGGTGAGTCAAAGCTATGACGACACTCTCGCTCTCTCTCTTTTCAGTCACTCTCTCTCACACCTCAGTTTCCGCGCGATTCCCCCGTGTCATGGTGACACACAGAAACGTGCCTCAAGCCATGAGGCATGTGTGAGCTTGTGTGAGCTTGTGTGACCTTGTGTGTGTGTGTGTGTGTGAGTGTGAGTGTGTGTGTGTGTGTGTGTGTGTGCGTGTGTGTGTGTGTGTGTGTGTGTGTGTGTGTGTGTGTGTGTGTGTGTGTGTGTGTGTGTGTGTGTGTGTGTGTGTGTGTGTGTGTGAGTGTTTGAATTACTATGCTTGACTGTCAGCAGGCCTGGAACGTCATCATTTCAGGGGCAACGTGTAGGTTTCCTTTTTTATTTATTTTTTGGGTGGGTGAGGGGGGGGGGGGCACAATTCCAAATAATGCCAGGACAGGAAGGCCATCAAATAAAAGATTACTTGCTTGCTTGCATACTTACTTACTTACTTACTTACTTACTTACTTACTTACTTACTTACTTACTTACTTACTTACTTACTTACTTACTTACTTACTTACTTGGCACGGCCGTTCTGGAATTTTCCCGAATTTCCCAGTGGCCAGCACGTCCCTGCTTACTTACTTACTTACTTACTTACTTACTTACTTAATGGCTTGCTTGCTTACTTACTTAGGCTACACTCAGCCCTAGACTAATCAGAGTCACTGGACTTGACAATGGGGATGATGCTTGCAGATCGTTTATTTTTTGGTGTAGGCTATAGCTGTACAAACGTGCACGTGCGTGCGTGTAAGTGTGCGTGTGTGCGTGCGTACAAAAATATGACATTTTTTCCTTTAAGGGAGTAGTTCACCCAAAAATGTCATATTTTCTATCAATTACACACCCCATGAAGCCTTGAATTATTTTGGTCGCATTCCTGAGCCAATAATTTGATGACCAGTGGAGTCTCCGGTCGGAGAAATTCAGTTGCCAGAGGCAGCACAGCAGTTAAAGTTGCAGATACAGAGTAAGAGAAGTATACTGTAAGATACATCAAGGGGACGATACAAAACTAAAGGAATTTATGCAGTGTGCACGTAATGACATGCTAGATGTGTGTGAGCGTGTGTGTGCGTGTGCATGTGAGTGTGCGTGTGCGTGTGCGTGTGCGTGTGCGTGTGCGGTGTGTGTGTGTGTGTGTGTGTGTGTGTGTGTGTGTGTGTGTGTGTGTGTGTGTGTGTGTGGTGTGACAGCGGGTAATTTTGTCACGGTGACGGTGAGTAAAGGGCGGCTCTAACGATGTCACGGCCAGCGTTGCCATGTTCCGCTTATTATAAGCGAGTCAGCGACTTTGGCCTTGTTTTTCTGTAAAGTCGCTTTTAAATATTCGTCG
>NC_137616.1:2745970-2749970 GCF_963280865.1 Gymnoscopelus braueri | reverse complement strand
CACACACACACACACACACACACACACACACACACACACACACACACACACACACACACAAACACACACACACACACACCACACACACACACTCAAACTTTTTCATGTCAAGGACCCCCCAATTTATACAGTAAAATCAATGTTAATGTAACTCTTAGAGTCTACTTGTATACTCTCAGAGTTACAGACCCATAAGGGTCCATTTGGTTCCTAACTATCCATCATTTAGCTGGGGACCCCCTGGAACTCCCTCAAGGACCCCTGGGGGTCCCCGGACCCCACTTTGAGAACCAATGATTTAGAAGGCATTTTGTAGAATCGGCCTCAGGTCTAAGTGAAATATTGTTTTGTTTAAATAGGTGTTAAACAGCTCTACATTGTGATAGTAATCATTGCTACAGAGTGTTTGTTCAGTACCAGGGGTCTCCCTGTCTCTCCAGCTGTTTAACCACTTAAACCCTAATCTATAGTAAACTGGACCTGATCTACAAGCTCACGATGCACTGTGAGATTGTAGTTATGCTATTTTTGGCTTAATGTTCCTCCCAGAATATGGATTGATTCAAAGAACATACATTTCCAGTTCGGGATATAACAATTTTATCCAATCAGGAGAGAGAACTCGTGCAGGATAAACAAGTGAAATTGGACATGATTACACTTTAATTATACTTGTACGTGTTGTACTTTATGTATGTGTTGTACAACACGTCACATTGCAGTGTTGTGAGCTTGTAGATCGGTTATTTTCAAATAGCCAAAGTTTAAACAGAGCTGAAGTGGTTAATGTATGTTATGTAAATATAATTAAAATCTACAAAGTAACTAGTAACTAAAGTTTTCAAATAATTGTGGTGCAGTTAAAAGTAGTATTTGCCTCTGAGATGTAGTGGAGTAGAAGTAAAAGTAAGATTTTTTTTTAATCCTCAAATTTGTACGTAAGTACAGTAGGCTACTTGAGTTACTTTCCACCACTGTGTTTGTGTGTGCGTGAGTGTGTGTGTGTGTGTGTGTGTGTGTGTGTGTGTGGGTGTGGGTGTGTGTGTGTGTGTGTGTGTGTGTGTGTGTGTGTGTGTGTGTGTGTGTGTGTGTGTGTGTGTGTGTGGGTGTGGGTGTGTGTGTGTGTGTGTGTGTGTGTGTGTGTGTGTGTGTGTGTGTGTGTGTGTGTGTGCACGCGTGAGCGTGAGTGTGTGTGTGTGTGTGTGTGTGTGTGTGTGTGTGTGTGTGTGTGTGTGTGTGTGTCGGCCATTACTTAAACAATGTGATTGTTGACAGTGACAGGGGGGTGTTAGGGGAGGGGTGGTTCATAATGGCCACCATTAGAGGTGTGAACGGCCTGCTTCTTCTCTGTGTGGGTGTGTGTGTGTGTCTGTGTGTGTGTGTGTGTGTGTGTGTGTGTGTGTGTGTGTGTGTGTGTGTGTGTGTGTGTGTGTGTGTGTGTGTGTGTGTGTGTGTGTGTGTGTGTGTGTGTGTGTGTGTGTGTGAGGGGGAGGAAGCCTGGGGGGGGCTTTGTTTTAGGTGCTTGATGTGCGGACCTCCGCCAGGCATTGTGGGTAAAGCTGAAATTAGCATTTAAAATGTTAGGGCAATTAGGTCAGTGACTCTCAACCTGTTTGAAAGCCAAGGACCCTCAGTTTGATATTCATTAGACTCTAATCATGCATATCAAACTGGCTTCCCAAACTTTTTTGGGCGTCTTTTGTCTTATATCCCTACTCTCCTTCTAAAAGAGCACTTACTGATGGCTGCAATTTGAAACTGCCCCCCCCTCAACTGTTTACTGTACATCATTTTCTTTTTGATTTCTAACTGTTTATAATGATGTTTTGCATTAAACGTTTCGATGAATTGAGTACAAAGGAAGGACCCCAATGGAAACAAGCCACAGGCTTGTTTAAAATCCTCTTAGCAGACCTTGTATTGAGCTGCACTTTCCTGTGCTTTTTTTTGCATACTGCTAATCAAGTATTCAATCAATCATGTACCCCTTGAGCTGTTTTCCAAGCCGATGGAAGCCCCTCACTCATGTGTTTTGAGGATTTGAGAATAAGTTGTACTCTTATGTACCTGTACACAAGATGTTACTATAAAGTACAACCTTGAACCTTGAACATTATTATAAAAACATTTGGGGGGGTCCCCAGATGACAGTGAAGTGACAATGTAAGACCTATGATATAAAAACTGTTCAAACATTTGCCAAATTGTCAAATAATATAAGAAAGAGAGGCGAACTGATCTAGGCTACAAGCTATTTTCCACAATGTTTGTCGAGTCAGACTAAATGCTTCAACTCCCAACAATTCAAAAGTGCTTGTCAGGTTGGGAGTTCAAATTGATTTTGGGGGCCCCCCTACTTGATTATTTTGGGGGTGTCCCCAGTTCAAATGTCATTATTTTGGGGTGTCCCCAATTCAAATATGATTATTTTGGGGGCGTCCCCTGTTCAAATATGATTATTTTGGGGGCGTCCCCTGTTCAAATATGATTATTTTGGGGGCGTCCCCAGTTCAAATATGATTATTTTGGGGGCGTCCCCAGTTCAAATATGATTATTTTGGGGGGTCGAAAAGGTTGAGAACCACTGTTTAATAGGTGACAAAAACTGGTGGGGGGTGGGGTGGGGTGGGGTGGGGGACTAGTTGTGTTGGTGCACACACATACCATTGTAGCAAGGGGCTTTTGAAATTACTTTTTGTACCATTTTGGGAATAAATGGTGAACAAATCCCCTAGTTTTTCATGTACCTCTCTTGTAGGCAGGCTGCTCAAGTACCCCTTATGGAACCAATGCATTAGACCACATATCCACATTTGATACCATTATTTTATGTCTGGGACCCCAATCTACACTGAAAAAGTGTTGAGAGTGTATTAATGGAACCAAATAAAACCCCATTTGTTCACTCGTAGGGTAGTTCTCAACCGCACTGACGTCAGCGGGCGGTATAAGTGTTGGAAAGCGTCTGTTGCCAAAAATCTACTGTTGACCATCGGATGGATAGCAGTGGTCTTGTTGTTGAAAAAGACATCAAGCCATAGGGTGTTTTTAGCACCATAGTAGCCGTCTGTCGGTGTCGGCTCTCAGGTGCATTCAGCAACTTCTTTTCACACCTTCCAACCAACTGATCTCCCCACTTCATTCGACTGCCAGTGGTTCTCAAACATTTTCATGTCAACTGTTAGAATTATATTCCAGGGACCCCACAAGCAAAGATTTGAGTTACAAATGTTGGCTTTAAAAATATATATATATTCAAAGATTTGCGCATATTTTCAAGATTTTTGAATAGCCAAAGTATACAATAATGGTTAAAGTCAAACATGATTGTGACACTAGATTAACTTATTTAGCGGGGGACCCCCTGGTACCCCGCAATTGACCGCTGAGGGTCCCCGGACCCCACTTCGAGAACCGATGTAGGGATCTGTTAGTATATGTTTTGGTGGAGAACAACCTTTAGAGTTATAGACCCAACAAAGGTCCATTTGGAACCTCTTCAAGCTGCCCTGAGGGTCCCGAGACCCCACTTCACGCTTACAGCATCACGTATCCATGTATACGTTGGCTATTTTAAAATAGCAGATCTACAAGTTCACAGCGCGCTTGTACATCTGGTATCTTTGAAAATATTAGAAAAATAGCTAAACATTTTGAATAATTCTGTATTGTTTTTTACACAAATCTTCTCTTTTGGGGGTCCCTGCCGTGAATCATTTTCCGATGGGGGTCCACGGCTAATTATATATGAATTCGGGGGTCCTTGGCACGAAAAACTTTGAGAACCACTGTGACTGCCCTCAATGACTGCAAGGCATTGTGGGTAAGCTGCCCTCAGAAATTTGCATTTTAAATTCAAGGCAATTATGCGACACTCCTTAACCTTCTCACCTTTCTAATGGCTCACAACAGCAGAAGGAGATGAGTCATTATCTCAATACAGCAGAGTAAACAGAGTAGAAATACTAGCTCAGTAAAAGTAGTAGTATTGGCATCAAAA
>NC_137616.1:2703470-2740970 GCF_963280865.1 Gymnoscopelus braueri | reverse complement strand
GCAATGACAACGCAACGCAGAGAATAATGCCCACTTCTGGTCAGACGAAGGAGGAGCCAGTCCCGGAGGCAACCCACAGTGCCTAGACTCTAGGCACTGTGAGGCCCTAGAGCATACATGGGCAACTGGCGGCCCGGGGGCCACATGCGGCCCCCAACTTCACTTAATGCAGGTTCATATCGGAATAAAGATTTTGTATTGATTCTGTTCCAATTCCAAACATGCAAACATGATTTAATTACTTCAGTCTATATTAGTAGCTTAATGACTAGTATAACAATTCTATTGTCTTTTTGATGTCCAATGTATTTGTATTTAAGTTCATAAAGTTAACATAAATATAACTAAATGCATTTGAAATTAAATAAAAATATTACTTTTCAGGATTCCAATTCAGAAATAGCCAAAAAAAAAAAAAGGATTCCAATTTAAAAATATAGCTGCAAGCAGCAATAAGCGGTTTTGAGGGAAAAGGCAGAGGCAGGCAGAGAGAAAGAGTGAGAGAGAGAGAGAGAGAGAGAGAGAGAGAGAGAGAGAGAGAGAGAGGCAGTGAGAGAGAGAGCGAGAGAGAGAGAGAAGAAGTGGACATGCATTAATTAACAAAGTCATGATTTTTGTTCAGTAAATTATATTTGGACTGGTTAAATTGGGGTTCGAACCAGGGACCTACAGACTTGCGGGTAGACAGTGTACTGACTGAGCCATTGGATAGACCGAATTGGATTTCATGTGTGGTAAGTTATCATACAGCATGGGTTGCTTATTATATACATACAAGCTCAACAAGGTTGCTGACTAGATGACTCTTTTCTACACCCACCCTCACTAACCTTCACCTCAGTAAAACAACGACCTAACCTCAAGAAACACTATTTGTTAAACGAGGAATTCGCAATGATGATCACTTCAACACATTGTTGGGGACAGGGATCGAACCAGTGACCTATGGATTCACAGGCTGCCTCTCTTTTCATTGAGCTAGAGATATGGCCTCGCTGATGGTGTCTGTTGATATCTATAGATTCTTCCGTACGTTATGAACCGAGCCTCTGTTTCGCTAACTACTCTAGATCTCTGGTTCACAAAACATTTACCGATAAAGATTTTTTTGTCTTCTCGGAATGGAAACTATTGAAAATAGTCGATCTACAAGCTCACAACGCGTTGCTATCTGAAAAGTTGGGAGATTTTAGATCGGCTATTTTCACAAGAAAGTATGTCATAAAAAACAACTACTCTCTACATTTCATGTTATTTTTTTAAAAATGCACATGTCTGAATTAACAGGGTCATGTTTTGTACAATGCAATTTAAATGTAAACTGTAATGAGTGGGATTTGAACCGGGGACCTTTGGAACATGAGGCTATTCTTTATTGATTGAGCTATTCAATCCACAGCCTCAGACAGTGAGAAAGGAGAATCCAACAAAACAAAACAAAAGGGCGAATGAAGTACATCATACATCCTACTATCCTACTATATAATCCTACTATATAATATAATATAATCCTACTACTGTATATAATTGGAGTAACCTCTGTCTGTCCGTCCGTCTTGGTGTCCGTCTTGGGTCGACCGGGTATGGGCTAGTTACTATATAATTGGAGTAACCTCTGTCTGTCTTGGGTGGTGGGTGGTCGACCGGGTATGGGCTAGTTGAAAATAACTACTCTCAAATAAGCATTTCACGTTATCTTTAACAATTGCACATGTATTCACTGATACAGTCATGTTGTGTGCAATGCAATTATAATGAAGTCTACATGAGGTGGGATCCGAACCAGCGAACCTGTGAACTCAAGGCAGATGATTAAGCGATCAAGCTATTGGACCAAGAGACATGACCTGGTGAAAAAGGTGCTCACACATTTGACACAGTTTCACGCAAATTGCTCAGAAATCCTGGGTCTAAATGTTTTTCAAACTTCTCAATATGGCGTAAAATCTAAGGGCGGAGCTTACTGGTCAAAGTGATAGATATGTTCCTCATGAGTCAAGGCACATGTGTAAGCAAGTAAGCAAATTGCTATAGCGCCCCCCTTTGACCAATTGGAGTAAGATTGGTTTCAGTGATACTTGGAATGACCCCCTACATTATTGCAAAGTTTAAAACAAATGTGAGTCTGCATGTATGTGTTAGGGGCAGACGAATAATTTTCATAAAACTGCAATATTCATTGGCTCATAAAAGCTTCATTTTTTCACTTTTGGAAAATCCGCTTCCCCAGTTTGTCGGCATAGGTCCAAAGCTCATGTGTAAAATGTTTCGTGCAGATTGCTCAAAGATCCCAGGAGGAGATAGATTTTTTACTATTTTTCATATAATTCAAAATGGTGGGAAATCTAAAGGTCAGAGGTCAAAAGTCAGAGTATGAAAGTTGTTAGGCATGAGGAGACGCATGTGTGTATTGAAGTTTCATGGCTGTAGGTCAAACAGGGCATGAGTTGCACCTGTTCAAAGTCAATTGAGTGAAATAGCGCCACCCTTTGGCCAATAGTTTTGAGTTTAGTTTCTTAGCCGTTTGGCATAGCCCTCTACCATATTGCCGAGTTTTGTAAAAAGTGACCACACGGTTGGGCCAGAACTGAAAAAACGGCGGAAGAAGAAAGCCAAGGAACGTAATAAAGGCTTCGAGCCTGATAGGCCTCGAAACCTTAAAAAAGCTCGTAGCTTGTAGATCGGCTATTTTTTCTACTTTTGTGTGACAAAGAATGGCGAAGTACGGCATTAATTTATGAAAAAAGTTCAAATACGGAGATAAGAGGTGTCTGCCCAACTTAATGTGGCCCTCTGGAGTGAGTGTGGAAATATAGTGGCCCTCTCCATCATCAAAGTTGCCCACCCCTGCCCTAGAGCATCCTAGTGTCGCCGAACACCTGCTGCTAACATCTCACCTGCCACCTTAAGCCCCTAAGAGACAGTGGGGGAAGTAGCATGCCACTTGGACACAGGTCGGGGTCTGATCAGCCTCGGTCGGGTTGCCTGGAGGAAGGTGTCTGTTGCAAGACCCGAAACACCCAGTGACTCCAGGTAACAACACTGATGATGTGTCGAAGTTTGTGCATCAGTTGATGTTTTTGTTAACTGAAAACTCTAGGAGTGGGAGTACCAGTGAGCGACAACCAGGAACAGACTGGGTGACAACCACGAAGAGCGTGGTGACATCTGGAGGGACACCGGGGTGGAGAGGGTTGGCAGCCCAATCCACTTCTTCTGTGAGGAAGAACCCAAAAGCTACAGACTGCGGTAAAACCTGCAAGGAGGGTTTAAAAATCCATCAAGGCAGAATGAGGTGTTTTTTCCCAGCAGCAATGACGACGCAACGCACAGAATAATGCCTACTTCTGGTCAGACGAAGGAGAAGCCATGCAGGCCCGGAGTCCTAGAGCCTCCTAGTGTCACCAACACCTGCTGCTAACATATCAACTGCCACCCGAAGCCCCCAAGAGACAGTGGGGGCAGTAGCATGCCACTTAGACAAACCCTACTTTATCATTAATTAAAACAAATAATTGGACCATAATTTACCAAACGCATACCATGGTAATTGAAAGAAGACTTTAAACTAGCGACTGAAAGCATAAAGTATTTATGACAATGTTTATTAAGGTAATACAATCAAGTGTAAAGTCCGGACCAGAAACCCATCCGCTTGAATAGAGAGATATTGCTTCTGCAGCCAGCAGGGGGGGAAATCATAGCGACATCTGCTGGGCCGTTAATGGTAAAAATGGTGGTGCATTTCATAGCGCTTTTATCCAAAGCGCTTTACGTAGATGGTGCATTACATTCACCCATTCACACACACATTCATACACCGATGGCGGAAGAAACCATGCAAGGCACCAACCTGCTCATCGGGAGCAATTAGGGGTTCAGCGTCTTGCTCGATCGAGCACACCTCAACACCAACTCAGGGGGAGCCCGGGATCGAACTGGGAACCTCGCGGTTCCCATCCAGCCGCTCTACCCTGAGCCACTGCCGCACCACTGCAGGCTAAAGAGATTCAGGAAATGGGCTTCAAATCCAGCAGCAATTCCTTGTCGCCTGCTCTGATCTGTAGGCTCGGACGATATGAACATTTCATGTCACGATTATTATGACCAAAATCAAAATATAATCAAAATATGCTTAGAACTATTAAAGGGACTACACCATGAATAACTGATTTGCACCCTGACGTCACGTCACGTCAGGGTACAATCCCTCCCGTTTTTCAGTTCCAACCAAAAAAATAATCTTTTTATTTATTTATTTTGTATTTATTTATTTTTTCTTATTTATCTTTTTTACTTTTTCCACACAGAACCAGGAGATAACATGCATACAAACTGGCTCAATAGCGCCCCGTGCCAAACAGGACAATGTGGTATTGCAGGTGAAAGTGCTTTATAAGCCAGAGAGAAGTTAGTTGGAATGAGTATATCTGAGGCTTGATTTAGGCTGAAACCTTTTGAAAAACGTTTGAGGGACATAAACAATATGATATTAAATATATATATTTTAATTCATGGTGTAGATCCTTTAAAATGCCACTTTTGTTTAACCACTTGAACCCCATCATCCATAGTCTGGGTTGGAACATTTGCCAAAAATAGCAGATTACAAGCTCACAATCGGCTCACATCGGCTATTTTTGGCAAAGAGATCTAGAGAGTGAAAAAAATCAAGTACATTGTGTTTTACCAATTCTAGAGGGTTTAAGTGGTACCATATGCAGCTCAGCTCGGCAAAGGTGAATTGATCCCAGTGCATTGCATACGATTATTGTGAGCGTTTTTTTTATCACGCTAAACGATAACAACGATTATCGTCCCCATCCCTACTCTGATCTCGTATCTACTGTTGGCTTTAATATTCACTCAAACAATTAGCAACAAAAAACAAAACAACAAAAACAAACAAACAAAAAACTCCCACTTCTCCTGTACAAACATCTGTTTCCTGAAGCTCTCTTCCATAACTGTCTGTTCCTTTTGTTTCCGCATTCATTGTTCATGGGAGATTTAGTCGGCTCACCGTTGTTCGTCTTCAAGATCTTGAACATCCACTGGAACACACAGGCAGCAAGCACACTCACGCTATCTTCTGTTTCCACCCTTGCCTGTTTTCCCCCCGATAGTAGGCTTGCCGTTCTTTTTCGCTATGTTCGTCATGGCCGCCATTTCCCATCTTATGTTGTGTGGGAGTCCTGATTGCTTTAGGCCGTACTGAATAACCGATAGCTTGCATAGAGTCTTCAGACTGGGACGGTCCAAGTCCAAGATGTACAGGTCGTATTTATTAAAGAGGACGACACGATCTCCCACCACGCAACAGCACATCCAGCACTTCCCAGGGGGCCGCCTGAGGGGGCCTTTCCCCTTGGGCTCGACCTTCCTCCAGGAGAAGGCCTCTGGGTTGAACTTCCACAGATCATTGAAGGACAAGGTGTTGTTCCAGTTGCTGCCACCGAATATGTACAGCTGTCCGTTGTAGGTGAACGCAGAATGACCAAAGCGTCCTTCTGGAAGAATCTCTGCTGTAGGCGTCTTCAGCCAGCGGTTGGACTCAAACACACTGATGTTGCTGTAGACGGCCCCCTCTTCCCCTAGGCCCCCAAATACAAAGACCTTTGTCCCGATGACTGAGGAAGACTGAAGCGATGAAGCGGGTGGTGGAGTGCCTGCAGCGTTAATTGAAGACCACACCATGGTGGTGGTGTCCAACGTGTATATTTTATTAGTGGGTCCTTTCAGCCTGGTGATTCCTCCGTAGACATACATGGCCATCCCCAAGACGCACGCCGAGTGGTTGCCCCTCGCATTCGGAACAGTCCCGGAAACCTTGGGCTTGAACCACAGGTGTTTGTCGACATCAAACACGTAGAGCACGTTGTTGTACTTACACTCTATGGACTTGTAGCTATACCCGCCCCAGACGTAGACCGCGTCTCCTATCAGCTCGGCCGTGTAGCCCTCGTCTATGGAGGGAACCACGGGGGGGTGCTTCCCTAATGCGGCGGTGACCCTGGGCAGCTGCTTCCAGTTTAAAGAGGCCGTGTTGAAGATGTGTACTTCGTTCTGCCCCATGACCTTATTTTTGCAGAACCCTCCAAAGGAGTACATGTCGAGTCCCACTGCTACGGCAACATGATAGATGCTCTCTGGAGCTCCTTTCAAATGAGCCGTCCAGGTCAACATTTGACCCAAACTAGGAAACACGTGGATTAAAAATAATTAGTTGAGTCTTGCCGTGTGAAAATACACACAAACACTGCCGATTATATTGGTCCAGCGACCTAAACGTCATGGGATGCTTGGCCAAACAGTGCAGCCGTTAGGTTGGGTTTTTTGATTGATTCATTGAATGTTTTATTAGTCAAAATGTAAACAGCTCGAGGTACAGTCAGACATTAAGGCTAAAAGGATAACCCCAAAAAAGTCCTGCGGACTTGTTTCCATTGTGGTCCTATGTATTCAATTCATCAACATGGCCAATCAGGTAATCCTGTGCCTGTTGACATGGCCAATAATCCTGATGTTTGGGCTGGTGACTGATATTGTCCTTCTATTAACCCATTAAGACCTGGAACGCATCTGTGTCATTTTTAGATTTGAGCTAAAAAGCATTATTTTACATTTTGGCTATTCAAAAACAGCAGATATACAAGCTCATAGCGTGGCACCGAGCGGCACCGCGCTATGAGCTTGTAGATCTGCATTTTTTTTTAAATCTTGACAATCTGAGCAAATCTTTTAATAATTCGTTGCTGTGCGGCAGAAACCAGCTAACTCCATTTTGAAGCTTTTGCATTTTTTCCCATGAATCAGGGCCATTGAACACCCTTTACGTCTGTGTGTTGGTAAAAAAAAATATTGAACAAATGAAAAGCATTAAAAAGCGCTTCTGACAAAACCAGCTAACTCCATTGGATCCTCAAACTTTCTGCTAAACTCCACCGGAGTTAGCTGGTTTTGCTGACTCCAGGCTCCACCCCCTTTTGACCTCCAACCTCATTGTAAGCTTGGAGGTCCATTCAGCTGTTCTTATCAATGATGAACAAAACCTCCTAACTCCACTTTTTTCATTTCCTGAAAAATGAACATTTTGGAGTTAACTGGTTTCTGCCAGACATGCAGCAGAGATATATGTTTTAATGCGAACTCCAATTTTTGCTCCAATTCAGCTGCGTAGCTCTGAATCTGTCTTGAGAGATTGCCTGCCTATACAGTGAGACCACAAAGGAAAATAAAAATCTGTATTCCATAAAGGTTTTCAGAAAAAAACGAAAGGTTGCTGACTGTATATCGTTGCTGTCGGGCAGAAACCTCTTATCTCCATATTCTAACTTTTTGTGTTTCGTAAATTAACGCCCTACTTGGTCATACTACAGCGTCACACAAAAGCATCAAAAGTAGCAGATCCACAAGCTAAAAAAACGCGGCGCAAAGCGCCACGCAGATCCACAAGCATGAAACGTGTCGCTTTTGTAGATCTGCTACTTTTGATACTTTTTTATTTTGAATCCTGAAAAGTAACAGTTTAGGACATAGGCCTATGAGGTTTCCACCCGACAGAAAATCTAAAGTGACACAGATGCTTTCCCGGTTTTAATTGAAGTCTTAAGGGAAGTTCGCACTGAGCACTATAACTATAATACTATAGTTATAGTGCTTACATAGTTTTAAAAATCGTTAAAAAAAGTCAAGTGGATGGCATACACCACAGTCCACAGCTGCCTATAGATGGGTTTCCTGTTTGTAAACATGAGAGGATGATGCGCGCGCAGTGGAGGGTTGAGCAGTAGAGGGCGCTATTACCCGCAGCAGCTCTAGTCAAATGTACATTCATAAAAGAAATGGTCTTCACCGGGTTTAATGAAAGTAGATTAAATGATGCAGTTTGTAATATCTTCTTTACTCTTAAAAAAAAAACTCTTAAAAAAAACTCTTAAAAATGATTTGTCGGAAGTTGGATCTGTTTGTATATAATAGCAGCATTATGCCTATTATGCCTAAAATAGCAGCATTATGCCTATCTAAATCCCGAAAATAACAACAGAGTGAATGGCGCTTCCGGTTCGTTCTACCACCCGCATGCGCAGATTGCGCACTCTGCTCTGTGATGACGTCGCGCGGAAACCCATCTATAATAGGCTCTATGCACAGCAGCCATATTTTGAAGACATTCACAGGTGTTACCAATGATAGCCTACTAATGAAGGCTCTGATCCATTCTGGTCAAACAGAGTCAGAGTGCTGATATTATGCATGTTGGCTCACTGGAAACACTCTGCTACACCAGTGGGTCTCACATTTGGGGTCCAGGGACCCGCATGGTTCCTTAAAGGTATAATGACATTCATTTTCACTTTATTTATTTTCAATGTTTTATTTGGGGTTTTATGACCTCAATTACACCCAAAAAACCTGAACTTAGAACATTCAGTGGATTTTCTGTGGTCTGGGGTTTTCTGAATAACTAGGCTGAAAAGTAATCTGAGCTTGGCCCTTCGACAGTGAGGTCACAGTCGATTAATCCCGCCCACTCTCCTCCTCGCCCCTCCCCTATCCTTTCCTTTGGGGGGGGCGGAGCAGAGGCGATGATTGACAGGCAAAATCCCTCACCAGCGACACCCGCAGGCAAAGATTTATTTTTTCATTGCAGTTGAAAAGGCTTTAGAAATGTGAGAGAAAAACACCTGCCATGGATCACTGGAATTGAATTTTCACTTAAAACTTTTTGTACACTTTTGAAGGACCAGGACAAAGACTTTGAATGTGGTGTAAAAGTGAATGTCATTAAACCTTTAAGGGGTTTCCAAATGTCTCCTTACGTGTGTAACTCTGAGAGTGTACAAATGGAACCAAATGGACCCGTAAGGGTCCATTTGGTTCCATTTGTACACTCTCAGAGTTATGGGGGTCGTGGAAATTGAAAAATATGAGAACCACTGTGCTACATGAAATGGAACAGAGCCTTCATTAGTATCATTGGTAACACCTGAAGGAAGTGAAAATACGGCTGCTGTGCATGGAGCCTATAGATAACAATGGTGAACCACATAGTTATCAGTGTTGCCATGTCTGCTTAGTATAAGCGACTTTGGGCTTGTTTTCCCATAAAGTTGCTTGTAAATATTGGTTGTTGGGGGTTGCGTTGTTTTTCGGCTTGTTTCTAAAGTGTAGTTGTTTATTTTGGGCTTGCTTCCTAATGCTGTTTAAACCAGTGGTTCTCAAACATTTCCAAATCAAGGACCCCCAAATTATTGTCCACGGACCCCCCTATCTGAAAATATTTTGTGCCAGGGACCCCTGTACCAGATTTGTGTTGTTAAAATGTTTCCAAAAATATTCAAAACGTTGAATATTTTTTAAAGATTATTTTTAAAATAGCAGATCTGCAAGCTCGTCGAGCTTGTAGATCGGCTATTTTCAAATATCCGATGCATTTAGGTTTAAAGTGTTCGTGTGGCCATAGTCGCTGCTTTTGGGCTGGTTTTGATAGATCTGGTTGCTTATTTCTCCCACGAAATGTGGCAACAATGATAGTTACATTAAATTATCGTATAGTTGTAGAGCTAATAATAATAATAATAATAATCTTTATTTATAGAGCACCTTTCAGACATAAATGCAGTTCAAAGTGCTTTACATTCAGGTTAAAAACACAAGTTAAACAAAACAGTAAGTTAAAATCTAGACAAGAGAAAAAATACAAAACAGTGAAAAAGCGTGTGTGGGGTGGGGGGACAGATTAAAAGGAGATCAGTTAAAAGCAAGATCATAGAAATGGGTTTTTAGCTGCCTCTTAAAACCGTCAACCGAGGTTGCCTGTCTGATATGCAGGGGGAGTAGGTTCCAAATCTTTGGTGCGTAGCTACCAAAGGCAGCCTCCCCATGTCTCTTGCCATTTGTTGACATCTCCGTCAACAGTCCAGCACCGAGTGACCTGACGGGGCGGCCTGGAACATACTTCTCTAGGCAATCTGACAGATAGCAAGGTGCTAGGCCATTCAAGGCTTTAAAAACAAGTAAAATAACTTTAAAATCTATTCTAAACTTCACAGGGATCCAGTGCAATGACGCAAGTACAGGCGTAATGTGGTCCCTTTTCCTGGTGTTCGTCAGGATTCTGGCTGCTGCATTTTGAATAAGTTGCAGCCGCTCAGTAGTTTTCTTGGGTAAGCCTGTATAAAGTGCATTACAGTAATCTAATCTTGATAAAACAAAGGCATGGGTCAATTTAGCGTCCTCTAAGGAGAACTCTTGCAATGTTTCTCAGGTGGTAAAAAGCTATTTGAGTGACATTGCTTATGTGTTTTCCAAAATTGAGGTCGGAGTCGAGGATAACACCCAGGTTTTTCACAGTTGGTTTTACCGGTGCGGACAGATTTCCAAGTATATTCATGACTACAAGCTTTTGAGCCTGTGCCAATGATGAGAATTTCCGTTTTATCTTGATTTAATTTCAGGGAATTGCTATTCATCCACTGCTCAATGCTGGAGAGGCAGTTGAGCAGGGGATGAAGTGAGTTACTGTTGTTTGGGTTTACGGATAGATACAGCTGGGTATCATCGGCATAGCTGTGGAAGTGGACACCATGACTACGTATAATTTCTCCAAGTGGGAGCACGTAAAGGGAGAATAACAGTGGACAGAGGATCGAGCCCTGGGGGACACCAAATAGGGAACTTCGCTTCTCTGAGACATAGTCTCCAAGACTCACAAAATAGTTCCGGCCTGTGAGGTAGGTGCGGAACCAGTTCAGTGTGGGTCCTGAGAGGCCAATCCGGGTTTCAAGTCTGTTCAGGAGTATTCCGTGGTCGATGGTGTCGAAAGCGGCACTCAAGTTGAGGAGGACAAGGACAGAAGCTTTCTTCAGGTCTGTGCTCAGTCTGATGTCATTCATGACTTTAATAAGTGCTGTCTCTGTGCTATTGGCGCAGAACTGTGACACAAGAGCTGGAACAGATTAACCTGTCATGGGGAGAGGCGCAACATGCTGCCAGGGACCGAATGCAATGGAGAGCGCTCATTGAAGCCTTATGTCCCATTGGGGACGAAGAGGAGTAAGTAAGTCTCTGTGCTATGTCCGCCTCTGAAACCGGACTGAAACTTTTCGTACATGTCATTTTTATGAAGGAACAGCTCTAGCTGTTTCAGCACTGCTTTTTCCAGAATCTTACCTATAAAGGGCAGGTTGGAAATTGGTCTGTAGTTGATCATAACAGAGGAGTCTAAATTAGGTTTTTTGAGTAATGGCCTAACTAAAGCGGTTTTAAGTGGGTCTGGGAAAGTGCCTGATGTTAGAGAGCATGCAGTTAACAATGTCCAGTAGTTCATTGATAAAACAGTCTACTGTCTCTTTAAAAAAGGAGGTTGGGATGGCATCCAGTGAACATGTGGAGGATTTTAGCTCAGAAAAAAAATTCCGGAGTTCCCCTTCATTAATTTCATTAAAATTATGTAGGTGGTTCAAAATCACTCTAATCACGGGGGGATTTGTATTAATATTATTATGAATTGAGATGCTATTTCGGATGTTGATAATCTTGTCTTCGAAGAACAAAGCGAGCTCCTCGCACTTTGACTGTGAGGGTTGGTGGAGATGCTCGTTGAGGTGGGGGGATTTAGAAGCCGGTCAATAGTGGAGAATAATATTCTGGGGTTGTTGCTATTATTACTTATTATTTTAGAGAAATAAGCCTGCCTTTCGTTGCGCAGAGCTTTATAGCTAAGTCTCTTTATAGCTAAGACTAAGGGCAGGTACACACTGTAGGACTTTTAAAATGGTCGGGGGTCGTCTGATCGTTAAGCATTTCACACTACAGGAGTTTATTTCTTGAAATCAGCTGTCATATATCGTTGTGGTTTTCACCCTATAGATTGGTCCCCGACCAGGGATTACACACTGTAGGATAGTTCACTAGGATGCTGTCCAGAGTCAGACCCAATACATACATGTGTTTGTTTTTATTCCAATTCATTTTAATCGACGTCTCCCGTGATATATCTCCCTCTCCCTCCCTCCCTCCCTCCCTCTCTCTCTCTCCCTCCCTCCCTCCCTCTCTCTCTCTCTCTCGTCAGAAGCAGTCAGCGTTTCCATGTCCGCTTATTATAAGCGACTTTGGGATTGTTTTTCTGTTGCTTGAAAGTGTAGTTGCTTATTTGGTCTTGTTTCCTAATGTTGTTTGAGCCAGTTGTTCTCAAAAAATTTCATGGCAAGGACCCCCAAATTAATATTTGTCCGCAGACCTCCCCCTTCTGAAGATATGTTGTGCCATAGACCCCCATACAAGATCTGTGTGGATTTGGAAAATATTCCACAATTTTCTCAAGATTTTTCTTTGAAAATAGCTGCGATGCGTTGTGAGCTTGTAGATCGGCTATTTAAAAATATGCAATGTATTTGTATATAGGGTTAAAGTGCTGATGTGGCCTGCCCTATAGTCGCTTTTGTTGGGCTTGTTTTCATAGATCTGGTTGCTTATTTCTCTAGCAAAATCTGGCAACAACAAACAAAAAAGGCATGCGATAGAGATGCGCGGATCGCGGTTTTAGCCGCGGTTGCCGCAGTTAACCGCAGTTTGGGTGGATTTGGGTCAATCAAATATAATTATTAATTCATATTGGATAAACCGCGGGTGAAATAATGCGGGAATTAAATTAATGATATCAATCTATAGGCCTATAATAGCTTTTAAAAAGCACTACATTTCACCGTGTGTGCGTTTGTAGTATTTTAATATTACGTCATTTTACACCAGGCACAAAATAGCCGCTCACGACATGTTGCTTTGAAGGCAGCCAGTGTTGCCAGGTTGCGAGAGAAATAAGTAGCCAGGTCTATGAAAACAAGCCCAAAACAAGTGCCAAACAAGCCCAAAAGTCGCAACACAGAGCATTGTTTTTGCTCTGTGTTTTGTTTTCACTTTTTCTTTCTTTTTCTGTAAAGCACTTTGAGCTGCATTTATGTCATGAAAGGTGCTATATAAATAAAGTTTATTATATTAAAAGTCGCTTATAAAAAGCTTATAAAAAGCCGACATGGCAACAAAGTGGTTGAAAGCGAAAGTAACTTAATGAAGACGTTCGCTTGTTGTTACCATGGTTGTGGATTGTATACAGTCACTGCATCGCGACAGTGGTGAGTAACACTGTTTATAAGAAAACTAACATCAGGAAAATAACAATTATTTGGTGCGGTTGGTGCGGATCTATAAATAGGATGATATAAGTACCGCGGGTGGATGGCGGATGGATAATGAACTTGTTAACGCGGATTTGGGTGACAAAAAAACCCATCCGCGCATCTCTAGCATGCGAGGTTAGACAGTGACAGACACGCTGCTCACGCAGACACGCACACGCATATTACATACACACACACACACACACACACACACACACACACACACACACACAGCTCACACTCTCTCTCTCATTCAGTTTTATAATGTTTAACTTAAAACAGGACTGGACGGTAATATCGCGGGGGAGGGTCTGTTTGTTGCTGTTTGGTCAGGTCCATTGATCCTCTCCTAGCCACTGTAATGTGCTCTCATTGGCTGTGGCGCTGATCTGCTCGCAACTTATCTCAGACTCAAACCCTTTCACATTGTATAATTTTCAGTCTGGGACACAGCTGAATATCTAACGAGGTAGATATTGAAAACGGTCGGAAAGCCATTGCAGAGCGGATGATCGCGGCCAGATCGTCTCGCAGAGCCTTTCACACACAGCGAGCATTGTCTCGCCGATCAAAGGCCGATCTGCGTCAGATCTGCGTCAGATCGGGAGGTTTTGTCGGCGAGCGCCAAAAAATGTCGCGGACAGCATAATCGGACCAAATATCCTGCAGTGTGTAGTACCTGCCTTAAGTGTCAACGGCCATGAGTGAAACGGACTTGAGTTACTGTAGTCGGCACTCGTGCCGCGCTATGAGCTTGTAGATCTGCTATTTTTGAATAGCCGGATAAAAAAAATTGCCGGATTGAATGAGTTAACTAAAAAAAGAGAACAAAGTTACAGTGTGCCTTTAAAAGTGGATCCAGATCCATATCATTCATGTGTTTTTAAAACGCAGGAAGCTGTTTTTTATCTCCATAAACAACAACATCCAGAAGGCTTGTTATCAGCCTCATCTATCTGCATTCATCTTATTCATCACATCCAGATCGTCAGCCTTTATTTCCTGGAGATAAGCACGGGTCGTTGAGCCTCCATCTTGTTCTTTCACCAAATGCTAATCGGAGAGAGGAGAGAGAGAGAGAGAGAGAGAGAGAGAGAGAGAGAGAGAGAGAGAGAGAGAGAGAGAGAGATTTTCAAATATCCGATGCATGTAGTTGTAAAGTGCTCATGCAGGCCCTAATAGTTGCTTCTTTTGGGCTTGTTTTCATAGACCTGGTTGAGAGAGAGAGAGAGAGACTCCATTCATTCATCCATCCATTCTTTAGGCTCAGGTCTCAGGTGGTTCAAAATGCAAACAGCAACAGTGAAGGACAACCCCAGTACTTAGTTGAGTCATTTAAATAGCCAGTGGTGCAAAGTAACTAAGTGCATTTACTCAGTTACTGTACTTAAGTACAATTTTGAGGTATTTTTTACTTTACTGGAGTACTTCCAATTTTCTGTAGGCTACTTTTACTTCTACTCCACTACATCTCAGATCCAAATATTGTACTTTTACTCCACTTAAAACTTTAGTTACTAGTTACTTTCTAGATTTGTATTATTATTACAAAACACAACCACAAACCACCGGCCTATATTTCGGCCATTTGAAAATAGCAGATCTACAAGAACTTGAGTGAATGTACTTAGTTACTTTACACCACTGCAAACATTATGCCTAACCCTAAACCCAATCTGTTCTTGAGAGATTACCCTAAACCTCAATCTTAAACCTCACTGAAATTATGCCTAAACCTAACCCCAAAACCCTGTCCACCTGGGCGAAACACTGGGAAACGTGAGAGTCCGGGAGGAAAATAAAGTTTGTTTTGTTGCCTCTGTTGGCAGGAAAAGAAAAGAAAAGAAAAAACAGTGTATATCGGTTTAAATCCTCAACACAAACAACTTAAAACACGTGTATCGTTTGACTGTTAAGCCGGGCTCAGACAACAGGCGATTTCTAAATCCTAATGGATTTCTAAACGTGGTAGCATCACACTACAGGATAATCCTGTCAGATAATCGCTACTGATCAGGCTAGAATGGGGAAGACCCGCCCCTTAACCCCCACGATCACCCCCATTATCTTGTGATGTGAGCCAGTGGTTTAAAGTAACTAAGTACATTAACTTAAGTACTGTACTTAAGTAAAATTTTGAGGTATTTGTACTTTACTTGAGTTTCCATT
This sequence comes from Gymnoscopelus braueri, assembly GCF_963280865.1. Taxonomy (NCBI): domain Eukaryota; kingdom Metazoa; phylum Chordata; class Actinopteri; order Myctophiformes; family Myctophidae; genus Gymnoscopelus; species Gymnoscopelus braueri. Next base: position 2,725,620 of record NC_137616.1, on the reverse strand, counting down.
TCCAATACTTTTACTACTCTACTACATCTCGGATGCAAATATTGTACTTTTACTCCACTACATTTTTAAAAAAAAACTTTAGTTACTAGTTACTTTGTAGATTTTGATTAACCACCTCAGCCCTATATACATTTCGGCCATTTGAAAATAGCCGATCTACAAGCTCCCAATGCGTCGCGATGCTTGTAGATCTGCTATTTACAAATAAATATATACTTTTGAAATGGGACTTTCTGCATAATGAGCAATTTTACTTTTGGTAATTTAAGTACATTTTGATGTCAATACTTGTGTACTTTTACTCAAGTACGTTTTGAATTCCAGACTTTTAATTGTAACAGAGTATTTCTACACTGTTTGATACTTTTACTTAAGTATGAAATGGCTATTTGTATAGATATCCTGATCTTTTTATGTTCTTTGACAATGCTTATTTAATGTCCCCCCCCAAACAGTTAGGAACATGAATATGCATGTTTTCATTAACCAATGACTTTCTCACCATGCAGAAAGTGTGCAAAATGTATCATTCCACGCACGCACGCACGAACGCGCACGCACTTTCTCTCTCTCTCTCACTCTCTATCTCTCTCTCCTCTCTCTCTCTCTCTCTCTCTCTCTCTCTCTCTCTCTCTCTCTCTCTCACAGCATTTGGTTCCTATTTCCAAATCTCAGGCAGAAAGAAAATGCTTCAATTAAAGTCTCAGAGCGTTCACAGTCAGGAAATGAGGCTCCAATTACTGACGCCCCAGGCAAGCACACACACACACACACACACACACACACACACACACACACACACACACACACACACACACACACACACACACACACACACACACACACACACACACACACACACACACACACACACACACACACACACACACTGCAAACACCACATTGACCATGTGAACAGCAGTTTTAATCTTCTATTCCGTCTGTATTTTTCTTTAAAATTAACCACATGGAGTAGAAGTAAAAGTATAGACAATTGGAATTACTCCAGTAAAGTAAAAGTACCTCAAAAGTAAAAGTACTAAAATGTTTGAAAATAGCAGATCTGGAAGCTCACAACGCGTCGCGATGCGACGCGTTGTGAACTTGTTGATCGGCTATTTTCAAATAGCCTAGGTATAAAATAGAGCTAAAGTCGTTAATGTATGTTTTATAATATAATGATTTATATCTGCAAAGTAACTAGTAACTAAAGTTTTCAAATAATTGTAGTGGAGTAAAAGTACAATATTTGCCTCTGAGATGTAATGGAGTAGAAGTGAAAGTATAGACAATTGGAATTACTCCAGTAAAGTAAAAGTACCTCAAAAGTACAGTAGAGTAAATGTACTTAGTTACTTTACACCACCGGTTGTTATTAAGTTCATAGAATCTCTGTGTCTGATTGTTGGGCTGTGGACTGTTCAGAAACCTGCCTAGCTAATAGAAACTAAACAAAACGTTCTCTTCTTGGAAAGTCAGCATGCTGAATTAGAAGCCTTTGTTGCATAATCCATTCATAAAAACATAAAATAACGTTTGAAATGATCATGTCTGTCTGTCTGTCTGTCTGTCTGTCTGTCTGTCTCTCTGTCTATCTAAGAACGGGCAGCTGTTATTTAAGCCCCGCCCCCCATCCTGTCTGCTGCCATGGCGACAAAAGAAGCTTAAAGGGGAAATCCACCCATTTTCAATATTTAACTATGTCATTAATATAGCATAAAGGAGTTGTGTGGAAATAAGAAAAAAATTTAAAAAAAATTAACATTGCAAAAAAATGTAACATTGCAAAAAAATTAACATTGCAAATTACACCATGATGAGTCATCACAGTGTAATTTGCAATGTTATTTTTTTTGCAATGTTAAATTTTTTTGCAATGTTAATTTTTTTTAAATTTTTTTCTTATTTCCACACAACTCCTTTATGCTATATTAATGACATAGTTAAATATTGAAAATGGGTGGATTTCCCCTTTAAGGGGTCTTTCTAAAAATCTGCAGACTCCTTTACACACATACACACACACACACACACACACACACACACACACACACACACACACACACACACACACACACACACACACACACACACACACACACACACACACACACACACACCCAGCAGCTGGGCGCTCTCTCTCTCTCTCTCTCTCTCTCTCTCTCTCTCTCTCTCTCTCTCTCTCTCTCTCTCTCTCTCTCTCTCTCCCCCCCTCGCTCTCCCATTCATACCATTGTCGATCGCCCTACAATGGTAAACAACGCTAACTACTCTCTGTGTGTTTAAAAGGTCAAAGGTCGTGGCCAGGGTTCAGATTTAATTTTAGCATCCTATCATTAAATCACTGCGTATGAGCACTAGTAATTTAGCTCTGAGAGGGTACAGATTTCATTTTAGCATCCTATCATTAAATCACTGCGTATGAGCACTAGTAATTTAGCTCTGAGAGGGTACAGATGGAACCAAATGGACCCGTTACATTTGCACACTCTCAGAGTTACAGACCTGTAAACCCGTTAATATCTAAGGCCGATTCTACGAATGCCTTCCATGCCTTTCGATTTTTCAAAACCGTAAAAAAAAAGGGGCACGGTGGCGCCTGCAGTAACTTCTTTGTCTCTTCTGGGCAGCCAATCACGGTCCTGCATTCACTGCTTGTGGTCCTTAATTCTCTGCTGGATTTACTGTTTCACTGACCAGTTAAATCTTTCCCCCAACTCCCGGACCCGCCCCCGTCATTCACTGCTTGAGCAGCGGCAAATCTCGGTCCTGGATTTATTGTTTCACTGACCAGTTAAATCTTTCCCCCAACTCCCAGACCCCATTCCTAGACGAGGAAGTAGGAGGAGCATGATGAAACAGCACAGAAAGGATTAAATAAAAATAAAGATTGATTTGATTGATTTTTACACTTTGTCAGCTTGTTCTTTTGTCATTCCATGGTACATCATGATCTAGTAATTGTATTCGTTTTTTTTACATAACCTGCAGTCCATTTGGAAATTAGTTGGCTGTTCATTGCAAGAGGAAGTTACAATCTTTTCTATTTTGATTAGCTTACTGCCTTCAAAGTACCCAGGCTGTGCTCCAGTATTTTATTTATTGTGGGTAATCTATTTGAGAACAGCGAAACCGATCATGTATGACTCGAGTTTATAGCCCTGAAACATGACTGTCATATCGTGACCGTCATGGATGAGCTTCAACTTGGTATTTAAACTTTCTCCCTTTTTGGTCCGTACATCTACATGAACGTTCATATTCCAAATATAAAGTGCTTACCCCATGGCTACGGATTTTACAATTATGTGCGTTTCCTCAGAAGTACCCGAATATTCTGAATTGTTAAATAAAAAGCATTTTAATCCGATTGGTGGCCATTTTCCCCGTATTTTCTTCATATGCTTGTATTGCACTCTGGTACATTATAACTCTATGAGAAAATGGCCACTGATCGGTATTTTAATCCGATCGGTGGCTTTTTATTGAACAATACGGAAAATACGGTTACTTATTGAGGGCATAGCTAGAGCAGGGGTCTTCATAAGGGGGTCCTCATAGTTACTACAGTAGGCTACAGGGGGTCCGCCAAATCTATTTGAGATTTTCTCTCTCTTCTTGTATTATTCTTTTCTTTTTTTTCACTATAACCAGCATCCGGGGGGTACATTCACTGAGAATAGCCGATCTACAAGCTGACAACGCGTCATGCTGCGATCTGCTGTTTGTGGTAGGCTACAGTGCCTCCCCGAATCCACAGACAGCCAATCCGTGTCCCAAGAGAAACCACGCTGCTGATAGAGTAAACCCGTTCAGATTTCAAATATAAACTGCTCACCCCAAGGCCACGGATGTTGCAATTATGTACGTTTCCTCAAAAGTACCCGTATATTCCGTATTGTTCAATAAAAAGCATTTGAATCCGATTGGTGGCTATTTTTCTCCATAAGCTTTCAACAACGCGACCTTATCGGTTGGAAGGTGAATTGCACTCCGATACGTTAGAACTCTATGAGAAAATGGCCACCAATCGGATTAAAATGCTTTTTATTGAACAATACGGGTAATTCTGAGGGCCCAAACATAATTCTAACATCCGTGGCCAGCCCTTTATATTGAAATATGAACGTTTATGTCAGCGCCGCATGCGGCCCCATCGCAGCGTCTTGGCGGCCCCTCATGGTCAAACCAAAAAAAATAAAATAATAATAATAATCTTTTTTTTTTTTTTTAAGCACAGGATAAAAATATACATTTCCGTTCAAATATATGGGTTGCTACATTTTTTTTCAAAAACAAACATCAATTGTTACAGGTATAATGCATAGTTTTCTATGCATTTCGGGTTTTTGGGGGGGTTTGACCCCCATTTTTTTCCGGCCGCGCGCCCAGGGTAGGTGTCCCTTACTTCAATCTCTGGGAGTTGGCAACCCTAACCTTGCCATACCTTAGCTTTTGCTGAACTGATGCCACTGGACATACACACAAAATAAACAGGTACAGTGAAAAGAATATGATGTCAAAATGTACATTTTCTTATAACAATAACAATGCGTAGTGTGTGTTACAAAATCGAAAAATCCAAAATAGGACCGTCATTTTTAGCTTGCGGCCCCTTGGACTTTTGGTATTTTGCTGAGTGGCCCCTGAGCCATCTTAAGTTGAGTAGCCCTGGTTTATGTAGATGAATGAAGCAGTAAGGGAAAAGTGCAAACACCTGGTTGAAGTTCATCCATGACGGTAGAGCTTGCGAAATGAGATTTCCGGAGGGAGGGGGGGGTTTACCAGGCTAAGCAAAGACATGGCTAGCATGCAGAGTAAGACCGCATGGCTCATTTGCATATCCTCGTGAATTTTAAGTAGCCATGCGGTCTTCATTTACTTGTAACAGAGTATTTCTGTATTGCTGTATTGATACTTTTACTTAAGTAAAAAGTTTGAGTACTTTTTCCACCACTGATTACTAGAAATTTCTAAGCTTGATCTAGCCTTTGATTGCCTTTCAATAAAACCATATTTGATAGACATAGGTATCACCTACATGTTACTGATTATAGGGAATGTTATGTTATTGTAATCCGTTGTTTATTTCCTGAGCAATGGAATTATGTTGCGGTGAAAACTCTTTCTGAGACGCTTGGACACTATACCGATGTTGGCTCCATAAGCTGTAGCCTTTGATTTCCTTTGAAAAAAAACATATTAGATGAAGGAATTGACACTCTCACTTCTGGTGATCATAGGAAAATTAGAATCACAGATTTTCGTTGAGAATTAGCAGAGAGAGAGAGAGACAGAGAGAGAGAGAGAGAGAGAGAGAGAGCCTGATCTGTATGTTGCCATTATGCGCCGTTGTGCGCCCGGCCCGACTGCTACTGTATCCATTGCAACCAGAACCAACTGTACACCAACAAGGACAAAACGATAATAATAATTATTAGTATTATAATATTAGCATCAATTCGTTCACCATAATAAAGAATAGGATGGACGCACACTGTCGCACAGGCTATTATATCGCATAATCCAAGTAAATCCACCGTGCGTAAAGGTGAGTATATAGGCTCTCATAAGGATGTCATTGTGGGAATAACATAGGATCTCGTGCGGAAACTTTATTAAGACGTTTGAACGACACGGGAAAGCGTTCACAATCACACTCTACAATTTTATTACACTTCTTCTTCTTATCACATAGGCTATAGCCAAAATATAATGTAGGCTATACACTTAATAGAAAATTGGACAATGTTTAGCTGTATGTCGGAAAGAAACCATGCAGGAACATTAAGTCAGCCAGTAAAAGCTCTTGTCTGCTTTGATCAGGTTAATGTTAATGTTACATTATTGGCTGCCTACAAGCATCGTTGAACTCGTGGCTCAACGTGCCCTCGGAGGCTCGTGGTAATTATTAATGCTTTGATCATGTCATCAATTGTAAGTCTAGAATGACAGATGCAATGAATACAAGAGTATGTTACATTATATGTACAGTATATATGCTACAAGCAAGCAGAGCCACAGTTGAACAAAGTTGGCTCGGGCAGGAGTCGATCCCGTCCTCCCAGTGCGTGTGCTTTTCTTTGATTGGCCGAACGTTGATATTATAGCGCTCCGACCTCGACAATCAGGCGATGTCTTTGGCGCAGTCGGTAGCACTGTCGCCTCACAGCTAGAAGGTCTTGGGTTCGATTCCCGCTGGTGGCTGGTGGGGTGTCCTCTCCTCCGCGTCATCAGTGCCTATACCCTAGGTGGGGTTGGCGAAAGGACCTCTCTGTGTGGAGTTTGCATGTTCTCCCTGTGTCTCCTAGGGTAGGTACCCTCACAAAACACATGCAGTAATCCTGGTCTCTATACTGCCTCCCCCTGGTCAGCCTGGGATCCCGATGGAGGGGAAAGGAACTGGTTGGAATAACGTGTTCCTTCCATGCGCTATGTCCTACCGGGGAAACTCCCCCCGTCAGTTGATAAGAAGCGGCCTGCTCACTCCTCATGCGTTGAAGGAAGCATGAGCTCAGTTTGGGGCTCTCACCAGGCTGGCAGAGGGAGAGTAGCGCCCAGGATTACAAGCTTAGGCAATTAGCACTGGGTGAAAAAATGTGTTACGAAATCATGCAGCTTCTTGTGATTAATGTTTTTTTAATTGACAGTGCTTTATGGTAATGAGAGACACACACGCGCACACACACACACACACACACACACGCACGCACGCACACACACAGATGCACTAATTTTCTTTAAATTGGTAGCCACCCTGAATATGACATGTAAATGTCAGTCTTGTTACAGTATTATTGTGGACTGTATTGTCCACAATAAGACTGTATTGTCCACAATAATACTGTCTGTCTGTCTGTCTGTCTGTCTGTCGATGTTGAGACACTTTTATGCCTTCAGTCTCTCTCTCTCTCTCTCTCTCTCTCTCGCACGCACGCACGCACGCACGCACGCACGCACGCACGCACGCACGCACGCACGCACGCACGCACGCACGCACGCACGCACGCACGCACGCACGCACGCACGCACACAGACACACACAGACACACACACACACACACACACACACACACACACACTAATGTGTGAAAACAGAGGCCGCTAACCTTGGATTTTGTGTTGCCTTGGTAACTGTGGAGCTAGTCATGAATAATGGATTTTGATTGGAATTCAACACCTCACAACATCATAATCACATCACTGTGTGTGCGTGTGTGCATGTACCAGGGGGGTCCCCAGCGAAATTAGTTAACATAGCGTCACAATCAGTTTAACCACTTAGCTTTGACTATTCAAAAATAGCAGATATACAAGCTCATAGCACGGCACAGAGTGTCGCGCTATGAGCTTGTAGATCTGCTATTTTTGAAAAATCTTGAAAATGCATATCTTTGAATATATATATTTCTTTTTTTTCAATTTTTTTAAATATAATATTTGCTTCTGGGGGTCCCTGGCACAAAACATTTTCAGATGGGATCCGCGGCCAAATGTATATCAATTTAGGGGTCCTTAGCATGAAAAAGGTTGAAAACCACTGATCTAGTGGTTACTCTGCATTTGTAACGTCAACTCGGACTGCAAGGAATCTGGGTGTGACCCTGGACGTAATGTCATATGTGTCTGATTTACTCCTCAGGTGTTTGCAGTTTGTTGTATTTTGCTGTATGTATATAAGGGTAAAATTGTTTGTTGAGGGTTATACCCTGAAGAAGGCAGAGCGGGCCACTATACGCGTGGGTTATCCCAGTTTTTAACAAATTCCATTATGAACTAGCCACATCAATGAAGGCTTTTAAACTTAAACCAAATTGCCCAGGGCCGGCACTGAGTCACTCATTTGGGCATATTTCAATAAAAGGAGAGATCAACACCAATTTCATACGAGCAAAATGTTTAATAGAGAAAGTGCAGATTTTGGAGATTACACTCCATAAGCATTTAAACTGGATAGATTATGGATAGGATAAAAAAAACATGGAGTCTAGACGCTGATGGTGGTGGCACCACCATCCCTTCAGCTCCAGGACTTAACGAGGTGCAGCTGGGGATGGAGGTGGAGTTGCTTGGTCGCTGCCTGAAAGGAGAACGACAGGTTTAGAGGCAGAGATATTTGATAGAACGGAACCCAATCACTGATTGGCTGGCTGCACGATTGGACAGACAGACAGACAGACAGACAGACAGACAGACAGACAGACAGACAGACAGACAGACAGAAAGACAGACAGACAGACAGAAAGACAGACAGACAGACAGGTATCACTGGATTATATATCTCTGGTTGGTAGGAAGTGGTGGAGTATACTCACATGTTGTATTTAAGTAAAAGTACCAATACCAGATATCACAATGTATAGATACTCTGTTACAAAAACAAGTCCGGTAAAATGTACTTGAGTAAAAGCACAAAAGTATTCACATTAAAATATACTTGAAAGTAAAAGTACAGGCTAAGCAGAATGTCCCATTTCACAAGTTTCCAAATGTATAAAAAATGCTTTGAAAATAGCAGATATACAAGCTCACAAAGCGACACACTGCCAAAGCATTTGTAGAATGGGCCTCAGATCTTAATGGGTTAAAAAGTAATTGTAAGTGCTTGAGGACAACACAGGATGGGGTCACTGTAGAACACTAGTCCTCAACATGAGGCCCAGGGACCCCCAGGGGTCCTCGAAGGGGCTGCAGGGGGTCCTATGCTACTGTAAATGATTGATAGTTGGGACAAATGGACCTTAAGGCATGTTGTGCCAGGGACCCCCAGAAGCAAAAAATGTTGTTAAAAATTTCGGCTTTTAAAAAAAAAGAAAGAATTGTACACATTTTCAAGATTGTTCAAAAATGTATATATATATATATACAAGCTCATAGCGCTGCACTCGGTGCCGCGCTATGAGCTTTTATATCTGCTATTTTTTATTAGCCAAAGTATGAAATATGGACAAAGTGGTTAAATAATCGTGACGCTTTATTAACAAATTTAGCTGGGATCCCCTGGTATCCCCCAAGGACCCGCGGACCCCACTTTGAGAACCAATGGCTTAGAGCTACATGCCAAGACGTGTCAACTGTTGGTAGTCATGGTCGTCAGTTCCCACTTGATGTCATGCGGTAGTCCTGACTGCTCCAAGCCATACTGAATAACTGACAGCTTGCATAAGGTCTTAAGTCTAGGACCTAAGTCTAAGATGTACACGTATCATCGGCCTTAACTCCTTATCCATAGAGGATGATACGATCACCCGCTATGCAACAGCACATCAAGGACATCCTGTTTGGGCCTTTCCCCTTTGGGCTCAACCTTCTTCCAGGAGAAGGTCCTCTGGGTTGAATTTCACAGATCTTTAAAGATACGTTTCGGAACAATGTACAGCTCTCCATTGTAGGCAAAGACTGAATGATAAATACGCGTTTTTGTAGGAGCTGTTGCAGAAGGCGAACTCAGCCAGCAGTTAGTTTCTGTGTCAAACACTCTGACGGTGTTGTAATGGTCCTTGTCCTCGTGCCCCATGCCCCGAATACAAACATCTTTGTCCCGATGATGGCGGCAGAGTGAAGTGATGAAGAAGGTGCTGCTGGAGTGATTAAGGACCAGACCATTGTGGTGGTGTCCAACTTGTACATGTGGGGGTTCCATCCTCCGTACATGTTGAAGTTCAATCCGCCATAGATGTACATGACCTTCCCCAAGACACAGGATGAGTGGTAGACCCTCCCCTCTGGAAGACCAGTCCCTGAAACCTCCGGCTTGAACCATCTGTGTGTGTTGACGTCAAAGGCATACAAGCATGTTGCAGAACTCAAATCCGTTAGATTTGAACATAAGCCCTCCCCAGATGTAGATGGCATCTTCTTTCAGCACAGCCGTGTGGCCGCCACAACTGAAGGGAGCCTCGCATTCTCCTTTTCCTGGTCGTCGCCGGAGGCAACTGTCTCCAGCACAGGGACACAGTGTTGAAGACATGCATGTTTCCGTCACCTCCAAATGATTAACACGTTGTCCCCGACTGCTACGGCAGTGCGACCGTCCCTCTTTGTCCTTTCAGAGTCACTGTCCCAGCTTAATATTCTGTAAACCACAAGCGGATTGGAATTAAACTTTTTCTTCGCTGCCTTGGTCTGTAAAGGATTGAAAGAACTCTTGTGCGCGCTGCCGCCTATATTGGAACAGCAGAAAACAACGTCACACAAAGCTTGGCTAATTCACAAAGCCACTCGGTAGCCCGATCTTTCCGCCTGTCGCGCAGACCTTGCGTTTATCCACTCTACACGACTTGTCCATTTGAAGCATAAAACTGCTGGAGGCAGGAGCTGATTTTCCCCCTCTGTCCAATCGGGTGAGTCGAAGGCGGACCATCCCAAGACTCAGGAAGAACCATGGTGCTCAAGGCAGAAGGCGGTGCGGGCTACGGGGAGGGACCCTGAAAGTGAGTGACAGGCGCGTCACTCCCGTTTTTTAGAATCCGCTGGCTGCAAAAAACTGTGGCCGCGCACAACCTGCGTTTAACGTTAGCCGACCATGTTTTCGTGGGAGCGCGCCCTTACAGAGTATTTCCACATTGCAGAATTGATACTTTTACTACTACATGCCACACCACTGATGGCATGTAGAACCTCAAACATTGAAGCTCGCCTTTCGCTCGAGACGTCAGTCAGCGTAGGTCTGATTGGGCTAGGACATACTTTATTCAGATAGTCACAGGTTACAGTGAAAAATGCGAAAGTAAAAAATGTAAATTAAAAAACAACGAAAAACCCATTTACTCATGTGCCTGTACACAAGACATACAAATAAAGAACACCTTGAACCTTGAACACACTTGGATGTCTTCTTCTTTCAGCTAATTCTCATCGGGGTCGGGCTCAGAGCCGATCCAACGCGACACATTGTGAGCTTGTAGATCAGCTATGTTTTTTGTTTGTGTTTGTGTATACTCTCTGCAGTAGATCAGCTATTTTTGGTGAATGTTCTCCCCTACCAGAAAAGGGGATGCTAGAGTTCAAGTGGTTCAGAGATCTATTGTTTATTGGAGACAGTCTAATGAGGCCAAACGAGTGTGTTTGTCTGAGAGTAGGAAGGCTCTGGTCTGAGATGGAACTGTTAATCCATATCTTTGATCCACAGTCCTCCAGTTCTCAGGAACACAGCACGAGGATGACGGATGTATGAGTTCATTAACAATGGTTTGGTTGTTTCCAACACGCACACACACACACACACCCGCACCCGCACATGCAGGGGTGTACTGTGGATTGGTTGTTTTTGATCGATATGCGAGGTAGACACACGCGGGGTACGCACGTGCATGCCCATGCATGTGCGGGCGTGCGTGCATGCTCTGAGCGGCACTGCACTTCACCCCACCTCCAGTACACCACCTCCAGTACACCACCTCCAGTACACATGCACACGCATGTAATGTTAAAGGGGTATTTGACTTCAAACACTTCTGGGGTCATTGTAACATTAGATTACAGTCATTTTAGCAGACGCTTTTATCCGAAGTGACTTACAATAAGTGCATTCAACATAGGTAGGGAACGAAACTACTAATCACCAGAAGTCTTAAGTGAATTCTCTTCTAAAACAAGCAACTAAGAGTATACCTAGGTAAAAGTGCAATATATCAGCAACCTACTTTCTTAAACAGATGTGACAAGTAGGAAAATCAAATGAGCAAGAGCTAAAACAAATAAGTGTATCGAATAAACAAGATCCAAGTAAAACAAGAAAACAAGAGCTCATACAACTAGTTAACAACAAGTAGGCAAGGCGTCCTACTCTGGCTTTTGTGTGCGTCCCATACAGTTTTTAAGTTGCTTGATTCTATATTTCGATATTTTATATTCTTTCTTTTGTTGTGTGCGTGCGTGCGTGCGTGCGTGCGTTGCGTGCGTGCGTGCGTGCGTGCGTGCGTGCGTGCGGAGGGGGAGGGGGGTTTCACCCTTCTTTTCTTAAAAGAGAGAGAGAGACACACAAGGCGTGTCATTCTTTCTGTTCTCTCCTCCTGACTCAACAAACACAGCTCATGCCCCGGGGGTCTCCTAGGGTCTCTGGGGGTCCCTGCCCCCCCCCCCCAACCCTCTCTCTCTCTCTCTCTCTCTCTCCCTCCCTCTCTCTCTCTCTGTGTGTCTGTCCTCAGGGTTGGGGTTAACCTCAGTGGGGTTACAGGCCAGCTTCTTAATAACACACCCAGTACAAAAGGAGCCCCAGGGGAGGGGTGGGAGAGGAGAGGAGAGGAGAGGAGAGGAGAGGAGAGGAGAGGAGAGGAGAGGAGAGGAGAGGAGAGGAGAGGAGAGAGAGGTCTTGTTGCTTTGAGGAGAGAAAGAGTGAGGGGGCATTTGGAACCCCTGTCAAGGATCCCATGAGGGTCCCTGGACCACACTTTGAGACCCACTGGTGTAGCAGAGTGTTTCCAGTGAGAACAACATGCAACAATATCAGCACCCTGAGTCCCTGACTCTGTTTGACCTGAAATGGAACAGAGCCTTCATTAGTATCATTGGTAACCAGTGGTGTAAAGTAGCTCAGACATGTACTCAAGTACTGTACTTGAGTACAATTATGAGGTATTTTTGGGCGGTGTAGCCGCCCCTATAAGTGGGGTTGGGACATCTCATTAGTATTAGATTCCTGCACTGTGATTGGCCCAGCTGGCCCAGTTCGCTGTACTGTGATTGGCTGACTCTATTGGCTGACTCTATTCAGCACTGTGATTGGCTAGCGAGACACATGATGACATTAATAACCTATAAATAAGATTATGGACTTCCAAAAAACATTTTTTTTGGAAGTGAGCTTCCATCACTATGATGACCAATAAAGATTATTTTCAATAAATGTATTTCTTTTTTGAAGTGAGCTTCCATCACTATGATGACCACTGTGATGACCACACCGCCCACTTCACACTGGGTGTGATTTTTTACTTTACTGGAGTATTTCCAATTTTCAGTACTTTTACTTCTACTCCAGGGGCAAATATTGTACTTTTACTCCACTACAAATATTTGAACATTTTTGTTACTAGTTACTTTGCAATGATCAATTATTAGATTATAAAACATACATTAACCATTTAGCCCTATTTTATACCTAGGCTATTTGAAAAAAAAGCGGATCTACAAATTCACAACGCAAGTAATTCACAAGTACATTTTGGTACCAATACTTTTGTCCTTTTTCTTGTAACAGAGTACTTCTACATTGCAGTATTGATACTTTTACTGAAGTAAAACATTTGAGTAATTTTTCCACCACTGGCCATTTGTATCATTGGTAACACAGACATACAGACAGAGAGGAGAGAGAGAGAGAGAGAGAGAGAGAGAGAGAGAGAGAGAGAGAGAGAGAGAGAGAGAGAGAGAGAGAGAGAGAGAGAGAGAGAGAGAGAGAGAGAGCAGATGGTTTGTGAATACAGAGCAGCAGAAGGAATAGAGGAGTGTAGGACTGAAGCAAACCAGCTTCTCAATTATCACCGCGCCTCTGGGTTCATTGTCAATTAGACTGACGGTTGGGGGCGAGAGACAGCTGTGACAGATGCCGGCTTCCAGAGAGAGAGAGAGAGAGAGAGAGAGAGAGAGAGAGAGAGAGAGAGAGAGAGAGAGAGAGAGAGAGAGAGAGAGGAGAGAGAGAGAGAGAGAGAGAGAGATAGAGAGAGAGCAAGGAGAGGGGGGGGGGTCATTCCAAACAAAGTTTTTTGTAATGTTTACTTTTTATTTTTGCAAAAGATTTTTCATTAATAAATAAATAAATAGGTTAAAATAGCAGATTTACTCTATTATAGCATTTTAAAAAAACAATGTTTTGTCTATGCTGACACGCCACAGAATAGGGATGCCAGTTTAAAAGTGTTTGATACAATAAGTCTATATGGGGTTATGTGATACTGTAGCCTGTGCATCATATAGCTCACTGTTTCTCAATGTTGGGTCCGGGGACCACAAGAGCTTGTAGATCTACTATTTTCATAACGCAAAACCCGAGCGCAACCAAACATTTTTTATACATTTTTAATTTAGTTTTCGTTAGTGAAAAAAGGTAGTCGACAAACATTTTTCCTCATTGTTTCAGTCGACTGCCCCACACGCGCAAAAAAATAAGTCAACATTCGGGGAAAGCTTGTAGCTCACAGCTGAAAAAGCCGATCTACAATGTGTGACATTGAGACACGTTATGGGCTGGTAGATAGATGATCTCAAAACCCACCTTGCGAATCTTGTAAACTTGAACAGTGTAATAAGCTAAAAGATAAGGTAACTGGCATGACCAGATCGGCAAAAAATAACTACCTCGATGATAACATTGAAGAAAACACAAACAAACCACGTGAGCTTTGGAAGTTACTTTACAAACAATCAACATCAAGTCGTCTGACACTCTCATTACAGACAAGCTGGATGTGGCTAATCGCTTAAACATCTTCTTTACAACCACAGCCATAACACTGGTAAACAAACTGCCCTCTCACTCTGGGCGTTTCTGTGTAGAGAACATCCAAGCATTCTACAAAAATCTAGGTGTACGCAAAGGTTTTAAACAGATGAGGTGTTTAAAAATGTTGCGCACTACAACAACATAAGGCCACAGGCCTCAACAATATTCCCTCCAAATCTCTAAAAGATCATCACCCACATAATAAACCTTTCCATCAAACAGGGACGGGTCCCCCATGATTTCGAAATAGCGAGAGTAACCCCTCTGTACATCTCGAAAGTCATGGATATTTTTTTCATGAACAGGTTGAAGAGTATCTAGCTGAAAAAAAAACAAATTTACAAATTCCAATCTGGCTTCAGAACATCCCACTCCACTGACACATGCCTTCTCTATTTGAACGACCACATCAAACAAGAGGTGGACCAGGGCAAATACTGTGGCATGGTCATGCTGCACCTCCAAAAGGCTTTTGACACCGTTAATCACTCTATTTTGATTTGTAAGCTAAAAGCAATTGGTTTTGATAGTACATCGGTGAGCTGGATGCGATCACACACACACACACACACACACACACACACACACACACACACACACACACACACACACACACACACACACACACACACACACACACATTGAACCAGTGAAAACCATTAACAAGAGCTTGTGACTAAATAATAACTATATTGGATCTATTTAAAGTTACACTTTTAGACATAGACATTTTCCACCCGAGTTACAAACTAAGGGTTTAAGTCCTATAGATGGGTTTCCTGTTTGTAAACATGAGAGGATGATGCGCGCGCAGTGGCGGGATGAGCCTGTAGAGGGCGCTATTACCCTAAAAATATCCTATACCCTATTACCCATAAAATAAATGGTCTTCACCAGGTTTAATGAAAGTAGATTAAATGATGCAGTTTGTAATATCTTCTTTACTCAATAAAAATGATTTGTCGGAAGTTGGATCTGTTTGTATATAATAGCAGCATTATGCCTATTATGCCTATAATAGCAGCATTATGCCTATCTAAATCCCGAAAATAACAATAGAGTGAATGGCGCTTCCGGTTCGTTCTCCCCCGCGCATGCGCAGATTGCACACTCTGCTCTGTGATGACGTCGCGCGGAAACCCATCTATAACCACTGACCTTGTATTCTATTGAATAAAAATACAGGTTGATTCATGTGTGGAGCGTGTGTGTGTGTGTGTGTGTGTGTGCGTGTGCGTGTGCGTGTGCGTGTGCGTGTGCGTGTGCGTGCGTGCGTGCGTGCGTGTGTGTGTGTGTGTGTGTGTGTGTGTGTGTGTGTGTGTGTGTGTGTGTGTTCATGTGCGTGCGGGTGTATGTCGGGCAGAAACCTCTTATCTCCATATTTTAACTTTTTGTCTTTTTTCGTAAATTATCGCCTGCATCAAAAGTAGCAGATCTACAAGCTCGAAATGCGGCACGAAACTTGTGGATCCGCTCCTTTTGATGCTTTTGAATTTGAATCTGTGAAAAGTAACAGTTTTGGACATGTGAGGTTGCATAGAGTCGATATGTGTGAGGCTGACCACATTATGCTGAGAGCACAAAACGTTTAAATACATTGAGACATACACTATAGCAGCATAAGACCAAAAAGCCAATTTATTATATTATTGTAGTTATTAACCCATTAAGACCTGGAACGCAACTGTGTTGTTTTTAGATTTCTTTGGCTATTCAAAAATAGCAGATCTACAAGCTCATAGCGACGATCTGCTTGTAGATCTGCTGTTTCTTTGGAAAATCATGAAAATGTGTGCAAATCTTTGAATATATATACTTGTTTTCTTTTCTTTTTTTACTCAAATCTTTGCTTCTGGGGGATTCTACAAATGTTTTGAAAAAACTTATGTTGCTATACTAATATCAGTGGTTCTCAAACTTTTTCATATCAAGGACCCCCAAAATGTTATGCATTTGGCCACGGACCCCCCATCTCAAAATATTTCGTTCCAGGGAACCCCCAGAAGCAAAGATTTGAGTTACAAATGTTTGCTTAAAAAATATATATTCAAAGATTTTCACAGATTTTCACGATTTTTCCAAAAAATGGTATATCGCCTATTTTTTGAATAGACAAAGAAATCTTAAACAAAGATGCGTTCCCGGTCTTGAAGGGTTAAAGAACAAAGAGATGCAGTCATGTTGAGGCGTTGAGGTAATAATGTCTGTGTGTCATATATTTGTGCTCATAAGAGATAAAGGTTGACTCAGCTCTACATGTAAATGTGCTGAGTCGGGGTAGAGGAGAGAAGAGGAGAGGAGAGGAGAGGAGAGGAGAGGAGAGGGGAGGGGAGGGGAGGGGAGGGGAGGGGAGGGGAGGAGAGGAGGGGAGAGGAGAGGGCTAGCATCTGCAAGATTATCCAAGCAAAACAATGCCTGTGTGTGTGTGTGTGTGTGTGTGTGTGTGTGTGTGTGTGTGTGTGTGTGTGTGTGTGTGTGTGTGTGTGTGTGTGTGTGTGTGTGTGTGTGTGTGTGTGTGTGTGTGTGTGTGTGTGTGCACGAGCTTGTGTGCGCGCATGTGTGTGTGTGTGTGTGTGTGACTGCGCTTCTGTTACAGAGAGAAAGGGAAGGGTTATCAACCCTCTACATACACACACACACACACACGGACGCACGCACGCACACACGCACGCACGCACGCACGCACGCACGCACGCACCCACACACACACACACACACACACACACACACACACACACACGCGCGCGCTCTGATGGGAATACTTCCTGCTGTTCAGACATGCTGCCCAGCTGTCTGAACTCAACCTCCCTAACTGACCTCTCCGCTCTGCTTAGTGTGTGTGTGTGTGCGTGCTTGTGTGTGCGGGAGCGCGCTTGCACGTGTGTGTGTGTGTGTGTGTGTGTGTGTGTGTGTGTGTGTGTGTGTGTGTGTGTGTGTGTGTGTGTGTGTGTGTGTGTGTGTGTGTGATATTGTTGTGTTAACGGTGTCCCAGGCTAAATCTCCACATTGAGGTCATAGATGTTGTTCTAGGCCATTCAGTGTGACGTCAGGCCATCGTCACTGTTTCTCAACCACCGGTCCGTTGACCATCAGTGGTCCATGGCATCATTACAGGTGGTATGAGTATGTTGTGTGATTATTGGACTTCCCAGAGGAATAAAAAAAGTCATGTAAAAAAGTAAAAGGGCTATTGGTGAAGACTATTTGTTTTTATATTTGGCAGCCTAGGATATTGGTGGGCTCCTGGGACCACAAGGGGTCCTTTGGGGAGGTACATGGGGGTCCTCAGCAAAATTTGTTAATAAAGCATAAGTTTTTAACCACTTTATCCATATTTTATACTTTGGCTATTAAAAAATAGCTGATATACAAGCTCATAAGGCGGCACTCTGTGCCGCGCTATGAGCTTGTAGATCTCTTTTTTTATTTTATTTTATCCCTGGCAGAAAATATTTTTGAGATGGGGTCCGCAGCCAAATACATATCATTTTGGGGGTCCTTGACATGAAAAAGTTTGAGAACCACTGGCCTAGGACATTATACCCACAGACTGGTTGTTGGAGGGTTTTAGTGATGTGCGGGTCGGGTTTTTATCATGGCCCGCTCCGCCCGCCCTGCCACGGAACCCAACCTGCCCCTATCCGTCCCGCAAAACAATATATAAATCAAAGACTCGGCCCGCCCCGCGACCCGTGGTGAAAAAAAAGAAGATAATCATCGTCATAATGAGCTTGTAGATCTGCTATTTTAGAAAAATCGTGAAAATGTCTGCAAATCTCTGAATATATATAATTATTTTTTTAAAGTGAACATTTTTAACTAAAACCTTTGCTTCTGGGGGATTCTACAAATGTCTTCTAAATCCTAACAGTTTAAAAAAAAAACGTATGTTGCTTTATATCAGTGGTTCTCAAACCTTTTCATGTCAAGGACCCCCAAAAGTATTTGGTCGTAGACCCCCATCTGAAAATATGTTGTTCCATGGACCACCAGAGGCAAAGATTTGAGTTAAAAAAAAATATATATTATTCAAAGATTTGCAAGCATTTTCACATTATTTTTCCTCAAAAATATACAAGCTTATAGCGCCAAAGAAGCCAAAAAAATCTTAAGTGTCACAGATGCATTCCCGGTCTTAATGGATTAACATGAAAGGAGGCTAGTTTTATTTCTGGGTGTACTTTACTTCGGTGGTGCTTAGGATCATTCACAGGCTGTGTGTGTGTGTGTGTGTGTGTGTGTGTGTGTGTGTGTGTGTGTGTGTGTGTGTGTGTGTGTGTGTGTGTGTGTGTGTGTGTTGTGTGTGTGTGTGTGTGTGTGTGTGTGTGTGTGTGTGTGTGTGTGTGTGTGTGTTGTGTGTGTGTGTGTGTGTGTGTGTGTGTGTGTGTGTGTACGTGCGTGCGTGCGTGCGTGTGTGTGTGCGGAAAGGCCCGTACTCAGGGGTCAGAGGTCAGTGATAGCTAACAATAGCTGTTAGCGCTCCTGACGGGCTGAGGTCAGCACACTGACTGTGACGTCACCATGACGATGGGCAAAAGTCTCAAAGGAGCACTTCACCAGTGGTGTAGAGTAACTAAATACATGTACTCAAGTACTGTACTTAAGTACAATTGTGAGGTATTTGTACTTTACTTGAGTAATGCCCATTCCCAATGCTTTTACTTCTACTCCACTACATCTCAGAGGCAAATATTGTACTTTTACTCCACTACAATGATTTGAAACCTAGTTACTTTTCTGATAAATTATGATATTATCAAACAGACATTAACCACTTTAGCCCTATTTTATACCTAGGCTATTTGAAAATCTACAATCCAATCTACAATCCGATCTACAAGCACACAACGCGTCGCAATGTGACACGTTGTGAGCTTGTAGATCGGGTATTTTCAAACATTTTAGTACTTTTACTTTTGGTACTTTAAGTACATCTTGATACCAATACTTTTGTACTTTTACTCAAGTAAATTTTGAATTCCGGACTTTTACTTGTAACAGAGTACTTCTACACTGCAGTATCTATACTTTTACTTAAGTAAAACATTGGAGTACCTTTTCCACCACTGAGCATTAGTGATTATAAGAAGATAGGTTGAAAATGGGCGAGGTGCTCCTTTAAACTATCATCATCATCATCATCATCATCATCATCATCATCATCCTGTATAGCAGGGGTGCCCAACCTTTTTTGAACCAAGTCCTAATGACCACCTAGCCAAGGGCTACCATCAGTGACTCATGCACGCGCGCAATTTTTTTTTGCGGTTCAATAAAATAACAAATGCTGGTTTTTGCGGTTGCTTTCCCTTTTATTTTGGGTTTTTCTTACTTTCATTCGGTTAATTCAGATCCCAAAAATGTATTATGTATGTATGAACTCATGACTAACAGAAAATATTATAGGCATTTTAACACTGTGGTGTAGGAATTAAAAAATGAAAAGATTGCAACTTCTCAAGTTGGGCACACAGACAGCATGACCATTTATTTCACACTCTGCATACACACTGACAACACACTCACACAACTTCTGGTAACAGTCACTGATAGTTTTTTTTTTTTTTTTTATAATTAAATGTCAGTCTCTACCTTAGTGGGAACGCTGGCACTGGGAAGAAGAGGCTAGTTTTTCAAAGTCTGGGTTGTAGGAGCTGGTTGCAAGCCTTAGGCAGGCCACAAGGTGGTCATCTGTCATTGTGGTTCTGTACTTTGACTTTATTATCTTCATGTGAGAGAAGGCAGACTCATACAGGTAGGTGGATCAAAAAAAACATGTCAAGTTCATAGCACATCTCCTCAGTTTTCAGGCAGCAGTAGCTCCCAGAACTCTCCCTTCATCCCTCGTGTTGCCCTGGATTTAATTTCTCAAGTGTGAGGATCTCATTCTCCACAGCAGAGCTGTCCAGGTGAAACAGTGAGGCCACTTTGGATGTGATGACATCCGATCCACATCCACAGTTCCAAATGGAAAACACATGTAGCTGGCAACAGGTTCAATTGTTGAAAAGTCTGTGAAGCGCTTATCAAACTCTGACACGATGCTTTGAACTTTCTCCTCATAGTGTGTGCAATCAAGCTGTGCGGTGTCCTCACCCTGACGTTGAATTTCTGCTTGCATGTGAGGAAAGTTGCGTAGGTCACTGCATTGCAGCCTTCTTGCCCACATTTTGAGCTTGCTTTTAAACACGTTCACTGCGCTGATCATGTTAATTACGCGTTTATCCTTTCCCTGCAGCTCTAAATTCAACTCATTCAGCATGCCAGTGAGATCTGTTAGAAATGCCAAATCCAAAAGCCATTTGTTGTCCTCTAGCTGTGTATATTCGGCATGTTTAGCAAGCTTGAGAAACTCTTTGATTTCAGGCAGCAACTCGCTGAATCTATCCAGGAATTTACCTCTGCTCAGCCACCTTACATCTGTGTGCAGCAGCAGGTCTGTGTGTTCTGCTCCTGTCTCCTCCATATGTGCACGAAACAGCCTCCTCTGTAGGCTCCTTGCCCTAACAGAGCACACGATCTTCAAATTATTTGCTCTGTTTAACGAACTCCATGAAAGCTTGAAATATATCTTCACCTCTAGTGTGGCCTTTTAGAGGCAATATGGTGAGCAGCTCTTCTTTTGCTCTCATGTCTTCAAAGGCCATTCTAATGAAAATACATAGCTGTGCCACATCAACCATATCAGTTGATTCATCGAACTGAAGGGAATAACACTCACATCTGTCAATGTCTTTCTTGAGCTGTTCGTGAAGATCGTCCGACATTTCTTCACAGCGCCGGGCAACAGTATTCCGTGACAGTTGAAGGTCTTTGACAGCTGTCATAATCTCAGTTTTATTCTTGTAATCACTGAAGAGTGAATCGGCAGCCACAGTAAACGCCTCTTTCACTAAGTCACCGTCTTTAAAGGACTTTTTATTTTTGGCCAGAACGTGGCTGATGCGATACGATGCGATTGTGGCTGCTTTTGCCTTGGTGTTGTGCTTCGTAAAAGTCGCCTGTTGACCCGCTAGTCCAGACTTCAACTCTTGGACTTTAGTCCATCTTAGGGCTGATTTTGGGGGGAATTCTGTGTCCCATGTTTTGTGCATTGATGTATAATGCCGCTCCAAATTACCTTTTTTGGTAGGGACACGCTCTGAGTGCAAATCAGACTGATTGATTTTGCGTTGAAATAAACAAAAAAGTAATCCTCCTCCCACTCTTTGTGGAAATGATACGTTTTTGGTCTTTTAGCTGCTGCCATTTTTGTCGTTTCTCGTTCTCAAAACAATACGCTTTTGTCTTAATCGACTCCAGTCAAACACATTGTACAACACATTCAAGTTTGTGTGACGCGCACCGGCCGCGACCGGCTTGTAATCAATGTGATTACATCCACCTGTTGTTTGACCAATGATACCTCTCAATTCACGTGCAGCACGCTGAAAACAGAACTACAAGCTCACAACACTCGTGGATACAATGCATTGCAAATTTGTAGATCAGATATTTTCAGCCCCACCTTCCCTGTTTATTGACCAATCATACCTCCTAATGCTTATGCGAGTGTCGTGCACTGAAAACAGATGTACAAGTTGTACACTCGTGGATGCAATGCATTTTGAACTAATGCAGAGAGCTTGAAGACCTGTCTTATTTATTTTTTTGCAACACCATATGTACACATTGAGCTCAGACAGTGGTAGGCGTGGCCGTCAATAA
>NC_137616.1:2678470-2698470 GCF_963280865.1 Gymnoscopelus braueri | reverse complement strand
GGATGTTCCTTTTGCAACCCGCTACTGTGTGTGCAGTTAATCCATTCAGACTGGGAACGCATCTGTGTCATTTTTTAAGATTTATTTGGCTATAAATAAAAAAAAAGAGGAGATAATGCATGCCGCGCTATGAGCTTGTAGATCTGCTATTTTTTTTTAAACATGAAAATGTGTGCGAATCTTTACAAAATGTCTTCTAAATCCTAACAGTTTCTTTTTTTTTTTTATGTATGTTATATCAGTGGTTCTCAAACTTTCTCTCGTCAAGGACCAGCCAAAATCATATGTATTTGGCCGCGGATCCCCATCTAAATATGTTGTTCCAGGGACCACCCCCGGAAGCAAAGATTTGTGTTAAAAATGGTGTTTCAAAAAACACATATATTCAAAGATGTGCGCAAACGTTCGAGGTTTTTCAAAAATAGTAGATCTACAAGCTCGTAGCGCTACGAGCTTGTAGATCTGCTATTTTTGAATAGCCAAAAGTATAAAATAATGGCTAAATAGCTCAAATCTAAGACGACACGGATGCGTTCCCGGATTGAACGGGTTAAACCAATTGTGCAGAAAGAGCCATATGTCTTCTGTCACCGGACTGTTGGAGCTGAGGTCGTGTCACGTTTACAGGACAATCTAGGACACGGACAGACAGACAGACAGACAGACATGCACACCGCGTCAGGGTCTACGGGACATCTGAGGACATCTGAGGACATCTGAGGACATCTGAGGACACTCGGTAAAGCACCAAACCGTTTAGTTCATGAACCTAAGGATAACATTATATCTGGTGTTGTTGCCCCCTTTGTAGTAGGAGGACACATTGAGGGACTGGATCTCTCCCAGTCCAATGCCCAGTACAGCTCCTTGACCTGTTACTGGGAGTACAATATTCACCTTCTTTATCTGTAAACACATACATTTGAGTAGTACAGACATGTTTTAATTATCTTATCCCCCGTCCCTGCGCGCCCCTGTCAGTCCGACCGTCCGTCCGTCCGTCCGTCCGTCCGTCCGTCCGTCCGTCCGTCCGTCTCTCTGAGTGAGGCCCCATGTCCACTGGGCTTTTTTTCTCGGGCTGAAAACGCCAAGCCGCTC
Organism: Gymnoscopelus braueri; assembly: GCF_963280865.1. Lineage (NCBI taxonomy): Eukaryota > Metazoa > Chordata > Actinopteri > Myctophiformes > Myctophidae > Gymnoscopelus > Gymnoscopelus braueri. The sequence continues at coordinate 2,697,372 of NC_137616.1, read as the reverse complement.
GCCTGGCAGCGCATCCAGGAGCCCACCTTGAAAACATCAGTTTAGCTCTCGGCAGGCAGATTAAAGAAAGTGCCTCGCACAAGGTAAATGTCCAGTGCAACACCACCTCAGGAAAAAACACATCTAGGTGGGGCCTATAAGACAACAAGCAACATGGCGTCTGTACTGCACACTCCAATATAAATGAACAAACTAATTGAGACATAATAACGGGCTTGACATAATATAGCTGTGTGTGTGACTTATTGTGACATTTATGTGTGTGTGTGTGCGTGCGTGTGTGTGTGCGCGTGCGTGTGTGCGTGCGTGTGCGTGCATGCGCGCGGTGTGTGTGTGTGTGTGTGTGTGTGTGTGTGTGTGTGACATAGAGAGAGAGAGAGAGAGAGAGAGAGAGAGAGAGAGAGAGAGAGAGAGAGAGAGAGAGAGAGAGAGAGAGCAGGACAACATGTTACAGATTCATGTGAGCAATGTGTTTGAGTGATCAAACATTCATTGTAACTTGTTGCATGCCGACGGGACACGTCAAATCTCTGGAACACAATCAGCCGACATGTGCTAACCAATGTTTTTTCTCTGAATCATTGGTCTGAACTATAGGCTTCAGTGTGAACCAGGCTTAACCTAAAGCAATGCAAGGCAACGCAACATCGCTACGGAACAATGGAACATATGGTAGCGTAACAACAACACAACACAATGCAACACAATGCAACACAATGCAACACAATCTAACGACATGCAACGCCACAGTATGCGACGTAACATAACATTACGGGACAGCGGTAACGCATTGCAACCCTATTGACAAACGAGGATATCCTGGTCAGGACTCTTGTCCTTTGGTTGACTTTCAAAATCACTTTCAATGCCATTTTTTCACCCATATGTTTGTTATACAAAATGCAACCCAAAACAAGTAACCTCATTCTCGCTTGCGACTGCGTTGTCACATTTTTTTGTTTTAGTCTTTTGAATAAAACTGAATTTAGATTAAGGCCTAGGCTACACGTATATGGATCTTTTACTAAACGGATATTTTAGTCCTCCGTTTTTAAAAAGAATCCCTGGCCACATGACAAAGATTTAAAAAAATCCCTGTCCACACGTAGACGCAGAAATGCATTGATCAGCTGCAAGTTTCAATTTTACATCAGATTTTATATTTACATTTATTTTATATATGAGGGGCCAAATACAAATAGCCTATACATATTTTTAATCCCATGTTAAGGCTCAATACTGCAATAGCTGCATTATTTTAATAGCAACACCACTGAGCATACGTGAACATAAACGAAAACAACATTGTTAGGGCGCAGCTGCAGCGCAAACAGTAGCCATGGTTCACATGACGCTGAGTCCTTGGTTTATAGTGGTGTTCAATTTTTTTTACATTGCCAACTCTCACATGTACATAAACGTTCAGATTTCAAATATAAAGTGCTTACCCCTAAGCCACGGATGTTACAAGGTGATCCGAACCGCGATAAGTACCCGTATCTCCCGTATTGTTCAATAAAAAGCATTTTAATCCCATCGCCGGCCATTTCATTTTATTTTTTTCCTTTTTTTGGTAATGTATCAGAGTGCAATACACCCCCCAACCATTAGTGTCGCATGGTTGAAAGCATCGGAGAAAATTTGGAGAAAATGGCCGGCGATCGGATTAAAATGCTTTTTATTGAACAATACGGGAGATACGGGTACTTATCGCGGTCCGGATCGCCTTGTAACGTCCGTGACTCAGGGGTAAGCACTTTATATTTGAAATCTGAACGTTTATGTACATGTGAGAGTTGGCAATGTAAAAAATAATCAACACCACCATAAAGCAGGGACTCTAAGCACCATGACTGTCATGGTATGACAGTCATGTTTCAGGGCTACGCAAACAGATGAGTTTTACTTCATCAATTCATTCCATCGTCCCAAAACTCCCCGCCCCACGCACCTTTTGAGCGGGCCACCCACGGCCGGTCGCTGGATTTTGACCCGGGGCGATTGTGTTTTAGGACGACAGACCCCACATTCAACCCGTGTGCGTGCCGTGTGCGCTACTCGCCTCGGCGCAGATAAAGAGGGTTTTCATCACACAGTGAATGAGCTAGTTTTCCCACCACTGTCTTATTATTAATTATGACATTATTTTGCCATAATGAGCGTGCCTTGTTTCATAGACTGTAAGTGTTGCTCTCTCTCTCTTCATTTATTATTATAATGACCATGAGCGGTCTGGTGTTTGTTTATGTATTATTATTATATTATTTATTATTATAATAATGATGACGATGTGCGAATGCGCGATGACGTCATCGTTTCTCAAAATCTCCGGATTACATGTCCACACAGATCCACTGAAACGCATGTTTTGGAAAACCTTCACTTATTTATCCGTTTACAAAAATATCCGTTTTAGCGGCCAAAAACACCGTTTGCGTGTGGCTGAAAGGCCCAAACGCACACAAAAATGTGCGTTTAGAAAAAGATCCATGTACGTGTAGCCTAGGCCTTAGTCGTCTGAAATGTTTTAGTTTTAGTCTAGCTTTAGTGGGCTAAATATCGTAAGATTTTAGTCAACTAAATGATTGATTTAGTTGACTAAAATGTATTTTGAAAGTGTCGTAATGGCTGTTTTACTCTTGGTTGCACACTGAAAATCGCCGATCTACAAGCTCAGAACGCGTCGCAACGCGACATGTTGTGAAAAAAAGGTAGTCGATGAACATTTTTCGTATTCGTTTTGACTAAATCAACACTGTTACTACGGTTTGCATTTGACCCAAATAATATGGGTTCAGTTTTTCCCATGGTGCAATGACAGTTTGTTTTCTGAAAGCCAAAGACTAATATTGCTATAAGCACTAAGCTGAGGACCCTTTCCACCTTTTTCTATAGTCTGAAACCTGGAGAGCTGAGTTGTCCACGAACAAGAACAAATTGCAGTTACATGCAGATTTGTCATGTCGTTGACCTGAATTTGAAAACAGTAACGGTCCCAGAATGCTTCCCTGTGGGACCCCCCTGGGGAGGGAAGAGGACAATGCACCGTTTACCATCAACCACCTGTTCTCTTCCATTCCAGATAAGATCTCACCCAGTTCACAACAACTGGCAATCCAAACAGAAACTGCCGGGAAAGCATCTGTGTATGCACTTTAACCATTATTTTTATCAGTGGTGGAAAAAGTACTACATTTTTTACTTGAGTAAAAGTATCAATACTGCAATATAGAAATACTCTGTTGCAAGTAAAAGTCCGGAATTCAAAATTGACTCGAGTAAAAGTACAAAAGTATTGGTATTTGGTATATCAACATGTGCTAAAAGTACCAAAAGTAGAAAGTACTCATTAAGCAGAATGTCCTATTTCATAAGTTTTCAAATATAAAAATATTTAGAAAATAGCAGATCTACAAGCTAAAATAGCAGATCTACAAGCTACAATCTACAATGCGTCGCATTGTGAGCTTTTAGATCGGCTATTTTCAAATGGCCGAAATGCACAGTATAGGGCTGAAGTAGATACGTTTTGTAAAAGTACTGAAAATTGGAAATACTCCAGTAAAGTAAAAAATACCTCAAAATTGTAGTACAGTACTTGAGTAAATGTACTTAGTTACTTTACATCATTGTATTTATAGTTTGTTATTCACAAATAGCAGATATACGGAACAAAGCTTGTAGATCGGCATTATTCTTTTAAATCAAGATTTGTTTTTGAAAATCTTTGAATATATATCGATATAGTTTTTTTTTATTCAGCAACCATTTTAAACTCAAATCGTTGCTTCTGGGAGTCCCTGGAACAACATATTTTGAGATGGGGTTCGGCCGCCAAATACATACTTATAGATAAATAAATGCTGTAGATCTGCTATTTATTTTTGGGTGGTCCTTGACATAAAAAGGTTTGAGCAACACCGATAGAAGCAACATACATTTTCCAGAAAACTGTTAGGATTTAGAAGACATTTTTTAGAATCGGCCTCAGGTCTTAATAGGTTAAAAGGATGGTAAAGGAGATGCCATTATATAGTAGTTTTTCTTTAGTGTTGTGACATGTTGTGTGAGCTTGTAGATCTGCTTTTATTCCGCCAGTGTTCGCCTTCTGAACACTGGGACAATAGGGCTCATTTGCGTAATTGTTCTATGTATGTGTCTCTCTCTCTATTACGCCGTCCTCTCACTTAATTTGTCTCCAATAAATTATTATCCCGCCGACCTTTTCCACATTAACGAGGCCGTATGAAATATTACTTAATGAGCCATTTTCTCCTTTTATTACAGACAATAATGCATCTTTCATTACACCAGCTGTTTGTTCTGTATCCGTTATGAATGCAGATGAGACGCATTAAACCCACTCTGACATTTCATGTGCGAGGGCAGTGGTGGAAAGTAACTAAGTGCATTTAATCGTGCTGCACTTATATAATATATAATTTTGAGGTACTTTGACCTTACTTGAGAATGTCTTTTTTTCAATACTTCTACTCCACTACATCTCAGAGGCAAATAGTTACTTTGTAGATTTAGAGTATTACTACAAAACACACATTTACCAATTAAGCCCTACTTTGGCCGTTCGAAAATATCCGATCTGCAAGCTCACAGCTCGTTGTGAACTTGTAGATCTGACATTTTCACTACTTTTGCATTACAAAGATTGTAATTTAATATTTACAAACAAGGGGGGGGGAAAAAACGTGGTAAAAAGTTGGAAAACAAATCTGAACAATTTTTAATACATTTACTTTGTTGAACCTTTGTTGAAAACATTAACCTGTGTTTCAGTGGATCCAATGTAGTTATTATTTAGCTCTTGCTAAAGCAGCACTACGTAACTTTTTAACAACTACATAGCTATGTCCCAAGCTACATGTTTAAGCAATAACAATCATCCTTCCATAATGTATAGACTCAGGGGGGTGGGTCCCTGCTATTGGGGCTTGACTGTATTACTCTGTGGTGTGGTGTGGTGTAAGTAACTAAGAACATTTACTCAAATGCTGTACTTAGGTAACATTTTGAGGTATTTTCCCATTTTCGATACTTTTACACACACACACACACACATATATACTTTACTTTCCATACTTTACACACACACACACACACACACACACACACACACACACACACACACACACACACACACACACACACACACACACACACAGCAATATCCCCAGCAATATGCATTAATATAGCATTAAAATCAGGTTAACCACTTGAACCCTATTACATCAGCTATTTTCCAAAGAATCTTGACAAAAAAAAGTGAAATAGTTGGAACATTTTAAACAATGACAACATTATGATGTCAATACATCTTCGTATTGACATTGAAACGTTGTCACGTTATTTCCCTGCACCCTGTAAATAAAAAAGGCTTTAATTGTCCGAGTTTGCACCAGTGCTTTCCTTCTTCTACATTTTTTTCCAAAGGCTGAGACCGTCAAAGACGACTTTTACGACTTTTTTGTTTTCAGTGGTTTTCCACCAGTTGGCGCTGTTCTCAAAACACTCGAGTAACCATTTTCATCCTCAAATCACACAGATCCAGTAGATCACGTGATCGAAAGTTCTCCACCACCATTGACTTACTGCTTAGCGTATTTGGGGAAATGGCTGTTTCTTTATTTCTCCCTGCATCTTTGACGAGACGAGTTCATTCAATGGTCTGTAACAAGCGACCGGGGGGGTCGCCATGACCTTTTTTTTTTCTTCGCGGGAGCAGAGTGAAACCTGACGTGTTTAGCAACCGTCAAGGGAACCATCATACAGCATATAAATATTTACTTAAAGACGGGGTGCCGTGCTTTTCAGTGATTTCCCCCCCCCCCAAAAAACATAATCATCAGGTATTATGGTTATACTAGGAGGAAGATTTTTTTTCCAAAAAGTGTACAGAAATAGTTAAAATTATGTTTTTATGTGGACACGCCTCCAGTTCAATAAGTATACCTGGTTCTCACCTTAGCACCTCCTCCACCACCTTAGCACCACCCACCTGTCCTAGTCCCTCCTCCTCCTCATGCCCACACCTGTTGTGTTATGATAATGAGGGGGAGGGTATGTTTTTACTATGTCACTAAAGCGCTGTTTCTCTATTGGCACGTTTGACCCTCAAGGTTTCAGCCTCCAGGTAGAAACTCAAAATAGTCAGAGAAGACATAAAACACCATAAAAACACCACCAGGGGGCTTAATGAAGTTCTATCAACCTCATAGACACATGAAAAACAGAAAAAGTGTAAAAGCATGGCACCACCTCTTTAAGTAAAAGTATCAATACTGCAATGTAGAAATACTCTGTGAAAAGTAAAAGTCCGGTCAAAATTTAAAAAGTACAAATTATTGGTATCAAAATGCGACGCATTGTGAGCTTGTAGATCTGCTATTTTCAAATGGCCAAAATATATATAGGGCTATAGTGTTTTGTAATAATAATCAAAATCTACAAAGTAACTAGTAACTAAAGTTGTCATATAATTGTAGTGGAGTAAAAGTACAATATTTTCTAAAAAAGTATTGGAAATTGGAAATACTCAAGTAAAGTCCAAATACCTCAAAGTTTTACTTAAGTACAGTACTTGAGTACATGTACTTAGTTACTTTCCACCACGGCTAACACTGCTGCTTCACCCTGCCTTATTGCCAATGTTCTAACCCTATCTGAATGCTTGTTACATTAAAAAATAATTTCTGCCAAAGGCAAAAAAGTTGGCTTAAAAGCACTTTTTGCCAAAGTAATTTTGGAATGTAACAAGCATTCTTATTGGCTGAGGAGGACATAGGCAATAAGGCACAATGAAGCAGCAGTGTTAGGAGAGTAGAGTTTTGAAATGTCAATTTGACCCAAACAAGACTTAGGTAATTATGCTATGAGGCTAACGTTATGTGACTTGGCTATTGTTCACCAATTGTAAAAAATAAAATAAAATACATAAAGGATTATATTATTTTGCTATGATTCTCTGCTTTAATATATGAAAGAGGTACAATGTTTAAGTACTTAACCTTGATCAAAGTCACGTAGAATCGGAATCAACTTTATCGTCACATCACAGGTTTAAAAAATTGTGGGTGAAATTCGTTTTTGTGCAAGTTCTATCGTTGTTGTTATTTTCGTTAAAAAAAAAGAAAGGAAAGAAGAAGAGGGGGGGGGCAAGGGGGAAGAGAGATCAATCAAATAAACAAGCAAATGATCTACATATTTACACATAGTGCCTGAGGTAAAGATGTAATAGTGCGAGAGCATAGCAGCAGATGTATACTGTACGTGATATACTATGGACGTTAGTTAGGGTGCGAGAAAAAGAAGAAGAAAGAAATGCATGTCAACCGCATAATACACATAAGGTAATGATAATAATAATAAATGTTATTTGTATTGCACTTTTCATTCACAGAGAATCCCAGAGTGCTACATGGTAAAAAATACATAGAAGGTTAAAAAGCAAGGTTTAAAAACAAATGTGGTTAAACAACAATTTAACACGGAAATGCCTTTGGAAATAAAACAAGTTTTCAGGCCTATTTTTAAAAAAGAGTCCAGGGTCTGCGGTGCTCTCAAAACAATAGGAAGGCTGTTCCACAGGCGCGGTGCTGCCGAGCAGAAGGCCCTTGCAGTCGATCTTAGCTGAAACGGGGAGCCAGTGCAGTGAGAATAGGATGGGTGTTATGTGATCGTGCTTACGGACTCTCATTAGGATCCTGGCAGCGCTGTTCTGGATGTATTGCAGCTTCTGAATACTCTTGCCAGGAATCCCAATGAAGAGTGCGTTGCAGTAGTCCAGTCTAGAGGAGACAGAGGCATGGACAAGGTAAACTGACACTGGTATAATCCGCTAGGTCCATGAGGAAGTGCAAAAAAAAGAAAGTCCCAGTCACTTGTCCCTGGTGTACTCCACAGGCAGGTCCAAGGAAGAGCAAAAGTCCAAGTACAGCCTGACGCCAGGCCGTGCCGGGTGGAAGTTGTTCATGAACCTGGTGGTGTTGCTCTTGATACTGCGGTAGGCCTCCTTGCCCGGCCGCGGTCTTTGTAGGGGTTTGAACAGCTTGTGGCTGGGGTGGTGCTTGTCCTTGATGATGCGCTGGGCTTTGACTACACACCGCTTTTTGTACAGTTCCTGGAGTACAGGGAGCTTGCCTCCCATTGTGCGCTCTGCCGATCGCACCACTTGCTGTAGGTTTTTCTCTTCTCGGGCAGTACCGTTTCCATACCAGGCCGTTACACAGCCTAATAGAACGCCTTCAACTGAGCTGATGTAGTACAGCCTGAGGATGCTGTGTCCTACTCCAAACTTCTTCAGGCAGCGGAGCCAGTACAGTCGCTGCTGTGCCTTTTTCCTCACGTGTGTAGTGTGTGTGTCCCATTTGAGCTCCTCCTCGATGTGTACTCCGAGGAACTTGAACCTGCTGACCCTTTCCACTGCAGCTCCATCGATGAGGAGGGGCTCATGATCTCTCCGCGGCCTTCTGAAGTCCACGATCAGCTCCTTGGTCTTGTCAACGTTGAGAGCGAGGTTGTTCTCCCGGCACCAGAGTGCCAGTGAGTTAAATTCATCTAATCTCTATAGGCAGACTTGCCATTGTTGACAATCCAACCTATCACTGCTGTGTCGTCCGCCTACTTTATGATGGTGTTGGAGTTTTGTCTGGCTGTGCAGTCATGCGTGTACAGGGAGTAGAGGAGAGGGCTCAGCACGGATCCCTAGGGTTCTCCATTGTTGAGGGTCAGGGGGTCAGAGATGTGATGCTGCCCATTCTCACTACAGCTTGATGTCGGTATGACAGGAAGTATTGCATCCAGTCGCATTATGCTTGGGTGTAGCCCTTGGTCTCGGAGCTTTGCGTCAAACTTTGCTGGGACAATGGTGTTGAATGCTGAGCTGCAGTCCACAAATGGCATACATACTGTACATATATTTGTCCTTCAGCCGCTTGTTATCCATGTGCGAGAGGACACTGTGGAGAGCCATGGTAATAGCGTCATCGGTGGATCTGTTTTGACGGTATGTGAGCTGCCATGGGTCCAGCGAGGCAGGTAGCGTGGAGCAGATGTATTCATTCCCTCACCAACTTCTCAAAGCATTTGCTGACTATTGGGGTGAGAGTAGTCTTGTGTAGCCAGACAACTTTTCCACAATCTCTGAATGCTAGAGTCTGGAGTCTGGCATATCTTTACATTATTTTTTTTAATTTATATTTCTGCTAAGCAGTACGCTATATATGCTTTAATGATTTTTATTTATATTAGGATACATTTGCGCAACTGTAAAGACGAAACAGAAGTGGGGAGGAGGCTTCACATCCGCTTTATCTCTTGATCATGTTCAGAGCTTCCCTTGCTCCAGACTGTATGATGGAAGCATTTGAAAATTGTGGGAAGCAACAGTCTGGCCACACGAGACTGTAAGGTGAGAGCGACAGGTCTCCAGTCGTTCAGGCATGTCACATAATAGAGGGTTTGAATGAGACGAAAGTCTCATAGACACAGTATAAAACATTTTGACATTGACAATGTAAATAGGTTTTATAGTGTGTCTGGTACACATTTATGTCTCATGACTTAAGCACAAACCTGGATGATCATTGTACACATGACAAGGTCTGTCTGTCTGTCTGTCTGTCTGTCTGTCTGTCTGTCTGTCTGTCTGTCTGTCTGTCTGTCTGTCTGTCTGTCTGTCTGTCTGTCTGTCTGTCTGTCTGTCAGCGTAAATTCTTCTCCAGTGGTCCAGTAGTTTTCAAAGGGGTGGCCACAAGGGGGGACTAGGAGGTCCAAATGGAAAGGTGTGTAAAAAGTTTGCTAACTATTATATGGGGTTTTTGTTTAGTTTTTGGGGGATTTTGGGGATTTCATTTATTTATTTTGTTGTTGGTAGTCATGGCTGCCAGTTCCCACCTGATATCGTGTGGGAGGTCCGACTGCTCCAGATTGTACTGCATAACAGCTAGCTTGCATAACGTCTTCAGGCTAGGGCGTAAGTCTAAGACGTACAGGTCATGTTCAAGAGGTTCACCGATCACGCCGTCTACAGATGTGATCGTGTAACCTCCAAAGAGGACGACACGATCTCCCACCATGCAACAGCAGATGGTAGTCATCCTCGAACACATGCCTTTCCCCTTGGGCTCAACCTTCTTCCAGGAGAAGGTCTCTGGGTTGAATTTCCACAGATCATTGAAGGTCTGTTCCAGAAAGCGGTTGTGGCCGCCGAATACGTACATCTCTCCATTGTAGGCAAATGCTGAATAACCTGCACGTCGTTCTGGAAGAAGCTGTGCAGAAGGCGTGCTCAGCCAGCAGTTGGTCTCTGTGTCAAACACTCTGGTGGTGTTGTAATATTCCCTCCATCGCCCCCCAAATACAAACATCTTTGTCCCGATGATGGTGGCAAAGTGACACGACGAAGCAGGTGGCGCAGTGCCACCGGTGTTAATTAAAGCCCAGACCTTTGTGGCGGTGTCCAACTTGTGGACGTCATTCATACGTCTGTGTATCAGGTTCCATCCTCCATGTAAATACATGACCTTCCCCAAGGCACAGGCTGAGTGGTGTGTCCTCCCCTCGGGAACAGTCCCAGAAACCTTGGGTTTGAGCCACCTGTGGGTGTCGATGTCAAACGCATGAAGTATGTTGCAGTAACCTTTCGTAGACGTACAACGACCGCCCCAGACGTAGACTACGTGTTCTATCAACACAGCTGTTTGGCACCAGCGCCTGGAGGGAACCTCAAGGGGGCGTTGTTCTCCCCTTCCAGTTGTCAGCGGGGGCAACGTCAACCAGCGCAAGCACACCGTGTTGAAAACGTGAACATCAATCTCATCCACGTGGTTCTTGTCACCCTTCCCTCCGAAGAAGTATATCTTGGGCCCGACTGCTACAGCAGCATGGTCACATTGTCTTTGAGGTAGACCGTACCTCAGAGACACCGTCCAGCGTAGCATGGTAGATATACAATATGGATTTGCCGTGTCTCGGTCCAGGGGTCCTTATGGGAGGGGAGGGGTTCCAGGGGGTCCTCAGTTAAATGTGTTAATACAGCATCACAATCATTTTAAACACTTGATTCATTTATATTGGCTATTCAAAAACAGCAGATACTCATAGCGCATCACTTCGTACTTATGTAAATCTGCTATTTTATGAATTTTATTGAAAAATTAAAAATGTACTTGTTCTAACATGGTAGATATACAATGTGGACTTCTCGTGTCTCTATTTGTCGCATCTCGCTCCGTAAAGGAATGGACGTTCTGTATCACAAGCTACCATTTGTATTAGAAATGCAGCACAAATGTCACACGAAGCCTGGCCAATCTGTAAAGGTGAAGGGCTGCGTTGGTCAGAAGAAGGATATGCCCTAAAATGGCACATGGAAAAGCTTGAAGGGATAATTCACCCCCAAAATGACATTTCTTCTATCCCCATGCATGGAGACTTGAATTCATGGATGCTTTTGTCACATTCCTAAGCCAATAATTTGATGACCGGCCGCCGTTCCGGTAGGAGACACAAAGAGTCTCCTTTGTTTCCCTTACCGGAACTGCTGCCTACCGGTCCGCTGGTCATCAAATTATTGGCTTAGGATAAAAAAAAATATCCATGAATTCAAGTCTCTCTTTTCGATAGGAAAAAGTAATGTTTTGGTTGAACCTATAGGGCCTATAAGGGTAGAGGCGTGAGAGAGCGGTTCTCAAACCTTTCAGGCCGCGACCCCCCAAAATAATCATATTTGAACTGGGGAGCCCCCAAAATAATCATATTTGAACTGGGGAGCCCCCAAAATAATCATATTTGAACTGGGGACCCCCCACCCTGACAAGTATTTGGAATTGACGGAGTTGAGGCATCACATTTAGTTTGACTCAGTTCCACGATATTGTGAAAATAGCTGATCTACAAGCTCACAACGCCTCTCGTTGCAAAGCTTGTATATCAGCTATTGTGTATGCAGCTGAGCTCGTCCACGGAGATACAGCTGACCCCAAAACAGCCGAGGACGGCAGAAACTCAGCGCAGACAGGCACCAAACCAACAGAAACTCTCTTATTGACTTTGCCCTCAGGTGGCTTTATTCATCCCTCTCCCTCTCTCCCTCTCCTTCTCTCTCTCTCTCACTCACACACACACACACACACACACACACACACACACACACACACACACACACACTCACACTCACACTCACACTCACACTCACACTCACACTCACACTCACACACACACACACACACACACACACACACACACACACACACACACTCACACACACACATATGATGTCATATCTCTGAATCATTGCTGTCTGATAAGTGTAGTCATTGTTAATATGTATTACAGAACATAGCGCTGCCTTCAGGATATGAAATGTGAGTGTGTTTGTGTGACTAAGAAACCTGTGGTCACCTTCTGTGGTGTGAATAAGAAATAGTTGATGATTTAATATAGCCTAGTACATGTGAAGCACTTTGTCTAAAGTTACCTATCTATCTATCTATCCATCTATCCATCTATTTACATAGTGAGTTCTCTCTTGGAGTGTCAGGATGAGTGTTGTACATTATGAGGATCCAAATGCAGACGCTGAAGACAGGCAGCAGTTTATTAACAAACTTAAAATAAGGGTGAGGCTGGCAAATATAACTGAAGACTGCACACTACATACATGAAAGACATATGAAACAAGATGTGACATATTGTCATATTATACCAGGTTGCTTATTTCTCTCACTAAACATGGCAACGTTTCTAGATCCCATATTCTGAGAGGACATTGAGCAACAGCGCCACTTACCATAGAGTTACATACAGTGGCCAAACACAATATTGTGGGTCGTCTTTAGATCCCATATTCTGAGAGGACATTAAGCCCTCATTGGCTAAAGGACCAGCCAATGAGGAAAAAGTGATGCAAAAGTCAGGACTAGAGAGTGTAGATGTAGACTACAAGGAACTACTTAAAACTGACAAGGAACACATTTAAACACAGGGTTTAAAGAGACACTAACAGGACACAGGTGAACTCGATGGACAATTAAGACACGATTGGCTGAAATGGCTAACAGGACACAGGTGGAGAACTAAACTAATCAAAGGGTAAGTGAGACAAGACAGGCAACAGCTACAAGGAGAACAGGAAACACTAGAAACAATACTACAAAAAAAACACGTTCTAAATATAAATATTGTACTTTTAGCTCCATAACATTTCTAGGAAGGCTGAAATATATTGATAGTAATATGAATTAAGTTAGTTCAAATATAGTGAAAATAGCAGATCTACAAGTATGTAGATCAGCATTTCTTTTATAGCTTAAGCATAAATTAGAGCTTAAGTGGTTGATGTATGTTTTATAATAATAATACAAAATAAAAGTAACTTGTTACTAAAGTTTTCAAATACTCGTAGTGGAGTAAAGTGTACAATATTTTCCTCTCTGGTGTAGTGGAGTAGAAGTTTAAAGTATTGGAAATACTCAAGAAAAGTACAAGTACTTCAAAACTGTATTTGAGTACATGCGCTTAGTTACTTTCTGCCACTGGTGTTAATCATTTGTGTCAGTTTCTCCCTTGGTGACAAAGTGTCTCTGTGTGTGTGTGTGTGTGTGTGTGTGTGTGTGTGTGTGTGTGTGTGTGTGTGTGTGTGTGTGTGTGTGTGTGTGTGTGTGTGTGTGTGTGTGTGTGTGTGTGTGTGTGTGTGTGCGTGCGTGCGTGCGTGTGGGGGGGGGGGGGCGGGTGGGTGGGTGGGTGGGTGTGTGTGTGTGTGTGTGTGTTGTTATGAAAGTCACTTTCCCTGTGCCAACAGTGTGTCATCCACTCGTCATGTCTGGTGATGTCATTTCCTGTTAGCACTGTCAGTCAGGTGAGTCAACCCTTTCACTGATACCACACACCCACACACACGCACGCACACACGCACGCACGCACGCGCGTGCGTACACACACACACACACACACACACACACACACACACACACACACACACACACACACACACACACACACACACACACACACGCGTACACACAAGTCACTCACTCACAAAAAACATGATTACATGCAAAGTATCTTTCTTTTCCTATCTATATTCCTCTGTATTCCTCACTCACACACACACACACACACACACACACACACACACACACACGCGCACACACACACACACACACACACACACACACACACACACACACACACACACACACACACACACACACACACACACACACACACACACACACACACACACACACAGCGAGAGACAGAGAGAGAGAGAGGGAGAGAGACCTGCATGGCCCGTGGCTATGAATTCCTGTGGGTTTAAGCCAGTTGTCCCAGAATGCCTTGCGGTTGCACCGACAACAGAGGTGACTTGTGTCTACATTCAGCCTGCATGCTCTCTCTATGAGCACTGAATTATCATTATCATTATGATTTATTATATTATTATGATTTATTATTATGATCTGCCACCAAAACGTGGAATGCCTGACACCATCCATTAAAAAATGTGAATCACTGGTTTCTTTCGAAACTAGTGCTGTTTACATTTCTGACTAATAAAGTATTCAATCCATCAATCAATGATGATCAGTGAGTCTCAACCTTTTTCATTTCAAGGATCTACAGTTATATAATCATCTCTGTCGGGTGGAAACCTCATATGACCAAAACTGTTACTCTTCAGGGTTCAAATTCAAAAGCATCAAAAGCAGCAGATCTACAAGCTCAAAGCGTTTCAACGCTACTTTTGATGCTTTTGTGTGACGCTGTAGCATGATCAATTTCAAGTAGGGCGTTCATTTACAGGGGAAAAAAAACACAAAAAGTTAGAATATATGGAGATAAGAGTTTTCTGCCCGACAGCAACGATATGCATTAACACCTTTACCGCCGGGCCCGTAGTTCTACGGGCCGTTAAATCCAACGGTTAAGCGCCGAGCCCGTAGTCCTACGGGCTGCGGTCTTTTCGGGCATGCGCGGTCCGGGTGCACTTTCGGAATTTTTTTGATCCACTTCCGTTTCCGGTTTGATGACAGGAAATAGAATTATTTGGGATCCGGTTTCGACGATCACGCCCGCTCCCATTCTACAGACGAAACTGAAACTCAATTCTCTTCCTGTAGTTTTTTCTCCTCGCATTTCACTGTTTAACGTAATCCGCTCTAACTACAACATGGATGCCCCGTTTGACACGCGATCTTCACTGGGAGATACAGGGAGATCTCGCGGATGTAAACAGACCGTTCACGGCTCAATCTTAAGGATTTTAACAAGATCTATGGCGACATGAAAAAAACAAAAAAACAACAAAAACACCTTGGCACTGGTGAGTACATTATGAGATTAACCTCTGGCGGTGGATGTGTGGCCAGTGTTTCCCAAACACTGGGTCGGAACCCATTTGTGGGTCCCGAAGATAGCCTTGTTGTAGATCAGTCTATTTCCACTAGTTTGGGTCTCAAGCTAAACAATTCATAAACCACTGCATTAGGCCATGGACCCCCATTTAATACCTTGTTTGTGTGTGTGTGTGTGTGAGAGTCACCAGTGTTAAAACTACTGAACGACTAAAACGTGTGTTAAAAAAATGTGTTTGTCGATTACCTTTTTCTCACTGACGAAAACTAAATAAAAACTAAGCTATGATGACTAAGACTATTAAAGACTAAATATATTGACAATTTCGTCGATGAATACAAACTAGACTAAAATGTTAGTAAGGGAGAAGAGATCCAGTAGAACTAAAAGACAAGTCATTTTATGTTTGGTTGTGTTGCACTCTGAAAATAGCCGATCTACAAGCTCGTAGATCGGCTATTTTCAGCAGAATCCGACAGTACGGTGCTAGCCTAGCATGGCCAGACTAATATCACTTCGTAGATATTAGTCTGAGATCTCTGTGTGGAACCTGCATTTCCAAGGGGAAAATAAAAAAAATGCCTCTGGTGATAAACCCGCCCCATATTTGCATACTGGGCCCTGATTGGTCCCTCATTACTTCAGAGGGAGTGAAATCCAATCACAACTGAGCGGTGCCAGACCAAATCGGCAGATTTGTCTGGATTTGTCTGGTTTCCAGGCTATTACGACGCCATCAAGGAGCGCCGAAATACATTTTTGTCAACAAAATAAACTGTTTAATTCTACTAAGTAAATAAATACATCTACTCATGCACAAACTTGGACACATCATCAGTGTTGTTTCCTGGAGTCACTGGGTGTTTCGGGTCTCGCAACAGACACCCTCCTCCAGCCAGGCGACCCGACCGAGACTGATCAGACCCCGGTCTGTGTCCAAGTGGCATGCTACTGCCCCCACTGTCTCTTGAGGGGAGTAAGAGACAGTGCTAATAGACCATATTCACACGGCGGCCATATTGCTAATAAGTCAATGAAATGCCACCCCAGTTGCCACAGCAACGGGGTGGCATTTTCAATGTTAAATTCCAAAATGGCTGCCGTGTGAATATGGTCTATAAGGGGGTTAGGGTTAAGGAGGCAGGTGAGATGTTAACAGCACGTTTTGGCGACACTAGGAGGCTCTAGGCACTGTGGGTTCACTCCGGGCCTGGCTCCTCCTTCGTCTGACCAGAATAACTAAAATCTTATGGTATTTAGTTGACTAAAACCAGTCTAAAACTAAAATATTTCAGATGACTAAAATGTGACTAAAATGAAATGAAATTGTATTAAAAATGTGCTGTCAAAATCAACACTGTGTGAGACCCCTATGTACATCCTCAGGATTTAGTGAACTCACAGAGTGCACAGGAGTGTCTATACAAACACTGAGGACCAGATTGTGTTTGTGTCGAGGGACTTTCCCCAACCTTAGATATGAGTCTCAGTCACACAGTCACACACACACACACACACACACACACACACACACACACACACACACACACACACACACACACACACACACACACACACACACACACACACACACACACACACACACACACACACACACACACACACTCTCTCTCTCTCTCTCTCTCTCTCTCTCTCTCTCTCTCTCTCTCTCTCTCTCTCTCTCTCTCTCTCTTTCTCTCTCTCTCTCTTTTTTTAAAAAGTCCTGTTGTACCTGTGTCAGTCAGGAGTGATGTCATCTCTTCATACATTATGTCATAACACTTATCAGAGTCTCACATCATTGAGCACCATGTGACTCATGGCGGTGGATCGGTTCGTAAACAGTGACACCTGGTGACAGGAATATGTTACTGTAACTAGAATGAATGAATGAATGACAACCATGGAAGACTTTTCTAAAGACTCATGCATGTATATTAGACTAGGGGTCTTCAATAGGGGGTCCGGGACCCCTAGGGGGTCCTCAGAGTTACTACAGGGGGGCCGCCAAATCTTTGTGAGAGATGATTTTTTTTTTTTACATTAACCACTTGAACCCTAGCATCCATTTTCTGAGGTATAGGTATAGAGGGGAAAATGAGCAGACTAAGTAAACAGGGGGTCCCCAGCAAAATGTGTTAGCACGGCATCACAATCATTTTAAACACTTTATCCATTTATATGTTGGCCATTCAAAATTAGCAGATATACAAGCTCACAAGTGCGTCACTTCGTGCTTGCTGTACATCTTCTATTTTTCTCATTATTGTATTGTCAAATTAAAAAAAGGAAAATGAATAACTTGTTCTTACACACATCTTCTCTTGTGGGGTCCCTGGCACAACATATTTTCAGATGGGGGTCCGCCGCAAATTTTGACCTCTTGAACCAGTGCATTATTAGATCTGATCATATGATAAGGTGAGCAGGATGTAAGGGTCATGTGGGGGTCAGGGTCTGGTCCCCCCAGGGTCAACATTACACCTCAGAGCAGAGGACACTAACCAAGCACCTTTACTTGCATTTTCGATTGATTGAATACTAATTTGTCAGAAATGTAGGACATTAACCTTTAAGACCGGGAACGCATCTGTGTCATTTTAAGATTTCTTTGGCTAGTCAAACATAGTATAGCAGTATACAGTATCTGCTATTTTTTGAAAAATCTTGGAAAATGTGCGCAAATCTTTTTTTTAAAGCAAACATTTTTAACTCCGATCTGTGCTTCTGGGGGGGTCCCTGTAACAACATATTTTGAAATAGGGGTCCGCTTTCAAATGCATATGATTTTGGGTGGTCCTTGATATGGAAAAGTTGGAGCACCATTGATATACAGTAGCAACATAAAGTTAGGATTTAGAAAACATTTTTAGATACGTATTTTGGCCCGCAGACCCCCATCTCAAAAGGTTTTGTTCCAGGGACCCCCCAGAAGCAAAGATTTGAGTTACAAATGTTCACTTTTGTGCAAAAAGATACTTTATTAAAGAACGGACTCCACAGCCACAGAAAAGAACCAGATCTGGTCGTTAGATGAGAAAAGACACTGATGGGGTGTTATATTATAGACAGATTAGTTCACGGTGTTTGCCTGCAGCTGGGGGTGTCATCTATAGGGTCAGATGGGGTCACGTGAGGTCAGACAGTCAGCCTGTAGGGAAACTGGGGCAGGGTCAAGATTACCCCCCTTCCCCCCACCCCCTGGACGCCTCTAATGACCAATGAGGAGCCTCGTTAGTGACCTCCGACCTGATGGACCTTGAGGCCTCGGGGGGTGGCAGACCAGCTGGGATCAGGGAGGGGTTTGAACTCACGATGGATGGAGCGGGTCGCTAACACGCAGGTGATTTGGTACCAGTGGTGGAAGACGTACTCTGATTTCTTTTTTTCTTTCTTTTTCCTTCGTAAAAGTTGCAAGTACCTCAAATGGTATTTAACTCATCTGTGTCATTTTAGGTTTTAACCACTTTAACTTTCATTGATTGATTGAATATTTTATTAGGCAGAAATGTAAAAACAGCACAAGTAGG
>NC_137616.1:2620970-2670970 GCF_963280865.1 Gymnoscopelus braueri | reverse complement strand
TACGACAAGCTATAGGGCATTAATTTACTGGAAAACATTTGAGATGCAAGGGTTTTGCCAGACAGCAACGATATCTGTCCATCCATCTGTCCGTCCGTCTGTCCGTCCATCCATCCATCCCTCCATCCCTCCATCCATCCATCCATCCATCCATCCGTCCATCCGTCCATCCGTCCATCCGTCCATCCGTCAACAATTGCCTTCTCTTCCCACATCTGTCTTGTCTCTGTATCTCTCCCTTTCTCTTTGACATCTCTCATTTATGTTTGAATTACATCCATTTATCAACAAAACACTGTCATACAGCCACACACACACACACACACACACACACACACACGCACACGCACACGCACACGCACACGCAGGAGAGGAGAGGAGAGGAGAGGAGAGGAGAGGAGAGGAGAGGAGAGGAGAGGAGAGGAGAGGAGAGGAGAGGATTCATTTGAAGTCAGTCAGGTAAAGGTTTGGACTCAACACTGTCTCACTTCTGGGACGGACATCCCAAGAAGTCAACCTGTGACTGGGTGGGGGTTCCCTTCCCTTCCAGTCAAACGGCTTCCCGGGCATTTCCGCACTCCAGGAATGCAGAAGGGTCTGCCTTTTTTTTTTTTTTTTTGACTGATGTCAATCCAACGCCCCCGTCTTTTGACGCATGGTGTGTGTTTTAAGTTTTTAAGCTAGATGGCGCTCTATCCTATGAGTCACCATTTGACTCCCAGTGAAGCAGGAAATCACGTGATCCCAGACACATTCACTCCCATTCCAATGGATTTGGAAAAATGCCCTCCTTGCTTTTTGGCGAAAACAACCTAATTCAACTGCCAATAACTATGGAACGGATTATCGTGGCGGCACGCTACCCCCCGCCCCCCCTTATCATAGAATAATATTCTATGATAGTCCAAAGGTTAGTGAAATCGCTCGGAATCGCTGGCAAGGTCGGCTATAGACAATGTTTTACTCTGGCGGTTAATGAGTTAAGGTTCCGATAGGGACAGAATCTCAAAGCCCTCCCAACAACCCCAATGTATCCTACACACACGCACGCACGCACGCACGCACGCACGCACGCACGCACGCACGCACGCACGCACGCACGCACACACACCTTCCTGTAGTACACAAATGTGTTTGCGTTCACAAACTAATTACAAGCCATTAGGAAGAGAGGCCTGTCAGCTAACAATTAACTCTGCTAATCTGCTACATAGATGGTCTGTGGGTCCAATGCAAAGAGAGAGAGAAAAGGAGAGACAGACTGCTCGTGCGTGCGTGTGTGTGTGTGTGTGTGTGTGTGTGTGTGTGTGTGTGTGTGTGTGTGTGTGTGTGTGTGTGTGTGTGTGTGTGTGTGCGTGCGTGTGCGTGTGTGTGTGTGTGTGTGTGTGTGCGTGTGCGTGGATGTGCGTGCGTATGTGTGTTATAGTAATTGCCACGATACTGCAGAGGAAACCTTTTAATTGTTCTTCACAGTTACAGGGTTTACAGTAGCTGTGACATGAACTCTGTTTAAAAAGAGAAGAGCGATTAAGCATTGTCAAGGACACAGCTGACCTGCTCTGTGTTTCAATTCAATTCAATACTATTCCACTATACTGCCAAATCAGAACAAGTTGTCTCAAGACTACACAACATAATATTGCATCAATTATAAACCTTTTAGTTTTTAGTTTAGTTTATTTATTTTGGTCATGATTTTAAAACAAAACATACAGTACAATTTAGTCAACAGGACGACTATTTGGCCGAACTGGTATGGGCTGAAGAGGAGGAGCTTATTATGCCCACCTTAGTACCATTTAAATTAAATGATCACAGTAGCATAGAGACAATATAAGAGTGGTTGGTGGTGGTGAAAACCAGTGGTTCTCAATGGGGGGGTCCGGGGACCCCCAGGGGTCCTTGAACGAGTTCCAGGGGACAAAATGTACCATATACATCGGTTATCTGAAAATAGTAATAGTAGGCATGGTGTTTTATTGTGTTATATTTGTAGCTCCACGTCAATACCACTGTGCGTATGTATGTATGTATGTATGTGCCTGCCTGCCTGCCTGCCTGCCTGCCTGCCTGCCTGCCTGCCTGCCTGCCTGCCTGCCTGCCTGCCTGCCTGCCTGCGCGCGCGCGTGTGTGTGTGTGTGTGTGATAGGGGGGATGGGGTCAGGGATGACCTTTGTGGAGGTAATGAGATGCATGTGTGGGAAATGACCCTGGCCAGGTCGCGCCCTGTCTGTCTGGACACTGAGGGGACCGCTGTGGGGACCGCTGTGGGGACCGCTGTGGGGACCACTGAGGGGACCGCTGTGGGGACCACTGTGGGGACCGCTGTGGGGACCACTGAGGGGACCGCTGTGGGGACCACTGTGGGGACCGCTGTGGGGACCACTGAGGGGACCGCTGCGAGGGTACACAACATCAATTATGTAACATCATCACTGTCGAGCAGAAACCTTTAATCTCCAGTGGTGTAAAGTAACTAAGAACATTTATATTTTAAGTACTGTACTTAGGTACACTTTTGAGGATTTTTTACTTTACTGGAGTATTTCCCATTTCCAATACTTTTACTTCTACTCCACTACATCTCAGAGGCAAATATTGTACTTTTACTACACTACAATTATTAAAAAACTTTAGTTATTAGTTACTTTGTAGATTTTGATTATTGTTACAAACATACATTAACCACTTCGCCCGATACATTTCGGCCATTTGAGAATAGCCGATCTACAAGCTCACAATGCGTTGCGACGCATTGGCTACTCTCAATCTGGGAACCCAGTTAAAACAAAAGGAAAAACAGCGCTCTCTGCTATTTTTTTTACCTTTGAGTTTGACTCTGGGGGTAGCTCCCGAGGAAATAGGCCCGTTTGGTGTGCCCTCAGCCCTCCTCTTCCGGTGGTGCGCCTATGTTTTCCTTACAATATTTCTCCACGGAACACTAACACCATTTCTCCCACCGAACATGGATCGTTTTGGTTATAAGCCCACTTGTTTCTACGATGGAAGAACAAGTTAAAATGTTACTAACTTTCCGTGGTTTTGTCGGCTCCGAGGATGCTATTGTTAAATGAGTTTGGGTTTGTTTCCAGTGGGAAGCTAACGCATAGATGTAAATCCCGCCCACTACATTTGATTGGGTAAAGCGCGGCCTGCTTCCTGATCTGAAGGCACGCCCACTTGTAGGCTAATGTTGACACGTTCGGAACGGGGCTACCGACAGATTCAGTAGCGCAGCTTTGAATCTGTTCTTGAGAGATTACTAGATTGCAGAATTGGTACTTTCACTTAAGCATTCTTTTTTTTGCCACGGACCATACCCGCTACCCGGAAGCAACTGTGATCAGTACCTCAAAAAAGGAAAGAGAGGAAGAAAAGAGCTATCCGTGCTACAGCAGCAACATGTGCATCTTTAAGCAAGTATTTTAAAACAGTGAAACCTACTGAGGAAAAAAGACACAGAAAGTGATGAGGCCAGCGATTTCTGAATCGAGCAACACGCTGACGAGACCACATCTGCGACTCCAGTTGAAAGTAGTGTGTGCTAACAACATCTGAAGAGAACTGAGCTCCTGACCTCTGGGTAGTTGAGTATAGTAGCATTTTTCTTATTTAGCAAGCTGCTAGTAGTTGTACCCGAAGTGCTTTTCTATTAGTACTGTATTATTAGCTTGTGTGTTAGTCTGTAGTTTATAGTTGTATTGTATTTGTGCTTCAAGCAATAGGCTATTGGCACTCTCTAGTAGTACTAGTTTCACCCTGAATAGGCTAATTGATTGCCCTGTTAAGTGTCTGGTTGTAGTGTCTAATGTAATGTAGTGCACTGCAGAAGTCATCCAAACATTGTCAACAACCAACAACCTCCCATTGCTCCCCAGGTTGGGAGTTTGACAAAAAAACGAAGGTATTGAGGAGGAGTATTAATATTAATATTAATATTAATATTAATATTAATATTAATATTAATATTAACATTAATATTAATATTATTAGTTTTAGTATTATTATGTCTGTTGTCTGTATGTGATGTCAGACCAGCCTATATAAGCTTTTAAAAATAACTGTATACGTCGAGAGAGAACGGCAGACAGAAAAGGAGAGACCGAGGTACAGAGAAACAGAGTCTCAGAGAAACAGTGAGTGTGTAGCTATGTTTCTGTGGACAGTGACTGAAATGAAAGGCTGCCCAAAGGGATTAGGTCCTGTCGCTGTGACGGTCGGCAACAAGGTGTACTCCTTTATATCCAACATGCACGCCACATGCACGCACACACACACACACACACACACGCACACGCACACGCACACGCACACGCACACGCACACACACACACACACACACATACACACACACACACACACACACTTTCAATACCGTCAGGTTTATGTAGGATGGACAATCAGGTGCAGCTGCGGTGGATCAATTTTATTTTAATTAAAATACATTATTTTGATAATGATTATTTTATTTTTTTTCCATTTTACAATATTGGACTGACAGTCCTATATATAGGCTATTATTGCTATAATGTCCATAGAGAATCTATCCCCACCTGAAGGATGCTTATTAAACTTATATAACTTGCCTGGTATCATTCCATGCTTCATCTTGTGGTGCCGTCTAAAATTATATTCCTTGGCTTGCAAGCAGCCAAAACTTGTGCAGCCGATGAAACACAACGGCTTTGCATTGATGACACCAGGTAATAGATAAACACATAGTTTGCTGTCCATATTTACCTTTAAATGCCCTGTTTTCATCACTGTCACATATCCTCTTGTGTCATAGCAGCAGTTTAATGTTTAGCGATCTCAAGCAGTCTGTCTCTCTGCGACCAATTTATGCTTCGACGTACAATGGTGTTGCGCCCTGAATATATTCAATTTGCGCCACGCTGTGAGCTTGTAGATCTGCAAAGCGATCCTATGATGAATCATGCTTAATAATGTGACGTTGTAGCCTACGTCTGGCAGAAAGGGGTAATAATAATGAGAATAAAAGTAAAATCATTCAAATAATTAAACAATAATTCTACAAAGCTCTGTAGTGCATGATGTAGTGCATGGTGTAATGCATGGTGTAGTGCATGGTGTAGTGCGTGGTGAGGCCAGAAACTGTTCTGCCTGGTTCTCCTCAGTGGCTGGAGCAATTGATCTGAATTTGCACACAGACATTGACCATTACCATGTGCACGGAACAGCGAAGCCCGTTTTTCGATTTCACCAAATCTCAGCTGTTTATTAGCGTTTTTGTGTAAAAGAATGTCGCCATGGTTACGGCTGCCCAGCTGTGGGATGGCCCCGCGAGCTATGGGACGAACTGCCTCCCGGGTTGCCAGATCATGTGTGCATATCCCCTCACGGGTATGGACTAGTGATTATAATTATAATGAGGTAGGCTCTGCTACATGGTCAGTCCATAACTGTATTACTATTCACAAATAGAAAGGGGGGGAACAGCTAGTTTACAGTTTATTATGCCACTTAATAGCTTACATTTTGATTAATTCTCTCAGAGTATCACAAATGTAGGCCAATTATGTCTTGTAAGGTGTTTTGTCTTGACTCTTGGAGTTCCAGTACAGTTTTTTTTAACTCAATTTCTTAAAGAGCTGGTGCCATGTTTTTTCACTTTTTCTGTTTTTCATGTGTCTATGAGGTTGATAGAACTTCATTAAGCCCCCCGGTGGTGTTTTTATGGTGTTTTATGTCTTCTCTGACTATTTGGAGTTTCTTCCTGGAGGCTGGAACCTTGAGGGTCAAACGTGCCAATAGAGAAACAGCGCTTTTTTAAAATCCTTACATAATAATAATACCTTATGATCAGGTTTTAGGGGTGAAAAATATCATGGCACCCCATCTTTAAATTGGCCTTTCATTATTATGTTCTGGGCCGCCATCTAATGCCTTAGAGGAGGTCACATCTCAGACGAGCCACAACGACCTCTACTGGCAAATGCTGAAGAATGGACGGATCCCCTCAGCAGCCTGTCAAGCAAATAACCAGCTCTGTAACCAGCCGGAAACAAGGAGACACAAGATCTTACAGTCATCAACAGACCGAGACTTTAACTCAGCCAGGAGTAAAAACACATCACATGGATTACACACAAGAAACCCCACATCTGTAGCCAGTGTCTCAGTGTGCCAGAGTTTCAGTCAGTCAGGTCATCTGAAGATGCACCAGCATATCCATACCGGAGAAAAACCTTTCGACTGTAAACTTTGTGGTAAAAGCTTCATTCAGCCATGTGGTCTGAAGATCCACCAGCGTATCCATACCGGAGAAAAACCTGTCCACTGTAAACATTGTGACAAAAGTATCAGTCATTCGGGTAATCTGAAGACACACCAGCGTCTCCACACTGGAAAAAAGCCTCATCACTGCAAAGAGTGTGGCAAGAGTTTCACTGATTTAAGTCAATATAAGAAACACCAGCGTATCCACACCGGAGAAAAAATGTATCTCTGTAAAGAGTGTGGCAAGAGTTTCATTCAGTCAAGTGACCTGAAGACACACCTATACGTATCCACGCTAGAGACAGATAGATGGCCGTCACAGAGTGCTCTGATATCAGTTAGACCGTTGGTTCTCAAAGTGGGGTCCGGGGAAAATAGCAGATATACAAGCTCATAGCGCGGCACAGAGCTATGAGCTTGTAGATCTACTATTTTGAAAAAGTAATGAAAACGTGTGCAAACCTTTGAACATTTTTTGTTTTTAAGCAAACATGTGTAACTCAAATCTGTGCTTCTAAGGGTCCCTGGAACACATTATTTTGAAATGGGGGTCTGCGGTCAAATGACATTACATTTTGTCATGAAAAGAACCCCTGAGTTAGACTGATGCTAGTTTTATGGTCTACCTGTGATCCTACTTTCTTCTTCTACAATGTCTCTCTGCATTCTAAGTATGTGATTACCTTGCTTGGTGTAAGTCGCTCAGGATAAGAGGGTCAGCTATAAATGCCTAAATTCTAAGCAATGTGTTGTTGTTTTTTCACAAGGTAAAGCCCTACTTCTTTTTTTCATAAAGTAAAGCCCCTCTTTATCGTACACAATACAAAAACTTGCAGATAGGCTATTAGGTCCATTAGAACAGCCTTTACACTGTCTACAACTATACTGTAGGTCCATTAGAGCAGCCTTTACACTGTCTACAACTATACTGTAGGTCCATTAGAGCAGCCTTTACACTGTCTACAACTATACTGTAGGTCCATTAGAGCAGCCTTTACACTGTCTACAACTATAACTCCAGAACTGGAATGCAAATGAATGCTGCAAAGCGTGCTCTCTCTCTCTCTCTCTCTCTCTCTCTCTCTCTCTCTCTCTCTCTCTCTCTCTCTCTCTCTCTCTCTCTCTCTCTCTCTCTCTCTCTCTCTCTCTCTCTCTCTCTCTCTCTCTGTGTGTGTGTGTGTGTGTATGTGTGTGTGTGTGTGTGTGTGTGTGTGTGTGTGTGTGTGTGTGTGTGTGTGTGTGTGTGTGGAGTGTGTAATTATTGTGTCTCAGCATCTGCTGAGGGGGTTATCGGGGGGGGGGTCTCACCTCTCTCTGCTCAGCGGTGGGTTTATTTCCCCCGGGACGACGCAATCACATCTCCCCACCCGCCCTCACAGGGAAAATTTTGGTTCAAACCCCCCGAGTGTGTGTGCGTGCGTGCGTGCGTGCGTGCGTGCATGCGTGCGTGCGTGCGTGCGTGCGTGTGTTGCAACGTATAGACGTTGCGAGGACAATGTTCCTGGTCCTCACGAGAGAACTGGATGATTTATGGTTTAAAATTATTTTTAGATTTAGGCTTGATTTATTCTTTGTTGTTAAAAACTGTGGTTTTCAACTTTTTTCATGTCAAGGACCCCCAAAATGATATGTACTGTATTTGGCTACGGAACCCCCCCCCCCCCCCCCCCCATCTCAAAAAATATTTTGTGCCAGGGATTTTTCAATGAGCTATGAGCTTATGAGCTTGTAGATCTGCTATTTTTGAATAGCCAAAGTATAAATATAGTTTAAGTGATTAAAATTATCGCGACACTATATTTAAAAAAAAATCTGGGGACCCCCTGGTACCCCCTCAAGGACCACTGGTGGTCCCCTGACCACTAGTTGAGAACAACTGCTTTAAAATGATTTTTGGATTTAGGCTACATTTATACTTTGTTGTGTGTGTGCTGTCAAGCACCCAAAACAGCCGATCTACAAGCTCACAACAACGTGTATTTTGGAGTGCAATTACACCCAGGCATTAACCACTTTAATTAAACACCATATGGTTGAGCGGAGTGACCGGAGGCCCTCAGGGTTCTATGCTAGCGTCTGATGTATATTTGTGGTCGAGAGAGTGGCTGAATTAGTCTCCTGGTGAAAGGTTCAAGAAGGGAAGTCCAGTCCAAGGATTTCAGTTAGGTATCATCTTTATTCCACCCAACAGGCAGACTGCCGGGTTTAAGGTCTGATTCAGCAGCGCCCAGTCATCACATTCAAACAACGCATATATACTGTCCCAAATCTGGCTCACATGGGAGGGTCAAAGAGTTAAGTCCCGCCCTTACTCCCTTTGTCAGCCAATCTCAACACAATACATGATACTGGGGAGTCGTGGCCGAACCCCCGCAACACGTAAAACATTTGCATGCCTTCACAATGTACCAACTTGTGTTATGTCTAATTATCAAACTTTACTACTACACAAAGGCTGGTTTAGTCATTCTTGTTCAACATCTCTTAAGCTTTAGAATAAGACCACACACATTATACTTTCATGATTGCAAACAGTAGTTAGAAATCCAATGAGTCAACAAAGTTGTAGTTACTCTAAGACTGAATCTTTTCCTTAGATTCAAGAAGAGAAGTTACGTACAGTTAGCTGGTTTCTCCTCCAACCACTTTTCACCAAGGTTCACTCTTGTGTATTTACTACAAAATAAGCATTCAGTGTGAAATCAGAATATTTACAAGACTTCAATCTGAGTCTGCATGTCTTTCTAGAGACAGAGATCTTCTGGAGAGAGAGATAGAAAGAACAGCTGCATTCACCTTAGCCCTCTCCCTTGCATAAAGACAATAGTACTGTAATCAGCTCGAACCAAAACAAAAGAATGCTCTGTTAGACTCCAGCCAGCTTCAAACATTCTGTATACAATAGGACAATAGGTCTCTTTCCTGTAGGTAAACACACGTTTCTTTGGTTAATCAAATCAAGAGGTGTCTCTGTACTTTCACGGACCCCCACTTATGTATTCCATTTTCTCACCACACCTAGGCTTCTAACACAATGGCCAGAACTTTAGGGAATGCAAATTGATCGCATCTCAGCTCAGCCTTCATGAACAACTGGAGAAAACCCCCGACCAACATCTAAATTCATCAGGGTGTCTTTACTTCAAGCAAGTTCTGCTGTCTTATTATATCCTTACTTATATTCAAATACCACGCTTATGTTTGACAAGTATACATCAATCCCCTCTTGGGAGACTTAATAATGTCTACCATAAAGAAACTTTCAAACATTGGAAATAATAAATACTGTTAGAAACACTCTGGGTTAAATTCTCCGCCAGCCATCTGTCGAACCTGAAAAGAAGCAACCATTATTAGCCTACTTATGTAGACAACTGAAACCGGAAAACAATCATCATTTGGTTACTGTTCAAAACACATCTTATAACATACTTTGACAACGAGTGTCCTTTTCGTGTCCACGCGCACAGAATGTTCTCTGTCTTTCTTTTTTCGCCTGAGCTAAAAAACGCTGGTCTGTCTTCGTCTTGAGTGTCCAAGTTCTACTGGGGAATGTTCAGTCCTTGAATCTGAAGCTGTTCACAGCTCGGGGCATGAGATGAAGGAAAGTGGAATGTGTAATGGATAAGGGGTGGGGGTTGGATGTCATGTTTCAATGACACCTACAGGGCATCTCTCTGCAAGCCTGCCCGGGTCACTGGGGAACATCTCTCCACGGAGAGAGTGTATGGCGTTCATCTTGACAAGGCAACTTTGTTGAATCTGGAAGGCCCAGACCTGGATTCTGGATTTTTGCAGCATATCTGTGATACCACACCATCCAGCCATCTGTTTGATGGATGGGCCCCATCCGTCCTGTAGTGATGTAGTTCGAAGACTTCTCACCGCTCCTCCTCTGCTCGACGCCGCTAGACCTGAGACACCCACTCGTCGGCTGTTATCCGGGACCAGTAGACCTCCTGCCTCCTGTAGAGATGAGTAGACAGACAGCCCTCCATGGACCCTCCTCTCTGAAAAGGGATGAGTGGTTGACGGTTCACACCGGCTCCTGGTCCGTTTGAGCTGCATCTGCTGGTTTCCTGCCTGATCCATGCCTCCAGGTCTAGAGTGGGACTTTTTGAGGGACCTGGCGTGGCATGGTCTGGGGCGTGCTGTTGTAGAGCTCTGCTGTCCACTCAGCCTGATGTCCCCTCTGGAATGTCAGCCAAATTCCTCCCACACCATCAGTGTCTTCAACTTTCTCCATCTTTCTCCATTCCTGGCATGAAAAAGACTTGGAAAAACTTTCCCTACCTATTGCTAAGAAATAGACATCCTCTACAAATATCACATTTTAGCTATGTTTTTAGTCAATTTATTCCTAAATAAATTACTCTGTCTCAATCTCTTTTTGTTATATTTTACAAAACCATGATTCTCATTTGTTACTCATGGACCAGACCGTTTTAGCATTTTCCTAATAGTACCATTTTCCACAGTTTTAGCAACTTTTTAACTCTATTTTCCTACCTATATTTCAAAATGTGTTCTATAGTAATCTCTGTATAAACATCACCCCTCTTGGTTCTAAGTTTAGTAATATCAGAATTTTTACTCTCAATATTTTCAAAATGTTTACACGGCTTATGGCCTACTCAAATCTATTCTACTTAAGTACAGATTTTACAAAGATCAGTGCTGGCGAAGTATCGGCACAAGGGTGTATATCCGTTTAAACAAATAGAACATAGACCTCCCTATCTGACTATCAGGTAATAACTAATCTTACTATCTTTAACCTATCGTTGGCCTCTTGAGCACGAGGATAAATCCTCCCCAGTCGCTTAGTGCGACCCTCAAGGTCTGGCCTTTTACTAAAAACTATACTAATTACTTAGGTCTGCCTCAGAAAATTTGTCATCTCACCCCTGTAACCAATCGTCAACCAGCACTCACCCTAATTCTGTACTCTGTCGTCCAATGCGCTCTTTCTCTCAGCTCTTGACTCCTAACAGACACAAGGAAACAAAACGCATGATAACTTTCAAGAAGGACACAGAACATCTCTTATTTGGTGCTTTAGTATTATAAATGTTATCTGTTCCTCAAACAAAAGAGAGGTACAGCCTATGTTTAGCCCCAGTGGTGAACCACTGGATTAGGTATTTTAGTCCACTATCGAAACGATCCGTGGTAGTTAAAAGAATAGTGATTCAGACTGGGAACTGGTTACAAGCTGTCACTCAATTGAGGCAAAGTTTACAGTTTCATTTTAGCACAAAAGAGAAAAGACTGTGTTCTTAAGAAAAACATGAAAGAAAGGGTGTAATACCCTCACTTAACCATCAAGGGTAATCAATGGTTCTGTCCTAAGATCTCCTAAAAATAAACCAAATTTCAACAAAATATGGATCACATAAATCTCCCTGTAGCACATGGCTCAAAGGCCTTTTAGAATAAGCCTCTGAACCCGTGCATCCAGAAAGCCTGTGAAACTTCTACATAACCTTCAATTATAACCAAATCATTCGTTTCTAAATCCACACTGTCTATGTACCCATTCACGGCTGAGTCAACTAAATAAAGTGTATCTTTTTAGTTGAAGCACACATGCTAGCTTATCACATGTCCCCCAATATTTAAAGTAACACCAACAGATCCTAATGTGGTCATGTTATGCTTTTCCAATCAGTGATCAAACCCTGGTATTCGAAAAGAACACAAACAACCCTGTTTCTGGCCAGATAACAGGATCTCCAAAGGCATGCATTCCCAGGTTGCAGTCTCTCCAAAAACAGCCATGATCTAACACAAAAAGGACAACACACTCATAACAACATATTAGACCAGTTAAATAGTTAACACCGTCGCGGATAAAGCACAAAATGGGTCAAATTCTAATTATAACAAAACCTTTTCCTTGTTTTAAAAGTACTCAATGCCTTACTTTAGCACAGATTAAAATAAACAATCTAAAACTCCTACTTGTATCTTTTACATTAGTTCACTATTTTCGTCCTCTTTCAACCACATTTAACAATCCATGCAGATCATTGTCGTTGTTTTACGGCCTAAATATCACCTATTTATTCAACACAAGTCCTTAGATAATCATTTTCACATTATTTAGCTAATCAGCATTCACTCCCCCTCTCAACTGTGGTCAACAGACCAGAGTTGGAAAAAAATCCAAATCATCCTCAATAGACTATAAAAATCAAGCCACTTCAAGCACCCACAGGCACCCAGTATCCCAACTTAAAGTAAAAAAAATTAACACCTCCCCAAGACACATCAACAATCAAAATGTGTCGAAATTATCTTCCAACCCGCCAATAAGCCATTCGTGGCAACACCACAAATATAGCCTATGTAAAAATTTATACCAGACCAAACGCCTGCATGAACCCTGCCAAACATAGTCCACTCATACAAAAATTAAGAACGATTTCAAGCCACCAGTAGCGTCCACCACTCACAGCCTCCAGTCATTCAACACCTCACTGCATCTCTAACATCCATACAAGACTCACATCGTGTCTCACAAACATCCCCTCACTCACAACAAAGACTCATCAAAACACACTCACTGAACACATGCACACAAGACTCATATCCAGACTTACAAACACACCACATCACTCACAACAAAGACCCATTAAAACCCACACACTCACTTCACACACAACACAAGAAAGGGTCTAAAAAAATCACCTCCCGTACGACCACAAGATATCCAAGTGCTAGGGAAAAACAACAGTTCACACAATGCCTTGAAATTCCATGTACCTTTCTTTTCCCTAACTAGAACCCTAGAAAATATGTCCTCCTAAAATCTCAACCCTATTCTGGTAACAGCCATCAATGATCGCTCATCTGAGTCTGACGCTTATGACAAGAGTAACCCTCCTAATTGAAAATATTTTCTATTGTTCCCAAGATACATACAAGGCTAACTCATCTTACTCCATCATTAATAAAACTAACCCCAGGAATTTTATACAGGCTAAGGCACTCTGGGTCCTTCGCGTGCCGATATCTGAAAGCACTTGTACACGTACCCCAGTTGATAATCGGATCCTGGGCTAGTCTTAAACCAACCGCAGTGGTATTCAAATTTATTTACATTCAATTCAACTTCCAAAACCGACCACAGCAAGCTTTTTTGGACCCCTTTGTCTTGCAGCCTACTGTCTATCGATCTTGGAAGGTGAATTTATACTATATAGTCCTAAATGTGTATCACAATGTTACTTATTATTGTTGGTCACCAAACCTGATTCGAAATAAGAGTTCCTAAATCAAACGTTTCGTAATATGAAGTCCTATTACATTGTTATAAATTCAAACACCCCCTCCATTTGCTCCAAACCCGATTTGAAACAAGCCTGTTTTTGACTTCCTTTGTCTTTTGGCTCCCAGTTCAAACGAGTGTGGAGGAACCAGAAGAGGCGTTCAAATTGTACAATTACATAAACATTTACCCTAGCGCCAACACTTTTTGTAAACTGTACTTTTTGTGCTCGGCTGCCCTGGAGTATAGTTAATTACCATAGGGATAGACGACTTACATTAAAAAAATGCAAACAATTTAACACTCCTGTGAAAGGTTTCCAAAGGCGAGTAAAGTGAGCTTTTTTTGCTCCTGCTTTTTGCCCCTCAATTATTCGACTCTGGAACATTTCAAGAGGCGCAAAATTCTCTAACACTATTATTATTGGTTCCAAAACCAATTTGAAATAAGCTCCTTTTTTGACTTCTTGTCTTTTAGCTCACAAGTCAAATGGTGCTGGAACCCGAAGGCCTATTATATTGTTTACAATAGGTATGAATAGAATTTTTAGCTCCCAGGCCTTTAACGGTCCCTAGAAGCTATTTGTGCCACAAAAACACTTACCTTAACCTGGATTCCCCAAAAACCACCCCCGCCAGGAAACCAGCCCATCACTTCCAAAACCAAAACAAACAAACAAGGTCCTTTCGCATATTCTTCCCTTCAAAAAGAAGGAAAAAATAGTAAAACGACTGCCGACAACCGCCATTCTGATGTATATTTGTGGTCGAGAGAGTGGCTGAATTAGTCTCCTGGTGAAAGGTTCAAGAAGGGAAGTCCAGTCCAAGGATTTCAGTTAGGTATCATCTTTATTCCACCCAACAGGCAGACTGCCGGGTTTAAGGTCTGATTCAGCAGCGCCCAGTCATCACATTCAAACAACGCATATATACTGTCCCAAATCTGGCTCACATGGGAGGGTCAAAGAGTTAAGTCCCGCCCTTACTCCCTTTGTCAGCCAATCTCAACACAATACATGATACTGGGGAGTCGTGGCCGAACCCCCGCAACACGTAAAACATTTGCATGCCTTCACAATGTACCAACTTGTGTTATGTCTAATTATCAAACTTTACTACTACACAAAGGCTGGTTTAGTCATTCTTGTTCAACATCTCTTAAGCTTTAGAATAAGACCACACACATTATACTTTCATGATTGCAAACAGTAGTTAGAAATCCAATGAGTCAACAAAGTTGTAGTTACTCTAAGACTGAATCTTTTCCTTAGATTCAAGAAGAGAAGTTACGTACAGTTAGCTGGTTTCTCCTCCAACCACTTTTCACCAAGGTTCACTCTTGTGTATTTACTACAAAATAAGCATTCAGTGTGAAATCAGAATATTTACAAGACTTCAATCTGAGTCTGCATGTCTTTCTAGAGACAGAGATCTTCTGGAGAGAGAGATAGAAAGAACAGCTGCATTCACCTTAGCCCTCTCCCTTGCATAAAGACAATAGTACTGTAATCAGCTCGAACCAAAACAAAAGAATGCTCTGTTAGACTCCAGCCAGCTTCAAACATTCTGTATACAATAGGACAATAGGTCTCTTTCCTGTAGGTAAACACACGTTTCTTTGGTTAATCAAATCAAGAGGTGTCTCTGTACTTTCACGGACCCCCACTTATGTATTCCATTTTCTCACCACACCTAGGCTTCTAACACAATGGCCAGAACTTTAGGGAATGCAAATTGATCGCATCTCAGCTCAGCCTTCATGAACAACTGGAGAAAACCCCCGACCAACATCTAAATTCATCAGGGTGTCTTTACTTCAAGCAAGTTCTGCTGTCTTATTATATCCTTACTTATATTCAAATACCACGCTTATGTTTGACAAGTATACATCACGTCTTTTCAGTTTTCTGTTATTGTGGTGGAAAGCTTGTACATTGGCTATTTCTAAAGGGGGGCGTCATCCCAGGACAAAGAATAATGATGAAGATGATGAGGACAGATAGCATGGTGTGTGTGTGTGTGTGTGTGTGTGTGTGTGTGTGTGTGTGTGTGTGTGTGTGTGTGTGTGTGTGTGTGCGTGTGTGTTGGGGGTCGTCTTTAGAGGCACCCCTGTATTATCAGAGAGACTATCACCCTGTCACACACACACAGACACACGCACGCACGCACGTGCGCACACACGCACACACACACACACACACACACACACACACACACACACACACACACACACACACACACACACACACACACACGCACACACACACACACACACAAACGCACAGAACATCCCCCCACCTACCATTATCTTCTCTGCTTTCAGTCAAATGGCTGTTTGACATGTGGAACCCTGTCTGTCTGTCTGTCTGTCTGTCTGTCTCTCATACAGCATATCCGCTCTGTTGGGCAAAAACCTAAACATCTCCATATTTAATGTTTTGTACTGTTTTCATGAATAAATGCCCTATTCTATATACTTAATATATGATGACAGTGTCACACACAAATTGCAATTAGCACACAGCTTACGCTTAATTATTTTCTCCAAATGTTCTCTCTCAGACAATGAGATAAACATATATTTAATTAAATGCCAATCTACTAGCTCAAAACATCTTCATAACAGCGTGTATGCCTGTCTTTCCTTCTTTTTAATTAGTGGGTTAACTTGTGCTGTTGTTTCTTATTTTTATTTTATTTTCATTTGGCTAGATGTACTCCCCTTGCTTTTGTTCATTGGGCTCACTTTTCGTTTTTGTCTTCCCCAGGCCAAAGCCACTGTCCGTCCGTGGGTCTGTGTGTGTGTGTGTGTGTGTGTGTGTGTGTGTGTGTGCGTGCGTGCGTGCGTGCGTGCGTGCGTGCGTGCGTGCGTGCGTGCGTGCGTGCGTGCGTGCGTGCATCCATCCATCCATCCGTCCGTCCGTCCGTCCGTCTGTGGATATCTAATAAAATATTACAGATTTTGTACATCACGCAAATCAGCACACATTGACCCTCATTTATCAACGTGGTGCAGCCCAAATAATGGGCGTACGGCGAGATCACGCACCTTTCGGCATTTATCAATATATCCTGACGTGGGCTTCATCCTACCGTACGCTGAAATCTCACGTCTGGTAGAGAGCAGTTGTTGACTTTGGCTGCGCCCACTGTAGACCTGCGTAGCAACATTGTCTGACTGTCTGACAGGCATCTGGACACATAATCCACTCATAAATAATAACACTAATAAATAAATAATCCCTGTGAAAATATAACATTTTATAAAGTAATTTAAACAAACTGCTTTAACAGTCATTCAGATAAGATTGTACATCTGGCTGCATTGAAAATAGCAGATGTACAAGCTCACAAGCCAGCGTTGCATCGCAATGCGTTGTGAGCTTGTAGATCTGCTATTTTCAAAATATACAGCGCTTCTGCGAGAGCACTCTCGGGAGGTTAGACCGGTGCAGCGGCGCTGCTGTTATATTTTCATGGCCACCGGCCGGGAGATCAGACATTTAACCCATGGTCCAACACACACCAGCCTTCATCCATTAATGTTCTCTCCAGGCTATCTCTCATTAATGCGGAGTGGGACGGGACTCGCCCGGTCCGAGTCTCACTGGGAAATGGGAATAGCCTACATGACGGCTTTATTTTAGTGTAACTCGAACGTGCACTGCTCGGTATGGGTTAAATAAATATGTATTCCATTAATGGCAATGTCATTGGTATCATAATATGTCATTCATGTAGGCTACAAGCCTACGTGACAAAGATTGTACCGCTACGGTACGGATGCGGTACGGTGGCGGAGGAAACCATGCAAGGCTCTAACCTGCTCATCGGGAGCAATTAGGGGTTCAGCGTCTTGCTCAAGGTCACTTCGACACTAACTCTGGGGGAGCCCCCCAGCCCGGGATCGAACTGGGAACCTTGCGGTTTCCAATTCACTCTACCCTGGCCACTCTACCCCTGAGCCACTGCCGCCCCATGTTGTATCTGGTAGGTCATAGATGTAGATGTTACAGCATTGAGGAGAGAACACACCCTTACGGAATACCATTCCTCAGTCATCTGAGCCAGCTGTGCTGGCCATTACTGGTCTGTAGAGTGAAGCTGCGGTTTGACAGCATCTCCATGATGAAGTTCACCATATTTCGATCAGGGATTGTCCTCCGAAACCTCAGGTGGAATTCACAGTGCCAGACAGTGCCAGACTATTTTCGGATTTAGTAATAAAAAAAAATCAAAGTTCTGATTTCTAAAACATTTTTAATTCACTTCATAATAATAATATTAATAATATTAATAATAATAACAATAATAATAATAACTTTATTTCACTTTCATACAGAAAATGCAGCTTAAAGTGCTCACATAAAAATGTATATGAAATGAACATTAGTTCATAACAATGCATAAAATGCAGCAATAGCACTCGAAGGGTTAAGGCTTTTTTTCTTTTTCTTTTTACAAGCGCTGTACTACATCCAACAGTTTCTGATTGATATTGGGCAGTATTGAACCTTTTTTGTGGAAATTAGAGTACAAAACATGTTCAAATCCTTTTTTAACATGGGCGTCAATGGGAAATTGTGACATCACCTATTTAAGCATTTTGACATTTTGTAGTGTGATATTGTGTGCGCATAATTTAATTGAGTTGTTTGATCAGTACTTGATCAGTTGTGTGATTATGTGATCATAATAAATTCTTGTCACTGATATTCTGTATCCTTGTTTTGCTACAATGAACACATAAGCCAGATTCCAAACCCGAAAATCTCGGCCACTCGCTCACTCCCACTCGGTCACTCCGACTCCAAACCGGATGTGCTAAATTCCAATTACTCAGTTGCTTCTTGGAGGAGGCGAGTGGAGTCGAGTGGAGGAGCCGAGGAGGCTCTCTACTTCCGCATTTAGCGAGTGTACATCAAGTGTAGGCTCGACCACTCTCCACAGCTCCTCCGCGGCAGACTTCCGCATCACGTGTACACGTTTTCTTTGTTTTTTCCCTTCTCCCGTGACGTATACATGGTCCTCCTCCACATGTGGCCACACAAACAATGCTTGAAACACCCGAAACCATGCCGAAACACCGGCTGCCCCCCCCCTTTGCCCCCGCCGATCACTCGTTGCGCATCTCACACACACACACACACACACACACACACACACACACACACACACACACACACACACACACACACACACACACACACAACTGGCTTTATTGCGTTGTATGATATAAAGCATAATACAATTATATACATGTATATTGTGCACACTTATTCTGTCTAAAGCTGATAGTTCATTTCTCTCCTTGCGTCATGCCTCAATGCAGTGCATGGACTACTATAAATTAGTGACAAAGATTATGTTTAAAATAATGTATTGTATTTATATATAGACTGAATATAGAAGAGGACACTTTACGCTTTAATTATAGCCGTATTCATTCAATTATGAACCGATTCTTAAAATTTAAAATTCCCTATTAGCTGTGAAGGGTCTTCTTTCATGTATATGTCATGATTTATTTCGCTATCAAACAATATCAAGCAAAATCGTTTTTTTTTCTTTTTTCTTCGTCCCAGAAGTGGGAGGGATATCACCCAAACTCTCAAAACCCTGGACATTTGAAGGATTTTATAAAACCCCCCCAGACAGCCCCCCAAAAGAGGACATGTCCGGGGAAAAGAGGACGTATGGCTACCCTGCTTGAATGATGTAATTCAGAGTCAGACATACTCTGTAATATACGGTGGCTGTTATAAGCAGCAGTGCCGTGCGGGACTGCTGCGGGGGGTGGGGGGTCTGGGGACTGTAAGAGCAAAAAGAGGGACGGGTCAGGATTTAATTCATAAATGCAAGTTTGCTCATCCTGGCGCTTCGTTCACTATTTCAGGAATAAATGGCTTTGCACAAAATGTTAACTGTAAAGATAACAATGTGGCCATCCACATTGATGAATTGTCTATTCTTATATTCTGTATTATTCTATACCTGCATATTATTCTATGCATGTATATTTTCATCCACGGCTCTGGTCCAGCTGTGTGAGACGTCATAAGTGATCGCGGAATTTGCCGTCGCTTTGAAATGACGCGCTAAGTGCAGTTAAAACTCTGGCTGCCGCAAGTATGGGTTCACATAACCCAGCAACCATTATGCAAATTACGCCACTGCTCTAAACGTGTCGTATCGCAACGCGTTTTGAGATTGTATAGATCTGCTATTTCAACTATTCTAGAAAATGTAAAAAAATATATGAAACATTATAACATGGGAATGATTATGACGAGTATGCAAAAAAAAAAAGCGATTATCTCAAATATTTGCGATTAGGCGATTACGTTATAATTGTGACAGGCCTAGTTGGGGGGCATGATTTGCCCTCAATTGGTCCGTTCCAAAGCCACTCATGAAGCGTGCGTGTGTACGTGCGTGCGTGTGTTAGGTGGGGGTTAAACAGCAGTAAAGTGTGATGGATCAGGGCTCATTAGCTGCTGGAGGCTGGAGCTTCATTTCCTTATACAGCGTTCTGTCTTTATTACTGTCACTGCAAACACATTACACACGCACATACGCATGCGCACGCGCACGTGCACGTACGCATGGACGGACTCACACGCACACGCACGCACACATGCACACGCGGAAGACAATGAAGCTTAATCATTTACCAGTTTATTTAACATAACATTTACCAATACAATAAAAGATTTAAGCAAAAAGAACTGGAGCAACGTGCACAAATTGAGAGTACATCTTTGTCAGGTGACCTGACGGTCACCTGACA
Organism: Gymnoscopelus braueri; assembly: GCF_963280865.1. Lineage (NCBI taxonomy): Eukaryota > Metazoa > Chordata > Actinopteri > Myctophiformes > Myctophidae > Gymnoscopelus > Gymnoscopelus braueri. The sequence goes on along the minus strand of NC_137616.1, from coordinate 2,650,668 downwards.
AAGATGTACTCTTGACATAGAAACGTTCATGATCTTGTGTACTATGACCACTTGAACTCCAGCGTAGGGCGTTATGTTTGAGCTTGTAGATCGGCTATTTTTGGGGAAGAGATTTGGTGTAGATGGAAAAAAGCGGTCCAAGGCCCACTCAGGCCCGGTTTATTAAGTCTAAAGTTTTAAGTTTAAGCTTTAACCCTTTAACAGTCTGCTCAACCAATTGGTAGAGCACATTTTAAGTCACTATTTCTCATTGACAACATTGCTGAACTTAACTCAACCTGATTGAGCCCTTTCTACCATTTGGTTGAGGTATGTTATGGCAAAAAAAGGTCCACCAGATGTCACTGTTTCCCAGTCACATGGATTCTCAGGTAGCCACTTTTTAGGAAGTGAAAATCAATTAATCCACTCCTGAAAGGTGGGATTTTTTTGGTTGAAATTTCAGAGGTAAGATTTTTTTTTTGTCATATTATCATCTCAGAGGTGTTACTGAACCTGATTATGTAGCTTGATACAATAAAAAAAAATCTAATAATGGTCTAATAATTTTCTGAAAACATGCTCTACCAAACGGGTTGTTTGTCACTTTATGGTAAGTAGTGAAGCTAAACTAAAGTAATTAAAATGTACTATTTGCTATGGATAAATAGGGCTTTTGCTAATTCAGTGTTGTTAATATAATACATATAATGTTATTTCATTATATTTATGTAATAGTATGATTTTATTCCTATCTAAAAAAACATGCTCAACCAAATGGTTGAATTGTCATTTAATGGTAAAGGTAGTGGTGCTGAAATAAAAAATGGACTATTTTGATGATCTGTGTGATGAAGAAGATGACCAAACAGATGATGCTGATCAACTCTCACAAGCAGAAGAGACTGGGGAACATAATGGGAGACATATTTCTCAGTGAATGCATATAAATCAATGTATATGCATGAAACTTTTACCATTACCATAAAGTGACATCTCAACCGTTTGGTAGAGGCCTATATTTGGAAAACTGTTGGGTCTGTTAAAGAAATTATAATTGATAGTTGTTACTATTGCCCCAAATAAATAAAAAATGCAAAGAAATAATTTTTCCAATGCTTTTTTCTTGGGGTGACCTTTAAAGGGTTAAGCTTTAACCAATAAGGTCTCCTGCCTTCAGTGCTGACATTTGTATACCTGGCACTGAGCTAATAAGAGTCTGCCTGCTTGCTCTGAGGAGACATGAGTTTGACCTTCAGGTCAAAAGCTGTGTCAAACTAAAAAAAGAACGGGATCGTGTCAAAGGTCGTGTCCAACCTAGACACAGGATCTAAATGTCTCAGTAGAAGAGCAGGGAGCAAAACACAACCACCCCAATTTTAGATATTTGTATTAGAGTAGCTCACCCAAAAAAGGACTTATTTTCTATCAATTACACACCCTATGAAGCATTGCATTCATGGAGATCTTGTTGCTTTTGTCGCATTCCTGAGCCAATAATTAGAGGATAATAATAGAGATGCTTATGTATCCGGGAGGAGACACAACAGAGACTCTTTGTGTCTCCTACCGGATAGACCGCCAGTAATCGAATTATTGACTTAGGAATGCGACAAAAACAAAAAAAAATATCTCGATGAATTCAATTCTTCATAGGGTGTGTAATTGCTAGGAAATATGTATTTGTTTTTGGTGAACTAGTCCTTTAACCATACAAATTGGGTTTTTTTCACCCCATTTTTTGTTTTTATGCCAATTGATTCCTGCCAGTGAGGAGCCCCCACGGGGAGGACGTGGAGCCTTCGTCCTACTCTTCCCGCACAACACTCCCCACTGAAAGTAAAAAAAAGTAAAAAGTAAAAGTACTAAAATATTTGAAAATAGCCGATCTACAAGCTCACAACGCGTCGCGATGCGTTACTTTACACATCTACCTATATACTCTACCACAGGCTTTTCCTCCCATGGTGAAATGATGAGCAGAGTCTGGGAACGAGGTTAGGCTGAAAACACATGATGTGACACACCTCTCTAATAGAGCAGCTCTTACATGTGTTTGCACACCTGCTTGCATTTGGGGGTTCACTGACCACCCACAGACAGACAGACAGACAGACAGGCAGACAGACAGACAGACAAAGAGAGAGAGAGACGGACAGAGAGAGAGAGAGAGAGAGAGACAGACAGACAGACAGACAGACAGACAGACAGAGAGGGAGAGAGAGAGAGAGAGAGAGAGAGAGAGAGAGAGAGAGAGAGAGAGAGAGAGAGAGAGAGAGAGAGAGAGAGACAGAGAGACAGAGAGACAGAGAGAGAGTTGTGCAGGGTTTATGTAAACTCCCCCCCCCCCCCCCCACACACACACACACACACACACACACACACACACACACACACACACACACATCGACAGCTGTGTAATTTGAACCCCCATGCCTGTCACTCTCTCACACACTCACGCGCATGCACGCACGGTCGCACGCACACACAAACACATACAAACACACACACACACACACACACGCACACGCACACGCGCGCTCCTCTTGTGGCTGAAGCTTTACAGGCGGGGTTATAGGTCACGTCCAAGAGCAGCCCTGTGAATGGCTGCTTGACCTCTCTCTCGCTCTCCCTTTCCCTCGCTCTCTCTCTTTCTCTCTCTCCTCCTCCTCCTCCTCGTCCTCCTCTCTCTCGTGTGTGTGTGTGTGTGTGTGTGTGTGTGTGTGTGTGTGTGTGTGTGTGTGTGTGTGTGTGTGTGTGTGTGTGTGTGTGTGTGTGCGTGCGTGCGTGCGTGCGTGCGTGCGTGCGTGCGTGTGCGTGTGTGTGTGTGTGTGTGTGTGTGCGTGTGTGTGTTTCAGTCAGCTATTGGGTGGTTACTCAGCAGCAGGCGGCTAGATTAATGTTAGATTAGTCTCCCTGTGTGGGCCTGTATACATGCTTGTATTATATTGCATATATTGTTTTTAACTTAGATCTTCTCTTCTCTGGGTCCCTGGCACAACACATTTTCAGAAGGGGGGTCTGCAGCCAAATACATATCAATTTGGAGGTCCTTGGCATGCAAAAGTTGGAGAACCACTGAAATAGCGGTTCTCAACCTGGGGTCCGGGGCCCCGCAAGGACTCCAAAGATCACATGGGGGTGTGAGGTCTCGACTGTTTGTCGTACTTCTTGCAGATCGACTATTTTCACTATATTTGAAATTGGGTTTACGTGGGTTAAGTCATAATATATATTTTGGTCCCAAAAGTCCCTTCCTAGAAATGTAGCGGAGTCAAAAAGAACGATATTTTTTATAAAAAACTGAGCGGAATGAAAGTCATCAGCTTGCAAAGAAATAAAAACAAATACTCCAAAATAATTTACTGAAGTAAATGTACTGAGTTACCGAGACTAATCAAGAGAGTTAGAGTCGCGAGGCTATTGAGAATCATGTCCCTTTCGTTTTTGGGGTCAATTGTGTCCAGGTAGCCCAGTCGGTAGAGCCCCTCCCCTTTGGACCACGCAGTCATGGGTTCGATCCCGGGCACCGCCAACTCAGCGCATGAGCAGCACGGCTTGAATTCAGCAAGCAGCGCGGTGTGGCGCTCCACCAGTGTTGCGTAACGTGCGTTAGTAACGTAACGCTGTTACGTAATATATTACCGAATTGCGGTAACGGGTAATATAACGCATTACTACAAGGAGAAGCTGTAATATATTATTAAAATGACACTACGTTACTGCGTTACTTTGTGCGTTACCCACCAAAGTGGCTGTGTTTTTTTTTTATCCACCCACAAAGCCGCAGCTTCTAGCCTATTAAATGTATTAAATTGGTTGTCAGTGGCTGGCAGCGCAGTGTGCACATCTAATCGCAAAAACCCGATGCTTATTTTGTCTTGATCAACAGCAATACATTTGACAAAATACAGCGAAATCCCCAAATTCTTAATATCCAGTACAGTAAGCAATAGAAATTAACTGCAAACAAATTCAAAGTTATATGCTATCAATATCACACAAAAGTAGAGAGAAGCTGTGATCTCACCTCACAAACAAATGGACAAGAAATAATCCTTTTGCAAACAACATCCATGTTCTGTTCGTTTGTCAACAATGATCTAAATGGAAAGTTTATTTCAGCAGCTAGAATGTGACAGTTTGACATAGTTTGAGACGTTTTTGCTGCGTAGGCCAGTCCTCGTTTAAGTTCATTGCTTTCACCTGTTGTTCTGCCTGCTGTGCGCAACAGGGCATATCTCCGCCAGGCCAGGTTTACCTACCCAGGCCATGAAATTCATAGGCAGTCATATTAGCCAATTAGAATGAAATCTGCTAAAACTGACTCATATACTGATACAGAACCATATATAGGCTATATATTGTCGCTGTCGGATGGAAACCTTATTATTTTTTTATTATTATTTTAAAACAATTTTAAATAGCCAATCTGCAAGCTATAATTATTAATAATTAAGAAATATTATATTTTAAATAGTGGAAAATCAACTAAAGTCATTATTAGTGCAAGTTCAATCACATTTCATTTGAATGAAAATAACTTTTAGGGAAAATACATAAAATCTCTAATTTGTGTATCTAATGTGATTCATGTGACCCCTACTTCAGTCAGTGAAAACCAGGGCTGAAAGTGACATATATTGAGACCATTATAACTTTGTACAAATATTGGTAATTTGCCAACACATTATTTTCTGAAATAAATGGGTTATATTTCACAGATAGTTATTCTTGTACTACATTCAAATAAAATGATCCTTAACCTTCAAGTTCAATTCTTTCTGTGGACTTTTTTTTTTTTTTTATGGCCTTCCTGCCCTGGCATTTGGCCTTTGTGCCCTAAAAAAATGGCAACACCAAAGGCCAAGTGGCCTTGCCCCTAAAATGACGGAATTCCAGGCCTGGTTACAAGTTAGTTTGTAGATTTGGATTATTATTACAGAACATACATTAACCACTTCAGCCCTACATTTCAGCCATTTGAAAATAGCAGATCTACAAGCACTTTCATTTGCATTCTATGCTGCTCATGCAGTCCTTGTTCTGTGGACTTTGATTTTAAAAAAGGTATAGAAAGAGGCTTGTGTCTTGTCATGTCATTATAGGCTACATTATAGAAGGTATGTGTCTATTTATGAATTGATTAATTTAAGTAAATAAATTGATTCATTAATGTAATTTATAATCCTATCTTATAATTTAAATGTTTGCCCATCTCTGTGTCCCAAAAATAATTTGTGGGCTAATGATAATATTACAAAATCTAGATGTTCAATTTTAGCTTTTTTTTTAAGTAACTAAAAAGTAATATGTAATATGTAACGAAATGTATTACTTTAAAAGGAAGGTAATAAGTAATAATAATATATTACAAAAATAAAGTAACTTGCCCAACACTGCGCTCCACCTCAGCAATCCATCTCCTGTGGCAGCGGGATTCGATCCCAGGAGGTTGGGGGTTGGCAGTCACGCCACCAGACTAGGTGCTGAAATGCGATTTCGGGCTGTAATAGAATGTGATAACGCCCCCACCTCTGGGGGTGGTGTCCTCGTTTTCTCGTTCTTGCATTCAGCCAATCGCAAGGTAGGCAGGGCGGGGCTTCCCAAGTCCTGTGCACTTCAAAATATAGCATCTCCCAGGGGTCTAGCACATTGAAATGGGGATAAGACTCCCGCGTTCTCGGCTGGTACCGACAATAAGCCTCTCCGACCTACTTCCTTACTTAGGAGGAGTACAGTGTTCAGGGAGCAGTTAGGGGTTATACAAGCCTTGCTCAGGGACACTTCAACACATAGTTGAAGTGTTACCAAGATTGCTTTCTTTCATCTTAGAAATATTGCGCAAATTAGAGCCTATCTGTCGATGGACAATGCAAAAACGTTGATCCACGCTTTTGTTTTCTCTCGGCTTGATTACTGCAATGCACTTTACTCTGGCCTGCCAAAGAAAACAACTGACAGATTTCAACTTGTTCAAAATGCGGCAGCCACGAGTTTTAACTAAAACTAAGATGAGAGAACATATTACTCCAGTTCTAGCTTCACTACACTGGCTCCAGGTTGTTTTTGGGATTGATTTTTAAAAAATTATTTTACTAGTTTATAAAGCTCTAAATGGTCTGGCACCTTCCTACCTCTATGGTTGCCTGCCTAGATATGTTCCAAACCGCCCCCTCAGGTCTTCAAGTGCTGACCTGCTCGAGGTGCCTACAATGACATATAAAAAACACGGTTCTGCTTCTACGGACCGACAGTGTGGAATAAACTCCCATTACACCTGGGAGTTTATTCCACATATGTCTACATAAATATTCCTGGCATATGTCTACATAACATGCTATCTAAATTACATTTTAACCTTTGCATAAGCAGTGGTGGAAAGTAACTAAGTACATTTACTTAAGTGCTGTGCTTAAGTACAATTTTGAGGTATTTGTACTTTACAGTACTTTACAGTTTTTCCAATTTCCAATACTTTTACTTCTACTCCACCACTACATGTCGGAGCCAAATATTGTAGTTTTACTCCACTACATTTATTTGAAAACTTTAGTTACTAGTCACTTTGTAGATTTTGATTATTACAAAACAGACATTATCCACTTCAGCCTTATATACATTTCGGCCATTTGAAAATAGCCGATCTACAAGCTCACAGTGAGCTTGTTGATCTGCAATTTTCAAAAGATTTTGAAATGGGACATTCTGCATAATGAGTACTTTCTACTTTTGGTACTTTAAGTACATTTTGATACCAATACTTTTGTACTTTTACTATTTTGGAATTACTTGTAACAGAGTATTTCTACATTGCAGTGTTGATACTTTAACTTAAGTATCAAATGTGAGTACTTTTTCCACCACTGGCCAGGGCAACAAATTAACCTGGCATCTGTCTACATAACATGCTAACATCTAAATTAGATGTTAACCTTTGCAGAAGCCTGCGAGGTCTTCTCTATCCACTCAGCTCTGGCCTGTATAGGACTAGCAGTTGGATCAGGTTGGTTTCACAATGACTGCACTGCCAGTGGCCAGGGTCGGGTAGAGCTCCACCATGAAGCAGCTCTTCAGGCGGTGCAGGAAGTGAACGTACCTCACCCCGGGCCCGTAGCCGGAGAACACGTGACGGACCTCCTTCCAGGCGTGCGAGTAAGTGCTGAGGTCCTCGGCGGGGTCCGAGGCGTACTCCGAGACCACCGTCCGCCCGTCGGCTCCCAGGAGCTTCACCAGAGCCGGTAGATGTTCTCGTGGACCTGGCTCTCCTCGTAGAAGTCCTGGACCAAGATGTCGGGCCGGAACACGTCCAGCATCTCCTCCCAGAGTCCCTCCGCCTTCAGGTCTACCGTCTGCTCCGCGGAGAACCAGCCGTACCGAGGGACGTGACAGACCACAACGGAACGTCACCACCGGAGGAGTCACCCGGGGGGAGGACCTCCGTGCTCGTGGTCCAGCCCGTGAAGTCTCCGTCGGGTTGGAAGCGCGGCGGTCCGTGTCCGGGGGGCACGGCGGCCAGCTCGGGTTCAGGAGGAGGGCGGTCCTTGGTCAGTCCGTGGGGCTCGGGGTTCCTGAGCAGATTGCGTCCCATCGGTTTGGTCCGGTAGACGGACTCCCAGTCCACGGTGTCTGGCAGCGGGACGCCGTGAAGATCCAGCTCCTCCTCACACCTCTTCTTCCAATCAGCAGAGGACATGATGATGATGCTGGAGGTGGAGGTTTCCTGGGAATGCTGTCTCTTAAAGGTTGGTGGTGTGAAGGTAGGAGGATGTAGGAGATGCTCAACTAATGAGGGGTGGTGGGGAAGTGGTCTTGAAAATAAGAATCTGTTTGTATCTGTTAGTTTTGAGGTTAAACGAAAATAAAATGGGAGAGTCCTGGAGGTCTGTGTTGACGAGTCTTGAGAGGAGATCCGTCGGAGATTCTTGAACAATCGATATGTCAAAACATAAATCCTTTAAGTAGTAGAGCCAGTGGATGATGTCGTTGTCTGTTGCTCCACCATGTTCTGTCTGTTTGATTACATCACAGGACATGTCAATGATATCACAATGATGATGTAAATCCTCTCCAAATTTGGGCACCGTTTTGGTTCAATATTTCAAAACATAACAATGGCGAAGCTAGCCTACCGGCTATAGTGTGAACCAGACATTTGGTGCTGATCGGTCCAGCCGTGTGCGACATTAGCTCCGGACAAACAAGATTGTATGAAAACAGCAGATGTGCAAGCTCACAGCGGACAGTGTGCAGTTACAGTCTAACCCTTGAAACACTCTGCTACACCAGTGGGTCTCAAAGTGTGGTCCAGAGACCCTCATGGTTCCTTGAGAGGGTTCCAAATGGCCCCTTACGGGTGTGTAACTCTGAGAGTGTAAAACGGGTCAATTTGGTTCCATTTGTACACTCTCAGAGTTACGGGGGTCCTTGAAAAAAAATAAAAAAAAAAAAATATGAGAACCGCTGTGCTACACTATTAGTTTTAGCTCCTGCTCATTTGATTTAGCTTTTTTGCCTCATCTGTTTAAGGAAATAGGTAGCTGATATATTGCACTTTTACCTTAGCGCTAGGTATACTCTTGGTTGCTTGTTTTTTCAGAAAATGCACTTAAGACTTCTGGTGATTAGTAGTTTTCGTTCCCTACCTATGTTGAATGCACTTATTGTAAGTCGCTTTGGATAAAAGCGTCTGCTAAATGACTGTAATGTAATGTAATGTAATGTAATGTAATGTAATGTAATGAAAGGAACAGAGATAGCCTTCACTGGTATCATTGGTAACACCTGTGAAGGAAGTAAGGAAGAGGCCCAATTTCTTTCCAGTATGCAAGGCCGGATCATCCATAGGCCGTAGGAGGCGAGTGCCCTGGGGCACCAGCCAATGAGGCTTTTTTGACCATTTGAAGCACCCGTAGCATGGCTTCCAGCACTGAATACTCCGTCTGCATATCTAAACCAATCACAGCGACTGGGGGGCGGGATGTTGAGGACAACTGGTTTGGGATTCACTCACACTACCGTCTCAACCAATCACAGCGACTGTGAATGTCTTTTCAATAAACAAGGAAGCGTGTTGGTCCTGGTAACGCCGGTAAAAACAAACATGACACCGGCTACCTAAATACCTGAATTTAGACAATTGTTTCACAGCGGAATATGCTTTTACTTCAACGTGAGGTCGCCCTGGGGCACCACACAGGGTTAACCCGGGCCTGCCAGTATGGCTGCTGTGAATGCCTTAATCAATGAACCCTGGCATTGCTCTGAGTAACTCCCCCAGCCTCAAACCACAGCGGTCTTAGTTGAGTGAGAGAAAGGCTAACGGAAATTAATGAATCATCAACAAATCATCACAAGGTAGCCAGGCCCCTCCTACAGCATACCCTACTTTGTCATCAATTGTAAAATGTACCAAAACGCATATCATGGTGATTGAAAGAAGACTTTAAACTAGCGACTGGAAGCATAGTATTTATGACAATGCTTGTTAAGGTAATACAATCAAGTTCGACAAAAACCCATCCGCTTAAAGGACAACTTAGTTTTTTTTTACAACCAAGGTTTATGTTTTAGCTTGTGTGTTTATGTCTGTGTGCACATTTAACAGCATTTCGTATTGAAATTGAAGAAACCACTCGTAATACATAGTATAATAGTTGTGTTGAGCTATTGAAATTGTACTCATTTGATTTATTTATTGCAAACACTATGACAGTTTGTGAATTTTGCCAATAAATCTAATTTGCTGTGATGTCCGATCATTTTGAGTGCAACCGTTTTATCCCGGGTGGTTGGAGGGAAGCTGACGTCCGTTGATACTCTGGGCAGTCTGTTGCAGTGGTTGGTGGTTGAGGTCAGTACAGTTGCCATACCAGGCGGTGACACAGCAAGTCAGGACGCTGCTGTCTGTGGTTCCTCTGTAGAACACCTGGAGGATCTTGGATCACGTAGCAGCTGAACGTCTCGAGGTGAAAGAGAGCGTTGCTGTGTCCGCTTCACCACGTGACGGGCGTGCTCCACCCAGAAGGCGTGCTCACCCCGGAAGAGGAACTTGATGACGTGGACACAGAGGAACTCGACACCGCTGACTCTCTCTACGGGAGAGAGAGAGAGAGAGAGAGAGAGAGAGAGAGAGAGAGAGAGAGAGAGAGAGAGAGAGAGATTGAGATTTTAATAAATGCTACTATTCATCTTAAAATGTTTTATTACCAAATACCGATACACACATCTTTGTCCCAATGATGGTGGCAGAGTGACACGCTGAAGCAAGTGGTGGAGTGCCTCTGGTGTTAATTAAAGACCAGACCATTGTGGTGCTGTCCAACTTGTAGGTGGTAGTTGGTGCATCCAGTGTGTCTAACCCATCCTCCATAGATATATATGAACTTCCCTAAAGCTGAATTCCAATACCCCAAATCTCGGCACTCGGTCACTCCAGCTTGACCCGGAAATGGTCTCGGCCCAATTGGACATTTGCTTTTTGGAGGAGACGAGTGGAGGCAAGTGGAGGAGCCGAGCGGGCTCTCCGAGTGCGCATGGAGCAAGTGTACATGAAGTGTAGGCTCGACCACTCTTCACATCTCCTCGCAGAAGACTTGTACACGTTTTTTGAGACCTGAAACCATGCCGAAAACGGGCGGGACGGGTCAGGATTCCATTCATAGTTTGCGCATCCTGGTGCTTCATTCACTATTTCAGGAATAAATGGCTTTGGCCATCCACATTGATGAATTGTCTATTCTTCTATTCTGTACTGTTCTATGCTTGCATATTCTATGCATGTATATTTTCATCCACGGCTCACTGTTCCAGTGATCCAGCTGTAAGATACTGTACTACGTCTTAAGTGATCACGGAATTTGCCGTCGCTTTGAAATGACGCTAGAGTGTATTCCGATCCTATGAGGCCAACCGGTCGACCACTCCGTCCTCGCATTTAATCCTCTCCTCCACGCAGGGGCGGGGCTTAGGCGCGAGTGGAGGAGAGTGACCGAGTGTGAAAGTTGGGGGTTTTGGAATACAGCTTAAGACACAGGCAGAGTGGTCCTCCTCCCCTGTGGAACAGTGCCAGAAGGCTTGGTCTTGAACCACCTGTGTGTGTCGACATCAAATGCATGGAGCACATTGCAGTACTCCCACGTCTCAGACGGTGTGCCTCCCCCCAATATGTAGATATCTGTATCTTCTATCAGCACAGCTGTGTGGCCCAGCGCCCGGAGGGAACGTCAAGAAGATGATGTCCTCCTCTTCCAGTCGTCACTGGGGGCAACAGTCACCCAGAGCAAAGACACTGTGTTGAAGACATGCACGTCAATCTGGTTGTGTTGGACCCTCCAAATGAGTACAAATGGGTATACTGCACCAATGGGTATCACTGTCCATCTCAACATCCCTCTCTCTCTCTCTCTCTCTCTCTCTCTCTCTCTTTCTCTAGCAACATAAAGTGTTGCCATGGGGAAAAGGAGAGGCTTTGGATGCCATGAGCTGGGGATAGAACCTGAATGAATGCTGCTTGTCCTTCAGATTTTCAGTGGTATCTGAATATGAGGTCTATCTATCTTGTTTAGTATGAGTTTGAGTGTGTGTGTGTGTGTGTGTGTGTGTGTGTGTGTGTGTGTGTGTGTGTGTGTGTGTGTGTGTGTGTGTGTGTGTGTGTGTGTGTGTGTGTGTGTGTGCGTGCGTGCATGAGCTATAGTGCGTAATGAGGATCCACAGCTTTGAGGATAGCTAATTTTCTCCCGCAGTGCTGAGGACGTACGACCCCCTGGGTGGACACACACACACACACACACACACACACACACACACACACACACACACACACACACACACACACACCCCCCACACACACACACACACACACACACACACACACACACACACACACACACACACACACACACACACACACTCTCTCTCTCTCTCTCTCTCTCTCTCAGGAGCCACGGTCGGTGACAGATAGACAATGTCTAAGGTTGATTAAAGTTGACCTTGAAATCCACAGAGAGAGAGAGAGAGAGATAGAGAGAGAGAGAGAGAGAGAGAGAGAGAGAGAGAGAGAGGGGCACATAAGGTATAGTGGAAAAACGGCAGGGAGAGAGTGGGAGAGAGAGGAAAAGGTTCATGGAGAGAATTTAGAGAAAGCACAGAGACAAATAGCAGCTAATTGCAGTGGAAAAGACCAGAGGCAATCAATAGCGCCTCCTTCAATACCTATTTGATTTTTTTATCACTAATTTTACACAAAGAAGAAGCGGGGGAGGGTGGTGATTGATCCCCTAACACACACACACACACACACACACACACACACACACACACACACACACACACATCGGTGTATTTAGTTATCGACGTACGTTGGGGTTATTAATGAAGTGGAGCTGTGGTATCCTTAAATGAGAGTAAACGAGCAGCAGACAGACTGCATTGTGGGTCACTTTATGGAACTGTGTTCGGACTGAGAATCTGCCCCCGTTTCAGGTCACTCTGGTGTGTTGACGTCGTCTGGCCGTTCGTAAATGAACTGATGTCAGACCGCTCTATGCCATAGATCGCTCTGACATCAGTTCATTTACGAACGGCGAGAGTAGCTATCATCAAAGGGAACCTCTGTGATCAAGGAATTCTGTCATCAAAACCTGTTCAGCAGGGTTCTTTCCTCAGTGGCTTGAGACATTGATCAGAACTTGCACACGGCCATTGACCATTGGCATGTGCACAGAACTGCGACGCCTGTTTTTCACTCTCCCAAAATGTAAGCTGTTTATTAGCGTTTTTGTGTAAACACCTACACACAGTCTATGGTAAACAGTGGTCGATTCTGCGTTCGGGCTATGGGATGCTTGGGATCTGTCGTCGCCAAGATTAGAGCGCCGCAAGCTATGGGATTATCAAACTGCGCATGCGTCGAGTTACGGCTGCCGAGTGCCGACCATGGCCACTGCCACACGCTGCAAACTTATAATGGACCTTCATTTATAAAATCACAGACTCACTGTGTGCTTTCATGCCCAATTGCCCATAAATTGAGATGCCTGATGTGATGAATATGAAGTCATACAACTTACGTCATGAATAGTAACAAGAAAACAATTATTGGCCTGATTATCAGCCTGAAGCTGCGTGGAGCTTCAGTCTGAAATTGGCTGCAGTGTCGACAAGGGGGAGGGGAATCGAATTTCCCTAAACCTAAAGAGATCCACGGATACGCCTACATCTGACGTCATCACACAGCTTTTTTTTGCAGATATTCGCTGATTGGCTTGTCGTTAGACCCACCCCCACCTCCGACTCTCATTGGATGGTACTTTTTGTATCGAAGATATCCTAGGCTCACATTTCAACACCAGACCAAGAGGGGCAGTCCACTCAGAGAGTGGGCGGGGTCTATGGTTTGGAACCAGGCTAAACAATTGTGCTACAAAGTAACACTAGGATACGAGGGGCGCTATTTCAGGTTCAATTTGAACAAGCCACTAATTACTGATTTAGGACTAGGCAAGAGGCGTTTCCCAGCAAACTTGGGTTATTCTGTGGCACCCCCCTCACCCGCCAAACACCTGAGCTACCCCTTACATTATGCATAGGTAGCCTATGGTTTGGGCGTTACAATGATAAAACCAATCACCGTGCCAGAAGCCATTGCCTTTAAGAGAAGACTGCGCTAGCCGTCATCCCCGATCCAATATATGCTCTAGCCTATCTCCCTGTCTGCACTGTTGCCTGGTCTGATTATTATAAGCCACATTTGGCTTGTTTTCCTTCTTTCTTTTTTTTATCCAAATACAAATTTATATTAATTTGTAGCCTATTGTGTTCACAATAAGCAACTTGTCATATTAGTCAGATCCGGAATAGTATATGAAAGCCATTTCAAATATTTGCTGCTCCCAAATAATTAATTACATCATGTTGCGACAACGCTCCTACAGGCAGCCATGGACCACAGGGCTGGGCGGTGGTACACAGACATACAGTAGCACATGGGTATAATAAATTGGAAAGTTTTAGGAAAGGTCTATATGTACTCACGTTGGCTGTTATTGTTCTATTTCCACCATTCTAATGGATTCCAGGGGTGTGTAAACATCTCTGAAGTAGCTCCATAGTTTCCTCTGAAGTTAACTTACATCCATATTGTCCATCATCCACCTTTATTCAATAATCCCGAACAGTCTACACTTTAAGTTTACATCAATCATAGCCTCTCAAACCCAGACACATTGCTGTGATGCGTATGTGCGTCGCCTACCTACCCAAAATAACAGACATACAAGCTATCAATGCACTGCGTCATGTCGTGTCGACAGCTTACAGATCTGTTATTTTGGACAGCATAAACAATGAGGCGTGCGCGCGCCACGGAGTAGCCTAACACTAAACCAAAAACATTACATTACGTGGTCAACAACATACTAGACATGTAACTTGCTTAGAACTTTTAATGCAGTGGTTCTCAACCTGTGGGTCGAGACCACAATGAAGCTCCCAACGCCTGGCGAGCTTGTAGATCTGCTATTTTCACAATATTTATCTGTGGAACCGAGTCAAACAAAATGGGGGGGTCCCCAGTTCAATTATGGTTATTTTGGGGGGTCGATGGACGTTTTTTTTTAATCCAAATAAATTCATATATTAATTGATTTGTAGCGTATTGTGTTCACAATAAGCAACTTGTCATATTAGTCAGATCCCCAAGAGTATATGAAAGACATTTAAAATAGTTATACTATTCTTACACAGCTGATGCCAAATAATCAATCAGACCAGCGCAGCGCAAAAGTAGGTCAAATCAATCAGCTGTCTTGACTGTCAGTTGTCACGATGGCAGCAGCAGAGCCCCCTTTAAAGTTTAAACCATAACATGACATATAGAATGGATCTTCAGACAAATTATTGATTGAAAAGCTTTCTTCATGTCTTCCTCGCCTCAAAGTAAATGTTGGATTATTTCTTCAAATGAGAGCACAGGCAGCGGGCAGTAGCCTACAAGGTATTGGATGTGATTTATCCATCGCAACTCTTTCCCATCAAACAAAGTAATCTAAACTATTTCGTACTGCTTATTTTTCTTGGTAAAAGCATGATTTTATTAAGACATGACAGCAATATGGATAAAACGAAAATATCTCAATTAAAAATATATTTCATATAATAACCGAATATCATTCTTAAAATGGTTATGGGGCAGTGTATATATTTATATAGCCCTGTTTGCTCCAAGCTGTTTTTTAAATAAAATATAGACTGTTGGAATAGGGTAGAATGACTCCTGTTCTTAACGAATTACTAGGATTTAATGAAAAAAACGGCTTCTTTAGAAAAATGACTGACTGGGTTGGGCCTAATTTGTCAATTATTGGTCGAGCCGCGCTGAAATATTTAGGGGATATGAAAGCTCTAGTTAGTAGTTTGAAGTGCTCATGTGGCCTAGTTGCTTCTTTTTGTTTTCATAGACCTGCGGTTGCTTATTTCTCGCCTAGGCTGGCAACACGGCTCATGGTCCAACGCACAAATCCATTGCAGTGTCTGTGTGCACTTGGCGGGTGCTTTTAGAAACCGGCGGGTGGTTTTAGAATCCACTATCCCCCCTCCCCAAGCCGTACCCATGTGTGGGTTGAGAATGGCAATGTGGGGGATATAGCAACAACACGCCCACGCGCAAATAACGGTGTCGGCATAATGGGTGACGGGTAGAGCAGGTGCTAGAATAACATATTGGGGCAGGGCAGCTCCATTATCAGTATTTAACAGGTTTAGGGGTAGCGTTTCGACTGGGAAAACTGCCACAGAATAGGGCCCGAGGTAAACAAACCAAACATATGTCTGAACTCTGTTAAAGAGGTTACCTTTCTGCATTGCTCCAACACATGTTGTATGGTCTGAGCCACGCGTCGACACTCCATGATAGTGAGACGCGTCACCAGGCTTTGGTGCGTCCACACGACACCCCCTCCGGTGTGGCTGCAGCCGTTGTAAACAACGGGTGCTTTGGATAAAACACACGTCTGACGCTTGTAGTGTGTCAGGGCCTGATGGAGAGGAGAGGAGAGGAGAGGAGAGGAGAGGAGAGGAGAGGAGAGGAGAGGAGAGGAGAGGAGAGGAGAGGAGAGGAGAGGAGAGGAAAGGAGAGGAGAGGAGAGGAGAGGAGAGAGGAGAGAGGAGAGGACAGGAGCGGAGAGGACGGGAGAGGACATTAAGCCTTTTTAGTTCAAACAGTGTACAAAGCAGTGGTGGAAAAAGTACTCAAATGTTGTACTTAAGTCAAAGTATCTATACTGTAATATAGAAATACTCCATTACAAGTAAAAGTCCGGAATTAAAAATGTACTTGAGCAAAAGTACAAAAGTATTGGCATAAAAAAAGAACCAAAGTAAAAGTAGGCCTACTCATTGTCTTATTTTACAAGTTTTCCAAAAAACATATTTTTAAAATATAGGATCTACAAGATGCGACGCATTGTGAGCTTGTAGATCGGCTATTTTCAAATGGCCGAAATGTATATAGGGCTGAAATGGTTCATGTTTTGTAATAATAATCAAAATCTACAAAGTAACTAGTAACTCATGTTACAGTACAATATTTGCCTCCGAGATGTAGTGGAGTAGAAGTAAAGAGAAGAAGTTAAAATACCTCAAAACTCCACTGGTACAAAGAGAGAGTGAACTCATATGTGCCGTGCGTGCCTGCACGCATATGTGTGTGTGTGTGTGTGTGTGTGTGTGTGTGTGTGTGTGTGTGTGTGTGTGTGTGTGTGTGTGTGTGTGTGTGTGTGTGTGTGTGTGTGTGTGTGTGTGTGTGTGTGTGTGTGTGTGTGTGTGTGTGTGTGTGTGTGTGTGTGTGTGTGAATCAAGTGTGTGTGTGTCAATCTGAGATCTGATCTGCAGTGTGAGGGATTGACTGACCTTAATGCAGTGGTTGGTTGAGGACCTTGCATTGTCTAGAATGAAACCACCATCTTCTTCATCTTCTATCACCTCTGCCTCCACCTGACACACACACACACGCACGCACGCACGCACGCACGCACGCACGCACGCACGCACGCACACACACACACACACACACACACACACACACACACACACACACACACACACACACACACACACACACACACAAATGGGGGGCCCCAAATGACGTTGGGGGGTCCCCAAATGATTAACAGTGTTTTCTCTCTCAAAGGTAAACAAGCAAACATACAGTATAAGGTACAATTTAAGGACTTTGAAGACTTTTTCAATAACAAATTGACCAACTTGTCAAATATTACGTAAGAAAGAGGCAAACATTGTAAAAAATAGCAGATTTACAAGCTCACAATGCTTCGCAATGCGAGGCGTTGTTAGCTTGCAGTTCGGCTAGTTTCACAATGATTATCTGTGGAACAAAGTCAAACTAAATGTAATGCCTACAATTCCAAGTGCTTGTCATGGTGGGGGGTTCCCAGTTCAAATATGATTATTTTGGGGGGTCCCCAGTTCAAATATGATTATTTTGGGGGGTCCCCAGTTCAAATATGATTATTTTGGGGGGTCTTGGCCTGAAAAGTTTGGGAACCCTTGCTTTTGGTTACAGGACATAGTGAGGCAGGTGGGGTGGGGCTTGGACCTGTGACATTGAGGTTACAGTACCTGGTCTATGGGCAGATCCACTTTGACCCTGAGGTCATCTGGGACCTGAGACGCTCCACTGACCTCTGACCTCTGTGAGCGCGCCCTGAACACACTGTTCTCTGTGGACCATGACATCATCATCATCATCAGTTTCACACACACACACACACACACACACACACACACACACACACACACACACACACACACACACACACACACACACACACACACACACACACACACACACACACACACACACACACACAGACTTAGATTATAGAAATATAGACTCAGAAATATAGGGGAAACACTGGTCTTCTAGCTTAACATTTGTCATGCCTGTCTGTCTGTCTGTCTGTCTGTCTGTCTGTCTGTCTGTCTGTCTGTCTGTCTGTCTGTCTGTCTGTCTGTCTGTCTGTATGACAGACAGATAGAAGGACAGACTGACAGGCAGACAGCCTATCAATGAAGCAGAAAGTCATTCCATTCTATTAGTCGGGCACTCAGTCACTTATAGACACTTAATTGTCCTTTAACTGCTAGCTAATCACCACAGACTGTCAGTCAGCCAGTCAGCCAGCCAGTCAGCCAGCCAGCCAGCCAGCCAGCCAGCCAGCCAGCCAGCCAGCCAGCCAGTCAGTCAGTCAGTCAGCCAGCCGGTCAGCCAGTCAGCCAGTCAGTCAGCCAGCCTCCATAGCAAATAGAATAAGCCAACATAGATATACCATTAATAATGAAAAATATACTCATTTGTTAATTGTTCAACACTTTATGACACATGGGATTGATGCTATAAGAGTATGCGGTCTGGAATACAATGACCGCTGGACAATTGGACAGAGAAGATTCCATGAAAAAGAATGGATCACAAGACTTAGCACAAAATATCCAGGGGGTTTAAACTTTTAAACTGCCCAACAGAACTGAAACCCTTCACAAATTCTCACTAAACTAAACAATGGAGTTGATCACCTACATCAAACCACAGAGTTGAGTGGGAGATCTCATTGTTGAGTTAGTGAGAATATTAATGAAGACACATTGATACCAAGAGCCATCAGCAATTGGGCCATCAACAGGGAGCTCATTGTCTTCCAAAATGGAGGTGTGAACAGCAGAACTGTAGATATGCTAACTGGGTTCCAAGCCTGTAACCTTATAGCACCTATCCCTTAGTTATAAAATATAATGTAAACACATCTTTAAATGGAATTAAGAAATAGTGGAAATAATTTTAAATCCGAGGGTATGCGGTTACCATGACTCAGAGAATTGACGCCTCTGCCCTGCACAGTCAAATAGAAATCACAAACCTTTAAAACAGAAATAGTCTATGTAGGTTTAATTACACAGTCAGTGGGGCAAACGCAGTCCCCACCAATATTATTTACGATTCTGTGCCTATCGGTACATAACTCGGACGGCGCTGAGTCGACTAGCAGACCATCGGCCGGTCGCCGCGGGCACTCGCGCCTGGAGGCGCTCGGGCGCGACTCCTTGGCCTCAAGGTCTACTGAGTCGGCACGCCTCCGTCATGGTCCAAAACTATACTTTATTTTAAATAGAACTCACAAAGCCTTAATAACATAAATAGTTTATGTAAGTTTAATTAATTGCAAAACATGACACCCCTTATTCAAAACAGATGGCGAATGCACCTTCTCTTTATAGGGCCTACACAGGTAGTACCACAAACTACCTGTGAGGCCTCTTTGAATTGAATCTCATAGTCAGCAGTCAGTCAGTATGCATATAGTTCAAACCCAGTATGACAAAAAATCAATCGTAGTTTTGCTTGGACCTGTATTTGCATAATTGCATCATTTATATAATTTGATTATTTATATATAACATGCAGAGGGATAACAGGGAACAACAGCTAATGAGAGAATAGGAAAGAGGGAAAGAGAGAGAGGAAAGGAGAGGAATGGGAAGGAATGGGGGAGGAGAGATAGAGACAGGAGGGAGGTAGAGTGATGAGAGAGGCTTTGAAGAGACCTCCTGCTAGCTCTGAATTCATTACCATCCTGTTGGATATGCACCTCCTATCACCTCCCCCCGTCTGTCTGTCTGTCTGTCTGTCTGTCTGTCTGTCTGTCTGTCTGTCTGTCTGTCTGTCTGTCTGTCTGTCTGTCTGTCTGTCTGTCTGTCTGTCGGTCGGTCCATGTGAAAGCTACAGAATACATTATTATGCTGATATGGACACATGTATAAAAGGCCGATACATGAGCCCAGTATAAACACCTAAATGTGACTTCATTCATGATCATGATAGACAAGGACCTTTATCGTCTCGCCCTCTATGTTGCACGCACACATACATATCTGTCTCTGTCTGTCTGTCTGTCTGTCTGTCTGTCTGTCTGTCTGTCTGTCTGTCTGTCTGTCTGTCTGTCTGTCTCGTACCTGGTTTTGTCAGCAGTGCACATCTTGTGTGTGTGTGTGTGTGTGTGTGTGTGTGTGTGTGTGTGTGCGTGTGCGTGGTTGCAGTGCACATCTTGTGTGTGTGTGTGTGTGTGTGTGTGTGTGTGTGTGTGTGTGTGTGTGTGTGTGTGTGTGTGTGTGCGCGTGCATGTGTGCGCGCGCGAGTGCGTGTGTGTGTGCGTACCTGGTGCTGTCAGCAGTGTGTGTGTGTTCTCCTGGTCTGTGGACTGCAGGGATAAACAAACACACACATGAACATATAACGACTTGATTTGTTGAGATGGTTTCAACATTCAAAGGACCATGTGGCCTGAGATGTTTATTCCATTGACTGTGACACACAGTTTAGTCCTCAAACTTTTTCATGTCAAGGAACCCCAAATGTATGTATTTGGCCGCAGACCCCCATCTGAAAAGGTTTTTTGCCAGGGACCCCCAGAAGACAAGATGTATGTAATTTACAAGCTTGCAGCTTGTAAATCTGCTATTTTTGAATAACCAACAAATAAATGGATAAGGTGGTTAAAATGATTATGATGCTATATGAACTCCTTTAGCTGGGGATCCACTGGAACCCCTCCCCCCAAGGACTAAAATAATATTAGTACCCCGACCTGAAAATGTATTTTCTGTTTAATAAAGAGATGGATAGAGCTCTATAGCAATGATTACAGAATTTTAACCAAAGACAATAACTTACCTTGCCTATAATTGAACTAAGTATTGTTGTTTTAAAATGTTATTATGATTACTTTAAAACAATAATCAATAAAAAAAATTATGAGTAATTTTACGTTGGTACTGCCAAGTATATTATTTTGATGCCAATGCTCTAGTACATTTATTTACTCAATAACATTTTGAATACAGGCCTTTTACTTGTATCAGCGTAGTTCTATATTGAGGTATTTATTGGTACTTTCACTTAAAGGAGTAGTTCACCCAAAAAAGTACTTATTTTCTATCAATTACACAGCCCAAGCCTTTAATCATTAATCATTAAATCATGTAAAAATAAGCAATTTTTTGGGTGAACTATTCATTTAAGTAGATAATCTGAGTACTACTTCCATCAAAGCTGATTTGACAGCAGATCAATGCTGTTCTGAGGCTGGCTGAGCCTCATGTCTAGAAGCATTATGGTCAATAACTAGGTCACTGTCGCCCCCTTCTGGCTGCAGCTGAGAAGACAGCCTCATTACAACAGACACTCAAGTGGGCTTAGCATTTGGTTACTGTCAGGCTTGGTTACCTACTTGATCACACTACAGCGTCACACACTACAGCGTCACACAAAAGCATCTAAAGTAGCAGATCCACAAGCGACGTGTTTCAAGCTTGTAGATCTGCTACTTTAGCTTAATCCTGAAAAGTAACAGTTTCGGACATATGAGGTTTCTACCCGACAGAGACTATTTATAGTACATTATTACATTCAGTTTTTTTTTTTTTACAGTTTGGTGTGTGTGTTTCAGTTTAGTTTACCGTAGTTTAGTTTAATCTTAGTTTTAGTTTCCCATTTTTTCTTATGAGGAAAGCCCTGATTTATAGAAGCTGAAAGCAGTAGATGAAAGAATGCATATTTTAGATCGGCAGTTTGCACATACAGTACCAGATGTGTTCTCTTCCCCTTCCTCAGCTCTGCTGACAAAGAGTCACAATGTATCCTGGAAACAAAAAATGCATACATTAACCACCTTAGCCCTATTTTATATATAGGCTATTTGAAAATATTCAATTCAGGACTTTACTTCTAACAGAGTATTTCTACACTGCAGTATTGATACTTTTACTTAAGTAAAAAAAAAACTACTTTTTCCACCACTGACTCACCCCTGCTGTGAGTGTTTGCATGGGACCCAGTGAAAGTAGGGCAGCGCTCTGAACCTCTCCCGGCCGGCCGCCACGTAGAACTGCTTCTCCTCCAGCTCCACGGCACTGGACAGCAGACGACCGTCCAGCGTGAACAACCTAGAAACAACACAAACATACCCTGTGTTAGTGATCAGCGTTGCCAAGTCTGCTTATTATAAGCAGTGTAACTGCTCGAGTCTAACACCTGGTAGACAAAAGAAAACCCAGCACCACACTAACCTTAATTTAACCTTCATTTAACTGCTATTTATTTTATACCTCGGCTATTCAAACATAGCAAATGTACGAGCTTGAACATTTGCAATAAAAAATATATTTGTTTGCCTTCAATGACATGCCCAAAATTGTTACTGCCCCTGTCCTCCTACCTGTATACTGCCCCTGTCCTCCTACCTGTCTACTGCCCCTGCCCTCCAGTACCTGTCTACTGCCCCGGTGCGGAGGTGTATCCTCTCGGTTACCATGGCGAGGACCCGGTCCCAGCTCTTCAGGGTGGTCTTTGGGATGAGGATGCGGACAGGAGCGACCAGGATGTCCCCGTTGGTGAAGACACTGCACAACACGTCACTGTGAGATTAATCTAATTACTAATTTAACAATAGCGTCCGCGGAGCAGACAAAACCACGGAAAGATATTCACATTTTAACTTGCTCTTTCATCATAGAAACAAGTGGGCTTATAACCAAAACGATCCATGTTCTCTGGGAGAAGTGGTGTTAGTGTTCCGTGTAGAAATATTGTTAGAGGGAATGAAAACATAGTCGCACCACCCGGAAGTGGAGCGTGAAGGCAGACCAAAACCCCGGTTTCCTTTGCGCACGGGTGCTGCGTCGCCATTGTCCCAGAGCCAGTGAGAGATAGTACAAACAGCAGAGGGCGCTGTTTTTCATTCTCACTGGCTCTGGGTTCCCAGATTGCTGTGAGATTAACCAGTGACCACTCAGCTACTTAACTACCTAACCAATTAACCACTTAACAATGTAAGCTCTCAATCACTTAACCACTTAAAAATGTAACCACTTAACCATATAACAATTTAAACACGGATCTACTTAAAGGGATAGTTCACCCCAAAATGGCTTTTATTCTATCAATTAGTCACCCCATGGAGCCTTGAATTCATGGGGATTTTTTGGTATTTGTCATATCCCAAAGCCTATAATTTGATGACCGGCAGATCTCCAGTAGGAGACTCAAAGACTCTCCATTGACTGGAGCTCCGCCGGTCATCAAATTATAGGCTTTGGGATGCGACAAAAACTATATAATCTCCATGAATTCATGGAGTAATGCTCATTATAAAGTTACCATTATTGTCTACTTGGTCTGTGTCTCAGAGGAGGGCTGTGGTCAGTTCAGAAACCTGCCTACCAGTGACATCATCAATGGGGAATCCAAGCTAATAGAAACTGCAGGCTTTCTATTCCTGGAAAGTTAGCATGCTATAATGGAAGCCATTGTTCTCAGGTTGATAAACAAAGAAAATAAAAATAGGGGAAAGAAACCTGCCTAATGATGATGTCACTGGTAGGCGGGTTTCTGAAGTGTCCACAGATATGAGACACAGAGTGAGTAGAATTTTCTTTTCTTTTTTTAAATTTTATCATGAGCATTAGTGAGGACCAATTATATGAAGATGGGTAAAGTTGTCCTTTAATCATTATCACTATGTTGTTGTTGTTGTTGTTGTTGTTGTTGTTGTTGTTGTTATTGTAGCCTATATAATTTAATTCCTAATGCAGCAGATCTATAAGCTCATATGGTGTCGTGATGTGAGATCTGAGCTATTTTAGAAAAACAAATAGATTTTCTGTTTTTTAATCAGCATTTCTTTTTTTTAACTTCCTCCTCTGTTTGTTGTTATCAAACCACACAATAAACCTGACAGATCTGCAATTGTCAACGTCGTTGATAGTTCACTGACTTGATGGAGCGTGGTTCATGGTGCTTCCTCCTCCATCGAGCTGGGACCAGTATCCTGCTGTGGACCACTGGTCTGATCTGTAGAGCGAACAACAACAATGCAGTGTTAATTTTGACAGCAAATTTTGATTTAGTTTTAGTAAATAGTCTTTTGAATAAAATTCCATTTAGTTTTAGTCATATTTTTGTCATCTGAAATGTTTTAGCTTTTGTCTAGTTTTAGTCGACTAAATCTACAGTTGATTTAGTCGACTAAAATGTATTATGGCCTTCATGGCCTCGTAATGGCTGATTTTACACTTGGTTGCATGCTGAAAATAGCAGATCTACAAGCTTGTGAGCTTGTAGATCTGCTATTTTCAACTAATAGACTAGCTTTAGTTGACAAAATCAACAATGCAACAATGGAACAATGGAATGTAT
The DNA here is from genome assembly GCF_963280865.1 of Gymnoscopelus braueri. Lineage (NCBI taxonomy): Eukaryota > Metazoa > Chordata > Actinopteri > Myctophiformes > Myctophidae > Gymnoscopelus > Gymnoscopelus braueri. The sequence goes on along the minus strand of NC_137616.1, from coordinate 2,626,421 downwards.
TTATTTATTCATTCATCAAATCAATGTCCTCACATGTATAGTGATAGAAACGTGTGTTATCAACATACCACTTCGTTTTTCTTCCTCTGAGGCATATTTGTTGAGATGTGAGAGTAACTGTGTGAGAAAAAATATAAAAAGAGAAGAAATGACTGACAGCTCTGTGATCCTTTGAATAAACTACCATTAAACTGTTCTGTTCTTTCATAAGTTTCATAACAGTTCACTTTAAGGATTCCGTTAAGAACAGAGCCAATAAAAATGTTTGCAGTGCTGCTGAAAAGTGACTAGGCTACGGACATTTTACTCAAGCAATGTCATTAATAACAATGTTGAAGTACTTTTACTTAAGTATTTCCTTTTTTTTTAAATAATTTATACTTCTACTCCACAAGAGAGTAGAAGTATAGAGGAAAATTACATGTTTTACTCCATGGCAGTTATTTGTGAGTATATTTTGTCGCATTCCTAAGCCAATCATTTGATCAAATAATTGGCTAAGGAATGCGACAAAAACAAAAAAAATCTCCATGAATTCAAGGCTTTGTGGGGTGTGTAACTGATACAAAATAAGGGTGAACTACTCCTTTAACACAACTCTTACTCCAGTGTCTTGAAGCTCTCGGTGCCCGCGGCCACATAGGTGTGTCTGTCCCTCAGCGTGTCCAGCCGGCGGACCCTGCGGCCATCTTGTGTGAACATCTTCCTCACGGCCCCCCACGGTGCCTGTACGCGCACCGTGGCCGCGACCAGGAAGCCCTCCCAGGAGGGCAGGCGCCGCGGGTCCAGCACCATGCGCGTGCCCGCGAAGAAGGGGTCCCCGTTGCGACACAGACGAAGGGTCTTCACCGCCGGAGGGAGGAGGCTGCTCTTCGTGTTCGTGTTGTTGTCAGACGTCATGGCGAGTTCAACTCGAGAAAAGACAAGAGGAAAATAGAAAGGCCCGTCTGTGGCGTTCCAAATGGTGAAAGATTTTAAAAACAGGTTACAAAAGCCTTTAGCTTAGGCCTGTCACAATTATTACATAATCGTCTAATCGCAATTATTTGAGATAATCGCACTTATTTTTGCACACTCGTCATAATCGTTTCCATGTTGAAACATTTTCACACATTTTCAAATATAAAAAAAAGCAGAAATAGCAGATCTACAAGTTTACAACGCGGATTTCTGCTATTTTTAAATGTATGCAATTATTAAATATGTCAATCATTTGTTTGTATTTAAGTTATTTGTCATATCTGGCCTGTGCAACAAAGCCTAAAGGCAAATAGATTGCAAAGCCTAAAGGCAAATAGAATATGTTTTGTTACATTATGTTCCAATGTTCAATGCCTAACGCACAATTAAATCGTTAATTGCAATTATTTGAATGACAATTAATCGTAAACTTAAATTTGTAATCGTGAAAGCCCTGCTTTAGCTTGAATTAAATGGCTAGTTAGTTCACCATAGAACAGTTAGAGTCCATGCCTGGTGTTTCGGCTTCTTCAGGTCAAGCGATGATGAAGAGTTCCTCCTCGTCGTGCAGACAGACGGCCAGAGAACACAGGTGTCTGTTAATTAAACTACAGTACCTCCTGTCCCGTGGTGACTGTACAGGCTTTGACACAGCAGTTGATGTGAGCAGGTGGGGTTTACAGTGTGAGCAGCGCTGTACACACAGGTGTCAGAGTACAGCAGTCTACCTCCTCCTGTCCTCGTGTGCACGGTGCGTGACACACCGCGAGGTGGGTTTACAGCGAGAGGTACACACGTCATCCCTAAGGTGAGCTCGTTTTCCACCCCCAGGCCATAGAGAGTATGCACATGCGTCACTTGCGACACCTCCCCCCCCCCCCTCATCTAGACTGAGTGGCAAAACATTGAGCAGCATGGAACGTTGGAGTTATAGGAAGCGCTCGTTGGATTTCACTCAACCAGGGCCGGCCCTAGGATTTTCGTGGCCCTAAGCAAGATTTTTGTTGGTGCCCCCCCCCCCCCCCATTATAAAATCATTATGTCATTTTTTATTGCATACTAAAATAATAAGGCTAGTTGTTGGATAGGAGATACATGACATAATTACAATATGAAAGTAATAAATAAATATATATATATATATATATATATATATATATATATATATATATATATATATATATATATATATATATATATATATATATATTTATTTATTTATTTTTCTGGATGTGGCCCCCCCTAGTGGTTGTGGCCCTAAGCGACCGCTTATATTGCTTATAGCAGCGGCCGGCCCTGCACTCAACGGTCCTGTGTACCACCTGTTTCTAAATGTCACATAATGCAGGAGGCAGCAGGACGGTGCGTTATTAAAAACGAGCGCTTCCAAACGGCAACAAATAGTCACCTGCATGGAATTTATTGACAGAAAGTAGCTCATACTATGTCTATGGTGGATTTTTATGAAACTAAAACTTTGCAGATAGAGCATAAACCAAGCTTTCCGTACAGCTGCCATGTTAGTGAGTGTAACGTTGTTTAATACAATCAGATAGGACTTTTCTGTTTGGATGTAGTTTTTTTGCCACTCAGTAGGCGTTCCCGCATAACTCCCGGGTACGATGATGTCACGCGCATACCCTCTATATGCAAACAGGCAGTGCACTGTAGTGACAGTGTGTGTGATTTCATGTTTTTTCTTTCTTCTCTCAACTCAGACCCTCGTAGCGCTGTCCATGGTGCTGATATCTCAAAGAGGGCGGGCACAGTACAGGACGTTGCAAGGTCTCGGACATTCTGTGTTAATTGTCTGTGTAGCATAATGTGTTTGTCGTGTAGCCTAAGTGATATTATTTTTGGTTTATTTATTTTAGTTTTTGTTAAAGCTCTAAAGTGTTTTGACAGTAGTCATTGCTATAAGTGTGTTTGTTCAATAACAGGGGTGTTTCTCCAGCTCTTTAATAAACAGAACAGTTGGTGTAGATATCAATTTCATTCAAATTGTAGAGAGAACACATTTATACATCAGCTTCAGTTTTACAGTGTTCCAAATTCCAAATGTGTACAGTAGGCCTACACTGCATCTTTTTGTTTCATCACTTCCAATTTCACTTGTTCATAGTACCTGCATGAGTATAGTACCTGCACCTGATGATTGGATGAAATTGGACCTGAACATGTATTTTCTGGTCTGAAACAAACACGGAGCAAAACCTAATGTACAGTATAACTGCTGCTATATCTGCTGCAATTCTATAACCTTGTACAGTATCTGTTAGGCCTGACATACAGTAGCAGATTTACAAGCTAAAAATGTGTCACGTCTGGCACATTAATTAGCCATTAGTCACAAATCAAATTAATCCAATGAAACAAATGAAAATGCATTGCAAGCATTTATTTATTATTTGAATACATGTCACATATTAAATATCTTTATCAACGACAGACTGATGTGGTGACATGCAGTGGTGGGAAGTAACTAATTACATTTACTCAAGTATACTTAAGTACAAGTTTGAGGTATTTTTTTAGTTTACTTGAGTATTTCCATTTTGCAACAATTTATACCACTACATGCATCTCAGAGACAAATATTGTACTTTTTTTCAAAACAATGATTTGGAGAAAAGTAACTTTGTAGATTTAGATAGGAACCTACATTAACCAATTAAGCCCTAATTTACACTTCCTCTATTCAAAAATAGCCCGCTATTTACTTTTGGTACTTTAAAGGGATAGTTGACCCCCAAAATTATGATTTTTTTTCCCTATCGATTAGTCACCCCATGGAGACTTGGATTCATGGATATGTTTTTGTTTTTGTCTCATTCCTAAGCCTTTAATTTGATGACCGGCAGCGGTTCCGGTAGGAGACACAACGAGTCTCTTTTGTGTCTCCTATACCGGAACCGCTGGTCATCAAATTATTGGCTTAGGAATACGGCAAAAACTAAAATGATATCCATGAATTCAAGTCTCCATGGGGTGACTAATCGATAGAAAAAAATGTTTTGGGTGAACTACCCCTTTAAGTATATTTCAAGGCCAACAAAAGTCAAATGTTGAATACAATATAGGCCTTTTACTTAGTTGTAACAGAGTATTTCTAAATCGTTGTATTGGTATATTTTCTTGTAGCAATACCACACTTGTAGCAACCGGTGTACTTCTTCCACCACTGGTGTGGGTGTGATTCTGTCCCTCAGAGGTTAGAGGTCATGTTGACGGCAGGTCGACCCCACAGCCTCAGTCTGCTGACCCCTCCGTCAGGAGCGATGACCAGGCGGACGTGACTGACAGGCTGCTTCACCGCAAGCTCCTCCCCCGAGTACTGGTGTATGTGGTGGGGGCGGAGCTACAGCAGAGAGGAGGGAAGGATGAAAGGAAGGAAGGGAGGAAGGGAGGAAGGGAGGAAGGGAGGAAGGAAGGAAGGGTGGGTGGGTGGGTGGGTGGGTGGGTGGGTAGCAGTGTTAATTTCGAAATTTCAAACTAAAACTATGACAAAAAATGTTCATCGACTACCTTTTTGTGTGTTGACTGAATCTAAATCACCTGTAGATTCAGTCGAATTAAACAGACTGTTCTATTTTCTAAACAAAGGAGGTGAGTGTTTAAAAGCTGTACCTTCTGAGGAGGCAGGAGCACCTGCCATTTCCCAGAATTCCATCTATTCCCGACGCACTCCACTTCCTGCTCTGGAGTCAGACTGCAGGCCTCCAACCGACAGGAGTCTGGGAAGTTACCTGTTACACACAGACACACACACACACACGCACACACACACACACACACGCACGCGCACGCACGCAGGCAGGCAGGCAGGCAGGCAGGCACACACACACACACACACACACACACACACACACACACACACACACACGCACGCACGCACGCACGCACGCACGCACGCACGCACGCACGCACGCACGCACGCACGCACGCACGCACGCACGCACGCACGCACACACACACACACACGTTGGTTTTGGGGACATTGGGTTGACATTGGCCACATACTATTTGCCATTCCCAGCAATTGCGGGCGCATTCCTATAATTTCAGGCTGATCCTTTCACACCGTAAAAATAAAACAGACCTACAAGTTCACAATGCGTCACAGATGCCACGCGTTGTGAGCTTGTAGATCAGCCAAATAGCCAATGTCTTTTTTTAATAATCAATTAAGATATTACAATCCTCTACTGTGCAACCAGCATTAATACCCTGACCTCATGAACCTAAAATCTAATATCATGCTGACACTCATCAACTCGTTTCACGTCCAATAGTCGTCCCCAAATGTGGTCTACAATGTGCCAGGAAAACACACACACACACACACACACACACACACACACACACACACACACACAGACACACAGACACACAGACACACAGGCACACACGCACGCACGCACGCACGCACGCACGCACGCACGCACGCACGTGCGCGCGTACGCGCTCACTCCCTCACAATGGGCGAAGGTT
>NC_137616.1:2533470-2615970 GCF_963280865.1 Gymnoscopelus braueri | reverse complement strand
CGTGCGTGCGTGCGTGCGTGCGTGCGTGCGTGCGTGCGTGCGTGCGTGCGTGCGTGCGTGCGTGCATGCTTGCGTCTCTATACTGTATACTGTATCAGTGAAGATAATAATTATGAACGTAATGATGTCATATATTATCATGTTACCTTGGCAACAGCAGCAAACTGGCTGTCATCAGCGGCCATGCCGGTCCTGTCTCCTTCCAGGGACATGTCTGGAGGGACGTCTGGACGGACGGACAGACAGACAGACAGACAGACAGACAGACAGACAGAGGGGGGGTGTTATTATAAGTAATAGGGCTGTCTGTCCATCTGTCCAGTGAATTGTAGGATTAACCACCACACACCCTGTTTTGGTGACCTCATACTCTATATGAATATTGCAATACAAGCAGAACACTGTTATCAGCCTGTGTGTCGTTGCAGAGGTTATTGCCCTGACTACACGTCATGAATGTTCCGTCCGTAAATGAGCTTATCTGCCTGGGCACCCGCCACCAGTGGTGTAAAGTAACTAAGTACATTTACTCAAGTACTGTACTTAAAAGCATATACTTTTACTTCTACTCCACTACATCTCGTATCCAAATATTGTACTTTTACTCCACTATATTTATTTGAAAACTTTAGTTACTAGTTACTTTGTAGATTTTGATTATTATTACAAAACATACATTACCCACTTCAGCCCTATATACATTTCGGCCATTTGACAATAGCCGATCTACAAGCGATGCGACGCATTGTGAGCTTGTAGATCTGCTATTTTCAAAAGATTTGAAAACTTGAAATGGGACATTTTGTATAATGAGTACTTTTACTTTTGGTACTTTAAGTACATTTTGATGCCAATACCTTTTACTCAAGTACATTTTGAATTCTGGACACAGAATGTAACAGAGTATTTCTACTTTGGAGTATTGATACTTTTACTCAAGCAAAAAAGTTGGGTACTTTTTTCACCATTGACATTTAGTAGATACAGAGGGTGTGTGTGTGTGTGTGTGTGTGTGTGTGTGTGTGTGTGTGTGTGTGTGTGTGTGTGTGTGTGTGTGTGTGTGTGTGTGTGTGTGTGTGTCCTGTGATGACAATAAGACAATAAATCAAAGTTCATTTCCCTGTTCAGTCACTCAGCTTTTTTTTAAGACTGAGGTTCACTCTCCTGTCAGTGCGTTCATCTGACTGTGGGTCTGCTGCTAACATCTACACCGAGGTAAGAACACACAGGATACTTTACTTTAAAAGCTATAAATGTACTGCCAATACTGTAAATAAATAAACAAATTATTGTATTAATCAGTGGTGGAAAAAGTACTCAAATTGTGTACTTAAGTAAAAGGATCAATACTGCAATGTAGAAAACTCTGATACAAAAGTATTGGCATCAAAATGTACATAAAGTACCAAAAAAAAAAGTACTCACAATGTGTCGCATCGTGACACATTGTGAGTACTTTTACTCACAATTTTGTAAACTTGAAAAAAGTACATTTAAAAGTACATTTATTATCATAATTGCCACTTGATAACATGCTATATAATTACATTTTGAACCTTTGAATCCACCGGTCCGTTTCTCATTTCCTTGTTGCCAGCTGCCAGTTATGCGAGAGAAACAAGCAACCAGGTATATGAATACATGGGCAAATGCATCGGTAACAAGCAGACTTGGCAACACTACAAACTCCGTCATTGATATCTCTCTCTCTCTCTCTCTCTCTCTCTCTCTCTCTCTCTCTCTCTCTCTCTCTCTCTCTCTCTGAAGAAGAAATGTGTATAGTTGATCGGTGCTGCCAGGGGTTTTGTGTCCCCTGGAGCTTTGTGCCCCTAGCTGCAGCCCAGTGAGTCCATGCATTAATTCGGCACTGTTCTTAATGTTATTGTTTTCTCTTCTAGTAGTCCTGGTGAAACAGCCTCGGTGAATGTTCCAAATCAGGGAGTGTGACTGCAGACAAAATGGCTTCCCGTGTGACTCGTCAAGAAGAGGAGCTCATCTGTCCTGTGTGCCATGACATCTTTAAAAATCCTGTTCTACTGTCATGCAGCCACAGCTTCTGTAAAGACTGTCTGCAGCGATGGTGGACAGTAAGACCAACAAAGGAATGCCCTGTTTGTGAAAGAAGATCCTCCAGGGACCATCCTCCTATAAACTTGGTGTTGAAGAACCTGTGTGAGAACTTCTTGGAGGAGAAACGCCGAAGCGGCTCATCGGTGAGCTCGGAGGTCTTCTGTGCCGCACACGGAGAGAAGCTCAGGCTCTTCTGTCTGGACGATGAACAGCTGGCGTGTCTCGTCTGTCGGGATTCAGAAAAACACGCTGGACACAAGTTCTTACCCGTAGACGAAGCATCGAGGCGTTTCAAAGAGAATGTCCAGGAATCATTAAAGCCGTTAAAAAAGAAACAGGAGGTATTTGATAAAGTTAAAGCAAATTACGACAAAACAGAAAAACACATCAAGGTTCAGGCCCAGAACACAGAGATGCAGATTAAGGAACAGTTTAAGGACCTTCATCAGTTCCTTCAAGAGGAAGAGAAGGTCAGGATATCTGCGGTGAGGGAGGAAGAGACACTGAAGAGTCAGGAGATAAAGGAGAGGATTGAAGGGTTGAGCAGAGACATGATGACCCTTTCTGATGCAATCCGAGCCACCGAGGACCAGCTGAGAACCGATGACCACGTCTCGTTCCTGCAGAACTACAAGACCACGATGGAAAGAGTCCACCTCACCCCGCAGGACCCACAGCCAGTCTCAGGAGCACTGATAGACGAGGCTAAACATCTGAGCAACCTGGCCTTCAGAGTCTGGTACAAGATGAAGGACATTGTCTCCTACACTCCCGTGATTCTGGACCCCAACACTGCCTCTGCAGCATACACCCTGTCTGATGATCTGACCAGTGTGAAATGGGGAAAGAGACAGCAGCTTCCTAACAACCTAGAGAGATTTGCCTTTTTTTCCTATGTCCTTGGTTCTGAGGGCTTTAACTCAGGGTCTCAAAGCTGGGATATTGACATTGGACATAATAAAAAGTGGGCACTCGGCGTGTTAGCAGAGTCTTTCCAAAGGAAGGGATGCAGAGGTGGGGGATTCTGGAACATAGGCTTATGTGAAGGTAACTGCAGTGCAGTCTCCTCATCTGAGTCTGCTACTAATCTCTCAGTGAAGCAGGAACTCCAGAGGATCAGAGTCCAGCTGGACTGGAACAGAGGAGAGCTGTCCTTCTCTGATCCTGACACTAACACACACCTACACACCTTCACACACACTTTCACTGAGAAACTCTTTCCATACATTGGCAATTTTGATGATGATGACGTAGGTATGTCAATGAAGGTGTTACCAGGGAAGATCGCTGTCACTCTGGAAAACCACAGTTAGAATGTATAAAGCCCATTTTGGATATATTAATATTGATTAGGTGCTCTCCGTGGTGATCATAAGGAATTGCTTTATGGCAGATCATCAATGAATTATTATTGTTTTTTGAATTAACTGTGATTATTTAATGAATGTATCATTCCGTTTTGAATCACTTTGGTATGATCATGACAGGATTTCATATTGATTGATTATTGAATATTGGTATTATGGTAACAGGTTTGATATGATTATTACTGATAATGGCAGGACGGCAGAAAGCAGGAAATTGTGTTTTCGCCCTTGTCCGTCCGTCCATTTGCTGTCTCCGGACAGCCAAAGGCCCGAGAATAGGTTACTCACACAAATTGGTACACAATACTAGAAATGTATCAGGCAGATTCAGATATTCCATTCCAGTTGGCTATAACCAGTGGTGGAAAAAGTACTCAAATGTTTTACTTAAGTAAAAGTATCAATACTGCAATGTAGAAATACTTTACAAGTAAAAGCCGGAATTCAAAATTTACTTACGTAAAAGTACAAAAGTATTGGTATCAAAATGTACTTAAAGGAGAGATCCAGGCTAAAAAGCTATTTGCTTTGATGTGTCGTTAATCAATCACTCACCAACATACCAGGGGCAGTTGACTTTTTTCATAGAAGCCCCAGTTGTCCATTGTGGAGACCCCTCCCACCGGCAGAATGGAGTACTGTGTATAAATGAAAACTATGACTATTTAGCAGCTCCAAACTTTCACATGCACTGTTTGTCACTCATGAGCTGCCGTTCGTAGGGGTGGGTGGGTTTATTATTATTTTTATTTGTATTATTGTATTTAACCTTCTGTGTTGTTATCAAGTTGCTTATGTGTTTGTATCTTGTTTTTGTTGAAAATGTATTAATTTAAACATAATTATATTGCTGATATGATAATAAAAACAATTGATAACAAAAAGCTGCCGTTCGTACAGAACGGCTCTGATGCATAAACTCTCGCGAGATTCTCGCGTCCCGTGAGATTTCGCGTGTAGCGCTCCCCCTCCCCTCATAAGTGACAAAGAGTGCATGTGAGAGTCTCAGGACACTGCATAGAGAGGATTTGTGGGGAAAAAAACAAAGTTTGGAGCTGCTAAAATAGGCAATTTTCATTTATACACAGTACTCCATTCTGCCGGTGGGAGGGGTCTCTACAATGGACAACAGGGGCTTCTATGAAAAAAGTCAACTGCCCCTGGTATGTTGGTGAGTGATTAGCGACACATCAAGCATTTTAGCCTGGATCTCTCCTTTAAAGTACCAAAAGTAGAAAGTACTCATTATGCAGAATGTCCCATTTCACAAATTTTCAAATGTATAAAATGTCATATTTTTCTTTGAAAATAGCAGATCTACAAGCTCACAATGTGTCACGATGCGACACATTGTGAGCTTGTAGATTGTCTATTTTCAAATGGCTGGAATGTATACAGAGCTGAAGTGGTTAATGTATGTTTTGTAATAATAATCAAAATCTACAAAGTAACTAGTAACTAAAGTTTTCAAATAAATGTAGTGGAGTAAAAGTACAATATTTGGATCCAAGATGTAGTGGAGTACAAGTAAAAGTATTGGAAATCGGAAATACTCAAGTAAAGTACAAATACCTCAAAATTGTACTTAAGTACTAGCCTGATTATCAGACTGAAGCTGCGTGGAGCTTCAGTCTGAAATTGGCTCCAGTGTCGGGGATTAAAAGGGGTGGGGATTAGAAATTCCCTAAACCAATCCTAAGGGATCCCCACGCCCACCTCCGCCTCTCATTGGATAACGCATTTTGTACCGGAGAAGTCTTAAGGCGGTTACACACCGGCGAATATGCGAATATACGCAAAATTCTGACTCGTTCCGAATAATTAAAAGACGCTTTTTTCGCTCCGCGAAACTGGTGTGGAAGCTTGCATTGACTTTATAAGGTTTAAAAAAAAAACGTATTATTCGCATGAAAAAAATCGCCCCGGTGTGTAAGGACCTTTAGGTTCACATTTACAACTCCAGACCAAGAGGCAGTCCACTCAGAGAGTGGTATGGAACCAGGCTACTTAAGTACAGTACTTAAGTAAATGTTACTTTACACCACTCACTGCGTAGGAGGTCAGCCCGGCCTGGTGGAGACCTGCACTCAGAGGAGCAAACTTTTCTAGTATTGAAATGTGTATCATTTATCATTCAATGCTGAATTATATTGGTTATTATATGGAGAGATGTTTTGAAATTGATGGATGTATTGATCATTATGAGATTAAATATGACCATATATATCACAAGGCTCATGCTTTCCTGATTTCACCTCCATCTTTGTCCAAATGGACAAAGACCAAGTCCCTGGGTTAGGGTTAGGGCATCATCAGTAGCACAAAAGAACAGGGTTAGGGTATTTATTTATTGATGTATTTTGAAATCAAACATTTAAAGCTGCACTATGTAACTTTCCTCTTCTACCCTGGATTTGAACCCGGTTTCATGCGCTTTCATGTCTCAATAGAAGAGCAGGGAGTGTGTGTGTGTGTGTGTGTGTGTGTGTGTGTGTGTGTGTGTGTGTGTGTGTGTGTGTGTGTGTGTGCGTGCGTGCGTGCGTGCGTGCGTGCGTGCGTGCGTGCGTGCGTGCGTGCGTGCGTGCGTGCGTGCGTGCGTGCGTGCGTGCGTGCGTGCGTGCGTGCGTGCGTGCGTGTACCCAGACAGGCAGCCTGTATGGAGACAGAGGGAGAGTAGTTTCCTGTGAAGAAGGAAGTGTCCACATCAAGACCATGGATCAACCCTGGAACCCCCAGCTGGATGATACACCAGTCATAACCTAACACACACACACACACACACACACACACACACACACACACACACACACACACACACACACACGGACACACGGACACACACACGGACACACACACGGACACACACACGGACACACGGACACACACGGAACATCCCATTAATCACAACCGAAATAATGCATGATAACTACCGACTGAGCCACTGAGTCGGCAGAGCATGCCCCTACTAGGACGAAACAATCGTCCTGATAAGAGGTGATAACTGCCATTGTATCGGATGATAGCGTCACATGTACAGCAGTTGTAGTGGAATCTTCTCTGCTGACTGGTTAAACCTACCGGTAAAACATTTAAAAACTAGAAAAAGTGCTCCTCGGAGCACAGGTCTCCGCCAGGTCATGCAGGTTATTGTGGCCTCCTGGTGGTGCTATAATAGGCCAATGTGAAAAGGGTGCAATTTCTTCTTAGGCCTTGCACGGCAATCGGACACTGCATTCATGATTTGGGGCATTTTGTTCAAAAAAATTGTTTTGCTAAATTAGACCTGCTGGTGGCGCTATAACAGGCCAATGTTATAAGGGTGGCATTTGCTCCTCAACATGGTGTGAATGTGTGTGCTAAGTTTGACCGCAATCGGACGCTCCGTTCATGATTTGCGGCATTTTGTTCAAAACAAGCCACTATTGCAAACTTTAGATGTCAATCTTAGCCAATCAAGATGGAATATGAAAATCAAACACATCCGTCTTGATCACATGACTATAGAGATCATGTGTACCGATTTGCGTGAAATTTGGATAAAATAATCCAGTAATATTAAAAAAAAAGGTTTTACATATGTCGGCCTCCTGGTGGCGCTATAAAAGGCATATGTGAAAAATGCAGGGCAAAGGTTTTTCCTTGACCTCTAGGGAGTGCGCTTACAAAGTTTTACACAGATCGGTGCAGTTATAGGTAAAAACACGAATCGGCTATATAGCGCCACCAGGCTGATTTGAAGGTTTTCAAGTGGCAATTCGTCCTCGGCATAGTGGAAATATGCGTGCAAAATTCCAAGGAAATTGCATGCTGTGTTCATTATTTGAGGCATTTTGTTCAAAACGGAGCACTCCTGCAAACTTTGGAAGCCATTTTAGCCAATCAGGATGGAATATGAAAAATCTGAAAGACACGTTTTGTTTAATGACTATAGAGATACTGTGTACCGATTTGCGGGATTTTTGGACAAAATCTGTAGGAGTACTGTCAAAAAATATGTTTTGCACAAATCGGCCTCCTGGTGGCGCTATAAAAGGCCCATGTGAAAAATGTGGGGCAGAGGTTCTGCTGTGGCATCCAGGGAGTGTGTGTGCACAGTGTCACAGCGAGCAAGCCAACGGTGCCGGAGATTAGCTGTACACAGACAGAATGACACACACACGGACGGACACACGGACGGACGGACACACGGACGGACAGACAGGGGGCAAAACATACTCTCTCGCCATGCCTGATGTGATTCAGTTCATGACACTTGACATGAAAAAGTTTGAGCACCTGCACCACTGATTTAATTAAGCAACATAAGTTTTTCAGAAAACAGTTTGTAGAATCAGGTCCTCAGGTCTTAATGGGTTAAAGTTACTGGAAAGTGGAAAGGGCTTTTCACACAAGGACTGACACTATGCCCACTTATGCGAAGTCACACTGTATCTGTGTTAAAATGTGCAATTATCTGAGCTGAACCTCATACACAAATCTGAAATCTACAATCCCTTATCATTTATGATTTTTTTTTGTGCCAAGGACCCCCAAATTGACTTGTATTTGGCCGCGGACCCCCACCAGAAAATATGTTGTGACAGGGACCCCCAGAAGCAAAGATTTGAGTTACAAATGTTTGCATTTTAAAAAAAAGATTTAATGATTTGCACACATTTTCGAGATTCATAGCTATGAGCTTGTAGATCAGCTATTTTTGAATAGCCAAAGTATAAAATATGGATAAAATGATTGACGCTTTATTAACACATTTTGCTGGGGACCCCCTGGTACCCCCCAAGGATCCCTGGGGATCCCCGGACCCCCTTTTGAGAACCAATGAGTTTTGCGTCTACACACATAGGCTATAAGGAATTGGAGATGTCCCCCGATATCTCTTAGTTTGGCATCTTGGGGTGTCCAGTGTGCTTGGACAAAGATACAGATACAGTTCAGTGCGTATATCTGCATACAATCTGTGTACAATGTGCGTAATCTGTGTATAATCTGAGAATGCAGAGAGCCTCTAAGTACCCTGAGTACCTGCAGCAAAGTCTGATTTTTGCAAATCAATTTCAGAGTTCTTTCTAGTCTCTCGTCTCTCACTGAAAATGTTTGTTTTGACTTGCCCTTGAGCAAGTCGCTGAGGACCAGTTGTCTGATGTCAAACAGACCTGGTATTCTCTTCCTCCGTGTCTCCCATCCATCCATCCACTTCCCAAACTCAGTGAACGCAGAAGCAATGAACTGTGGAGGATCTCTCTGGAAAGAAAATACATGTTTACCTGTATACCTGACAAACTTAATGTCAGGCTGCAGAATGCAGACAAATCTGATTTTTTATTTTCTGATCTTTATGAATCCAATGTCATTTGCAAGTAATCAGATTGTACACTGTATGTGTATTCAGACATCGTTAACCTATCTGCATTGGTTACTTTGGTAACGCCATAACTACAGAAGTGTGAGTAATACTTGACATACTGGTACTCTGTTGTATGACATGTCGCTCAATGAAAATAGCAGATCTACAAGGTCACAACTCGTCGAAATGCAAACTTGTCTATTTTAGCAGACTGACACCTTTGTACGACAGAGTACCGGAAGTGTTCTGACTGAGACACATCTTTAGAAGTCAGAATGTAATCACATTTGAAACTATCAAGGAATGTGGTTCAAATCTGATTAGTTTGTCTCATTTGTCTCATGTGTTTTTTTTGTTTTTCAGACTTTGATCTGATTTCACTCTTATTAATACTAGTCACCTGTCACTCGCCGTAACAACTTAATAAATCAGGGCATTTTCCGACAGCGACTTTGTGGTTTAGATGAATTATGCTCTACTTCATTAAAGATGGAACACAGCATGCAATACTATATTGTATTTTAAATGCTCACACTTGATGGGTTTATAAAGATACGTAAGTATTTGTTAGTGTTGTACCTTGAGCAAGTTGTTGGCTGGGGCAAACCATTCATCTGTAGCGAAAATCACCTGGAATGAATGAACACACCACTGAAAACACTACATAACTTCACTATCCACCATTTAAACTTCCCCACTGCTTTCAATGAGTCAGCATTCATTTATAGATTAAATCAGTCGTGTCTTTGAGCAAGGCATCAACCCCTACCTGCTCACTCTTTTCTGAAGCATGATTTATATGCCGGAAATGGCAGACGTAAAAGCTCACAACACGTTGCATACCGTGCTTTTAGATCAGCTATTTTTGGCACGGGACACCAAGGTTAAGATGAAGCATGAAGTCGCTCTGGGTAAGAGATTATTATTATTATTTAAATTGTAATTTTAATAAGTGTTAAAAAGCTCTATATTCTGATAGTAATGACTGCTATAAGGATAGTAATCATTGCTTGTTTGTTCAATAACAGGGGGTCTCCCCGTCTCTCCAGCTATTTAGTGAACAGAACATACATTTTCAGGTGTCATCAGGATAAACAAGTGAAATTAGAAGTGAAGAAACAACAACAACAAAAAGAGCAGAAACATTGGAATGTCTGCTGCTTATATTTTAGCAACCCCCCAAAAATATCACTTCTGCTCTTTGTCCTCGAGTGTCTCAGAGGAGACACAGGGCATTACACACACACACACACACACACACACACACACACACACACACACACACACACACACACACACACACACACACACACACACACACACACACACACACACACACACACACACACACACATTACAGTAGAAAAATACACAATAGAAATTAGTGACTGTACCCACACACTAACAAATAATTGTTTAAAAGTGTTTATGCAGTTGGTACAGAAGTGGATATTATATTGTTTAGGGTCTAATCACATAAAATAGCGTCTCTGTCAGGTGGAAACCTCATTATGTCCAAAACTGTTACTTTTCAGGATTCAAATTCAAAAATAGCAAAAGTAGCAGATCTACAAGCTCGGTGTGGATCTACTTTTGTGTGACGCTGTAGTATGATCAAGTAGGGCGTTAATGTAAGAAAAAACACAAACAGTTCAAATATGGAGATAAGAGGTTTCTGCCCGACAACAATGATATAATCTTTTGTCATGAAGTGTGACCATCAACTCATTAAGACCGGGAAAGCATCTGTCATTTTAGATTTTAACCCCTTTAACCATTATCTTATACTTTGGCTATTCAAAAACAGCAGATACACAAGCTCATAGCGCGTCACCAAGTGCCGCGCTATGAGCTTGTAGATTGTAGATTTTTTAAACATCATGAAAATGTGGGCAGACCTTTGAATAGAATTCTTTTTAATTATATTCCGAAGCAAAAAAACTAAAAAACTTTCGCTTTAAAACATATATATATATTTTCAAAGATTTGCACAAGATTTTATTTTCAAAAATAGCAGATCTACAAGCAGATCTAAAAAGCTCACAAAAAGCAGTCAGGTGGTCTGAACGTTTGTTTTTATGACAGAAGTGTCATGTTTTATGACACGAGATAATACATGATAATAATACTCACTTTGCCTCCAGCCGTCTCACACGCCAAGTTATTAAACTGTACAAACTCAGGTTGTCTGCTCTCCGTCTGGACTGCTCTTCTCTCTGCCATGATGAGCTCTTATATCCAGGTTCAAACACAGGATAATGTATAGATGTTAGTATAATATGAAAGGTTGTTCATATACTGCAGTATTTCTGCCTTAGCTGTCCCCCACACTGTAGTGTTTGTACAGGTTAGAGCTGACTGGTCAAAGTACACTGACTGTTCTGTCATTGACAGCACTGGGGCCGTGCATGGTGTACAGTAATCAAGTACATTTACTCAAGTAGCCTACTGTACTTAAGTACAATTTTGAGGAATTTTTACTGTACTGGAGTATTTCCAATTTCCAATGCTTTTACTTTTACTCCACTACAATTATTTGAAAACTTTAGTTACTAGTTACTTTGTAGATTTTGATTATTATTACAAAACATACATCAACCACTTCAGCCCTATAAATTTCGGCCATTTGAAAATAGTGGATCTACAAGCTACAAGCTTGTAGATCTCTGAGCTTGTAGATCTCTATATTCAAAAGACTTTAATATTTAATATTTATTAAATATAATATATAATATCATATATTTATTTAATAATATCAATCAATCAGTGTGTGTAGGTTTGTCTGTCTGTTGTAGATGTTGCTCTGTCTCTGATGTCTGATAGCAATATCAGAGGAAGAGGAAACATCATCATTTACAAGCTCACAGTGCGAGTTTGTACAGTTCTCTTCTGGGGGGGGTCCCTGGCACAAAACCTTTTCAGATGGGGGTCCGTGGCCAAATATATATATATGTGGGGGTCCTTGGCACGAAAAAGAGAACTTCTTTGAGAACTACTGGCCCATTAGATGTCTCCAGACATTATTGGTAGGCAGAGAGCAGTCAGAAGACACATTGTGACACAACCAGAGAAAGATGAAGAACACGTGATGTCTGAGGAACCACAAAAAAAAAAATCTCATGTACTCATACATTATAATTATGCAACATTAAAGATCTTGCATGCCTTTTGAATATTGAATGACTTGAATGCACACATCATTTGTAAACAAAATGGATATCGAATGTATTTGTGCGAGAGCAGTAGCCTAAAATGCCTTCCAGTGGTCATTATTCAGTGCTTTAGTTTACGGGATCCATTTGGTTCCATTTGTACGCTTTTAACCATATTAACTGGGGCGCCTATTTTTGGCATGTCATAAAAAAAAGTATGAAACAGTTTTCTACATTTTCAAAAATAGCAAGCTTGCAGATCAGCAATTTTTTGCTATTCGTCACATGTCAAAGTAAAGGTGGTTAAATTAACACTGAGGAGTTGGCATGTGTACGTGTGCTTATGCGGATGTTAGTGCACATGCTGTGCCTGAACAGATAACATATAGCCTACACCAGTAGTTCTCAAACCTTTTTGGCTCAGGGCACCACTGTAAATAACCTTTTTCATCAACAGCACCGCTGAATGACATTGTTACTTCATCCACAAGTTTCCTGGGGCATTGTGGACATCACTTCCTGTCGATTTGTTCAGGTATCAGGGATCAAATCGACAGGAAGTGATGCCCATAACACCCTAGGAAACTTATGTATAGAATCTTATATTTATGTCATATTACGGTTACGTAAATGTGTAAATATTTCCGTCTAAGATACAGCATGTCAAGAGGAAAACTTGACGGAATATCCGTTTCCATTAGGACAGACCTTATACAGTACTTTAACCACTTGAACCCCAGCATCCCTATATTCTGGGGGGAACATTCGCCAAAAATAGCTGATCTACAAGCTCACAACGCGTCACAACGTGACGCGTTGTGAGCTTATAGATCAGCTATTTTTGGTGAATGCTTTGGTGAAATATTTGGTGTAGATCAAAAAAGAACACACCGTGTTGTGCAGTGCAACTCAGTTCAGTTTTATTATATAAGTATAGAGGGTCTAAGTATTCTGTGGCACACCTGGACTTGTGTCACGGCACCCTAGGGTGCCGTGACACCCCCTTTATAAGTGGCATGGCACCCCCGCTATAAGTTGTTGCACAACGGTGTAGCTAACTGTGGTGTGACAGATAATAGATCGTGACAGAGAATAGATCGTGGGGACCCCCAGGGGTCCTTGAAGGGGGCGTTCCAGGGGGTCCCCAGCAAAAGTAGTTAACATAGCATCACACTCACTTTAACCACTTCATTGCGAACGCAGCGGAAGGAGGCGCGCCGAACGCGCAAGTGGAGCTTACTATGAAACCGTGCTCGGGTTGTGTCATCTCTGTGTGCAGTATGTCTCTGTATCTCTGTGTGCAGTATGTGTGGCTCAAATCCTCAGCCCTGTGTGCAGCCAAGTAAATGTCCAATATAGACGTACCATACATCAAATGAAAGGTCTTTGAAAACTGAACACACCTGTCAAGGTTGCGTTTAAGCCCGCCCCTTCCCCCGGAAGCCACGCCCCGGAGAAGGCTCCTAAAAACTCCCCATTGAAACCCCATGTTAAATGAAAAGTGCCCGAATCGCTCCGAAACTTTTTCTACCCCCCCTAAGTGGGGGTCTACGAACAAATACTTCGGGCTCGGATTTTGGCTCCGCCCCCCGGAAGTGGGTGAAACAGGCACTTCAAACACTTTGTTGAATTGTTCAAAAACATTCGAAGTTTTTTTTTTGTGAATTTGTATTTGTCTAAGATGCTCCTTTTAACGCTGATTTTTTTTTCTATTTTTCATTATTTTTTTATTGGTTACTTTTTTTTAGATGATTTCTTTTCATTATTATTTAATTTTTTTGGCGTTCGCTTCCCGCGTTCGCGCGTCTTACTTGTTGATATGTTGGATATTCAAAAATAGCAGATGTACAAGCTCACAGCACTTCACTTCGCTCACAGCATGTGGACATCTGCTATCTAATTTTATATTTCAAAAATACCCAAAGATCTGAATAACTTTGATTTATTTTTCAAAACTGCAGTGAAGTAGGCTAATAGTAATTAAGCAAATCATTGATAGCTTCTGGGAAACAATATTATGTGTTTATTTTATGGATCATATATTATCTTTCTCTCTAATATAAAATATGTTTATCAGTTTCCAGCAGACAGGTTTATAGGATCATGGTCTCATACTGTACAGGTTAATGAGTGGAGCAAAGTTTAAGGTTCACAAGCAGGCAGTGAATCATTCTACTGGAATGAAAGTGTCTTCAACCATAGAGACAGATGGAGCTTAACTGCTACATCTGAGGTAAGAAAAGCCACAGAATAGCTGCTACTATTACTAACTACTACTACTACTACTACTACTACTACTGCTGCTACTGCTACTACTACTACTACTACTACTACTACTACTACTACTACTAACACTACTACTACTACTACTACTACTACTACTACTACTACTACTACTACTACTACTACTACTACTACTACAACTACTACTACTACTACTACTACCAGTGGTGGAAAAAGTACTCAAATTGTTTACTTAAGTAAAGGTATATCAATACTGCAATGTAGAAATACTCTGTTACAAGGAAGAGTCACATATTCAAAATGTACTTGAGTAAAAGTACAAAAGTAATGGTATCAAAATGTACTTAAAGTACAAAAGTAAAAGTACTCATTATGCAGAATGTCTCATGTCACAACTTCTCAGATGTATAAAATGTATAAGAATCTTTTGAGAATAGCCGATCTACAAGCTCACAATGCGTCGCACTGCGGCGAATTTGTGAGCTTGTAGATCGGATCTTTTCAAATGGCCGAAATATATATAGGGCTGAGGTGGGAAATGTATGTTTTGTAATATTAATCAAAATCTACAAAGTAACTAGTAACTCAAGTTTTAAAGTAATTGTAGTGGAGTAAAAGTGCAATATTTGCCTCTGAGATGTAGTGGAGTAGAAGTAAAAGTATTGGAAATTAGAAATATTCAAGTAAAGTACAAATACCTCAAAATTGTACTTAAATATGTTCCCCGTTTACCCCGAAAACAAACCCCATCAACAAAAAAATGCAGGAAACATACATTTCTAATTTCCAATTATTAATAATATCTCTGAACACACACAACTGAACATAATGGGGAGAAATTACTATCAGAAACTTGCCCGCCCCTTTCCCCTGGCGGCCATCTTGGTGATATAGAGCACCTTGTAGCAACTCATAATGTGATAACGGCGTAATAACAGTTCATAATATAATAAACTAAATGTCATAAAAGCTCATAATGTAATAAAATCATGAGCGATAGCGCAATAACAGGTTTTTGCATAATATAATAACGTAATAATTTGTTACATTAAGATTTTTTTTTTATATAATTGTTTTTGGCTTTATCTGCCTTTTATTAGATAGTATACAGTAGTCTGAGAGGAAATGGGGAGAGAGAGATGGAAGTGACACGCAGCAAAGTCCGTCGGGATCGGGAGTCGAACCCACGACACGCTGTGCCCGGACCGCCACGCCAGCCGTCCGGGCCATAACTGGTCAAATCGTTGAGAAAAGTGTTACATCTTATAATCAGTATCAGTATCATGGTCAGCGTCATGGTCAGCATCATGCTCAGTTTCATGGCAAGTGTCAGTATCATGTTAGTATCATGGTCAGTATCATGGTCAGTACCATGTCAGTATCATGTCAGTTCCATGTCAATATCATGTCAGTATCATGGTAGTATCATGGTAGTATCATGGTCAGTATCATGGTCAGTATCATGTTAGTATCATGGTCAGTATCATGGTCAGTATCATGGTCAGTATCATGTCAATATCATGTCAGTATCATGGTAGTATCATGGTAGTATCATGGTCAGTATCATGGTCAGTATCATGTCAATATCATGTCAGTATCATGGTAGTATCATGGTAGTATCATGGTCAGTATCATGGTCAGTATCATGGTCAGTATCATGTTAGTATCATGGTCAGTATCATGGTCAGTATCATGTCAATATCATGTCAGTATCATGGTAGTATAATGGTAGTATCATGGTCAGTATCATGGTCAGTATCATGTCAGTATCATGCCCATATCATGACAGTATCAACTTTTTTAACATCATATAAACACCATAAAAGGCCTACACCAAAATGTAGAGGAAATGCCTGTCAAAAAGGCAAGGGGGTTGGGGGATATAGCCAATAAAAAAACATGCATCATTAACAACAACAACAACAAAAGCAAAACAACACCAGAACTACACTAAAATTGAAGAAATTCCAGTAAAAATTTTAAGATATGCCTATCAAATTTGGCAAAATCTAAAATGTACACGGTCTAGCCCATGTAAATGATACGGCTGACAGCCCTCCAGTATGAAGGCAGATCTCTGTGGCCCTGATTGTATTGCGGTAAAACATGAGGTATCATGTCAGTATCATGTCAGTATCGTGTTCAGTAACATGTCAGTATCATGGTCAGTATCATGTCAGTATCATGTGTCATGTCAGTATCATGGTCAGTATCATGTCAGTATCATGTGTCATGTCAGTATCATGGTCAGTATCATGTCAGTATCATGTCAGTATCATGGTCATATGATATGACCATGTGATCATGGTCATATGGAAAGGCATGGCGAGAGAGTCGGCTCTATTCTGTGTGAGATTTGAACAAACCACTAATTACGGATTTCGGGCTAGGCAAGAGGCGTTTCCCCGCAAAATTCGGTATTCTATGGCACCCCCCTCACCCGCCAAACACCTGAGCTACCCGTTACATTATGCATAGGTGTGGTTTGGGCGTTACAATGATAAAACCAATCACCGTGCCAGAAGCCATTGCCTTTAAGAGAAGACTGCGCTAGCCGTCATCCCCGATCCAATATATGCTCTAGCCTATCTACCTGTCTGCACTGTTGCCTGGTCTGATTATTATAAGCCACATTGGGCTTGTTTTCCTTCTTTATTTTTATTTTATCCAAATACATTTTTATATTAATTTGTAGCCTATTGTGTTCACAATAAGCTTGTCATATTAGTCAGATCCGGAATAGTATATGAAAGCCATTTAAAATATGTATACTATTGGTACACACCGGCTGCTCCCAAATAATTAATTACATCATGTTGCGACAACGCTCCTATGTGGTACACAGACAAACAGTAGCACATGGGTATAATAAATTGGACAGTTTTAGGAAAGGTCTAGCCTATGTAACTCACGTTGGCTGTTATCGTTCTATTTCCACCATTCTAATGGATTCCAGGGGTGTGTAAACATCTCTCAAGTTGCTCCATAGTTCCCTCTGAAGTGACGCAGTTAAAGTTAACTTACATCCATATTGTCCCCGTTATCTTTCATCATCCACCTTTGTTCAGTAATCCCGAACAGAGCTAAACTTTAAGTTTACATCAATCAAAGCCTCTCAAACCCAGACACATTGCTGCGATGCGTATGTGCGTCGCCTACCTACCCAAAATAACAGACATACAAGCTATCAACGGCGCTGCGTCATGTCTGTCAACAGCTTTACAGATCTGTTATTTTGGACAGCATGAGGCGCGCGCGCGCCACGGAGTAGCCTAACACTAAACCAAAAACATTACATTATGTGGTCAACAACATACTAGACATGTAACTTGCTTGGAGCTTTTAATGCAGTGGTTCTCAACCTGTGGGTCGAGACCACAATGGAGCACCCAACGCCTGGCGAGCTTGTAGATCTGCTATTTTCACAATATTTATCTGTGGAACCGAGTCAAACAAAATGGGGGGGTCCCCAGTTCAAATATGGTTATTTTGGGGGGTCATGAACGTAGCGTTTACGTGGGGAATATAATAATAATATAATATATATAATATATAATAATATTAATAATATTCACCCGCAACATGGGTTTAACGAGACAGCAGCCAAAATGAAAATCACACTATAGATGATCCGATCATCTTATAAAAAATGTAAGTGCTTCAGATTTTAGCCCAAACTCAACGGGACCCGACCCGGCCCGTCGGCACCGGCTGGGCCGGGTCTACGTTTTTTTTACATCCAAATAAATTCATATATTAATTAATTTGTAGCGTATTGTGTTCACAATAAGCTTGTCATATTAGTCAGATCCCCAAGAGTATATGAAAGCCATTTAAAATAGTTATATATTCTTACACAGCTGATGCCAAATAATTAATCAACAGGGCAGCGCAACGCAAAAGTAGGTCAAATCAATCACTGTCTTGTCATGACGCAGCAGCAGAGAGCCCCCTTTAAAGTTTAAACCATAACATGACATAAATAATGGATCTTCAGAGCTTTCTTCATGTCTTTTTCACCTCAAAGTAAATGTTGGATTATTTCTTCAAATGAGAGCACAGGCAGCGGCCAGTAGAAGGTAACATTGGATGTGATTTCTCCATTGCAAAAATGATTACGGTTATTCTATGAAACATATATTTCATAGAATAACCATAATCATTTTTAAAATGGTTATGGGGCAGTGTATATATTTATATAGCCCTATTTGCTCCAAGCTGTTTTTTAAATAAAATATAGACTGTTGGAATAGGGTAGAATGACTCCTGTTTTTACTCCTGAATTACCAAGATTTAATGAGAAATAAGGCTTCTTTAGAAAAATGACTGACAGGCTGGGCTGGGTCTAATTTGTCAATTATTAGTCGAGCCGGGCTGAAATATTTAGGGGATATGAAAGCTCTAGTTAGTAGTTTGAAGTGCTCATGTCGCCTTATAGTTGCTTCTTTTTGTTTTCATAGACCTGCGGACTGCGGTTGCTTATTTCTCGCCAAGGCTGGCAACACGGCTCATGGTCCAACGCACAAAGCCATTGTAGTGTCTGTGTGCACTTGGCGGGTGATTTTATAAACCAGCGGGTGCTTTTAGAATCCACTATCCCCCCTCCCCAAGCCGTACCCATGTGTGGGTTGAGAATGTCAACGGGGGGATATAGGGGACAATGGGGATATAGCAACAACACGCCCACGGGCACACCTCCATGCGCAAATAACGGCGTCGGCATAATGGTGACGGGTAGAGCAGGTGCTAGAATAACCTATTGGGGCGGCGCAGCTCCATTATCCGGATTTAACGTGGTTTAGAGGGGGGGAAAACTGCTGGAGAATAGGGCGGAGTATGTTTTACCCCCTGTCCGTCCGTTCGTCCGTCCGTCCGTCCGTGTGTCCTGTCCGTGTGTTACCAGCTAATCTCCGGCACCATTGGCCCACTTGCTGCGAAACTGTGCACACACACTCCCTCGATACCAATTCAGAACCTCTGCCCCAAATCTTTCACATGGGCCTGTTATAGCGCCACCAGGAGGCCAATTTGTGCAAAACCCATTTTTTGACATTACTCCTACAGATTTTATCCAAACGTCATGCAAATCGGTACACAGTATCTCTATAGTCATGTGATCAACCCGGATCTGTCCGATTTCCCATAATCCATCCTGATTGGCTAAGGTTGGCTTCCAAAGTTTGCAGGATTGGTCCGTTTTGAACAAAATGCCTCGAATCATGAACGCAGCTTGCAATTTCCGTGAAATTTCACACGCACATTCCCACTAGGCCGAGGAAGAAATGCCACCCATTTCACATTGGCCTGTTATAGCACCACTAGTTCGATCGTATAGTCCAGGTTTAAAATCTGGGTCGAAAGCGGGCCATCTCAACACTCTGATTGTCCTCTCCATTCTATTTTGTTTAACAATTTTGAACCATATCTTTAAAGTAAATACTGTGAATGGGTCTAAAGTGGCATGGTAGGATTCAGCCTGTTCTTTGCTTCCAATTAATGTTTGAATAGGGATGTCAATTGAGTTAGTTTCCAAATCTTTCCATTTTGACTCAAAATCTTTATCACACCAACATATTAAAGGTCTTATTTGTGCTGCATAATAGTACTCCCTCAGATTTGGCAGGGACAAGCCCCCCCTTTCTTTAGGGAGTTGCAATGTTTGGTATCTGATTCTTGGCTTTTTTCCATTCCAAATAAATCTGGATACCATTTTATCCCATTCATTAAACTGTTTGACAGGCACCTCCACCGGTAGAGATTGGAAAAGATATAATATTCTAGGAACAACATTCATTTTGACTGCTTCTATTCTAGAACTTAAGTCCAAGGGTGACAGTGACCATCTTTCTATATCTCTTTTAATTTGGGTGATTATGGGTTGATAGTTTGCTTCATATAATTTGGACAGGTCTTTAGTCAACCATACTCCCAAATATTTAATTGATTTTGAATTCCAGTTGCAAGGAAAACACTCCTTTGTTTCTTTTGAAGGCATGTAGTTATAGGAGAGTAACTGCGTTTTTTCCACATTGAGTTTGTAGCCTGAAAGTCGACCATACATTTCTAAAGAGCTAATTAATTTGGGGAGGCATATGTCAGGATTTTTTATATATATTAATAAATCATCCGCGTACAAGGCCACCTTATGCTCTGATTCCTTTATGGTTATTCCCTGTATTTGCGGATCTTCCCTAATTGCCTGAGCTAAAGGCTCTATGAAAATAGAGTCCAGGGCTACAGTTGCAGCCCTGGCGCACCCCACGTGTCAGAGCGAACTGGTTTGTTAGATGACCATTTATTTTTACTCTTGCTGTGGGTTTTGTGTATAATGTCTTGAAACATCTTATTGATTCCTCCGTAAAACCTAATCTTTTGAGTATTAGGAATAGAAAGCTCCAGGATACTGTGTCGTATGCCTTAAAGGAGTCTAGGCTTACTAAGACTGATTTTAACTTATGTTGTTTTATGTGGTCCATGACATGTAACGACCGCCTTATATTGTCCTGGGTTTGACGACCACGGATGAAACCTGTCTGGTCATTATCTATTAAATCAGGCAGAAAAGTCTCCAAACGTCTCGTCATAATTGACGCATATATTTTATAGTCAACATTCAGAATAGATATTGGCCTATATGAGCCACAGAGTTCCTTATCTTTGCCCTCCTTGGGAAGAACTGTTATGATTGCTTCACTCCATGAAGGAAGAATAATCCCCTCCTTTAGAGTCCAATTGAAAGACGATAAGAGTAATGGCATGATTTATTTTCGAAAAGTTTTAAACCATTCTCCCGGAAGGCTGTCGCTGCCAGGTGATTTATTTGCTTTGAGATTAGATATTGTCTCATCTATCTCCTCTATTGTTATTTTCGCAGTCATGATCTTATTTTGCATTTCTCCAATAGAAGGCAAATCTAAGGAATCAAGGAATGACATTGCAGCTTCATTATTAGTCTGAGGAGGTTGTGTGTAAAGATTCTTATAAAATGACTCAAAGGCTCTCTCGATATCATCCAGTTTGCTGGATACTTTTCCTGTTTGAGGGTCTTTGATTTTATGGATTGCGTTTTGGCCCTGTTGCTTGCGTAGCCGTCTGGCCAATATTTTAGTAGCCTTTGGGCCAGATTCATAATATGTTTGTCTTATGAATCTATATTTTTTCTCAAGGTCATTTTTATAAACATCATCAATTTCCTTCCTTACATCTCTAATCTGTTGTAGTAATTGGTTATCTAGCGTGTCTTTATGCTGTTGTTCCAATTGTTTTAATTTCGTGGTTACATTTTGATATTTTAAGTCCTTTGCCTTCTTAAAAGTTGATGTGATAGCAATCATTTTCCCTCTAAGTACACATTTTGCTGCGTCCAATAATATTGCTGGATTCACTTCACCATTATCATTGTCTTGTATATATGTTTTAATTTCGGATCTGATGCTGTCAGTGAATAGTTTGTTATTTAACATGCCTGTATTAAGTCTCCATAGTGTATTTCTCGGTCTACTGTCTAGGTGTAGGGTCAGATAAACAGCAGTATGGTCCGATGCGTCTGTAGTGCCCAATGTGCAATCTCTTATTCTATGTCTGTCACCCTTAAACATGAATATATAGTCAATCCTTCTATGTACAGAATGAGGAGCTGAAAAATGTGTATAGTCTCTCTCAGACGGATGAAACTCTCGCCATACATCAAACATTTCCGCCTCCCTCAGTAGGGTATTGATAATTTTTGTTTGTGTAGATTTATCTATCTTGCTATTTGTTGTATCCAATTTGCTAAGAATATTATTTGTATCTGAAGCACAAATCATTATTCCTTCTGATTCCGTTGTTATCAAATTGAATATATTTTTAAAGAACACTTTGTTACTCCCTGGTGGGGCATATACATTCAGCAATGAGACAACACTGCCCTCTAGCTTACATTTTACCATGATATATCTCCCTTCTTTATCAATATATTCCTTTATAAGTTCCACATCCAGGGAATTTGGAATTAAGATCGATACCCCTCGCTTATTTCCTGATTTACAAGAGCTATAGAAAGTGTTTCTAAAACCAAATTTTTTAAGTTTCTCATGTTCCGTCTGAGAGAGATGCGTTTCCTGCAAAAATATTATTTGTGCCTTTTCACGTTTTAGTTTACTAATGACCTTGCTCCGTTTAACTGGATTATTCAGCCCATTTACATTGAGAGATATCACCTTAAAATTTCTGTCAGACATTGCAATTTTTCTTCATAGTAATATTGATGCATACAGCCCAAATAAAAACAACAACATTTAGTTAAACAAATGCACACAAAAAAGAAAAGGTTGTTCAACAAAACACATACATCATCATGTGGCTTCCAAAAAAAAGTGCACTCTTGCCACTTCATAACTAAACCCTGTTGGTAGGGTTGGGGGGGGAAACAACACTCTAAGTGGAGGCCCCCCGCTGCTTGTGGACTTTGTTCAGCAAAATCCACTCGAGCTGTGTCCAACTTACTTGTATGACCTGCCTGAGTATTTCCCCTTCGGTCTAGTTATTGTCAAAAAAGAGTCAATTGAATCATGTAATTTTAGAAAAAAGTAGAGAGAGATAAAAATAATAATCACAGAAAACAAAAAGCATTTTCCAGTAAAAATAAAAATAGGAATAGTTGTCATCTATCTCGCCAACTCGATCATTTTTAAAAGAGATACTGTGCTTAAAAAAGAAAAGATAACCTTAAACCTGTCTAGGAACCCCTTAGCCATTATTCACACTTCTTAAGCCATTAATAATCTCACATTTCACGTATGGAGTGAGTATATTCAATGAATTTCTGAGCCTAGAGATTTTTTTTTTAGAAAAAATAAAGAGAATTATGTTCAGTGTATACCTCTAGCCTCCTAAAAAAAATATTATCTTTCCACAAGAAAAAGAACCATAGATTAAGGCACGTATGAACAGTCGCGCATATTTCGCGTATTTTAAGTAATTTAAGGGGTAAAAGGAAAAGCGGTTTTATATACAACTTAAATAAAAGAAAGTACAAACAATAAGACACGTTTTTATGTCGGTGATAGTTATTCAAAAGATCGACAGAGCCTCTTTCAAAACAACGCAGGTCTGGGAACCCGCGGTAACAATAAAAGCGAAACTTATTTATCGGTTCATCTGTCGTATAGAAGCGAAACTAACAACCTAACTGTAC
The DNA here is from genome assembly GCF_963280865.1 of Gymnoscopelus braueri. Classification (NCBI taxonomy): domain Eukaryota; kingdom Metazoa; phylum Chordata; class Actinopteri; order Myctophiformes; family Myctophidae; genus Gymnoscopelus; species Gymnoscopelus braueri. The sequence goes on along the minus strand of NC_137616.1, from coordinate 2,592,615 downwards.
ACCTAACATTAATCCTGGATTCATTTGGCACGCTTTTTTTTTTTTTTTCTTCCCCTTTTCTACCTTTTATGTACCGTTACCCCACTGGAAAGCTTTGAGTTTTTCCTTTGCACGATGTGCTGCTCCTCTGCTTCTCGGGTTTCCTCCGGCACGCTGCCATGGCTGTCTCCGCTGTAGCTGCTGAGCCTCAGTCTCCGACGTGGTCGACGCGTCTGGGGCCGGTTCCTCCACGGCGATCCCTCTGTTGGAAAGCTCCCTCGCGGCTTCCCTGGCGTCGTCGTAGGTGCGTGTGCCGTTGGTCCACTTAATCTTGATCTTGGCACCAGGTGTCTGGAACTTAATTCCTTTCTTTGTTAATGCCGATTTAATTCCGCGGTATTCTCTTCTCTTCTGTACCACTGCAGTTGGGTAGTCATGGTCAAAATGTAGGCGTTTGCCCTCAATTTCAATTTTCGTTTCCCATGCTTTTTTGAGGACCATCTCCTTGATATTGAACTGCAGAAAGTTTAACACAATGGATCGTGCTGGAAACTCTGGACCTCGCTTTTGGGCTAGGGATCTGTGAGCTCTTTGTATTTGTAGGTTGGTTTCTGGTGGTAAGGAAAGTTCTGTCATCAGTAATTTCTCGATGAATTCCTGGACCGTGCCGTTCTTCTCCGTATCTTCTGGGACATTGTAGACCCTCATGTTGTTTCTCCTGGAAAAACCCTCGAGCTCTGTTAAGGCTTCTTGTAACACTCGCTGTTGCTCAAGAGACACGAGCAGCGCGTCCTTTACGGTACCGTTCCACCCTTCTGTCTCTGCTATACGGGTTTCTGCCTCGCCGATCCTCGTGTCTTGCTTCTGGATGTCTTTTGTGGCGTCGTCGAGTTTTTTATCTATTTCTTGTCTGAAATCTTTGAGGTCTGCCATCAGTTCTTTTTTAAGTTCTTCTTTGAAAGTGCTTAACTCACTCTTCAGATCCCTTTTAAGATCCCTTATTTCTTGAGTTATGCTTTCCATTCCCTTCTTGATTAGGTCAGCTGTTGTCTCCTCGTTGTCGCTTTGTCCGTCTTGAACCGCGTCTCTTCCTTCCTCCATTTCGGTGTTTTCCGTGATGTCCTCTCGAATATTTTTAACTGTTTGACTCCTTGTTTGTATCCTCTTACTCATTACAACAACATTTACTGTAATTGAAACTTTTTATCTCGATTTTGAGGAGGTTTATTTCGTTGACCGGGGAGAGCTGAAATCTCAAGCAGCCATCTGCTTAGCCACGCCTCCGGAAGTCCTCAAACAAGTCGTTTTTAAGAAAATCTATTATGAATTGAGACATGTACCAAAGCAACTGAGACAATTCTATACAACTGCAATAGTATTACCAGTAGTAGTAGTAGTAGTAGTAGTAGTAGTAGTAGTAGTAGTAGTAGTAGTAGTAATAGTAGTAATAGTAGTAGTAGTAGTAATAGTAGTAGTAGTAGTAGTAGTAGTAGCAGCAGCAGCAGTAGTAGTAGCAGCAGCAGTAGTAGTAGTAGCAGTAGTAGCCTTAGTATCTGTAGCAGTATAGTAGCAGTAGATATACAGTAGTTTTACTAGTAGGCTAGTAGTAGTTATAGTTGTTCTGTTTTGAGTATAGTATGATCATCTGAGGCTGTTCTTACCTCAGATTGTAGGAGCGCCAAAGCCCTGCTCTCTATCTGTCTACTGTAGACATTTAAAGCGACTTTGGGTACTTAAAAGAGCGCTATATAAATCTGAGCTATTATGATGATGAATATCATTTTTTTCCCACCGTTGGTCGCGGGGCGGGTTGTGCCATAGATTTATATATGGGTTCGCGGGGCGGGTTGAGTGTGTGTGTGAGTGTGTTGTTGGGTGCCGCCATCGGTTCACGATGAAGCTGTGGGAGGAAATAGCATCAAAACCGTGAAAAAAACTGAAAGTAGCCGATCTGCAAGCTCTCTCTGAGAGAATGAAACAAACAGAATATGGGTTGAGAACAACTAAAGAAATAAAAATAAGAAGCAGAATGTTGTCTAATAGTTTGAAAAATGTTACTTGTGCTCTTTAATTTGGCCTAAATGTAAAGGAATAAAAGTATTTAACTTTTTTCGCGCGCAGATATGCCCTTTTGTCAACTTTGTGCACCTGCCCCTTCAGTGCCCTCTGCACGTCCCCTGTGTGTGTGTGCGTGCGTGCGTGCGTGCGTGCGTGCGTGCGTGCGTAAATGTATATATTAATTGATTATGGACCCATAATCCGTTAGCCTGGCCAACGAGACCAGATAAATATGAAAAGTAAATGTGAAAAATTGTAAGTAAAGTTAAATGTTGTATTGATGCTATGTCCCCGGAGCCACACAGCCCTGGCTAGAAAACCCAGCCTGGTGCAGTGGTGTAAAGTAAGTAAGTACATTTACTCAAGTACTGTACTTAAGTACAATTTTGAGTTATTTTTTACTTTACTGGAGTATTTCCAATTTTCAGTACTTTTACTTCTACTCCACCACATCTCAGAGACAAATATTGTACTTTTACTCCACTACAATTATTTGAAAACTTCAGTTACTAGTTACTTTGTAGATTTTGATTATTATTACAAAATATACATTAACCACAGCCCTATATATATTTCGGTCATTTGAAAAAAGCAGATGCCTCACATTGTGATTTTTTTCAAAAACAAATTTAAAAACATGTTGAAACAATGAGTACTTTTACTTTTGGTACTTTAAGTAGGCTACATTTTCATACCAATACTAAGTTTTACTTTTACTCAAGTACATTTTGAATTCTGGACTTTTACTTGTAACAGAGTATTTCTGCATCGCGATATTGATACTTTTACTTAACTAAAACATTTGAGTACTTTTTCCACCACTAGCCTGGCGGCGCCCATTTCTAGTTTTTTGCATATTCGTATGTTATGATTATTGTGTTCCATCTGACTAACCAGATCACATTCGTCTTTTGAATTAATTAATCTGCTTAACCAAGCTTCTACAAGGATTTGTCTAACACAATGCCACACAGTCAAAGCGTTTGAGTGTAGAAGACAGACAGAGCAACATATCAGTATCTTTACAGGAGAATTACACTAAAATGATTTAATCAGTAGAGTCCCTAATTAACATCTTCCATCCTTCAAATATTAATACTATTTTGCTTTATTGTGACTATTTTGATTTTTTTTGCATTTTTTATTGTTGAAGAGGCTTTAATTCCAGTAGCAGGATTTCACTGCCTGCTATGTTGTGACAGCTGCTTTATTATAAGTGCATGTGCGAATAAATAACGTAACCTTGGTCCACACATAAACCTGTACAGAATTAGGGCGCGCTCTCACCGCACTTTTATTTTACCTCTGGGGCGGAATCTGCCAATGCTTTGTCAATGTAAATGAGTGGATTCACGCAAGAGCGGATCTTTCCGCATGTCGCGCAGACCGTGCGTTTATCTGCTCTATACGACTTGTCCATTTGAAGCAAATAACTGCTGGAGGCAGGAGCTGCTTTCCCCCTCTGTCCAATCGGGTGAGTCGAAGGCGGACCGTCCCAAGACTCAGGAAGCACCATGGTGCTCAAGGCAGAAGGCGGTGCGGTTTACGGGGAGGGCCCTGAAAGTGAGTGACAGGTGCGTCACTCCCGTTTTTTATAATCCGCTGGATGCAAAAAACTGTGGCTGCGCACAACCTGCGTTTAACTGCAGCCAACCATGTTTTGGTGGGAGCGCGCCCTTAGACCATTATTCTATGAAACATACTTTGTATTACAGAAGATAATATATGATACATAAAATCAAAAAGTTTCCCAGAAGCTATTACTGAATTATTAAAGCCTGCTTGGCTAAGGGACAATATAGACTCTTTGAGCCGGAGCCGGAGACTCTGCCGGTCATCAAATTATAGGCTTAGGAATGCGACTAAAAAACGAAATAAATATCCATGAATTCAAGGCTTCATGGGGTGTGTACACTGGGCGAAAAGAGCCAGAATCCCCAAATATCAGTTTTTTGATTCTCGCTAGAATACGGAAATTTCTGATGCATATCCTGAGTTTTGTTGATATGCAACATATCTGGGCAAATATTAACCTAATATACATCATGAAGATAATATATTGTACTAGGATATGAGCAACACTTTAATTTTGTCATGTATGTGTTCCGTAAATGACCTTAGATCATATCTGGATATATCTGTTCACAATATTCTTCTAGAATACTGATTAAGTCTATGGCATATCTGGATGTGTCAGATATTGAGTTCATATATCACTTAAAGTCATATCTTTACTCTGGAACCACTAAAGAATACAGACCATTTCCGATGCATATTGAAAGTTTTGTTGACATAAGCCATATTCATACAAATATGGATGAAATATTCATCTGCTTGTCATACACAATGTATGAATATGACGTAACGCAGTATATAGGAATATAATGACACCCTATTTCGAGTAGAATAATGGCAATATCTGTAGCATATATCATCATCTTTTGTCATATAAAACATATTTACTACAGATTTTGCCATTGGGCCTGTTTTGGGTGAGATATTTACCTGATATTGATAGGTCATGAAAATTGACAGAATCTGGTGATTTATACTGGGGAAATTGAGCCAGAATCCGAAAATATCTCATTGGATACGTCACTGGATTTTATGTAGAATACAGAACATTTCTGATACATATCCTGAGTTTATTGATATGCCATATTTGGCCAAATATGAACCCAAGATACCTCATGAGGACATATATTATATAAGGATACCAGCTACATCTTATTTGTGTCATCTGTGTGTTCCAAATATCACCTTATATCCTATCTGGACATATCTGAGCACAATTTTTTTTCTAGAATACGGATCAAATCTATGGCATATCTGAATGTGTCACAAATACAGTCTATGTTAAGCTCATATCACTTAAAGTCATATCTTGACTCTGGAGCCACTAGAGAATTAAGTATACCGGAATATATTGATACCCTATTTTGAGTAGAATAATGGCAATATCTGTAGCATATATCATCACCCTTTGTCATAACATAATACCAAAGATGTTGCCATTGGGCCTGTTTTGGGTGAGAGTTTTACCTGATATTGATAGGTCATGAAAATGGACAGAATCTGGTAATTTTTACCAGGTGAAATCCCAAAATATTTATCCAGAAATATCATTAGATTTTCTGTAGAATACGGACCATTTCCGATACTTATCCTGAGTATCTGGTCAAATGTGAACCCAACATACATCATGAGGACATATATTATGTCAAAATACCAGCTACATCTTAATCTGGTGATTTCTATTTTCTTGATTATCTTGAGAATATGGATAATTTCTGGAACATATTTGAAGTTTTGTCGGTAGGCTCCACATTTGATAAAATATTGACTCAATATATGACTTTGGGAGGTATATAAAACCTTTTCATATGACACATATGTTATTCTTGTCATATTATGTTTTGATACAAAAATATTAAGATATTCGTATTAATTTGTGTAGAATACTGACAGTATCCATAGCATATCACTAAGTGAAAAGGTCCAGAATCCTTAACTTATAACAATGTATATTTCCTTGGATTCTCTACAGAATACGGACCAATGCTGATGCAAATGAGTTTTGTTGATATGTGCCATATGATATCTAGTCAAATATAGACCCAGTATCCTACAGAGGACATAGTATATTATACTAGGATTTCAGCTACATCTTATTTGTGTCATATATGCGTTCCAAATATGACCTTTGGTCTGGAAATGTCAGGTTATGGTAAAGACTACTCAATGTCAGGTAAATGACACGTTGTTACACACAGCCATGATCAAATGAGAAACCTCCTCTCCTAGTTGATCTAAGCATACTGTGTACGCAGTGCATAACCCAAAGTCTGCAAATACTTTCAGTGCTCACATCCCCGGGTATGGACTAGTACTGTACTGATTACATCTATGGCATATCTTTGTGTGTCACAATTATCTTGGGTTCATATTATGTAAAATATTTAACTGATGTATAAGTTATGCAATGGGTCGAGCTCAAGAGCTTTAAGTGGATACAGTCTGTCTCACAGGTAGGGTCAAAATGGGATGGGGCTCACAGAGCCCAAGGATCCTTACCAGGGAAGCTAAGCATGCAGATCTGTTGTTTTTACCTTTCATAAACAACACAGAGGCAGCAAGCTTGTACATGTCCTTATTTCTGTATGCATTGCAAATGATTCTGCTTTGCTGGTAACTGGATAAAAACAGAACATCTCTGGGTAAAGACTAAAGACCCTCAGAAAGTATGCAGTTGAATTGGCTATGGGACAGCAAGCTGTCATTATATTTAGGGAAGTCTGAATGTTGATCAAGGCATACATTGGACTCTATCAGCGTTTCTCTTGAATTTAATGGTAGGCATTAGGTAAGTGTAAGCATTCAGTTAATCATCTTGGACGTGAACGAGACCAGTGTATAATCAGTGAGTCTCTGGCCCTCTCTTGGTAAGGACCATGCTAAGTGATCAAGGCCTCTAGCAAGAACATCAAAGTTCCTTGATAAGTTCCATGAGGACACTAGCTTTGTATCCTAAATAGGAGGGCTAGTGTATCTATTCTGAAATGATAGAAACTGAGAGGACAAGTAGGGATAGGCCTATATTCCTCTAGTGGGGGGAGTAATGGAACACAATCCCCAATGCAGGCCTAAACTCGGGACTGCAATGGCGAGACAGACAGACAGACAGACAGACAGACAGACAGACAGACAGACAGACAGACAGACAGACAGACAGACAGACAGACAGACAGACAGACAGTGTGTGTAAACAAAACACATACAGTGGTTGAGTACACAGTATGATGCTTTTCAAACATACAAAATAGGTGCATGCCGCTTGTACAAGGTGTTATTTTGTTGCACAAAGTATACAGCAGCATACTGCTTTGAAATAATGACCTCGGGTCTTGAACCCAGACTCCATGATTAAAGGCTTGTATACATATGGCAAACTGTTGACTATGCAAAGGTCTTGACCTCAGCTGTCAGGTATGGTCATTGTTAAACATCTATGGGGGACTATGGAAATGGGGGCAATTATCACCCATTTAATGATAAACGCACGCACGCACACGCACACACATGCGGAATATATTAATGTAATGAAAAAACTACAATTCACATTATAGATGTGACAGAACTTGTTACAGTGTATATATCAGCCCAACATACACTTGTTTTGGGGAAAAGTGGCACAGAAAAAAATAAATAAATCCTTTTAAATAAATATGCAAATATGGGTAAAATACTTAAAAAATTGGAACAATATATGGCAACCAGATATTAAACATAATTTACTGTATTCATCAATGCCTAACACAAATAATCATGCTTGAAATAAGTTAAAAAAAACGACATCATACAACAGACATCATATATTCATTGACAGGTTATATAAGCAAATGATCAGCTGTAATGAAATCTGATTTAAACACATTTTAATGCCCAAACTAACTGAATATATTGCATATCAACAGTGAATGAATGTAGACGCCATGTTGTAGTTTCTGAAAAAAACGACACATACAGCGTGTCAATGGAAAGCACTTCCAAAATTAACTACAAGTCCCACAATGCATTGTGGACGTCTGTTGCTTTGTGGGTGCATGCCCGCCAAATTTCAGTTTGAAAAAACGAAATGCGATTGGCTGTGTGCTAAAGTGCCATGACGTTGCAGGCAGCTATTGGCTCTTGACTCATTGGAGCAGCAGTGAACCTTGAATGAACTCTGAGTGCGCGCAGTCAGTAACTCTCATGCAGGATGCAGGCTCTGTGATAGCTGAAGTGATTTAGGTTAAAACGAACTGAAATAAAGGCACTAAAAGACTGTTGGACAAGAAAGTAAGTTTCTACAAGCTGCTGATATATTTGTGGAGACTTTTGGAGACTTTTGGCATGCACAGTCACAGAGGTTGGAGCAGTGAGATAATATTACAGGTAATGCACAGCTTTTATATTTTCTCATGAAAATGCAGTGGTCCTTCATGTCAAGGACCCCCAAATCCAAAATAGAGGCTATTTGGCTGCAGACCCCCTTCTGAAAATATTTGCAACCTGAGCTTGTAGATCTGCTATTTTCAAATAGCTGATGTAATAGGGTGGTTAAACTGTTTTTTTTTCATGCTATATTAACTAATATAGCTAGGGAACCCCCTCAGAAACCTCTGGTGGTCCCTCCCTGGACCCCACTTTGATAATCTACTGTGTATTTTTACTTAATTAAAGGCATAGGGTTTCTTTGGTTAAAATAAGTGTTAAATAGCTCTATATTGTGATAGTACTCATTGCTATAGAGTGTTTGTTCAGTAACTGTGTTAAATAGCTCTATATTGTGATAGTAGCTATAGTGTTTGTTCAGTAACAGTGTTAAGTAGCTCTATATTGTGATAGTAATCATTGCTATAGAGTGTTTGTTCAGTAACAGTGTTAAAAAGCTCTATATTGTGATAGTACTCATTGCTATAGAGTGTTTGTTCAGTAACAGTGTTAAATAGCTCTATATTGTGATAGTAGCTATAGTGTTTGTTCAGTAACAGTGTTAAGTAGCTCTATATTGTGTGACAGTAATCATTGCTATAGAGATTTTGTTCAGTAACTGTTAACCAAACCGAAATGCCGATCTACAAGCTTGTAGATCTGCTATTTTTGGCTAATGTTCCCCTCAGAAAAGGAATTCTAGGTTTCAACAGGTTAAAAAAAAAAGTTCCTATCACACAAACATGTGTTGGCCCCCCTGTAGTAACTCTGAGGACCCCCTGTTGAAGACCCCTGCTATACAGTACCAATGATTACTATCACAATATAGTACTTTAACCTTACAAATTGTTTGTTTTAACCCAAAAATATCACTTACCCTACCTTTAACCAAAATGAGCTGTCATCCAATCTCTTATGCTATTTCTTGTTTGTGTCTACCTTTTGGTGCAGAGACAGGTAATTAATAGAGATAGTAATAATCTGGGCAAATGCAAACAGTGAGAAAATAAGGCAAATACCATTACAATTGACCTTTACTAATGTAATCTAAATTATTGTAGCCTACTGTACACTGTGCCAATTGTGGCTGTGTTAAACCATCAGCAGTGAATATAATGACTCAGTACTATGAGTATATTTACACTATCAAGTGTGAATATGAATGAATAGTCTTGTCAGTGCAACTTAACAGGCATCTGTTACATTTCTGTGATGTCATGTCATAATAATTTATTTGACTGTATACAAAGATTAACGCGTTGATACACAATTTAACTCAGAGATACAAATGAACCATAAAGCCTGGTTTATACTTTGTTGCACAAGGTGCCTGTATTAAAAATGGCTGGTCTACAAGCTCACAATGTGTTGCATCACTTGTAGATCAGCTATTTTTGTGTGACACCAGCGCACTCTGATGACCTGGCTTACCTGTGATCCTACTTTACTGAGGCACTACACTGTCTCTCTGCATGTATGTGATGTCTTAATATAATACACTTAGAGTTCATAACATGGTATTTGTGTTGTAATTTTCATTCACTAGGAGGCAGTGAAAAGATGGAGCTGGACGGGACCGGAGGACATAAAAAAGACGAAGACCCTTACCAGCAGGACAGATCGGGTGAGTTATTGCCCTGCTCTATTACTGTTGCATTTGATTGATCACGTGTATTATCAATTGGCTTTTTATGTAAGGGATAATTAACAGTGAGGTGGTCATTACTGAGAAATACGCTAACACGGTGATGCAGGACTTGAATAAACACACTTGAGTGAATCAAAGATTCTCTGTCTGGTGGACATATTTTATTTCCTTCCCAAAAAGTGGATTTTACACAAAATGTGGGGGTCTGAGAGGCTTCCCACCATAGACAATAGGCTTTCAGCATCATGAAACTGCCTTTGTTTAAGCGAATATCAAAATCATACTTATGTTTACTCAAGTGTAGTGATCATACTTGCAATGGTTCCCAAACTGGGGGTCCCCAAATGATTTGGAGGGTCCCCAGATGATTACCTTAGTGCAACATTGTTTTCTCACTCGACAGTAAAGAAACCAACATACAGTAAAATTGTATACAGGGTACCTGCACATTTATAAAGTTACAATTTAAGGACTTTTAAGACCTTTTAATACCTCGATAGCCGATCTAAAATGATTAGCTTAATGTGCAACATTGTTTTCTCACTCAACAGTAAACACACCAACATACAGTGTATACAGGGTATCTGCACATTTATAAAGTTACAATTTAAGGAATTTAAGACCTTTTAATACCAAATTGGCCAAATATTATGTAAAAAATAGGCAAATATTGTGAAATCAGCCGATCTACAAGCTCACGCCTAGCAGTGCTAGGCGTTGTGAGCTTGTAGTTCGGATATTTTCACAATATTTATCTGTGGAACCGAGTCAAACTAAATGTAATGCCTACAATTCCAAGTGCTTGTCAGGGTGGGGGTCCCCAGTTCAAATATGATTATTTTGGGGGGTCAGGGCTGAAAAGTACAGTTAGACTGACACCACTGTATTAATGTCCCTACAGACCACCGTCCGTTAAATCTATATAAGCCTCGGAGAGAGATGGCAGGTCCAGCCGGAGGACAGGTATGTTCCCACCCCCCCCCCCCCCCCACCTCTGAAATGCCTCTGTTTGTGAAATAACATAACACTTTTGTATCATGTTATGCTGAAAATATCAGTGCCCATACCCTAGGTGGGGTTGGCGAAAGGGCCTCTCTGTGTGGAGTTTGCATGTTCTCCCCGTGTCTCCTAGGGTAGATACCCTCACAAAAACATGCAGTAATCCTGGTCACTATACTGCCTCCCCCTGGCCAGGGGCGCCTGATGGAGGGGAAAGGAACTGGTTGGAATAACGTGTTCCTTCCACGCGCTACGTCCAACCAGGGAAACTCTCCCCTGTCAGGTGATAAGAAGGTCAGTTGGCTCTCATGCATTGAAGGAGGCATGAGCTCGGCCCTGGCCTCCCTAGGTTGGCAGAGGGAAGGTAGTGCCCAGGATTACATAGACAATTGGCACTGGGTGTAAAAAATGGGGTTACAAAATCGTGGGATAAACATTTTAGGAAAAAAATAATATTATGCTTAATGAGGGGTATCTTAAAAGTGTGATTTTCCACAGCTTCCGTACTGCTCACAATGAGGTGGTGACCCAGGCTGTGATGCAGGCTATTCACGACTCAGAGCCCCAGTGGACCACCAGCCTAGTCAGAAGTAAGTCTGATATCACGTTAATTTGGGGACTTATGTTCTTAAATTGCTTGTAATTTTAACAATTGGATGACCTGCTGCTTACCTGTGATCGTGAGGTATTTTCTATGTATGCGTTACCTTGCTTACTGCAAGTCGCTCTGGATAAAAAGCGTCTGCTAAATACCTACATTGTAGATTAGTGTTGATTTGACACTGTTAAAGATAACAGATGGCACACTAACCATCTAATATTGCAAAATGTTATATTGTTGTTTTTGTTAAAAAGGTAAGTTTTCTATTCAAATGGTAATTTCTATAGTGTTTGCTAAATAACAGGGGTCTCTTCTTGCTCTCAAATAAACAGAAAATAAATGTTCATCAGGAGAGTACCCCCATTTTGTTTGCCAGTTTACATTTTGTCTGCTCATTTCTTTGAGCAGACAAAATGTAAACTATCTGTGATCACTATCCTTTTGAGATGCCTTACTATAATACATTTAGAGTTCATAACTTGGTATTTGTGTTGTAATTTTCATTCACTAGGAGCCTGCAACAGGGCTTATGAGAACATCAAAGCCGCTCAGAAGATGGAACTGGATAAAGACCCTTACCAGCAGGAAAGATCGGGTGAGTTATTGCCCTGCTCTATTACTGTTGCATTTTATTGATCACGTGAATTATCAATTACCTTTTTTATGTAAGGGATATAACAGTGAGGTGGTAATTACTGAGAAATACACTGGAGGAGACAAAGCAGAGGGGTCATACAGTCCAAATGTTTATAGCTTGGGTTGTGTAGCTGCCATAATATAGCTCTGGTCCAGAGCTATATTAGTAGTAAAAAATAAACAATATACTAGTTTCACTACTCGCCAAAACAAAAACATGGGTTTCTGATCTTAAAGGTAGGGTAAGTGATATTTTTTGGTTAAAACTAAAAGTATTTTGTTAAAAGGTTAAAATACTATATTCTGATAGTAATCATTGCTATAGAGTGTTTTTTCAGTAACAGATGTCTCCCTGTCTCTCCAGCTCTTTAATAAACAGAAAATACATTTTTCGGTAGGTGTCAAAATCTCAGCCAATCATGAGAAAGTACAAATTTTTTAGCTTAATTTGTATAGTGTTCCAGTTCCAATTTTGTCTGCTCATTTCTTAGTGTCATCACTTCCATTTCACATTTCACTTGTTTAATCTGTATCCTAATCTGTATCCTGATTGAGTTCTCTGTCCTGGTTGGATAAAATTGAACTGAAACGAAAATGTATTTTCTGTTTAATAAAGAGGTGGAGAGACAAGGAGACTCCTGTTACTGAACAAACACTCTATAGCAATGAGTACTATCACAATATAGAGCTATTTAACACTTATTTTAACCAAAGCAAATCACTTACCCTACCTTTAAGCCTATTCTACAGATCTGTCATAGCATTTTTTTATTGTCCAGTCCAGATCGGTGGCACACTTGAGTGAATCAAAGCTTTTCTGTCAGGACGTTTTATTTCCTGGCCAAAAAGTGCATTTTACACAAAAGGTGGGGTTATAAAAGGCTTCCCACCATAGACAATAGGCTTTCAGCATCATAAAACTGCCTTGTTTCAGTGAATATCAAAATCATACTTAGGTTTTCTCAAGTGTAGTGATCCTACTCTCAATGGTTCCCAAACTGGGGGTCGGGGACCTTTTAATTACTTTAGTGCAACATTGTTTTCTCATTCGACAGTAAACAAACCAACATACTGTTTAACGCAGGGGTCTTCAACGTTTTCAGGCCAAGCTGAGAGAGAGTTGAAGCAGGGACCCCCTCTATATTGTATAAAATTGTGTTTCAGATAAACTTTTGCTGATCTTTTTTCTGGCTAAAGTTCTCCTCAGAAAAGGGATGCTAGGGTTCAAGTGGTTAATGTAAAAAAATAAAATCATATCAAACAAAGATTTGGCGGACCCCCCGTAGTAACTCTGAGGACGTCCTCAAGTTGTGAGTTTGTAGATCAGCTATTTTCACAACATTTATCTGTGGAACCGTGTCAACTAAATGTAATGCCTCAACTCCTAAAATTCCAAGTGCTTGTCAGGGTGGGGGGTCCCCAGTTCAAATATTATGAAGGGGGGTCACAGCCTGAAAAGCTTGGGAGCCCTTGTCATAATGTACACCTGTTCATTTTACAGTCAATGGAAAATGCACTGTTCCTGGTCCAGAGGTTAGCGAGAACTTTCTAATGCTCGGGACTAGAGCTAGCCATAATATAACCCTCATACTGTATTTACTTATTTAGTTTTGTTGATCGCTTTAAAAGTCTAACCTCCTCTTCTCATCTGTTACACAGCTTTTCAAGAAACGGGTCAAGATTGGGCAGAAGGGAGGAGAGAGAGAGGACTTGGACTACCTCAGTGGTGCGGACGCGAACTTTGTCGAGAGTGATGAAGACAAGACTGCCTTTAAAATAACTTCACCAAAGTGGCGCGCCGGACGGCTGTCCAAAATAATGGCTTCATGTCAAACTGCCCTGGATGAAAACCGAAGGAAGTGTGTGGAGCCGAAGTCCAACCGTGTTCGCACAAACTACGAACTCTTCACCAGACAAACCCCCTGCTGCAGAGGGCAAGCATCACTATCTGCAGGAGAGTGAGAAGGAAGAAGGCGACACTGGAGTGTAAAGCCTTTTAGTTATACACTAATCCACGGAGCGCTGCCCTGTAGGTAGCGCGCCATTGCTGCGGTGTCAGACTCAGTCAGCAGCTGTTGCGGTTCTGTCCGTCTGTTGACGTTACTCTTTACCTGCTTGGTTTAATTACTAAATAACTATACATCTTTGTAAAGTTAGTGTTAGTAAAAGTTAGTAAAAAGCAGGTAAAAGACTCAAGAGTAACGTCAGTGACTGCAGCTGACTGACACAGAGTCTGACACCGCAGCAATGGCTGCGCCACCTACAGGGCAGCGCTCTGTGGATTTGTGTATAGGCTACTGGACTCCTAAGCTTTTGGAAGGGAGTATAAATGGTTCCAGTTCAGTTTACTTTGTTTGATTGGCTTAGCGGCAGATTTGGACTGGAAACACGTGAAGGTGTCATTATGTTTCTGGTTCAAATCTGATGCTGAGCCAATCAAACAAAGCTATGGGGAACTGAACTGGAACACGAAACATTTATGCACCCTTTCAAAAGCTTCGGAGTACAGTTGTGCACAGTTAACGGTGGTGTGTGTGGATGTTTTTATTTTAATACTGTTTTTAGGAGTACAGTTGTGAACAGTTTAGGGTAGTGTGTGTGTGTGTGTGTGTGTGTGTGTGTGTGTGTGTGTGTGTGTGTGTGTGTGTGTGTGTGTGTGTGTGTGTGTGTGTGTGTGTGTGGATGTTTATTTTAATATTTTTTTAGCATCACTCACACCCCGTTCCGTTTAAAAAGTCAGTTCAGTTCTCCAGAGACTTCTGCCCAATCTTGACCCGTCGTTCCTACCTTGTTCCTAGTTGTGTGGAGAGGGAGTTTGGAAGTGCGTGTGTGGAGAGAGGGAGAGTTTGAGGTGTGTGTGTGGAGAAGAGTTTTGAGGTGTGTGCGTGTTTTGGAGGTCTTGGCCCCAGCTCTGTTAAAAAATAAATATTGCTCATTTGAAAGTGATTTTTTGTTGTCATTTTTAGCTTAATATTTATCTTCAAAGTAGATCGGCCATGGTTACAGGCCGTATCAATACAATAACCTGACATAATATGCAAGTGGTGTTTGGACTTCAAATATGGTTACAGGTCGTATCAATACAATATCCTGACATAATATGCAAGTGATGTTTGGACTTCAAATATGGTTACAGGTCGTATCGATACAATATCCTGACATAAAATGCAAGAGGTGTTAGGACTTCAAATATGGTTCCAGGTCGTATCGATACAATATCCTGACATAAAATGCAAGTGGTGTTTGGACTTCAAATATGGTTACAGGTCATATCGATATAATATCCTGACATAAAATGCAAGTGGTGTTTGGACTTCAAATATGGTTACAGGTCGTACTTCAAATATGGTTACAGGTCGTATCGATACAATATCCTGACATAAAATGCAAGTGGTGTTTGGACTTCAAATATGGTTACAGGTCGTACTTCAAATATGGTTACAGGTCGTATCGATACAATATCCTGACATAAAATGAAAGTGGTGTTTGGACTTCAAATATGGTTACAGATTGTATCAATGCAATATCCTGACATAAGCTGCAACTGGTGTTTGGACTTCAAATATGGATAGTGGTCATATCTTGACATTGGATATGAGTAACTAATCATCTCCACATATGACAGCTGTCCATTTCTGATGAGATATTTTAGACACTGATTAGAATTATTTCCCGAATATGGCATGTGGTAATATACAGTATCTGGGATGATACACTCCATATTCTATCAAGAATAAAAGTGGTCCCACATCCGTAGTTGATATGCTCCGACCATGAAATATATTTCAAATACTGTTCGGAGAGTATTCCATTTGGATATCATCATATTTGCATCATATCTGGTAATATTCGGGCAACGATATCTAGGGATTCTTGGGTTTTTTGCGCAGTGGTAATTGATATAAAACTAGAAAAAGTGCTCCTCGGAGCACAGGTCTCCGCCAGGTCATTTAGGTTAGTGTGGGCCAGCAATGTTCGGAATTCGCCAATCAGGCTGGAATGTGAAAAAGTTGGGCGGATCGGACGGATCCGTCTTGATCACTTAACTAAAGAGATCACTGTCTCCACCAGGCCGAAAGGCATGGCGAAAGAGTATGTTTTGCACCCTGTCCGTCCGTCCGTGTGTGTGTGTGTGTGTGTGTGTGTGTGTGTGTGTGTGTGTGTGTGTGTGTGTGTGTGTGTGTGTGTGTGTGTGTGTGTGTGTGTGTGTGTCCTGTCCGTCCGTTACCAGCTAATCTCCGGCACCGTTGGCCCGGTCGCTGCGAAACTGTGCACACACACTCCCACACAACCTCTGCCTCAAAGTTTTTGCATGGGCCTGTTATAGCGCCACCAGGAGGCCGATTTGTGCAAAACCAATTTTTTATATTACTCCTACAGATTTTATTCAAACGTCATACAAATCGGTACACAGTATCTCTATAGTCATGTGATCAACACGGATCTGTCCGATTTCCCATATTCCATCCTCATTGGCTAAGGTTGGCTTCCAAAGTTTGCAGGATTGCTCCGTTTTGAACAAAATGCCTCAAATCATGAACGCAGCTTGCGATTTTTGTGAAATTTCACACGCACATTCCCACTAGGCCAAGGACAAAATGCCACCCTTTTCACATTGGCCTGTTATAGCGCCACCAGCAGGTCTAATTTAGCAAAACACATTTTTGGAACAAAATGCCTCAAATCATGAATGCAGTGTCCAATTGCCGTGAACGACCTAAGAATAAATGGCACCCTTTTCACATTGGCCTATTATAGCGCCACCAGGAGGCCACAATAACGTACCTTACCTGGTGGAGACCTGTGCTCCGAGGAGCACTTTTTCTAGTTTGTACTGATTTGCGTGATGTTTGGACAACATTTGTAGGAGTAATATTTAAAAAAAATGTTTAGCATAAATTGGCCTCCTGGTGGCGCTATAATAGGGCAATGTTGAAAGGGTGGAATTTGTGGCCTCAACATAGTGCAAATGTGCATGCAAAGTTTCACCGCAATCGGACACTGTGATCATGATTTGCAACATTTTGTTCAAAACGGGCCACTCCTGCAAACTTTAGATGTCAATCTGTGTGTGTGTGTGTGAATATAGAATATAGTGTGAGAATACTATATACTATGGAAATATAGATTTTAACGGCGAAAACAAATATCACTTTGCTGTGTCTTATTATATTGGTGTAACATTTTACAACTGGTAGGCAGAGGCAAAAAGGGCCATGCAGCTCAGTTTGTAACTTATAAGTAAGCCTAACTTAGTTTAAAATATGAATGGTGATTGATTTGTTTACACGTAGAAACAATGACATTCTCCTTTCTCCTGAATCCTGCCAACTGACTACAACAACCAGAATTTGCTTGAAGTGTCACATTTCGATGTTGCGTGCACAAGAGAGAGAGAGACCAAATTATAAAACAGCAAACATAAATCTACCAGAAACATTGGAACGACACAACCCAAATTCTAAGCAAACTAGACTGCTATTTGCCTCTAAACAGAGAATACACAGAATACCTGAGCACTGTGACCGACCCAAAACTAAGAAAAGCCTTGACCATGTACAGACTCAGTGAACACAGTCTTGTGATCGAGAAAGGCCGCCATAGACATTACATTACATTACATTACAGTCATTTAGCAGACGCTTTTATCCAAAGCGACTTACAATAAGTGCATTCAACATAGGTAGGGAACGAAAACTACAAATCACTAGAAGTGCATTTTCTGCAAAAACAAGCAACCAAAAGTATACCTAGTGCTAAAGTAAAAGTGCAATATATCAGCTACCTATTTCCTTAAACAGATGAGACAAAATAGCTAAATCAAATGAGCAGGAGCTAAAACAAATAATTGTATCAACTAAACAAGATCCAATAAAACAATACAACAATAAAACAAGTGTTCGTACAACTAGTTAACAACAAGTAGGCCAGGCAAAGAGGAAGGGTAGTGTTTCCTGAAGAGGTTGGTTTTCAGCCTGCGGCGAAAGATGGGCAGTGACTCTGCTGTCCTGACATCAGTGGGAAGTTCATTCCACCACTGTGGGGCCAGAACAGAAAAAAGTCGTGACCGTGTGGATCGGCCAGAAGGACCCTTGAGCGACGAGGCAATCAGTCGCCCTGAGGTGGCAGACCTGTTAGACAGACCTGGCTCCCAAGAGAAGACATACTGTGTACCACCACTGCACACAGAATGAGGTAGAAACTGAGCTACGCTTCCTAACCACTACCACTGTACCAAGACATCAGAGACACATACTTTCCACAGATTACAATCACCATGATCTATGACCAAAACAACTCCCATATCTGCTGGGTGAAGTACAACAATGTGCAAACACAGCAGCAAGATGTGTGAGCTGTTGTGGCAGAACAACCAACCTGGACTAATAATCAATTGTGTGTATTTCTGCACTGTCTGCACAACGAGTGATCTAGATATACTGAAATACTGTAAATACAAACAGAGCAACTATCGTTATATACATATTCAAACTTTGCTGCTATTTGTCCCAGAGGATTTATGCAAAGTGAATGTAAAACACTGAAATATTGATTTGTTTCAAAGGTTTTTCCCAAGCTACCTTTTCCAACGTGGATGTATAACTTTTTTTCTGACAGCAAATGCACAATTTGTATGGTTTTGTAAGATGTTTTCTATAAGTTGGCTGTTTTTTATTGTTTTGTTCCACTTTAGCTTTGGCAACATAAACATTTGTTTTCTCATGCCAATAAAGCCCCTTTGAATTGAAATGAATTGATATTGATTTGAATTGAGAGAGATATAACCCTTTGATCAAGCTGATTGTCAGAGAACTGTAAATGACTGAATCAGCTGAAAAGGTTTTTAATCAGGCTGTATATCAAAGAAGTGTAAATGATTGAATCAGAGAGAAAGAGAGAGCAGCACATATAAACAGCACATCATGAACCTCAGTTCAGACATTGAGGCTTGAGGACTTGACCGAACGGAGGAGCTGTTATAATTACTACAAAAGTTACTTTGAGAAGCTGTTAGTTTCTTCTACCCAGCCGTTGTTGGATATCCTACTCAAGATAAGTCAAGTAAGTAAAGCAAATTGTGTTTGTACATACAACATGCAACATTGCTTAGCTTGTTTAGTCTGCCTCCAATTTTGGGTTTATATACTTCTTTCCAATCATTCTATGTTTGTGGGGTTGAAGTCTAACAAGTTATTACAGAGGGCTTATTGCTGACTAATTACGGTATGTCATTTAAAATGTTGCTAGTATTTAAGTAACAACCATTAATAACAATAACTGCAATATTATATATAAAGTTTTACCTCGACCTACTTCAGAATTTTATGAAAGTGACACTTGTATTAACCACTTTAAACGTGGTGTCCCTATCATGTCATTGTAGAGGGACATGTTCTATTATTTGCATAACATTTCAAGAAATTCCAAAATTATAGAAAATATCTAGATTTACAAGCGCACATGCGTCCCCCTTCAGTGAAACGTTGTGAGCGTGAAGATTGTCTGTCTTCGCTATTCACCGCTCACTGAAGTTGGCTATATACAGGGCTTAAGCCGTTAAAGGGAGGATATGTCTCATATTGGAATGAAAAATCATGTGTTTTTCTTGTGATGTCTACAGGTTAAGTGGGGCGTAAAGGACAGCAACAACCACTCGACTTTGAAGCAGGAGACAGAGGAGTGTTTCGCTATGGGAGAGCCCTGCACCAACCTCCGTCTGAAGGGAGCACCAATGTCGCAAAACCAAGAAGATATCTCCTCCATCAAAGGCCCAGTCAAATATGGGCAGCTCATTGTCCTGGGGTATGAAACATTCATTTATTAATATTCATCACACTGTGGCCATGTCACTCATCATTAGAAATAAACAAATGGGGACTCTTGCAACTGTTGGCACACGTCCCAGGCCAAACACAAAGGGTCATAATTCATGTACATCGTATAACTGGCCAGGTTGATCTAATGATTATTTTATTTTGCCATGTTACATATAGGCTAGTGAAAGTAAAAGACAGCATTGTGCTACACAAGTCTGAGCAAGGCTTTAGTGGCTTACTGTATATAACACATAATGTTACGAATAGCATAAACTCGTGAGTAAAGCATTTCTATAAAGAAATGAAACTTCATGTTACTGCACTATCCACGTGTTATTTATGGTTCTAAAGATCTGATCACAAATGAAGCTTGTAGCAAGCTTGCTTTATTAACCACAGTGTTCCCACCACTGTTTCATCTTCTCTTCACAGGTACAATGGCCTCCTGCCCAACAGGGACAAGGTCAGGACGAAAAGCCACTTCACTTTGTGGAAGAGACCCAAGGCCAACAGTGTGAAACCAAGCACTGTACACATGGACTGTAATCCACAGGCAGCTAAGGTACAATCGTAACAATACCACATTGTATTACCCTTATGTGCCCATATATGGAATTTTAATATAGGATTTTAATATAGGATTAATTTGATGAATTATTGTAATATATCTAAATCTGCAAAGTAACTAGTAACTAAAGCTGTCATATAATCGTACTGGAGTAAAAAATACAATATTTGCCTCTGAGATGTAAGTATAACACATTGAAATACTCCATTTAACTAAAAGTACCTCAAATGCACTTAAGTACAGCGCTTGACTAAATGTATACTATGTAGTTACTTTCCGCTGCTGTCTGCAATCCACTATAAAATCCCCAATATTAATAAGAAATGTGAGTGTACAAAATGGAAACAAATGTGTTTCCGTTGTTTACACTCTCACAGTTACAGACACATAAGGGTTCATTTGGTTCCTAATTATCATTTACCTGGGGACCCCCTGGAACCCCCTCAAGGACTCCACAGCAGTAACAAAGTACAATTACTAGAGTACTGTAATTAGGATTTTTTGGGAGAATATCTGTATAGTATTTTTGTATACTTATGACTTTGACTCAACTTCAAGACAAATAAGGGAGGGGACAAAGCTAAATTCACTATTATTGACTTTTTTATTTCTGGAAATTTGTTTTGGAAAATGTCTAAATTTCAATACAGTAATGCCTTCATATTAAAAATAAAATGTACTTTTGTTTTAATGTCTTCTTTTGAACTATTTTTACAAGCATGCAACTTAGATTTTTTTTACTCCATTACTTTAACTCAAGTACACATTTGACAGGGCAACTTTCACTTGTAGTTGAGTAATCTATGCTTTGACTCAATTACTGAGGTTGAGTCCTTTGTCCATCACTGGTGGTTTCTAACAGTGAACTTCTCTGTGTTCCATAGGCTATCAGCATGGAAGGGCACACCGTATCCTTCTCTCTCTCCCAAGTCTCCATGGTCATGGTGGAATATGCTCCTGACAGCAATACGGACATGTTTCAGGTCTGTAGGATCCATTATGCATACATTACGTATCTATTGCATTATAGACCAGTGGTTCTCAACATGTTGGCTGTGAGGAAATTGCAAGTAGGCCCCCAAATAATTGCCAAAGCACTAAGATTGTATCGATAATATAACCAATAAATAAATATACCAATACATGGGAACTTAAAGTATACTACGTTAGTTACCACTGACCCAAGGTGGATTATAATCGATTGAACTATCATTAAAATAGACATGCTCTGCTCTCAAAATGCATGCTGTATTCTGATAGTTATAGAGTGTTTGTTCAGTAGGAACCCTGTATCTCCAGCTCTTTAGTAAACAGAAACAACATTTTCACCAAGGAATGAGCAGACAAAATTGGAACTGGAAATTCAATTTGATGAATGTTCTTTGTGGGGTTCTCTCTCCTGATTGGAGGATAAGGGGGGTTAAGTGTCTTGCTATAGGAATCAAACCTTCGGTTTCCCAGGCGGTCTCTCAACCCATTCAGCTATCACCACCCTCCTATAATGAGTAACTGTAATGCAAGGACGCAGAGGGCATTTTAGAACCGAAGGGGATGCATGCGTTCTATGCATGTTTTGGGTGTTTTTGTTACATAAATTAGGTTAATCTGGTACAAAGAATGTACTCCATGAAGTGTAGATGTCGGAGGTTTCTTCCTATTATTTTTTCTTCATCCAAATGGTGGGGGGGATATCCTTCCCCCCAATGGAACTGAGTATGTCCCCCCCCCCCCCCCCCTCCTGCGTCCCTGCTGTAATGACATGCTCAAAATAGGTACACTAGGATGAAAGTGGTTAATACAGTGTATTTAAACAAGCTGTGAGTAATGTGAAACCCCTTGTGTGTTTGTCTATAACAGATCGGGCGTTTCCCAAAGAGTCCCATTGACTTTGTGGTGACGGACACAGTGCCAGACAGCCAGCCGGTTCAGAGCTTTATCTCACGCTTCGCCTGCCGCATCATCTGCCAGAGGAGCCCTCCCTACACCGCGCGCATCTACGCCGCCGGCTTCGACGCCTCCAAGAACATCTTCCTGGGCGTAGGTTATGATTATGAAATGTCAGATGTCACAATTGTAATTGTAAAAGTATTTTATGGTATTGCTGCTTTTACTCACCATTGCCTTCCTCCCCCCGCAGGAGAAGGCAGTTAAATGGAGGACGCATGATGGACGGATGGACGGACGGACCACCAACGGCGTGCTGGTGATGCACCCGCTCCATGGCTTCACTCAGGACTCCAAGCCCGGCCTGTGGAGGGAGATCTCGGTGTGCGGCAACGTCCTCACCCTCCAGGGGACCCGCTCGGCTGAGTCCCCACGGGGGATGATGGTGAGGACTAGATACAGTATATACATGTTTGCAACAACATACGTGCACAGACAAATGATTGAAACAAAATAAATCTAGACTTATAGTTGGCAGTGTACATCATTGTGCGAACATACATTACTGAAATCAACACCAAAACGTCAAGTGCAGAGACAGTACGGTCTTGTTCAGTAACCCAGAAATATTGTTCTGCCCAAAATGGGTTAATAGCACAGCAAGACTGTTCACTTACTAGATTATGTCTGACATAAATGTAAGAGCTTAAATCAACAGGTAGCTCTGTAGAGCACTTGCCTTTCGACCACAAGGTCATGGATTTGATACCGGGCACCGCCAACTCAGCGTTTGAGTAGCACAGCTTGGGTGTGGCAAGTCATGCGGTAAGTAGGCCTACTGGGAGCTCATGGTAGGTGTTGAGCTCCACCTCAGCAATCCATCTCCCAGGGGTCTAGTGCATTGGGATATGGGGATAGACTCCCGTGCTCTGGCTGATACCGACAATTAGCCTCTCCGACCCACTTACTTCAGATATAAGGTTAGAGCTAGCCATCACTAGCATTGCTAACAATTACCTCAGTTTTGTCCATAATGTTGCAAAATTGTGGTAAAATCCACGATTTATACCAGATCGTTTTGAAAGTCATCACTAGTCTGTTGGCTTGTGTCTTATGTACATTTCAAATAAAGATGTATTAACAATGATATTTTGTTAAAACCGTCGTGTAAATGTAGGCATGAAAACAAGCTTTTGTAAATCATTTTTGACACAGTTTGCCAGGTGGCAATCAGGGGGTCCAAGAGACTCTTATTACATATTCTGTATGTACATTAGATATTTGCATGTTGCTTTAATTTAAACCCTATACTTAATTGACCGGGGTCCCCCAGGGGTCTATTCTTTGTCCCCTCCCTCTTTCCCTCTACACCAAATCCTTTGGCCTATTTTCATCAAATGTTTGCCTATTATGACATGACTTGTCACCATAATTTAGCTGACTTGTGACCCTACCCAAGTTGTGTTGTGCCATTTCAGTTGTCCAGTAAAAAGTGTATGAATGTATTTATTAGTGATTTATTTTCTATTTTTATGTATGTCTCTGCTAACCTCCCCCAAACACATGGCACTCAATTTGCACTCAAAGGACAACAAAATGGAAATACACTCTCACGCTTTAAAAAAAATCCTTTTTACAAATATGTACATACTATGTTCTTGTATGGATATCTATGTTCTTGAATGTATATGCATTCTTGTCAACAAAAACTCTATCAACCAAATCTTATCTTCTCATGTTTCCGTCCAGGTGGACGGTGAGTCTCAGGAACTGGTGGACGGCTCGCTGATCGACCTGTGTGGTGTGACCCTCCTGTGGCGCACGGCCGAGGGCCTGGCGCGCATGCCCACCATCGAACACCTGGAGGCCCAGCGCCAGGAGTTGAACGCCGGGCGGCCCCGGTGCCCGGTAGCCTTGAACACCCTGGCCTTCCCCAGCCCGCACTGCAAGGTAGTGCTGGACGAAAAGCAGCCCTGGGCCTACCTCCAGTGCGGTCATGTCCACGGCTACCATGGATGGAAAGGTCGCAGCGAGGCTGGGGTGAGGCCTGTCGCAATTACATAATAGCCTGATTGGATTATATATTTTTTAATATCCTATCTACAGGCTCACAACGCATTGCGACATATTATGAGCTTGCAAATTATTTCGTTTTTTTGTAAACTATTATTAAATACACAGCCTGTTTTGGCCATAGTACATTATGTATTTTGACTATTGGTACAGGTCATTGTCAGGCATGTCTTTCTATATTTTAATAATATGATTTGTAAGTTATTTGTCATAATATCTGCCTTGTGCAACTTTTGTTTACAAAGCAAAAAAATATTTTTTTTGTTTATATGTTCTCGCAATTATCTGAATGACTAATCATCAGCTATAATGTCATATTGGTGTCAACCCTCTAGGTGGAAGCGGAGGGCCAGGAGCGTGAGTGTCCCATATGCCGGGTGCGGGGCCCCTACGCGCCTCTGCAGCTGGGCTACGAGATGGGATTTTACCTGGACGCCGCACCCCCCACCCACGCGTTCGTCCCCTGTGGCCATGTGTGTTCAGAGAAGACCGCCACCTTCTGGAGTCAGGTGACACTGCCTCATGGCAAGACAGACAGCTTTCACGCTGCCTGTCCCTTCTGTGTCCAGCAGCTGACAGGAGACAACGGCTACATCAGACTTTTTTGGCCCTAATAAGGGCATCTGGACTCTCTAGCAATCTCAAGGACACACAGTTAGGTATGCATTAGGCCACGGATCCTGGAGTTACAGACCTGTAAGGGCCCATCTAGTTCTTAAAGGGGAATTTCGGACTATAGCCTTTGTCTTACCTTTATATGATGTTATTATATCCTAGGACGAGTGGTACAGTAGAACATAACTCCATACAGAGTCCACCGCAGCTAAAAACCTGAGGGGTCGGTCCATGCTCTAGATCGCGTATTTTAAAAGCTTTTTTTGTTGGTGAGATCTGATGTTCCTAATGACAGAACACTCTCCACGGTGTTTGTCTTGAATGCGCCCCATCCGGAAGTCTCGCTAGACAAGATTTCACCCGTGACGGTGAAATCTCGTCTAGCGAGACTTCCGGTTGAAAGGCTAGTCCGAAATTCCCCTTTAACTATCAATAATTTAGCTGGGCCCTTTAACTATCAATAATTTAGCTGGGCCCCTCAAGGACCACTGGGAGTCCCAGGTTCCCACCTTGAGAACCACTGCAATAGGAGAGAGCATATTATTTTTAGTGGTTATTATTATTATTATTATTATTATTATTATTATTATTATTATTATTATTATTATCATTATTATTTTCTATTTTGTGCCCTAATGGGTGAAGCTTTTTTATTTTCATGACTTGAATACTTCAAATAGTTAGAGTAATGTCTTCTACTTTTTCTCTAAAATAATTCAGTGTTAATTAACTGATTGAATAACCTCGATGGAATGCAATTTGATGGGTTGTCATGCTTAGTTTTTTTTTTACTTAACTGTTATTACTGTTACTTGAAAATGTTTTTAGTAAGACTGTTACATCGAAGAGTAGCCTACTGTAACTGCTACTTTGGAGGCAGCTAATGTGGATTCAAATAAAAAATGAATGAATCAAGTGACTTTCTTTGACAGTTCAGTTACATGTTTGAATTAAGCGCACACCAGCAGTGAGGAGCTGCTGACTACGGGAGATATGTACCTGTTTAAAAGGGAAGTGGTCCCACAGCTCAGCCACGATGCAATCACTTTCTTTTTATTAAGACACCAATGTTTCGACGCAGGTCTTCCTCTGGGTTTTGGCATGTTTGATTTAAGCAATATTTGTGTTACTGTAATAGATACTATATACGCGAACATTAAACATTTAATTTGTGTCCCGGCACGTCAAACGTCTTCTCGGAAAGTCTCATTGTCCACTAGAGCAGAAAAGAGCAAGAAAATATATATATATATATTTTTTTTCATCTATAATGTGCTACAGCCACTATAGCTATCTGGTAATATCAGGCTACATTTCACTTAAATGTCAGAGTTTAACTCGCCATGTAAATATGTCATAAATGCATTAATGTGAAGCGGAATCGAAAATAATGTGCGGTCCGCCAGGAGATCACCTGGTGTTAGCCAAATATGGCTAATAGTTAAGCTAATTTCATTACTTACCCACTGTTTGCAGCCAAATGCGGAAATGTCCACCCTCCATTAGTTATCGACCGAGTCGCGTTATTATTCCCTTAATTTTAGTGTCCATGTACATCCCAAAGAAACAATTATTAACCACATTTTGGTGTTATAATGACTTAATGTTTAAACAACATAATACAGCGTCTTCTTCGCTGGTTTTGGAGTGTGAAAAATGAGCGTGTTGCCAGATTTTCGAGAGAGAGATATAACCCAACCAGGTCTTTGAAAACAAGCACACAATAATTAAGTGACTATTATAGGCCACATGAGCACATTAAACCAATATGCATCGGCTATTTGAAAATAGCCGCTCTACAAGCTCACAACAAATAATAAGCAACCACCCAGCTGGCACACGACGTCCGTTGACGTTGTTTTTTGGTTGGATTTAGGTCGTGACGTCAGCTAACCAAAATCCAACGTTGGACCAACGTCAACTTCCAACGTTGTATCAACGTATTAATTTGACGTCAATTGACGTTGATATTTGGTTGGTTTTAGGTTGTGTTGGTAACTGACCAATAACCAACGTCTGTTCAATGTATTATCCCAATGTCATATTGACGTCAAATACTGACATGCTGTTGTCGGATTTTTGACCAAACCTCAATGTCTGCCCAACGTTATTATGACAACGTCCACACAACGTTGCAGTCTAACATCATTAGACGTAGATATTTGGTTGATTTTAGGTTGTGTTGGTAACTAACCATTAACTAACGTCTGTTCAACATATTATCCCAACGTCAAGTTGACGTCGAATACTGACATGCTGTTGTCGGATTTTTGACCAAACCTCAATGTCTGCCCAACGTTATTTTACTAACGTCCACATAACGTTGATGTCTAACATCATCAGACGTAGATATTTGGTTGGTTTTAGGTTGTGTTGGTAACTAGCCAATAACCAACGTCTGTTCAACGTATTATCCCAACATCAGGTTGACGTTGAATACTGACATGCTGTTGTCAGATTTTTGACCAAACCTCAGTGTCTGCCCAACGTTATTATGACAACGTCCACACAACGTTGCAGTCTAACATCATTGGACGTTGATATTTGGTTGGTTTTAGGTTGTGTTGGTAACTAGCCAATAACCAACGTCTGTTTAACGTATTATCCCAACGTAAGGTTGATGTCGAATACTGACATGCTGTTGTCGGATTTTTGACTAATTCTCAATGTCTGCCCATTGTTATTGTACTAACGTCCACATAACGTTGAAGTCTAACATAATATGACGTTGATATTTGGTTGGCTTTAGGTTGTGTTGGTAACTAACCAATAACCAACGTCTGTTCAACGTATTATCTCAACGTCAGGTTGACGTTGAATACTGACATGCTGTTGTCGGATATTTGACCAAACCTCAATGTCTGCCCAATGTTATTATGACAACGTCCACACAACGTTGATGTCTAACATCATCAGACGTTGATATTTGGTTAGTTTTAGGTTGTGTTGGTAAGTAACCAATACCCAACGTCTGCTCAACGTATTATGCTAACGTCATATTGACGTAGAATACTGACATGATGTTGTCGGGTAGTGTGACCAAAACCCAATGTCTGCTTAACGTCATTATGCTAACAACCACACAATGTTAAATTCTAACATCATTAAACTTATTTTTGTTGTTGTTTTTAAGTTGTGTTGGTAAGTAACCAATACCCAACGTCTGTTCAACATATCATGCTAATGTCATATTGACATAGAATACTGACATGCTGTTGTCAGGTATTGTAACCAAGACCCAACGTCTGCTTAGCGTCATTATGCTAACGTTCACACAATGTCAAATTCTAACATCATTAAACGTTGTTTTTTTGTTGGATTTTAGTTGTGTTGGTAAGTAACTAATACCTAACGTCTGTTCAATGTATCATTCTAACGTCATATTGACATATAATACTGACATGCTGTTGTCAGGTATTGTAACCAAAACTCAACATCTGCTTAACGTCATTATGCTAACGTCCACACAATGTTAAATTCTAACATCATTAAACGTTGTTTTTTTATTGTTTTTAAGTTGTGTTGGTAAGTAACCAATACCTAATGTCTGTTCAACGTATCATGCTAATGCTATATTGACATAGAATACTGACATGCTGTTGTCAGGTATTGTAACCAAAACCCAATGTCTGCTTAGTGTCATTATGCTAACGTCCACACAATATTAAATTCTAACATCATTAAACGTAGATATCTGGTTGGTTTTAAGTTGTGTTGGTAGTAACCTATACCCAACGTCTGTTCAACGTATCATGCTAACGTCGTACTGACATAGAATACTGACATGCTGTTGTCCGGTATTGTGACCAAAACACAACGTTTGCTTAACGTTATTATGCTAACGTCCACACAATGTTACATTCTAACATCATTAAACGTTGATATCTGGTTAGTTTTAAGTTGTGTTGGTAAGTAACCAATACCCAACGTCTGTTCAACGTATCATGCTAACTTCGTACTGACGTAGAATACTGACATAATGTTGTCGGGTATTGTGACCAAAACCCAACGTTATTATGCTAACGTCCACACAATGTTAAATTCTAACATCATGAAACGTTGATATCTGGTTAGTTTTACGTTGTGTTGGTAAGTAACCAATACCCAACGTCTGTTCAACGTATTATGCTAACGTCTTATTGACGTAGAATACTGACATGCTGTTGTCGGGTATTGTGACCAAAGCCCAATGTCTGCTTAACGTATTAATGCTAACATCCACACAACGTTAAATTCTAACGCCTTTAGACGTTGATTTTTTGTTGGTTTTAAGTTATGTTGTTAAGCAACTAAAATCCAATGTCTTCTGAACGTCTCATGCTTACGTAGAATACCGACATTGAGTTAGCCGTTATTGTGACCAAAGCCCAGCATCTCCTTAACATTGTAATGTCAACGTCCACACAATGCTTAACTACACAATTGAAAACCAACCAAATATCCACACAATGTAATATTTTGCTGGGTTAATGTGGCTGTTATTTAAACTAAATCCAACATAGTCTGGCTGTAGAATATGGACAATAATTACTGAAGGTTGTGACATAGAGTAATGATCTAGCATCTGTTTAACCTGCAAAAGTCCAACCAGAGCAAATTGTAGCTGTTTCATCTGTGGTTCAACTATATTCTTCCAGATGAGCTACAGGGCCACCCCATGGCCCAGAAAAGTGTTTGTGCAGTTCTATAACCCTCAGCCTTTTCCAGATAACTGAATTTCAGACAAATACCATCAAGTTGCTCCTGGGGCACATGCCAGCAGTGTGGATTTAGAGCCAAGGCAACATGGTTAAGGCCAGTTATACCTTTTCCTTCCGCTTTAGCAGATGTTAGTTGTCGGTGATCAGCCAGCTGCATCTTAAAGGAATGAGACTGACAGTGAGGTAGGTAGACAGCCATGTCAACTCTTTATCGTCAATAATTTGCCCTTAGTTTGCTTCAGGAGACTTTCCTTAGTTCCAGAGGGCAAATTCAGTTTCAGCTTCACACAGCTTATGGCTGCTCAAATGTTTTATGTTGAGCGCTTGGGGTGGGTGGACTGTAGGGGTCCACCCCTACAGTGTCTTGCTCAGGACACTTCGCCCCGTCCAGGGCCTTTGAGGCAAACCGGGGACCTTCTGATTATCTGATTATCTAACCAGTAAGCTATGCTGCCCTAAATAATAAACCCATATGGAAAAGAAATGCATCAATACATTACAATGCATAGACACCGGCCTACCTCAAAACCAGGGTCTTCCTTAGTTGTGACATATGGAGCAAGAGTGTGTGACTGTGACACAGTTTATCATCCACACCACTATGTACTACTGGGTGGAGGGAAGGGCGGACAGATGGACAGACAGAGAGACAGACAGACACTTTTTTGTTATCCTTTCAGCCTAAATGCCTGACTGTACCTCATGCTGTTTAAATTTCTGACTAATAAAGTAATCAATCAATCACAAAAAGTCAAATATTTGTTTGCCCTGATATGTAGTGGAGTAAAATAATAAAGTATCAAAAGATAGAAACACACAAGTGAATTTAAAAAATGCAATACTAAGTACAGTACTTGAGTAAATGTATTGCTTTTCACCATTGCTCATGTTTCATAGCTGTTGCAGTTATTTATTTTTGCATTATATTAATTGCTAATCAAATAAATGATTGAAGGAAATATTTAACTTTTTGCATTACAGCATATGTCATATGAAACATACAATGTAAGTGTAAGCTGACATTCCCACAACAATACATTTCAAACTGGATTGTCAAATGTCTCCTCAAATCACTGAGCAGTATAGCAACGTTCTGCTCTTTCATTGGACGACTCATTGGACTTGTGGGTGGGACCACAGTTGTATAACACCAGACTGGGCGGGGCAACAGAAACTGCTGCAACAGCCTGCAGTTTGAATTAGGAGGGAGAGAAGACAGGAAGAGATCCTTGTTTGTGCATGGAGATGTTTTTTTGAGCATCACAGGACTTCACAATCACAGAATCACAATCTTTTGCACAGGTGAGTTAATAATTCATTTCCTTCTAACTTGAAATGAAATATTTGACTGTTTGTTTTTTAAATACATTTCTACATTCTGTTTATGAGTGAGGTGATTTCTTCATATTGCAAATCAGTCATGCTTTGTTTTTTTCTTTTTCTTTTCCTTTTCCTTTTCTTTGCATGTTTTTGAAACTGGCAGCATTGTTTGAGTAAATCCTTTGCCCAAAATGATTACAGTACCTGCCTTTTGTGGCAAAACAGTGGAAACTAGAAAGAGGCTATACTGCATTAACTAGATGGACTGATCCCCATTGCTTTGTGTTGGTGGCTTGGTGCTGCTGAGTTAAACATTTAAATTGCAGCTTTTAAAGCTAAAGCTAAAATAATGTCTTATTTTAGGTGAAGTTCTGTTGTTCATGATTCATGTTTTCAGACGGGAATGGGTGTTATTGAAGGGTAAAGCTCACATGCCTCACAGCTATTTGTGTGTGAGACAGTGCAGTGTAACTAAAAATCAGGCATAAGGTTGGTTGCATTTGAATACTCTTTTTACTGTGTAGCCTTTATCATAGTTTTGATTATATTAGCTTGTAAGACATTATTTTCAGTCTAATATTGGCCAAGCCTAACAGTAAAGCCCACCTAAAAAAAACACTATGTTGAAGATTGATTGAAGATTGATTGACATAGAATACTGACATGCTGTTGTCAGGTATTCTAACCAAAACCCAATGTCTGCTTAGTGTCATTATGCTAACGTCCACACAATGATAAATTCTAACATCATTAAACGTTGCTTTTTTGTTGGATTTAAGTTGTGTTGGTAAGTAACCAATACCCAACGTCTGTTCAACGTATCATGCTAATGTCTTATTGACGTAGAATACTGACCTGCTGTTGTCGGGTATTGTAACCAAAACCCAACGTCTGCTTAACGTCTTTATGCTAACGTCCACACAATGTTAAGTTCTAACATCATTAAACATTGTTTTTTGTTGGTTTTAAGTTGTGTTGGTAAGTAACCAATGCCCAAGATCTGTTCAACGTATCATGCTAACTTCAAATTGACAAAGAATACCGACATTCTGTTGTCGGGTATTGTGACCAAAGCCCAATGTCTGCTTAACGTTATGATGTTAAAACGTCTACACAACGTTAAATTCTAACGCCATTAGACGTTGATATTTTGTTGGTTTTAATTTGTGCTGTTAAGCAACTATAATCCAATGTTTTCTAAAATTATTTTTTCATTTCTGAGGAATGTAAACACTATGTTGAAGATCTATTGGTAAGCCATCTTAAGTTGAAATATTGAAGTAGGTCCTGTGCAGTTGAATGGCCCAAGAACAGAGTCTGACATCAGTGGACCTTCCCAGAAACTCCATATATGGAGATAACCGTCACGTCCAGGACTGACGTCCTGGTCCCATATTTGGGCATAACTGACATAGGCAGCTCCATATGAGGAGATGTCTGACACTATCTGACATCACCACAGTGATGTCAGGGGCTACCCACAGAAGGATAAAACACGCTGGATGTCATGGTTGAAACCACTCTCTCCTCATCGGCACTAGACTCAGTCTTAACCTTCCAGAGTAGCCAGCATCGATCCAAGCAGGATTAGCTCACCTGACAACCCAGTGTCCTCAGCAACGCTCGAAGATCATCTTAACAGCCTCAGTGAACATTCCAGATCAGGAGAGAGTGACTGCAGACAAAATGGCTTCCCGTTTGACTGGTCAAGAAGAGGAACTCACCTGTCCCATGTGCCATGAGATCTTTAAACATCCTGTTCTGCTGTCATGCAGCCACAGCTTCTGTAAAGTCTGTCTGCAGAGATGGTGGACAGGAAGACCAACACATGATTGTCCTGTTTGTCGGCACGATGAACAGCTGGTGTGTCTCATGTGTCGTGCTTCAGAAAAACACACGAGACACAAGTTCTTACCTGTGGGCGAAGTGTCAAGGCGTTGCAAACAGAAAGTCCAGGAATTACTGAAGCCTTTGAAGGAGAAACTGGAGGTCTTTGATAAAGTTAAAACAAATTATTACCTAACAGAAAATCACATCATGGTTCAGGCCCAGAAAACAGAGACGCAGATTAAGGAACAATTTAAAAACCTCCATCAGTTTCTAGAAGAGGAAGAGAAGACCAGGATTGCCATTCTGTGGGTTGAAGAGACACAGAAGAGTCAGAAGATAAAGGAGAGGATTGAGAAGCTGAACAGAGTCATGGTGACCCTCTCGAATGCAATCCAAGCCGCCGAGGACCAGCCGAGAGCCAACGACCACGTCTCGTTCCTCCAGAACTACAAGACCACGATGGAAAGAGTCCAGATCACCCTGCAGGACCCCCGGCCAGTCTCAGAAGCACTGATAGACGAGGCCAAACACCTGGGCAACCTGGCCGCCAGAGTCTGGGACAAGATGAAGGACATTGTCTCCTACACTCCTGTGATCCTGGACCCCAACACTGCCCATCCAGGACTAATTTTGTCTGATGATCTGACCAGTGTGAGATATGGAGAGGTGCAGCAGCTTCCTGACAACCCAGAGAGGTTTGACACATTTCCAGGGGTTCTGGGTTCTGAGGGCTATAATTCAGGGTCTCACAGATGGGATGTTGAGGTTGGATACAATAGAGCATGGCGGCTGGGTGTGTGTGCAGAGCCTCACCCGAGGAACGGAGTCATAGCGGGTGAATACTGGATGATACAGTTCAATAAAGGAGCATATGGATTCTCCTCATCAAGGGTTGTCACTGTTCTCTCAGTGAAGCAGAAACCCCAGAGGATCAGAGTCCAGCTGGACTGGAACAGAGGAGAGCTGTCCTTCTCTGATCCTGATACCAACACACACCTACACACCTTCACACACACTTTCACTAAGAGACTCTTTCCATTCATTCTTAATGGTGATGGAATTCATGTTCCCTCTCTGAAGGTGTTACCGGGGAAGATCTTAATCTCACAGGAAAACCACGGTTAGAATGTGTTTTATTGAATATACGTATATTGATTTGGTATTGATTAGGGGTTCTTTGTGGTGATCAGAAGAGATTGTTTATTTAATGTATTATCTGGTATTCTCTGGTATTATACACAGACAGACAGACAGACACAGACAATATTGGTATTATGGTTATATTGGTATAAAGTTAACATTTGTAACTAAAATCTTTGCTTCTGGGGGGTCCCTGGCTGGAACAACATATTTTGAAATGGGGGTCCGTGGCCAAATACATGTAATTTTGGGGCTCCTTGACATGAAAAAGTTTGAGAACCACTGATATTATAGCAACATAAGTTTTTTCAAAAATACATTTTGTAGAATCGGCCTCAGGTCTGAATGGGTTAAACAAACACGTT
Organism: Gymnoscopelus braueri; assembly: GCF_963280865.1. NCBI lineage: Eukaryota > Metazoa > Chordata > Actinopteri > Myctophiformes > Myctophidae > Gymnoscopelus > Gymnoscopelus braueri. Next base: position 2,558,409 of record NC_137616.1, on the reverse strand, counting down.
TTTTATCACTATAAACTTAAGTATTTGAGTTCAACCAAACCTGTTTGAGCTCATCAAGATGACTATAGGAAATTAAAGTAGTTTCTTTGCATACCTTCATTTGGTCTGGTGAATAGCATGATTGAATGATTTCCTAATTAAACAAATGTGATTGGCAGTGGTGGAAAAAGTACTCACATTTTTCATTTAAGTAAAAGTATCAATACTGCAATATAGAAATACTCTGCTACAAGTAAAAGTCCGGAATTCAAAATGTACTTGAGTAAAAGTACAAAGGTTGTAGAAAACATTCAGGGCATATTTGCCAGCAATAGTCTATATATCGAGATCCCCATAGATGGAGACAATCGACCTGCAAAGTCGTCATAGAGACCTAAACGTGCCATATGTACGGAGTCTGACATCAGCGAACCCTTCCCAGAAACTCCATGTATAGACATAACCATCACGTCCAGGACTGACGTCATGGTCCCATATTTGGGCATAACTGACATAGGCAGCTCCATATATGGAGACGTCTGACACTATCTGACATCACCATAGTGATGTCAGGACCGCACTCCAGCAGTATAAGAGAGGCTCAACACACCTCGGTAGTTCAGTTCCAGCAGCGACCCCGAGCAACATTAACTAACAGAGAGAGAGAAGCATCAAGAGATTAACTAACAGAGAGAGAAGCATCAAGAGACTCCAGCAATAATCGAGCCTATAGCCTGACACATATTCTCACTGTGGCTTTCAGATTTGGATAACGAGCCAGCCGATAAGAGTATTTAAAAGGTATTGGCATCAACATGTACTTAAAGTACCAACAGTAAAAGTACTCAGTATGCAGAATGTCCCATTTCAAGTTTTCATTTGTATAAAAATATTGTGACAAGACCAGGAGACCTGGTTCTGCCAGACCCAAAATGAAGTCCTAGTATGTAACACACCTACAAACCACTTTATAACTGAAGTTCATGATGTCATGAATAGTTCGTGACGAAAGGGGACGTCACAAACCTTTTTTTGGCTGGGGCCGGAGGACAAATGACCCCTGCCCATGTATGGACGAAACAGATACAAAGCCTCATGTAAGCCCGACCCCCTTGAGTCTGGCAAAAATAGCAGATCTACAAGCTCACAATGCGTTGCAATGCGACGCATTCAGAGCTTTTAGATCTGCTGTTTTCAAATGGCCGAAATGTATAGGGCTGAAGTGGTTAATGTATGGTTTTAATAATAATTCAAATCTACAAAGTAACTAGTAACTACGTTTTCAAATAAATGTAGTGGAGTAAAAGTATAATATTTGGATCCGAGATGTAGTGGAGTAGAAGTAAAAGTATATGGAAATTGGAAATACTCAAGTAAAGTAAAAAAAGACCTCAAAATTGTACTTTAGTACAGTACTTACTGTAAGTAAACTTAGTTACTTTCCACCACTGCTGATTGGTGATGACTAACTCGAAGAATAAGCCTACTACTGCTACTCATAATGTTATCATTGTTGAATTCTCTTCCAGCTGCAACAGCCTCAGTGAACATTCCAGATCAGGAGAGTGTGACTGCAGACAAAATGGCTTCCCGTTTGACTGGTCAAAAAGAGGAACTCACCTGTCCCATGTGCCATGAGATCTTTAAACATCCTGTTCTGCTGTCATGCGGCCACAGCTTCTGTAAAGTCTGTCTGCAGAGATGGTGGACCGGAAGACCAACACATGATTGTCCTGTTTGTAAAACAATATCCGTTTAGCGCGACACACATACGCGGCCGTTGCGCGAACACAAATAATGTACATTTTGACACGTGCCTCCCCAACGTGCATACACGGCCGCGGAGGCGAGTGTTCTGTGTGTGCAACAGTGTAACGCTGTGGTGTGTGCAACAGTGTAACGCTGTGGGGCTGTAGATGCGACGCATGCGCACACACAGAGCCAGCGTGTGTGTCGCGGCTGGATTGGATGCGACGCATGCACAGTTTGATCGGGCACAGACGAAACGACCCAAGACACACGACCCAAGACGGACGGACAGACAGACAGAGGTTACTCAAATTATAGTATGATTTCCGGGTCGCGCCGCCCAATTATTAGTTACGTTACTGTTGGGCTGGGACGTTTTTCAGCAGTGGCGTAATTTACATAGGGTTGCTGGGTTAAAACGCGCCTCCCCCCCCCCCCCCGTTGACAAAACGGTGGGCCGGTTAGGAAAATCCCAGAGCTGAATTTTGGTCCCAGCACGCCCCTTCGATCGATCATGACCGACACATCACTATCTCTTACCCCTCATTTGACAGGCTTCTCCAGTCGACACAAGAAGGACCTGAAATCTCAGCCATACAGTATATGTGTATGTGTACCGTACATGAAAAAATAGAAAGAAGAAACTTAAATATGTACCATACATGGATCAAGTGCTGTTATCTTCAAAGTCCCATAAATCATTTTAGCATTATTTGCAACATTTATTTTCTTCATAATTTACGAAGCAGGAATAGTCTTGAAAAGGCCTGTCTGTGGAAGCCTGTGTCATCCAGAACATCATACCCAGGTGCAGTGTGAGTAAGTTGGCCATCCCACCCAAGACCCAAAATCACAAACCCACATCACACCCAGGTGTGACCCATCTTGGCTGGGGAGGAGACCCTCAAGCAATGTCCCAGTTGTGAGGGGTACGTGTTGCAGGCACGGAAACATAATGGATAAGAGATAGTGATGTGTCGGTCATGATCGATTAGTTCAAAAGAACTAGTTCTTTGCCGTGAACGTGAACGAGCTCGTTAACTTTCTGAAACTGTTACGTTCACGCTATCGTGCATGCCCCCCTTCCCCTCCCCCCGTACACAGGACGGGAGGTCGGGCTGTGCGTGCAACGTAAAAAAAACACTCCCGCGATAGTGTTTTACACTAGAAAATAGCGCTACTGAACGAGAACGTGGACGAATCATTTGAATGAATCATTTGAACGAATCATTGCCGTGAACGTGAACGAAATCGTTCGTTCACTGAAATTAACGTTTTTTCCCACCACTAATAAGAGAGTGTCTCCCTCTGGCTCCCTCTGCTTATATAATCCCTGTAGTTGTTGGGAGGGTCTTGACTTCCCATTTCCATCAAGTCATGTAGGGTAGTCATTCACGGCAGTGATTTAGGTTCAGGGACTTATAACTTTTCTACATTAAAGGGGAATTTCGCCCGACGGTTTCTTTTCTATGATGTTATATCCTAGGACGAGTGGTACAGTAAAAGAAATCTTAATTCCATAACGAGTCAACCGCAGCTAAAAACCTGAGACTATGGGACTTACACTAGATCGCCTATTTTAATCGTTTTCATTTTATAAACAAAATTTGGTGAGATCTAACCATTAGGCTCAGGTTTTTAGCTGCGGTTGACTCGTTATGGAATTATGAATTGTTCTACTGTTCCACTCGTCCTAGGATATCATAACATCATAGAAAAGGTAAGAAAACCGTCGGGCGAAATTCCCCTTTAAAGGACGACTTCACCCGTTTTCAACCTATCTTCATATAATTGGTCCTCACTAATCCTCATTATGATATGTCACCATTTTTGTCTACTCTGTGTCTCAGAGGAGGACTGTGGACAGTTCAGAAACCCACCAGTGACATCATCGATGGGGAATCCTAGTAGAAACTGCAGGCTTTCTATTCCTGGAAAGTTAGCATGGTATAATGGAATAAATTGTTCTCGTGTTAATAAAAGTGTGTGTGTGTGTGTGTGTGTGTGTGTGTGTGTGTGTGTGTGTGTGTGTGTGTGTGTGTGTGTGTGTTTGTTTGTTTTGTGTGTGCAATCAGATGTGTGTACAGGCATTTGGCCATTTTTGGAGTGTTGTAGAAGCACAGTTCTTAGGCCTACCCACACAGGGGCGATGTTTCACACACATTCACAGGTTCAGACAGGGAGGCTAGTGTAGTGCAGTCTGCTCAAATTAGGAAGGAAACAGAACAAAACTGTTTTCTGTGTGTATTTGAGATGAGAATGAGCTCTGTCTTGTGAGCCTGTGTGTAGAAACACAGTTTTGAGCTTATTGAACATGTGTGTGTGTAGGTGTCTGTCTGTTGCAGTTGTTGCTCTGTCTCTGATAGCATATCAGAGGAAAAGGAAACATCATCAGCGCTTTACAAGCTCACAGTGCAAAGAGGCAACAAGGACAGTTGTTGGATAATTATATGTTATATGTTTAGGGAAAGGAGCACTCCTGAAGTTAGTCCTGCATAGACAGACGACCGATACTGTCTGGTGACATCTCTACATTCAATGTTAGGGTTCAAACAGCAGTGAAAATGGGCGATAACAAACTACACACACTGCTTTGATAACCAATCCTTAAACCGTCCCAATATGAAGGACCATCATAAAGTCTTTGCATTGATTCTGCAATAAAACTCTGAATTGTTTCCATCCAGTTTTAGCTCCTACATCATGGGTTCTCAAAATGGGGTCCGGGGACCCCCAGGGGTCCTTGGGGGGGGGGTACCAGGGGGTCCCCCCAGCAAAAGTAGTTAATTTAGCATCACAGTAGTCTTCACCACTTTATCCATGGCTATTCAAAAATAGCAGATCTACAAGCTCACAGTGCGTCCCTTCGTGCCACGCTGCGAGCTTGTACATTTATCAAGAATCTTCTCTTCTGGGGGGTCCATGGGGGGGGGGGGCACAAAACCCTTTCACATGGGTGTCCACGGCCTAATATATATATACATGTGGGGGTCCTTGGCATGAAAAAGTTTGATAACTACTGGCCCATTAGAATGTCTCCAGACATATTGGTAGGCAGAGATCTCTGATCTATCCAAAAGCAGTCAGAACACATTCAAGTGGAACACAGAACATCACAACCAGAGAAAGATGAAGAACTCATATCAGTTCATGATGTCTGAGGAACCACAACAAAAATGTTATTATCATGCACTAAGATGCAACAATAAAGATATTGACTTGAATTTTGAATGGCTTGAGTGCACATCAGTTGTAAACATATGGACATCAGATGCATTTGTGCAGAGTGCAGTATGTAATACTTACATACTGTAGTATAGGGTTAGTGCTTTACGGGGTCCATTTGGTTCCATTTGTGCACTTTTAACCACATTAACTCAAAGTTTTTTTTACTATTCGTCACATGTGATGTGAAGGTATATTGGGTGGTTAAATTAACAATGAGGATTTGGCATATACATGTGCTTATGCGGAAGTCAGTGCACATACTGACAGATAACATGACAGATACATACATTAAGCTCATTCTACAGCATAATGTCTTTGACTCTTTTCATAACGGTGTTACTCCGAATCAGGTGCAAGATATATGGAGAACATGAACACTACCAACTTCTACAAGCTGACAAGGGAAACTAGACTCAGAGGGTATACATCGAGACAGAGCACTAACTAGACAAATGTGAACAAAACTGCAATCAACACATGATAGGTTGGAACTGAACAAGACACAGGTGATCACATTTGCTAATTACAGGACAGGTGAGATGAGACAAGACAGGCAAACAGTAACTTAGTAAAACAGGAAACACTAGGATGAAACTACAAAATAAAGGTACATGACTTAAATAAAACCTAAATACAACACAAGACAGGAAACCACATTAAGGGCGGATTCACACTATGGTCCCGGGTGCGCACCCCGGACCACATGGCAGATGTTGTGGTAGTGTGAACGTAGCGAACCGTTCCCCGTAACGCATCACCGTACCGTACCCGAAACCACCTGGGAAGGTAGTCTCGGGTCCGATTGCTGCGCGCTCGGGAACGGAACGCGGCAGTGTGAATCCATCCGTACCAAGAGAAGGAAGTGGACTGCTAATCATATATCATTTATATATTTTTACAATGACACATTATTTTAGCTGGGTTATACCTTCTCATACAGTAGTTCTACTTGAATGTTGACAAGAAATAATAATCCCGCTAGTGTTTGAGTAGCGCGAGCCGTGAAAAATAATAAACAAAAAACACATGTTTGGCGAACGTATATATAAGGATAAATATACCAAGGATTAGCCCGTGACGTCACTGCTAAAATACCAAGGATGTATCAGTGACGTGACTATCATATTGATAATAACAGAGACGCGAGAGAAGACGTTACATTTTGAGGTTTGAAAGACCAATGCACACACTGCTTTGGTTGTGTATTGTTGTTCTGTTATTATTATAACTCAAGACAACGTGAGGAACACAGTCAAACTTTATTATTCACTTTAAACTCTGACAAGTGACTTCTTCTGTAAATGACAATCTGTATCTCCCAAAGCCCCATAGTCAACAGCGCCCCCATGAGGCACATATTTACCATTACTGTTAAATGAAAATGGTCTCGAGTGCGTTAGAATCTTGGCCAATGTGAATGCTGGCCAGCTGGGAGAGGCCATTCGTACTCGGGAACGGTTCGATTCAATCGGACCCAGTCTGAATCCGCCCTAAGTCACTACAAACTAAACAAAAGCAGACAGGTCATGACAGAGGCAGGTGATCAAAGTGAAGGGAAAACTAATCTATTTTTAAACACACCAACATCATTTACAACATATCCTGTTGAATGATATCAACCCATATTCAAACACAATGTAACGTGGAGAGTTAATGAAACCTCATGCTATGATTTGTGTCTCCGTCCGGCCGTGTGTGTGTCCGTCCGTCCGGCCGTGCATGCATGCGTGCGCATGTGTCGCGCGGGTCCGGCCGTGTGTGTGTGTGTGTGTGTGTTTGCGTGTGTGTGCGTGCGCGTATAGGCTACTGTCTGTATATCCCCAAGTTTAAAAAATACTTTTGCCTGCGCACTTCACCGGGTATGGACTAGTTTTTTTTTATTATTGTAAGAACAATGGCTTCTATTTCAGCATGCTAAGTTTCCAGGAAGAGAAAGGCTGTATTTTTCTATTAATAGAGGCCTGCTCTTACCACCCACCCCCGACTGGATTTGAGAAGTATAAAGGATAAGTCCCCTCTTCACAGTTACACTGCCTGTTACCGTAGACCTACATCTGTTCAGTGGTGTAAAGTAACTAAGTACATGTACTCAAGTACTGTACTGAAGTGCAATTTTGAGGTATTTCCAATTTTCAGCACTATTACTTCTACTCCACTTCATCTCAGAGGTAAATATTGTACTTTTACTCCTCTGCAATTATTTGAAAACTTTAGTTACTAGTTACATAGTAGATTTAGATTATTATTACAAAACATACATTAACCACTTCAGCCCTATATATATACATTTCGGCCATTTGAATATAGTCGATCTACAAGCTCACAATGCGTCGCGATGCGACGCATTGTGAGCTTGTAGATCTGCTCTTTTCAAAAGATTTGTTTGCATTTCATACATTTGAAAACATTGTGAAATGGGACATTCTGCATAATGATTACTTTCTACTTTTGGTACTTTAAGTACATTTTGATACCAATACTTTTGTACTTTGTTTTACTCGAGTACATTAAATTACAGACTTTTACTTGTAACAGAGTACTTCTGCATTGCAGCATTGATAGTGTTCTTCTTCACAGTAACAGTGCATACTGTCTGTTCTCAACAGGCGGTCTTGTGTGAGGTGAGTGAACTTACTTGCTTTTAAGGTCCAACAATTCTTTTTTTTAATCATGGACAATCAAACTTGTGAACATTTTTAAATAGTTATTCTCTAGTATTCTTGGGTGTCCTTGTATTTTAGCTCAAAACTAGGCCTTTTTTCTGTTGTTTTTTTCTCTTCTGTTTTGTACCCTTTTGTAATGTTACGTGCTTTTGTAATGTTGCCTGTCTACGGATGGATATCAGTATTCTTTCTAAATCCAGTGTATTTACACTATAGTTTGTATGTAATGTTCATCAATGTGCACTGTCCCGTCCAACTAAACATAAATAAATAACATAAATAAAACATTATTTTTCAAACTAAATGTTTAAAGTGTAAAAGTATATAAACAGTGTGCAGAAATAGCTTTGTTTATTTCTGTATGGTTTAAGGTCTTCTTCTTATATGCAGATATAAGAGTCTACTCTTGATTACACTTGTAATGTAAATTCAATTTGTTTTATCTCTCTAAGCCTCATTAAGCTTTTTTTCCCCCCTGCGTTTCAAAAAAGATTATTAAATTTTTGTTCACAAGAATCACTGAAATAAGACAAAATGCTATTATTTAGACTTATTTAGAGATAGTGGGATAGTAAGGGCTTCAAGAAAGTGAAGTTGCTGGCAATCAGCATCGGAAAAAGGAGCTTGCTGGAACAAAAAACCACAAGCAACTCACCAGAGAGTGCAAAATTAGCTTCAAGAAGGGGAAGTAGCTGGGAATCAGCGAACAGAAAAAAAAACACAAAAGGGGGGGGGGGGTTTAGGCTCGACGAGGGATGAATGTCAATATAAACATGATTACATAATTTTATAATGTTTTTTTTAATTGCAAAATGCATTTAGAATACACTTTTCTCCTGTACATGCCCCGGATACAGTTATTAAAAGGTTTTATGTGGTTTCTAATACATTTTTTGCATAGTTCTTTTTTGCATTACTTAATGTAATGTAGGAAACTGTTTTTTTTCTGCAACCCAAAATGTCCAACTGACACAAATGCATCCATGACATTTATAACTAAAATTATCTTGCATAAACTTCAATGTGCATTTCCCTTTCTTTATACAGTAGGAGTGCACCATGGCATCCGTGACGTCACCTTCACCTACCAGTGCAGATTATTACGACACACCAGCTCCAAACATCACTAACGACCCTTCACCACCGTGCATTGACCAACCATGGTGCGTCACCTTGCTTGTAATACGTGTGATCATCTTCCTGCTCGGGGTTGCAGGCAACGGCCTGGTCATCTGGGTCATTGGCTTCAAGATGAAGCAGAAGACAATGACCACAACATGGTACCTCAGCCTGGCCGTCTCCGACTTCCTCTTCTGTGCAACGCTGCCTTTCCACATCCATCTGACAGCAACAGGATCTTGGATCTTTGGACTTTTCATGTGCAAGTTCACCTCCTTTGTCTTGTACCTCAACATATTCAGTAGCGTTTTCCTGATGGTTGTCATCAGTGTTGACCGTTGTGTGGCTGTTGTGTTTGTATTTTGGGCACGAAACAATCGTACGCTGAAAAGGGCAGCGCTTACAGTGGTCGTGGCCTGGCTCTTTGCGATGGTGCTGAGCATTCCCTCCTTAGTGGTTCGCGACGTTAAAACAGACGATGATCAGGTTACTTATTGCTACAACAATTATGGAATGCTACGCAGCGGCTCTATAGGTGTCCCTGTCTTTCGCTTTGTTCTAGGCTTCGTATTCCCTCTGGTTATCATCATTGTGTGTTATTCTATTATCATTGTAAGGCTACGGAACAACAGGATGGCCAGAACGGCCAGGACGGCCAAGCCCTTCAAAGTCATGACTGCCGTGATTGTCACATTTGTCCTCTGTTGGCTCCCCTACAACATCTTTATTTTACTAACCATCATCCCCGGTCTGACTGACTACGCATTTATTGACATTGGACTGTTTATATCAGTGGCTCTTGCGAGCGCAAACAGTTGCATCAACCCGTTCCTCTATGCGTTCATGGGCAAAGGCGGCAAGCAAAAACCGCAGAGTTCTTTGGTTTCAAAAATTGCAAATGCTTTCAATGAAGAGAAAAAGATCCACGGTGTAACAGATGTCCATGTTCTGAGTCCAACGTCCACCACCTAGAGACAAACAGGAATTTAGTCTATGTTAGTCTAGGATGGCTCAATGTAGAACAGGGTTTCTCAAAGTGGGTGCCGTCACTGCCGTGGCACCCTAGGGTGCCTTGACGCAAGTCCAGGGGTGCCTCAGTTTACTTTGATAATATTTGAAATGTATCAATGTCCCTTCCACTGTACTTGGTGCGTTCTTTTTCAGTCTACAGTACACCAAGTCTCTTCACAAAAAATAGCAGATATACCAGCTCCCGACGCGTTGGGAGCTTGTAGATCTGCTATTTTTTTGGTGAATGTTCCCCCCAGAATAGCGATGCTGGGGTTTAAGTGGTTAAACGCCAAGTGTAACAATTCTTTTCAATCTGTCCTAGTGGAAACTGATATTCTCTCAAGCTTTCCTCATGACATACTGTATCCTAGGAGGAAATATTTACATATTTGTGTAACATTAGTATGACATAAGGTGCTATAAAGTATCAATGTAACTCAGGGGTGCCGTGGATGAAAAAGTTATTTACAGGGGTGACCTGAGCCAAAAATGTTTGAGAACCACTGAGGTAGAAGACAGAGTGCAACATCTCTCAATGGGTCTGGTCTTTAAGATACTCAGAGGATCAATGGGTCTGGTCTTGAAAAGAGACCGCAAGGACTTTTTTTGGTTTGTTCCTTTTAGACAAAGTGACTGTACTTATGCTGTTTTTTTACATTTCTGTCTAATAAAATATTCAATCAATTCAATCAATCAATAAGATACTCAGAGGATCAGTGGGTCTGGTCTTTAAGACACTCAGAGGAACAATGCCCAGATATATACTTGTCAAACTACTTCTCTAGAGTGAGTGATGTCCGTGGTCATAACACCAGAACGAGATCATCTGACCTCGTTCTCCCAAAATTTGGCTCAAGCTTTGTTGAATTATAGGATGATTACAAATATTTCCTAGGGGAAATATAACTCCCTAGGTGGCGTAGTTGGCTACTAGTCCTCAATACCGCCCTGTGTTACAGCAGCATAGTAGAATGCATTCTCCCCCATTATGCATGTTTGAGACAAATTCTGGGGGAACGAGGTCAGTGGGTGCTGGGGTTCAAGTGGCTCAAATTAAATCAGTGTTATTGTTGTTAAACCTTTCCATTCAGACCATCAGCAAATATGTTAGACAAACCTCAAACGTCCCTCCACCCTTTTTAATTGCTCTTCCTTGTCATACAGGCAGTGGTGGAAAAACATGTTAGGGTTACCCTCAAAACCCTCAAAATGTTACGTGAGTAAAAGTACAAAAGTATTGGTATCAAAATGTACTTAAAGAACCAAAAGTAAAAGTACTAAAATGTTTGAAAGTGGCAAATCTACAAGCTCACAGCGCGTCGCGATGTGAGCTTGTAGATCGTCTATTTTCAGTAAATGTACTTAGTTACTTTACACCACTGCATACAGGAATGTATGTATTTATATTTAATTCATGTTCCTTGTGGAATATGGAACTGTGCTGACGCATCAGGATGTAGTGACACAGCATTCCTTTAAATGCTGCCATGTCCTTCATGCGAGGGGCGAACGGCTTTTTCCTAGCGACTTGCAGGCGAGGGGGCGGGGGGCCGGGTGAAGTCAAGGCACAGACGGCTGTGTGTGTTGTTGGTTGTTGACGGACAACAGATGCACGCTTATGAGAAACAACACAAATAAAACCTGGCAAAACATTTGCGTGCATTAGCGCAAGATGAGGATAAAGCAAACATTCAGTCTAAATGTCCAGTTCACAACTACTACTACTACTGTTGTATTTGAAACTTTAAATTTCTCTAAATATTATAAACTTTCACGACAGCCTAAGTACAAATATAATTTATGAAAAGGCTATTATAGGCTATAGTGGACTTCACTGAATGACTGAAACTTTTTTTTTTACTCTCTTGGTGTTTTGTTGTAGGGGATTATCTGGCACATGTATCTGTTATGAAAGAGTGAAATGGCTATAGTCCTTGGGAAACCATAAACCTACGTAGGCCTACATCTAAATGAGTTGCCATATTTACATTTCCTTACTAATTACAAATTCCTTAGATTACAAATCCTTATAAGCTATACATTTCTGGGATGCATAGTAGCGTGGCCTCCCAGCCCCACCCACCTCCTTGCCTGCAAGTCGCTAGGAAAACGCTGTTCGCGTCCTTCATTATCTGATCACTCAACACGTATCTGTTTGACTTTCTGTCAACAGTGCAAACAGCCTACCATCTGTATACTAATAACAACCAGAGCGCATAGCATCATCAATCTGGGAGTCTTTGACATGAAAATGTTTGAGAACCACTGTTGGGGTGTGTGTGTGTGTGTGTGTGTGTGTGTGTGTGTGTGTGTGTGTGTGTGTGTGTGTGTGTGTGTGTGTGTGTGTGTGTGTGTGTGTGTGTGTGTGTGTGTGTGTGTGTGTGTGTGTGTGTGTGTGGGGGAAAAAAAGTACTCACATTTTTGCTTAAGTAAGAGTATCAATACTGCAATATAAAAATACTCTGTTACAAGTAAAAGGCAAAATACTACTTGAGTAAAAGTACTAAAGTATTAGCATCAAAATATACTTAAAGCACCAAAAGTGAAAGTACTACAATGTTTGAAAATAGCCTATGACATAGGGCTGAAGTGGTGAATGAATGTCTTATAATATAATAATTTATATTTACAAAGTAACTAGCAACAAAAGTTTTCAAATAATTGCAGTGGAGTAAAAGTATAGGCTATAACATTTGCTTCTGAAATGTAATGCAGTAAAAGTACTGAACATTGTAAATACTCAAGTAAAGTAAAAATGCCTCAAACTTGTTCTTAAGTACAGTACTTGAGTAAATGTACCTAGTTACTTTCCGTCACTGGTGTGTGTGTGTGTGTGGGAGGTCCTGAGGCAGTCTCAGGCCCAGGGGCCATGGATGTTCATGGAGCACTGTGACTCATAGATATAGAAACGTAGATACCTCATTGGCTGCTGCAGTTCATGGGGGGGGGGGGGGGGGCTTCTAATGCATTCATGTCCATTGAAGCAGGCGGTCTCTCCTACCATTAAAATCATCACAACTCCCTGAGTTTTCAACCGATTTTTTTGCTTTAAAGTGTCATGGGTGCCAATGTCATCTGCTAGGTGTTGTTGCACTGTGTTTTATCAAGTTCAGAGTCAACACAGCACATCTACCGGGGGATTTTAGAGCACTTTGTGCTTCCGTACGTTGACATATATGGTCAGTTATGTACTGACCATATATGGTATTACTGTGCTTGACTGACCAGCCAACTGGCCTGATATATATACTCTATGGCAGTGGTCTTCAACAGGGGGTCCTGGACCCTTAGGGGTCCTCAGAGTTACTACAGGGGGTCCACCAATCATTTTTTTGTGAAAGGATTTTTCTTTTTTTACATTAACCATTTGAACCCTAGTGTCTCTATTCTGAGGAGAACTTATCCAAAAATAGCCGATCTGAAAATAGCCGATCTACAAGCTCACAACGTCTCACAGTGCAAGGCGTTGTGAGCTTGTAGATCGGCTATATTTGGCAAAGAGGTATAGGTGTAGAGGGGAAAAAGAGCAGACCAAGTAAAAACAAAAAAAAAGTTTAATCTGAAACACAATTTTATACAATATAGAGGGGGTCCCTACTTCATCTCTCTCTCAGCTAGGGGGTCCTTTGCCTGAAAAACGTTGAAGACCCCTGCTACTCTAAATAAGTGAAATAGCTTTTGGCCCTGTGTTGTTTAGTGGCCCCTCAATGTGTGATTTCAATTTTGAGTTGATGAATTCATGGTTTGGGGAATTTTGTGTAAAATAGGCCCCTCCTACAAAATTCGGAAGGCAATCATAGCCAATCGGAATGGAATATGAAAAATGTATCACATGAAAAGATTATCACTTGACAGTCCAGGGAGAATGCACAGTATCAGCAAAACATATTTGTTTTGAAGAAAATGCTGAATCTAGTTTTGTGCAAATGGGCTTGGCATCCAAGGAACCCAGGTCTAACCGGGTAATTTTCAAAGTTTGAAACTTCACAACATTCTGATAGGTGCGAGCACTCAAAAGATGTAGAGTAGTAGAGGAAGTAAAGTTAAAACAAGTTTTATCTATCAAAATGTTCGACACATGTTGGCATTTTTATAGGATAAAACTTGTTTTAAATTTACTTCCTCTCTTTTACATGTTTTAAGTGCTCAGATCTCCTCTTCCTTTTTAAGTCTATATTCCCACTGATCCTAGAAGCACCTTCAATACACTTTTAAGACACTTTTTATCTCCTGTGAGCACCCAGTACGTTGGCCTCTGTGTTTTTTCTTTGCAAATTCAAGGTATTGAAGAACCTTTGTTCTGTCAGATAACTCACGAATAGATTGAACCAATATTATAGACCCAATATATTGAGACAATATTATTGAATGAATCATACAAGTGTGGATGTAATATTTTATCTTGGCGTTCAGGCTCTGCTATATTTTTTTCTCCCTGCTCAGCACAATTCAGACAACCATCATTAAACCATTAAGAGCAGGGAGATAGATAGATCCTCGGAGCACAGGTCTCCGCCAGGTCAGGTAGGTTATTGTGGGCCAGCAATGTTCAGAATTTGCCAATCAAGATGGAATATAAAAAATCGGACGGAACCATCTTGATCACTTGACTATAGACGAATCCACTGATAGCTGCGGTGTCAACGCTCCGCACCGCGACACCGCAGCAATGGCCGCCTACAGGCAGCGCGTCTGTGGATTCGTCTATAGAGATAATGTGTACCGATGTGCATGATGTTTGGACAAAATGTGTAGGAGTAATATAAAAAAGAAAAATCGGCCTCCTGCTGGCGCTATAATAGGGCAATGTTAAAAGGGTGGCGTTTGTTCTTCAACGTAGTGCGAATGTGCGTGCAAAGTTCCACCGCATCGTACTGCTGAGTTCATGATTTGCGGCATTTTGTTCAAAACGGGCCACTCCTGCAAACTTTAGATGTCAATGTTAGCCAATCAGGATGGAATATGAAAAATCAAACAGATCCATCTTGATCACATGACTATAGAGATCATGTATACCGATTTGCGTGAAATTTGGATAAAATATGAAACTTAAATTCAAAATATGTGTTTTACATAAGTCGGCCTCCTGGTGGCGCTAAAAAAGGCTAATGTGAAAAATGCAGGGCAGATGTTTTTCCTTGGCCTCTAGGGAGTATGCGTGCAAAGTTTCACGCAGATAGGTGCAGTTACAGTTTAAAACGTAAATTGGCCTTTTATAGCGCCACCATAAGGCTGATTTGAAAATGTTCAAGTGGCATTTCTTCCTCGGCCTAGTGGGAATGTGCGTGTGAAATTCCACGGAAATCGCAAGCTGCGTTCATGATTTGAGGCATTTAGTTCAAAATGGACAAATCCTGCAAACTTTGGAAGCCAACCTTAGCCAATCAGGATGGAATATGGAAAATCAGACAGATCTGTGTTGATCACATGAATATAGAGATACTGTGTACCGATTTGCGTGATGTTTGGATAAAATCTGTAGGAGTAATATAAAAAAATTGGTTTTGCACAAATCGGCCTCCTGGTGGCGCTATAACAGGGCCATGTAAAAAAATGTGTGCACATTTTCGCAGCGACCGGGCCAACGGTGCCAGAGATTAGCAGATGGACACACACACACACACACACACACACACACACGGACGGACGGACAAGGGGTAAAACATACTCTCTCGCCATGCCTTTCGGCCTGGCGGAGACAATAACAACCCCCCCATGGGGGTTGTTATTAGCAGAGTCTACAGGTGGTGCTGGGGTGGTGGTTGGAGCAAACGCCGCATGACAACAAACCAGAACACACAAGCGGAAGGAACTCCTGATTCAAGTGACTTAAATACCCGCCCAATTGGACAGCTGATTGCCACGTCAGTGTATGACGTATGGATCTTGCATGACGCTGTAAACAGCCACATAGAATGAGCATGCATGTAACCTCTCGAGTGTATCTGCCAGAACTAACTTGCAAGCTACGTATAATTTGTGTTATGTTCTGGTGTCTTGAACTGGTAGGATTAAGCCATCTAATTATATAAAGGACACGTTAAGGATGGCATCCAAACTCTGAATAATGACATTATACTTTTTGTATTATTGTTTGAATAGGCTACAGTATGCAAAATTCTCCTGTGTAGTGTACTATGCACATTCTTAACCCCTGCGCTCCTCTGTGAGCAGCAATCAGATGGATGAAGCTGAAAACTGAAATTCCCCCGTAGGACCAAATAGGCCTATAATATGCTAATTCATGTGTGGAGAGGTTCAAACTTCAAGGGTTTTATTGTCACATGCACTTACAATACAGCTGACAACATGAAATTATCGTAATTAGAGCCTTAACGACAACACACACACACACACACACACACACACACACACACACACACACACACACACACACACACACACACACACACACACACACACACACACACACACACACACACACACACACACCTATCACAAGATAATCACAAGATAATCAATCAAAGTTCATTTCCTTGTTCAGTCACTCCTGTTTGCTAGACTGACATTCACTCCAGATAGCCTTTGTGACTATAACAAACTGAGAGACAAATATCAGTAAATCGATCAATAATTAGATCCATTAATAGACAGAGTAGTTGGATAACGTGGAAGATTGACCGTAAGACAAAGAGACAGACAGACAGACAGACAGACAGACAGACAGACAGACAGACAGACAGACAGACAGACAGACAGACAGACAGACAGACAGAGCTTTGTAACTGCTACAATCTGAGGTAAGAACAGCCACAGATCATACTTCACTCAAAAACAGAACGACTTCTTCTATAACTACTACTCATACTACATCTGGCAAAAATACATCTAACTTAATCTTTTTTTTTGGTCTCAGATCAGAATTGATATTCTCAAAATATTTTCAGTTGCACATAGAAGATGTGTCATTCTTCTGAACAAACGGCAAATTATAATGTACAATTGTCAACAGTTTCCACATTACTAATAACTTACATTGTTAAGTTATGTCATGTTGATCAAAATGTAGTTTATTGGTTCTATGTTGAATAGTTTTACTTCATTGCAAAAACCGTTACATGCAAAATGGTTGGAATCAATTATAACAATCTGCCCAGCATATCCTATACAGTTGCCATACATTTCTATCAGATTTTTTTAAATGTATTATGTGTCCTGAATTGATAAATAGCTGAATGTTGACTTTCATTAATGAAGGTAAGTATTAGGAGGTGTAGACACTTTTATTTTTCTTTGTGCTATGCATTGCTGTAAAACAATATCGTTTATTTTATTTTTTTCTGTAACAAAATGACATGATCTGTCAATAATTGACAGTAAAAACAGTAAATTTACACTGTACACTGCCATACAGAAAAGTGCAGCCTTGAGCAATTTTGCAGTTCTTCTCAATTGCTTGGATGCATTTCCTGAATCTCTAAACTCATCCCCAAATCTCTGAGTCAAATTCCCAAAACAGTTAAATCGTTTCTCATAACAATAGACCATCTGTGCAAAAGAAACTCGATAAAAATGATTACCACATGCGTTAAAATGTACTATGTCATTTAATTGCTAGATCAATTTCACCAAATGTATAGTGCCATATGATCATTCTGTAAATCCTGACACGGAAAATGCAAACTTTGCATGCAAAAGATTGTGTACATAATAGTGTTGCTGTATGTAAAAAAAATCACAGCATGCTCTGACAAAGTTTACAGTGATGCAGAGCTGTAATGTGCATTAGTGTGTTATTAGTATATTTTTCTATAAAGTCACTTTAATATTGGTAGTTTTTTGGGCTTGTTTCTAAAGTGTAGTTGCTTATTTTTATTAGGCTTTTTTCCTAATGTTGTTTAAACCAGTGGTTCTCAAATATTTTCATGTCCAGGACCCCCAAATTAACATGTATTTGTCCCCCCCCATCTAAAGATATATATATATTTTTTAAATAGCCAATCAACAAGCTCACAATGTGCCGCATTATCAATATCAGTCCTCTGTGTGCCCCTCTCCCTCCTGCCGACACTTTACACATTTCTATGTTTGTGAGTATTGTGTTCACACTTTGTACCTGTGGGATAAAATTTACGGCATGTATTTTCCATTATTCTTCAGTTGTGTGAAGGGAAGTTAGTTACTCACTCCAATCACCCATAATGTCTTTTGTACACAATGCTCATTGTACATAGTATTCAGAAAGCAATGAACAACTGTGTCAATCTTGGGAAATACAGAGACAATAATATGAAAACTGCATTTAGTGTTTTGCATTCTTTACAAACACAATGAGAAGTGAAATTGTGTTTTGGCCAATTGTCTTAATGTCCGGTGTTTTGAGGCACTGTAAAGAGAATGAGGTTAGAGTTTCAAGAAGTAACTTTTATTAAAATCTTGGCCATGTTACATCAGAATACACATACAGACTACAATGTTACATGTCTGAACATTTTACTGTCTTGTTTGTGGAGGGCGACAGTATACTGAGTAAAGTTGAATCCATTGCAAGCATTTGTTTTGCACCAAAACCACTCCTTGGGCTAAAAACGGCCATAGCCATCCTTGTCCAGGTATACTTTTTGTGTAAAAATCCCATTGAGATTGGGCTGTTTTTAGCCCAAGGAGTGGTTTTGGTGCAAAACAAATGCTTGCAATGGATTCAGAATCATAAAAACACCCTAGTTTGACCCCTCACATGCTACTTGAAACATAATTAAAATTTGATTTTTTTTGCCCTGCATGGAAATGCAGGGAAATGGTGGGTACGGGCGCGCTCCCACCAAGAGTTGGCTGGCCGCTGTTAAACGCAGGTTGTGCGCGGCCACAGTTTTTTGCAGCCAGTGGATTCTAAAAAACGGGAGTGTCGCGCCTGTCACTCACTTTCAGGAGCCTCCCCGTTGCCCGCACCGCCTGTGCCTGCTGCCTTGAGCACCATGTTGCTTCCTGAGTCTTGAGACAGTCCGCCTTCGACTCACCCGATTGGACAGAGGGAGAAAATCAGCGCCTGCCTCCAGCAGTTTTATGCTTAGTCGCGGAGAGCAGATAAACGCAAGGTCTGCGCGACTAGCGGAAAAATCTGCTCTTGCGTGAATCAACGCATTTGCATTGACAATGCATTGGCAGATTCTGCAAACAGCGGCCAGCCAACTCTTGGTGGGAGCGCGCCCTACCCCAACTTTCAGCAGCTGTCAAAAATTCTCCTAGGGAAACTGAATTTCAGTCTTTGTGAGATGTGTTACTAGACAGTAGACACCTTTACAAACACATTGGTGAAGATTTGTTTTGGTAAGGAATTTATTCCAAGATTGGAAATCTTTCAGCTAATATCCCCTGACTATAAGTTACATTTTAGTAAGTGTGCTTAGCAAGTGCTACGGGCTGAGGTGGAGTCTGAAGAGGTGAGTCTTCAGATTAGGGCAGAAGATTGGGAGTGAGTCTGCAGTTCTAATTGCAATGGGGAGTTCAGACCGACCGACAGACAGAGAATATACAGTGCAGGAATAAATATCAGAAAATAAATAAATGAGTGCAATAAATTAATTTCATTGGCTTACGCCATTTCCAATGTTACATCATCAAAATATTAGCTTTTTTTGTACGTCATAACCATAGATATAGAAACCTAGATACCTCATTGGCCTCTGCAGTTCATTGGAGCGACCTGTATCGCAGCCGCCATTTTGAGGAAGGCAAGCTTCCTGACTACTGGCCAATCACAGTGCGTCTTTTCCGGGACTTGGCAGAATCTAGTTGTATAAAAATATAACAGGATATTTTTCTCCAAAATGGCACCCGAGATACAGACGCCTCAGAGCCGGAGGAGGCGTCTACCTTTATGTCTAGGGTCATAACACCTCTTTAAGTGTCCCTGAGCAAGAACCTAACTGCTCCCCCATGTGGTCACTCTGATTAGCACACTTGCTGGGTCAAATGCAGAAACCATACCATTGACATCATTGGTAGGCAGGTTTGGTCATTTAAAAAAACTAAATGCATTAATGCAAGAACAATGGCTTCTATTATAGCATTGTACATTTTCCAGGAATAGAAAGCCTGCAGTTTCTGTTCACTTGGATTCCCCATCGACTGATAGGCGGGTTTCTGAAATGTCCACAGCCACCCTCTGAGACACAGACGAGTAGACAAAAATGGTATACCATTTTATCACAAGCATCAGTGAGGACCTAATACATAACAATAGGTTAAAAACGGGTGAAGTGCTCCTTCAAGTGATTGAGAAAAATGGGTAATATTACAAAGACTAGTATTACTGTTGCTACCACTACTACATCTACTATTTCTAAACATAATTAATTATGTTATTGTTGTTGTTTCCTCCTCTAGTATTCCTGGTGTAGAAGCCTCAGTGAACATTCCAGAACAAGGAATGTTAATGCAGACAAAATGGATTCTCGTTTGACTCGTCAAGAAGAGGAGCTCACCTGTCCCGTGTGCTGTGACATCTTTAAACATCCTGTTCTGCTGTTGTGCAGCCACAGCTTCTGTAAAGACTGTCTGCAGGAATGCTGGAGAGGAAGGGCAACAAAGGAATGTCCTGTTTGTAAAAAAAGATCCTCCACTAAGAATCCTCCTACAAACTTGGTGTTGAAGAACCTGTGTGAAAACCTGAGCGCCTCATCGGTGAGCTCAGAGGACATCTGTGGCGCACACAGGGAGAAGTTCAGACTCTTCTGTCTGGACGATGAACAGCTGGCGTGTCTTGTGTGTCGGGACTCAGAAAAACACGCCGGACACAAGTTCTTACCTGTAGACGAAGCATCAGGGCATTGTAAACAGAAAGTCCAGGAATCATTGAAGCCTTTAAAGAAGAAACTGGAGGTCTTTGATAAAGTTCAAACAAATTACAACCAAACAGAAAAACACATCAAGGTTCAGGCCCAGAACACAGCGATGAAGATTAAGGAACGGTTTAAGAAACTTCGTCAGTTCCTGCAAAAGGAGGAGAAGGCCAGGATCTCTGCTGTGAGGGAGGAAGAGACACTGAAGAGTCAGGAGATAAAGGAGAGGATTGAGGAGCTGAACAAAGAGATGGCGTCCCTCTCAGATGCCATCCAAGCCGACGAGGACCAGCTGAGAGCCGGCAACCACGTGTCGTTCCTGCAGAACTACAAGTCCACGATGGAAAGAGTCCAGCTCACCCCTCAGGACCCACAGCCAGTCTCAGGAGCACTGATAGACGAGGCCAAACACCTGAGCAACCTGACCTTCAGAGTCTGGGACAAGATGAAGGACATTGTCTCCTACACTCCTGTGATCCTGGACCGCAACACTGCCCATCCAGTATACACCCTGTCTGATGATCTGACCAGTGTGAGAGCTGTGAAACATGGAGAGAAACAGCAGCTTCCTGACAACCCAGAGAGGTTTGATCACTATAAGTATGTTCTGGGTTCTGAGGGCTTTAACTCAGGGTCTCACAGCTGGGATGTTGAGGTTGGAGACAATATAAATTGGGCTCTGGGTGTGTTAGCAGAGTCTTACCAGAGAAAGGGAGAGAGAGAGGGTGCATACTGGAGGCTAGAGTTGTTTAAAGGTCAATACAAAGCATTCGGGAAAGTCACTCCTATCACTGTTCTCTCAGTGAATCAGAAACCCCTGAGGATCAGAGTCCAGCTGGACTGGGACGGAGGAAAACTGTCCTTCTCTGATCCTGATAGAAACACACACCTACACACCTTCACACACACTTTCACCGAGACGCTCTTTCCATTCATTAGAACTTTTGATGATAAGTCTCTGAATGTGTTACCAGGGAAAATCTGTCACTCTCTATAGATCTATAGATAGTGTTCAATAAAGATCCTATTGAATATATTGATCTGGTATTGATTAGGGTCTCTTCATGGTGATCAGAAGGGATTATTTATTCATTACTATTAATTATCTGGTATATTATCTAGTACATTATCTGGTATTACAGACAGACAGACAGACAGACAGACAGACAGACAGACAGACAGACAGACAGACAGACAGACAGATATAGATATTATTTGATTTGATTTTATAATTTATCATTCTGTTTATAATTAAGTTGGTATTATGGTGGAAGGTCTTATATGATTATTATTGATACTTTAAACATGTTTTACATTGCAGTGTTTGTCATATCATATATCATATTGTGTGGAAACCTTGTATGTCCAAAACCATACATTTTATGGAAATGTAACGGAATTTTTGAAAAATAGTGAAAATAGAGAAGATCTACCAGCTCACAATGCGTCACAATGCGACGCATTGAGAGCTTGCAGATCGCCTATTTTCGCTACTTTTGCTTGACACTCTTATGATAAAGTAGGGCATTAAATGACGAAAAAAGATAAAAAGTTGACATTTGGACATACAAGGCGATATTGTTCAGTATTGAATTACATGTATATTGGTATTATAGTGGCATGTAGCCTACTTTCATGTAACACATACAAAATGTTGAATATTGAAACATGTCTGATGTGATTATTATTGATGACATGCTGTTAGTTCATAGTGTTCATTTATCAATCAGTTTAAAACAGGGACATCCGGGATGTAACAATATATGGTGGCATAAATTATTGTGATATTAAAATATGACAATATGTATCGACAAGACAAAAGTCTGTATCGCAATAATTATTAGTTTGCTGGTGAAAGTTACAGGAGTGGATATGGTGTGAGATATGAAATGTGATACAGTGAATGTGGTACAGTACGTGCGCCCACTGCACCAGGTCAGAGCAGGGCCGGATCAGGCTTACTTTCAACACCTAGAATTGTCATTATTTTGAGTTCGGCTCAATCAAAGATGCAAACTATTATCAAAACAAAAGCACTCTAATTGTATTAATAATCACAGCAGCAACAGAAGATTTAAACACATAAATATGTCAATAATGAGCCTGAAACCAAATTAAATCTATAGATCCCACATGGGAGCTTCCCACTGTTTGTAATCCATAGCTAACTTTGTCTCAAATACCACTCAGTGACCAGTCTATGTATGGTCATAATAATACATTATTAATGCATTGATACAATAATATATCAATTTAAATGTATCAATTCACGGTATTATCTATACTGTACGTATTTCTTTCTGTTATTCGTATGTGACCTATAAACAGTAAAGCCTGTTTTTAGCCTGTAGCCTAAGTATGGATGAAACCCACCACCTTCACACACCTTTTATGAGACAGCATTTTAAGCTGTATCAGCCAAAGGCATAACATTGTGATAGACATTGGCAAGGGGGAAAAAAAGTTGTTAAAACAGCCCAATCGCCTCGGTCATTAACAACCTGTCAGTATAGGATGTCTGTAACAGTGTGCTAATGACATTAGATAGGGTGCTTTAAAGCCTCACATAAACTGTTCGTACACCAGGCCTTACTGTAGTGAGTGACCTGCTATGTACCACCAACAACCGGTTGTTGTAAAGCAGAGGTGGGCAACCATGGATTTAATATCAACCTGTCGATCCCGAGGGGCTTTTTGGTGGTTCACGAAGATCCTTTTAAAACCTATAGACAAAAACATCCACTGTCCAATCACGCTCAGGATTGTTCATTTGAATGTGAACGCCAAAGCATCATGTCAGGGATGTGGTGCAGTGTGAAGTTGGCCTTCCCACCCCAAAATTGCATTATAAAACAAAATGCCAGACGCCAGCATATCAATGGTCCAGGGGTGTTACCGGTTTATAGGCTACTGCAATTTGTCAACCAGAACTAATGAGACAATACAGTTTGGGAAATATGATTTATTAATTTGTAGGTCTATTTGTCACATCAGCAACAACTATGCAGTGATGGTGAAGAAAAGGAACTTGAAAAGACACTTTATGACAAACCACAAATCATTTGACAGGCTTCTTCAGTCGAGACAAAGGAAGAAGGAACTGAAATCTCAGCCATATATGTGTATGTACCGTACATGAAACTAGATAAAGTGCTACCATCAGTATTTTAAGTATGTTTTTGTCTCATCATCAGCAACAACTACACAGCGATGGTTAAGCAAGGGAACTTGGAAAGACATGTTCTGACAAACCACAAATCATTTCACTGCAGTTTTCCAGCAGACAGTGAACTAAAAAATAGAAAGAAGAAACTTAAATATGTTCCATACATGAGACTGGATCAAGTGCTGTTATCTTCAAAGTCCCATGAATCATTTTTGCATTATTTGTAACATTTTTTTTCCATAATTTACGAAGCAGGAATTGTCTTGAAAAGGCCTGCATGGAAAAGGCCTGTCTGTGGAAGCCTGTGTCATCCAGAACATCATACCCAGGTGCAGTGTGAGTAAGTTGGCCAGTTGTGAGGGGTATGCGTTGCAGGCATGGAAACATATGGATAAGAGGCTCCCTTTGCTTTTATCAACCCTGTAGTTTTTGGGAGGGTCTTGACTTCCCATATCCATCAAGTCATGTAGGGCAGTCATTCACTGCAGTGATTTAGGTTCAGGGTCTTATAACGTTTCTACAATAAAGGACGACTTCACCCGTTTTCAACCTATCTTCATATAATTGGTCCTCACTAATCCTCATTATAATATGTCACAATTTGTGTCTACTGGATCTGAGTCTCAGAGGAGGGCTGTGGACAGTTCAGAAATCCACCAGTGACATCATCGATGGGCAATCCTAGTAGAAACTGCAGGCTTTCTAGTCCTGGAAAGTTAGCATGATTTTTTTTTTTTTTGCTTTTTTACCATTTTATCATGAGCATTAGTGATAATTTCTACACTTTTTGGGCAGAAGTCGGAAATACGGAGTCGGCGAGACGGAAATTATTTTTATTTACTCCACAGTGCCCTCTACAGATCTGGAGAATTGAACTTACCATTAACCCTCGCTGACATATTTTATTTTCTGCCCAAAAAGTGTATTTTACAGAGTAGGTGGGGTGCTGAGAGGCTTCCCACCTCCGAGAATAGACTTTCAACAACACAAAACAGCCTTTGCTTCTGTGAGTAGCAAAATGGTTTTGTTTATTTTCACTACTCTTGAGCACTCGCAGGGCAGTGGAATTCCTTGTACAAGCGCAGAGCGAGGGGTCTTCCAGGGCGTTAGAGGGAACTCACTAACGCTCTGAACCAGGGCTAGAAGCAGCGCAGCCCTACCCAAAAGAACAGATCTGCAAGCTATAGACACGGCATGTCGCAGTGCGTTGACAGCGTGTGTG
>NC_137616.1:2095970-2530970 GCF_963280865.1 Gymnoscopelus braueri | reverse complement strand
AAATAGGAATGCCAGGCTTAAAGTGATTGATGTAATCGTTTAATAAAACTATTCAATTTTAATATTATCAAACATAATGTCAAACATATCAGACAGTCTACATTTTCCAAAAGGAAATGCATGTGTTTGACCAGATACAGGGATAAAACATATCCCTACCAGCCATTTATCCATGAAGCAGATAGTAGAGCTTAATCTAAATTTGAAAACATTTACTATTTCTATAAGGGACATTCATAGATAGAAAGATTCAAAACAGAAGCCAAATCATGAATTTAATATGAGATGTTATGACCCTAAATCCCCACTTATCTGGTCTGAGGCCTTTTGAGTTTGACTGAACACGACCAATACCTTCCCCTCTCCTCCAGACGGCGCCAATGTCCTCAAAGAGAGACTTCCCAAAACCTTGGTTGACATTTTAAAATACATTTATGTAATTCATCACTCAATTTATCACAACGCGTTGTGTGCACGACACATTGTGAGCTTGTAGATCGTCTGTTTTCAACACATGCAAAGGTTGGTACTGTAGCAGTGGTGGAAAGTAACTAAGTAGCCTACTAGTTACTACTTAATGTACTCAATTACTGTACTTTTTTGGGCAAATATTGTACTTTTGCACCACTACAATTATTTGAAAACCTTACTTTCTAGTTACTTTGTAGATTTTGATTATTACAAAACATACATTAACCACTTCAGCCCTATATACATTTTGGCTATTTGAAAATAGCCGATCTGCAAGCTCACAATGCGTTGCGATGCTACAAGCTTGTAGATCTGCTATTTTCAAAAGATACATTTTATACATTTGAAATGTTGTGAAATGGGACATTCTGCATAATGAGTACTTTCTACTTTTGGTATAGGCCTACTTTAAGTACATTTTGATCCCAATACGTTTGTACTTTTACTCAAGTAGGCCTGTATTTGTTATTCCAGACTTTTACTTGTTAGGGCACGGCCACACCAAACTATGGTTTCCCGCTGATAAAGTTGTGCACCGCCGACAGTTTTTTGCAGCCAGTATGGTATGGCATGTACCAGCAGGCTTAAAGAGTGCATAAACGCAAGGTGTGCGCGACAAGCGGAAAGACGCGCAAGACCATCAAACCACGCCATTCTCATTGAAAAAGGCAGATTCCGCAGATTCCGCCCCATAGGTAAAATAAAAGTGCGGTGTGACCGTGCCCTAAAAGAGTATTTCTACATTACAGTATTGATACCTTTACTTAAGTAAAAAGTACTTTTACCACCACTGGTTGGTAGCATGAGTAACATTTACTCAGTGACATTTACTTAAAGGACCACTTCAGCCATTTTCAACTTTCATCTTGCTCATTATGATATGGTAAAATGTTTGCCTACTCACTCTGCGTCTCAGAGCAGGGCTGTGGACACTTCAGAAACCTGCCTACCTGTGACATCATCGGTAGGCAGGTTTGGCCATTTCAAACAAGATTTTAAAATGTTTTGTTAATTTTTTTTTATTAATGCAAGAACAATGGCTTCTGTTATAGCATGCTAACTTAAAAATAAATAAATAAATACCAGATGACTATGATGGAACAGGAAGTCCAACAAAAGGATAATGGAGGTCAAACCATGATGAGCCTCGTGTTTTATCTGGCCATATTTAATCACATAATAACCACAATATACATACATATTAATGATCAATATGATTCAAACCTGAATGATAAATAATACACAGAAAATAAAAGCATGTTTTTCAATAACATCAATTCATTTCAAATCGTGTTATGATACCAATTTATGATTATACAAATTTAATTAGAAACTGACTGATAAATGTACAATGTGAAATAAAACCATGTAATCAATAATACTCAGTTAATATCAAATCATGTTATATACACATTTAATTAGAAACTGATAAATGTACAAATGTACAAATAAAAGCAGGTTGTCAATAATCTTTCTATCTATCTATCTATCTATCTATCTATCTATCTATCTATCTAATTAATACCATAGTAATTAAAAACTGGATGATATATCAATTAAATAATCACAGTTAATTCAAATGTATAATTGATGGCCTGCCATAAACATTCCCTTTTGATCTGGAGAGCACTTAAGCAATACCATATCAATATATCCAATAGGCTTTTATTGGATGCTATAGACATTCTAACTGTTGTTTTGCACAGAGGCACAGATCTTCCCGGGTAACACCTTCAGAGACTTACCACCACCATAACGACCACTATAAATGTATGGAAACAGTCTCTCACTGAAAGTGTGTGTGAAGGTGTGTAGGTGTGTGTTGGAATCGGGATCAGAGAAGGACAGCTTTCCTCCGTCCCAGTCCAGCTGGACTCTGATCTTCTGGGGCATCCGGTACATTGAGAGCTCAGTGCTGGACCCCGATGAGGAGAACGCTTGATACTTGCCATTACTGAAAAATAACATGCAGTATCCGCTCCCCATTTTTCCTTTCCTCTGAAAAGACTCCGCTAACACGCCCAGCGACCAGTGTCTATTGTGTCCGACCTCAACGTCCCAGCTGTGGGTCCCCGACTTAAAGCCCTCAGAACCCAGGACCCTCGCGTAAATGTCAAACCTCTCCGGGTTGTCCGGAAGCTGCTGCCGAGCGTCTCCGTATCTCACGCTGGTCAGATCATCGGACAGGACGAGTCCTGGCCATGCGGTGTTGGGGTCCAGGATCACAGGGGTGTAGGAGACGATGTCCTTCATCTTGTCCCAGACTCTGAAGGCCAGGTTGCTCAAGTGTTTGGCCTCGTCTATCAGTGTTCCTGAGACTGGCCGGGGGCAGTGTGGGGTGAGCTGAACTCTTTCCATCGTGGTCTTGTAGTTCTGCAGGAACGAGACGTGCTCGACGGCCTTCAGCTGGTCCTCGGCGGCTCGGATTGTATCGGAGAGGGTCACCACGTCCTCGTTCAGCTCCTCAATCTTCTTCTTTATCTTCTGACTCTTCTGCGCCTCTTCCTTCCTCAGTGCAGAGATCCTGGCCTCCTCTTGCTCCTGTAGGTACCGATGAAGTTTCTCAAACTGTTCCTTGATCCGTGTCTCTGTGTTCCGGGCCTGGATCTTGATGTGACTTTCCGTTTGCTCGTAATTTGCTTTGACTTCATCAAAGGTCACCAGTTTCTCCTTTAAAGGCGCCAACGATTCCTGGACGTTCCGTTTGCAACGCCCCGACGCTTCGTTCGCGGTTAAGAACTTGTGTCCGGCGTGTTCTTCCGAATCGCGACACGCGAGACACGCCGGCCGTTCGTCGTCCAGACAGAAGAACGAGAGCTTCTCCCCGTGCGCGGAGCAGCGGCGGTCGGCGGAGGTCGGTGACGCAGGGCTCTGGGAGGGGTTCTTCTCCTCCAAGAAGTTCTCACACAGGTGCATCACTACCAGGTTTGTGGTGGGTTGGTCCCTGGAGGACCTTTTGTTGCAGACTGGACATTCCATCGTCGGTTTGGACTTCCACCATTCCTGCAGACAGGCTTTGCAGAAGCTGTGCATGCACGACAGCAGAACGGGATGTTTGAAGATGTCGTGGCACACTGGGCAGGTGAGCTCCTCTTCCTGACGAGCCAGACTGGAGGCCATGTTGTGCCATTCCATCTTCTGGTCTGGAACGTTCACCGAGGCTGTTTACACCGGGAATACTAGAAGAGAAAAACAACAATAATAACAATAATGAGTAGCAATAGTACCAGTGTAGTAGCAGTAGCCAATGGTTTAAAGTAACTCAGTAGGCCTACAGTTACTCAACTACTGTAGATCTGCTTTTTTACATTTGAAAAGGTGTGAACATTTTTCAACATGGAAACGATTATGCAAAAATAATTGCGATTATCTCAAATAATTGCGATTACACGATTATGTAATAATTGTGACAGGCCTAGCCTCGGGCCTCGGCAGATTTGGTCTATATATTTCAGCCATTTGAAAATAGGAGATCTACAAGCTCACAATGCGTCGCAATGCGACACAGATCTGCTATTTTCAAAAGATTTGTATGCATTTCAAAATTTGAAATGGGATATTCTGCACAATGAGTAATTTTACTTTTGGTACATTTTGATACCAATACATCAATTTTGAATTCTGGACTTTTACTTGTAACTGAGTATTTCTACATTGCCGTATTGATACTATTCTTTAAGTGAAAAATGTGAGTACTTTTTCCACCACTACACTGCTGAAATAACATGCAAACAAAACAAAATCTAGGTTGTTGATTACCTGGTATCTTATAAATTGTAGTAGTCCTACTATTTGTAGCGGTTGTTGTTTAAACACAAACAAAATCACCTGTCTGTTCTTACCTCAGTGGATATCGTCTGTATCTTGCAGTCGATCTTCAATTAATCAGCCTGTTAATTCATCTATTGACTGCTGATGGTTATTTTGTGTCAAAGTCTCTCTGACTGACGAGTGAATCTCAGTCTGACGAAAAAGCTGAGTGACTGAACAAGGAAATGAACATAGATTCATGTCTTCATGATGGCAGGTGAGAGTGCGTGTGTGGGTGTGTGAGAGAGAGAGGCAGGAATGAACACACACACACACACACACACACACACACACACACACACACACACACACACACACACACACACACACACACACACACACACACACACACACACACACACACACACACACACACACACACACACACACACACACACACACACACACACACACACACACACAGTCTTAATTTCATATTTACATTTAGTTTTTATATGATGTACATTTTATTTTTCCGTTTTTGTCGCATTCCTAAGCCAATAATTTGATGACCAGCAGACCGGTACGCAGCGGTTCCGGTAGGAGACACAAAGGAGACTCTTTGTGTCTCCTACCGGAACCGCTGCCGGTCATCAAATTATTGGCTTAGAAATGAGACACAAACAAAAACAAAATCCATGAATTCAAGTCTCCATGGGGTGATTAATCGATAGAAAAAAGTCATTTTGGGGGTGAACTATCCCTTTAAGACAGTTTTTTTCTCCTTCGAGCACCCGGTTGGACTCTTGCTATTTCTAAGCTATTCTTTTGTTTGTAGCTTCAATACTTCTGTTTCCCATTGAGATGAACAGGCCTTTTATGTTGACGAGGAAGTCCTGGAAGATTACTGTGATTCCAGCTGACACAATAAAAACATCACTGACGCGCGTCAACTTGGTCAGATTAGTTGTTCACATTGGGCGAGAGAACCAGCCAGCTGGCCTAGTGGCAGTGGTGGGAAAAGTACTCAAATGTTTTACTTAAGTAAAAGTACCAATAATGCAATGTACTCCGTTACAAGTTAAGTCCGGAATTCAAAATGTATACTACAAAAATGTACTTGAAAATAGCAGATCTACAAGCTCACAACGCGACGCGTTGTGAGCTTATAGATCGGCTATTTTCAAACAGCCTAGGTATAAAATAGGGCTAAAGTGGTTAATGTATGTTTTATAATGTAATAATTTATATCTACAAAGTAACTAAAGTTTTCAAATAATTGTAGTGGAGTAAAAGTACAATATTTGCCTCTGAGATGTAGTGGAGTAAAAGTAAAAGTATAGACAATTGGAAATTCTCCAGTAAAGTAACTAAAAAATGTACTTAAGTACAGTACTTGAGTAAATGTACTTAGTTTCACCACTGCCTAGTGGTTAGAGTATCCACCCTGAGATCGGGAGATCGAAGTTCGATCGACGGGTCATACCAAAGACTATAATAATGGGACCCAATTCCTCCCTGGTTAGCATTCAACATCAAGGGGTTGGATTGGGGGTAAATCCCCAACGCTGGTTTCAATGGTCCACTTGAATGAAGCCTCCATTGTGGCTATAGCCTTGAAAAGAAACAATGGTGTGGTTGATGACGCAAGCGCCTGACAGCGTTCACAGTGTGACAGGGCCTTTAATGGAAGACTGGATAAATAAACACGACAATGAAAACAGATAGTGACTTAATAATGAAGAGCATGGTGGTATTTGAAGGAATACAGCTCATTTGTAGTTGTAACCACCGTTGCCAGATTTTGAAAGAGAAACAGCTAGGCGGCCAGGTCTACGAAAACGAGCCCAAATGAAGCGACCAGTTTTACCTCTTGAACCCTATATACGCATCAACTATTTGAAAATAGCTTGTAGATCTGCTATTTTCACGAGTACCTCATGGTACCTGCAGGTACTTACCGCACTGTTATGTCTTAACTCAGGTACTTACCGCACTGGATACGGTACTAATAGGTAATAGGTAGATACTTTGTTTTGATTCATCTCTCTCCCCCTTGCCCCCCCCCCTTTTTTTTTCTTCTACCCTTTCTCTTATGGAAGAAACAAAAACAATGGAGCTTGCACAAAAAAAATACGTTCCACCCACTGTTTTACATCCTGTAAACATGTGATTTGACAATAAAGTTGATTCTGAAAAATGTGGTTCCATGTCCTGAAACTGCCTTATTCATTATCAACGGCTTCTGGTGATTAGTAGTTTTCGTTCCCTACCTATGTTGAATACACTTATTGTAAGTCGCTTTGGATAAAAGCGTCTGCTAAATGACTGTAATGTAATGTAATGTAATGTAATCAACCCATTAGACCTGAGGCCGACTCTACAAATATCTTCTAAAACAGTTTTCTGAAACACTTGTTGCTATAATATCAGTGATTCTCAAACTTTTTCATATCATCAAGGACCCCCAAAATGATATGTATTTGGCCGCGGACCACCGTCTCAAAATATTTAGTTCCAGGGACCCCCAGAAGCAAAGATTTGAGTTACAAATGTTTGCGTAAAATATAAATATATATATATATATATATATATATATATATATATATATATATATATATATATATATATATATATATATATATATATATATATATATATATATATATATATTCAAAGAGAAATGTTCACGATTCTTCAAAAATAGCAGATCTACAAGCTCATAGCACGGCACTCTGTGCCGCGCTATGAGCTTGTAGATCTGCTATTTTTGAATAGCCAAAGAAAGCTTAAAATGACACACTTGCGTTCCAGATCTTAACATGTTTGTATATATTATGCTGTGGGGTTTAAAACTTTTTGTAAGTGATTGTATATATATTTCGAAAATCGAATTCAAAATATTTTAAATTATTTTATAATTTATTTTAAAGTAACAGTTTTGGACTTAAGAGATTTCCACCCGACAGTTACGACAACTGAAAACACCTGAAATGACACCTGTAGCCTACCTAAAACCGCACATTTACACCGAATAGGGAGATGACAAGGAAAAAAACGACAAAAGTTACACAGAAAAGAAAATGTGTCTTTATTAAACACAAGAGACGATTTACAAAACTGACTGGAGGCGCAGTAGGAGCAGAGGCCACATGTTAAAGGGATAGTTCACCCAAACAATGACTTATTTTCTATCGACTACACACCCCATGAAGCCTTGAATTCATTGAGATTTTGAAAGTTTTTGTCGCATTCCTGAGCCAATAATTTGATAGCCTCGATCTCCAGGCTTTTATTGTTTAGTTTTGCTAAAAAATAAAAGCCTGGACCAGCGCGTCGGTGTACCCGGTATAGGAAGTGTTTCATTTCCCCAACCAACCAGAGTGCAGTGGGCGTCGCTCGTAATGTTGTGTTGACGGGGTGGGGGCTGACGGACAGATCGGTGAACCAATGGGATCAGGCGCATTTTCTCCGCGCTGATTTTAAACCCGCCCCTCTATACACGAAAGCAGGAAGGCTAGTGCAGCCTAATAATTTGATAAACGGCGGAGTCTCAATGGAGACTCCGCCGGTCATCAAATTATTGGCTCAGGAATGCGACAAAAACAAAACAAATCTCCATGAATTCTAGGCTCCATGAGGTGAGTAATCAATAGAAACAAGTCATTTTGGGGGTGAACTAGCCCTTTAAGGCTGTGTGTTGCTGCGTTTGCTCGGTGGATCTCTGTAAAGAAGATCCTCCACCAACTGTTTCACCGCAGACGTGTCATCTGGATCTGTGAGGGGGGAAAAAGAAACAGGAAAACACAAATGTGGAAAAGATTTTTGACATGGGACAGCTTGTTGTGGAGGCTTCTGAGTAAAGGGTGGAAAAAAGTACTCAAATCTTGTACTTAAGTAAAAGTATCAATACTACAATGTAGAAAGTCCAGAATTCAAAATCTACTTGAGTAAAAGTACAAAAGTATTGGTATCAAAATGTACTTAAAGTACCAAAAGTGAAAGTACTCATTATGCAGAATGTCCCATTTCAAGTTTTCAAATGTATACAAATCTTTTGAAAATAGCCGATCTACAAGCTCACAATATGTCGCATCGCGACGCATTGTGAGCTTGTAGATCGGCTATTTTCAAATGGCCGAAATGTATATAGGGCTGAAGTGGTAAAATGGATGTTTTCATAATAATAATCAAAATCTACAAAGTAACTAGTAACTAAAGTTACTTTACACCACTGCAAGATACCCACGGAGCAAGCCGAGATAAACCATGCAAGGAGCAGGGTCAAAGAGGTCCATATCATGCAAGCTGGCATCATAGACGGTACTGAAACCCCATATAAGGTACCACGTAAGCTCCATATAGGGTCAAGTGAAGGGGAGGTGACATCAGCAGTATGACGCGGCATCTCTGAGGGAACGCTACAAGATGCGCGTTACTAGATTCGGGAGGTATTTCAAGCAAGAAAACACTGAGAGGCATCTGTGAGTGGCCAATAAGTTCAAAATATTTCAGCTTTCAGCTAGCAAGAGAAAAAAACGCCCCGCACGTGAAACGCAGCGCGAACGCAAAAATAAACGCTGAAGCACTTCGTCGTCACGCGCTGTGCTGGGGTTTCTAAAGAAGAAAAACACGCCGCTCCCCATTTTAAAACCATTCAAAACATACATCTTGGTGGACACAGCACCTTAGTGTGAGGAATGTTGCGCTGGACTGTGAGTCTGAACGGAGTGCCAAGGAGACCAGGGAGTGTTGCTGTGGCAGCGAGAAACAAGCTGTACTACTTTGTCCATGATGACTCAAAGGTTGAACTTGAAGTCCACGTCTTCAACACGGTGTCTTTACGCTGGAGGAAGGTGACCACAGTGACACCGGGAGGAGGAGAACGTCACCCTGAGGCTCCTCCCTATCGCCCGGGCCAGGGGGCGAGGTGGGGCCACTCGGCCTGTGTCTTGGGGTGTGGTCTACATTGTAACTTTCCCCTCCCAGTTCTCACTACAACAACATCAACACATGTTGATGTTGTCATCAACCAATGTTGCCATGTCTGCTTATTATAAGCGACTCTGGGACTTTGTAAATATTGGTAGTTGCGGGTAACTTTTTTTGGGCTTGTTTTTAAATACATAAATAAAGTAATTGTGTACTTGTCCACGGACCCTCATCTGAAATTATAATTTCTGCCAAGGACCCCTGTACCAGATTTGTGTTGTTAAAATGTTTCAAAAATATTCAATACATTTAGCGCTTTTTCCTCAAGATTTCTTAGAAAATAGCAGATCTACAACCTCACAATGCGTCACATCGCTACCCGTTGTGAGCTTGTAGATCTGCAATTTTCAAATAGCCCATGTCTAGGTTTCAAGTGCTCTTGGCCCAGGTATTTTATTTTGGGCTTGTTTTCATAGACCTGGTTGCTTATTTCCCTCACAAGATCTGGCAACACTCTCAATCTTTGCTGCTGTTGTATTGTATTCTGTATTGATTGCATCTTTTAGCAAACTAAATATGTGTAAATTAGCAGAGTAGCACAAAGTGTGTGTGTGTGTGTGTGTGTGTGTGTGTGTGTGTGTGTGTGTGTGTGTGTGTGTGTGTGTGTGTGTGTGTGTGTGTGTGTGTTCAACATTCCTTCCCAGTTCCCACCATATATAATAAAACAAAACGTTTCATACTCATGTCATGTGTGATTCCTTATTTCTGAGAACATAATGTTTCACTGTCATTTACAGTTATATTCTTTGGACTAAACTTGGCCATTACTTTAGAATAGATGACATGCTAATGCTCAAATACTCTTGTCATACACAGCCTAATCGTTTTTTGTTTTTTTTCAACTGAGATCGTTTCATGCTTTCAATTGGTGTATATGGATAATATTAGGTTTTACTATAGCCTATTGTATCTAAGACCAGTAAAGTTGAATCCAATGTGCTGGGGTCCCCAGAAAAATAATGATTACATGTAGAAGTAAATACTAACAGAATGAACAAGAGTTGTTCACTATTATATCTGTAATGCTTACAGTCATGTAATTATGTACCATTCTGCCAAATGAAAGACCATCTCCTATCCTATATCATGAAACAGTTCAAAAGAACCCTTATAGAATTGGGTGTTCATACATTTTGTCATTATAAATGCTTACACAATGTAGAATATACCAATGAGTAGAAAATATGAAATATGAACGTTTATGTAGATGAAAGGGCTGTGAATGGAGAAAGTGCCAACACCAGGTTGAAGTTCCGCCATGACAGTCATGTTCCAAAAGGTTTCCGAGGCTACAGTCAAAGTCAACAATAACAAACGTTCCGTTCACGCCACGGCTCCACGAGCTAGTTTAGTCTACCCGAGGGATACAACATGAGATTATAGTGATAGTGGCAACTTTACAGCATGTTTACTTACTCGAGAGACAAGCGTCCACCGTCCACGGTCCGTGTACATTCTGTCAGTTCCACTAAGAAACATCCCCGACGGGTTGTTGCTCCTCACTGCCCGCCTAGCTGCGTGTGGGTCCGGGTACTAAAGTATAACTCTGATATGTTTGCAGACGCCATGATACATGTGAGGTAGCTAATGGGAGTGGCCGAGTGGGGAAAGAAGGGTGTACGAAATGTTAGGGAGACACCCTCAGGGGCCGGTCCTTTGAGCCATGGGGGTTGGTTTGGATTTGAACTACACCTGTAGTCACCTGCAGTCATGTAGTACGGACATAAGGTGAGAACCCCCTGAAAACGTCATTTGACGCTTTGGGGGATGTCTCACGGATCAAAAATCTAAAAACACAGATACAACACAAAAAACACACCAGGATCATGTGTATGGGGTCCTAGACTTCATAAAAATAAGATTTTTATCAAAATCGGCGAAGTGTCCCTTTAAGTAAAAATGTAGAGTACTTTTTCCACCACTGTGCATCCCACTTAGCCATAACGTATGGCTGCGTCCTGGAAGGTTGAACTCCCACTCCCAGCTTCTCCAGGTGGCCCCTGAACCCCGGCCTCTCCTCCAGGACCCGCAGCAGGTTGGTGGGCTCCATGCGCTCCAGCTCCACCCTCCAGTAGACGTAGATCTTGTGGTTGAAGCTGACGTACACCAGGCACGGGCTGTTCTGGCCGTCCTTACAGGTGTATTGTCCTGGAAACCACACACAACGGACGGAATTATGTATCCATCTGCCCACGTTACCAATCCCTGAATGTTCATACGTTAACCCATTTAGACCCAGTCTTTGTTTACAAAGCCGAAAAGGCATTTAGAGATGTTTTTTTTTAGGTGAGCCCACCTGCGCAGAAGGCGTTGACGTTCTCGTCAAACTGGAAGCGCACCACCATGCGGTTGTGGTCGATGATGTACGTCTGGCCGTCCCACGCACAGGCCACCACCTCCTCTCTGCCGTCCCCCTAGAGCGCACGCACACACACACACACACACACACACACACACACACACACACACACACACACACACACACACACACACACACACACACACACACACACACACACACACACACACACACACACACACACACACACACACACACACACACACACACGTTACTTTTGCTCTTCTATGAGCAGAATATAGAACCATATAGACCAGTGGTTCTCAACCAGTGGTCCTTGAAGGGGTTTCAGGTGGTCCCCAGCTGAATGATGGAGCGTCGGTAACCAAATGGACCCTTATTAGATTATTATTAACTATTAGAAGTTATTGTTACACGGTTGGTTTCATTTTACGCTCTCAAGAGTTAAGTTATTGTTACACGTCTGCATTACTTCATTTACAAGAAGTCTAACACAATTAGAGAATGTAGAAGAATTGTTATTTTTGATCAACATTGGCCTGTTATTATCTCTCCTATGGTACCAACATCAATACAGCATGGAATTAAAGTCCAAAAGGGTGAAGGGATACAAGATCCTCTCAGCGCGCACTAACAGGCTGAGGAACAGTTTTTTTCCCACAGGCTTTCAGACTGTTATCCCGTTCAGACCGAGAAAGAATCTGTGTCATTTTTAGATTCCTTTGGCTATTCAAAAATAGCCGCGCTATGTATGAGCTTGTAGATCTGCTATTTTTGAAAAATCGTGAAAGTTTGTGCAAATCTTTGAATATACATATATTTTTAACTCAAATCTTTGCTTCCGGGGGATTCTACAAATGTCTTCTAAATCCTAACAGTTTTTTGAAAAAACGTGTTGCTATAATATCAGTGGTTCTCAAACTTTTTTCATGTCAAGGACCCCCGAAATTATATGTATTTGGCCGCGGACCCCCATCTCAAAATATGTTGTTCCAGGGACCCCCCAGAAGCAAAGACTTGAGTTAAAAATTTATATATATTCAAAGATTTGCACCCATTTTCACGTTTTTTTTTCTAAAAATAGCAGATCTACAAGCTCATAGCGCGGCACTCGGTGGCGCGCTATGAGCTTGTAGATCTGCTATTTTTGAATAGCCAAAGAAATCTAAAAATGAATCACAGATGCGTTCCCGGTCTTAACTCATTGAGTGCCAGAATAGTTTTGTTTTTTTTGAACGTTTGGCAATTCTGGCACTCAATTGTACTACCTATGAGTATGTAAAAGAACAAAAACGAATAAAGAAAAAATATTTCTAAATTATGTTGTCCCAGTGCCAGAGTTTTTTTCAAAGTAAAAAAAAAGTGCTTAGCAAGCGAGATACAGCCTTTTTCAGTTATACGTTAAACAAGGAGTGGATGGAGCTGCAAATCTTCAGATAATGATATCTTGGGTTCTGAACATTTCTTTTTACTATTTTTTCAAAAACACGTCAAACACGTCATTGGCACGTTGCGCCATAGCGGTAAAAACACGTGAAACACGTTAATGGTAATGGGTTAAATGACAGTGAAAAGTGAATGTGCAATAAGTGTACTCTGCACTATGCACTTTCCATGACTGATATTCTTGCCTGTGTTTATTTATAGTTTCTGAGTGTTTTAGGTTGTTTTTATCTAGTTTTTATTGTTTTATTAACACATCCACCGCCAAGGGCTAATCTCATAATGTACTCACCAGTGCCAAGGTTTTATTGTTGTTTTTTGTTTTTTTCAGGTCGCCATAGGCCCCGTTAAAATCCTTTAGATTGCCCGATCCAATGTTTGTAAACAACGGGCACATGTCCTGGTGTCTACTCGTCGAGACCGCGTGTCAAACGGAGCCGCCATGTTTGAGTTCTGATCGTTTATGTTAACATGGGAAATGCGAGGATGAAAAACTACATGTCCCATTACAGGTTTTACAGAGCTTTTTGTGTACGACTTAGAATGAAGGCAGACGGGAAACAAAAAACGTGATCGCACTTCCGGTCGATTTCGGGTGGTGTTACACTGAAAATGGTCCCCCTGGAAAATTAAAAAAAAAAAAAAATCGAAAAAAAGGAAAAAGCACCACAGCCCGTAGGGCTACGGTCTCGGCGCTTAACAGTTGGATTTAACGGCCCGTAGGACTACGTTCTTGGCGGTTAATGTGTTAATGGAGCTTCCGAGCGTAAAGTTGTAATGTATGTACCTAAACAGTGCATCTAAGTGACAATAAAGTGAATCTGAATTGTGGACAGAATCATATCCAACGATAACTAAATATTCTACGTTTTGGTGTCTAAATCTCATCACATGGTGGTCCGTGGCTCAAATGCCAAATAAATAATGGACCTTGATATGAAAAGGGTCAAAACCCACTGATATAGACTCACAGTGACGTCCAGCTTCTGCAGGGCGAACAGCTGGTGGTCCACCTGCACCGACCACAGCAACTGTTCTGAACTGTCCATCAGCTTCAGGGTTCCTATGACGACACGCAAAGCAAACAAACACATAAACCTCTTATCTCCATATTCTAACTTTTTGTGTTAAAAAAAAACAGGCAAACCGTAGGTGGAAATATTAGATCTACAAGCTCTATATCAGGGGTGATGCAACTTTGATGATGGAGAGGGCCACTATATTTCCACACTCACTCCAGAGGGCCAAATTGCATATACTGTCGGGCAGACACCTCTTATCCCAGTTTTTTAACTTTTTTTCGTAAATTAATGCCGTACTTCTATGTCACACAAAAGTAGCAAAAGTAGCCGATCTACAAGGTCAAAACACGTCGCACTGCGACGCGTTTTGACCTTGTAGATCTGCTATTTCCTGATTTTTTTTTGTGC
Source organism: Gymnoscopelus braueri (assembly GCF_963280865.1). Taxonomy (NCBI): domain Eukaryota; kingdom Metazoa; phylum Chordata; class Actinopteri; order Myctophiformes; family Myctophidae; genus Gymnoscopelus; species Gymnoscopelus braueri. The sequence goes on along the minus strand of NC_137616.1, from coordinate 2,516,564 downwards.
TATTTTTGAATTGGAATCCTGAAAAGTAAAATTTTTATTTAATTTCAAATGCATTTACTTATACTTATGTTAACTTAAAGGAATTTATTACAAATAAATTAAAAAAAGACAATATAATTTGAATACTTGTCATTAACACATTCCACGCCAGAGTTTAATATCATAATGTACTCACCAGTGCCAGCGATTTATTGTTGTTTTTTTCACGTCGCCACAGACCTCGCTAAATACCTTAAGATCGCGCGTTAATCTGTTTGTAGACACACAGGGTAGCTGTGTGAGTGGCCCAGAGAAGACCGTTTCAATCGGCGACATTCCATTTTGCAGTAGTCGCGGTTTATGTTAAACAGCGTTCAGCGAGGAGAAAAAAAACTCTGAGATAATGGCGGATTAGGGGAAGATTTAGAGCGGCGGCGGGTGGGAACGAAAATCTCCGGATACGGATATTTCCATATGTGCTACAATGAAATGTGTCACTGCGAGGGAGGCCTACAATGAAATGTGTCACTGCAAAAAAAAAAGACCACTTCGCGTCAAACTACGCGACTGGCACGCTGCGCAATTATTTAGGTTCGCGTAGAACTACGCGATTGGCACGCAATGTGTTAAGCTACTAATATAGACTGAAGTAATTAAAATGGGTCATGTTTGGAATTGTAACAGCTGAAATCAATAATATATCATCAGTAGTCCGATATTAACCTGCGGGCCACCAGTTGCCCATGTATGCTCTATAATTCTTATAGTAATCATTTAATGAGCAGGAAATACATTTCCAGGTGGGTTGACAATTTTCGGCCAATCAGGAGAAAGTACCAATTTATGAGGTTCAACTTGATACTGTTGCTGCGAGCTTGAACATCTGCTATTTTTGAAAATATGAAAAATCTTGAAAGTGTGAGAACAACACTGATTCAGAAGGCATTTGTAGAATCGACCTCAGGTCTTAATGGGTTAATGTCTAGACTTACCATCAAGAGTGCAGAGGGCGAACAGGCCACACTTAGAAGAATCATCTTTTGAACCTATGAAAGACAGACATGAATGTGATGTGATGATTAGACATTGATTTTGTGTGCACCATTATTCTAACAGTACTCAGACGTCCAATTGACAGCTAGGTCTGTCACAATTATTACACAATCGCCAAATTGCAATTATTTTGAGGTAATCGCAATTAAATTATTTTATATTAATCATAATCGAAATGTTGAAAATGTTGAAAAGAGTTCATACGTCTTGAAACATTTTCAAAATGTAGTGGAAATATCAGATCTACAAGCTCACAACACGTCACGATGTGACGAGTTGTGAGCTTGTAGATCGGCTGTTTCCACAATTTTTTAACATTTTTGAAAGTGTAAAATTATGCAACATGCCGCCAGTCATTTCTTTGTATTTTTAAAATAATTGTCATATCCGCCCTGTTACATTTTTGACAAAATTAAATGTACATTTACAGTTCCAATGTGCAATGCCGAAAACACAATTATGTTGTGAGTCGCAATGATCTGTTTTGGTACCTCTGCTGATGCTGCCAATGAGGTGAGTGGAGACATTTTTGTTGTGGATCCGCCCAGTGGTCAGGTGGAGAATCACATCTCGGGACGGCCCCTCACTGTAGGACATAAAGATCAATCAGAAATCTAATCAAATCGTGTGATTAAGATAATACACATTATGTTTTCTTTTGAGGCCAGATTAAAAGGTAGGCTAGGTGATTTTCTTTGGTTACAATAAGTGTTAAATAGCTCTATATTGTTATAGTACTCTATCCACCTGTTTCCGCGGGTAGTTTCCTGATGTGTGGGAAACATCCTGCGGAGGGACCGGAAGTAGGAAGTAGCAGCTCAGTGTGTTTACATTTGCCAGCAGAACGTAGCTGTAGCTTTGGAGTCAGAATCGCTATGCGACCTGTGAAGCTACAGCTACGTTCTGCTGGCAAATGTAAACACACTGAGCTGCTACTTCCTACTTCTGGTCCGTCCGCAGGATGTTTCCCACACAGGATTTTTGCTCCAGTAAATTCCCGCGGAAACAGGTGGATACAGTATTGCTATAGAGTGTTTGTTCAGTAACACACAGGACTCCCTGTCTCTCCAGCTCTTTAATAAACAGAAAGATGCATTTTCAGGTTGGGATACCGATTGTATCCAATCAGGAGAGAGAACTCAGACAGGATACAGATTCAGCAAGTGAAATTGGAAGTGCTGACACAAAGAAATGAGCAGACACAATTGGAGCTGGAACACTATAAAAAATGGAGCTGATAAATGGGTACTCTCTCCTGATTGGCTGAAATGTTGTCACCTTCCTGAAAATGTATTTTCTGTTTATTAAAGACCCCGGTGACTGAACACACACTCTATAGCAATGATTACTATCAGAATATAGTGCTTTAACCTTTTAACAGAAACACATTTTGTTTTATCCAAAACATATCACTTACCCTACCTTTAAATCTGATAGTGTGTACTATATTTCAGTGGTTCTCAAACCTTTTCATGTCAAGGACCCCCAAAATGATATGTATTTGACCGCGGACCGCAAACTGTTGTTCCAGGGACCCCGAGAAGCAAAGATTTGAGTTAAAAATGTTCGGTTTAAAAAAACTATATATTCAAAAATGTGCACACATTTTCAAGATTTTTCTAAAATAGCAGATCGAAAAGCTCGATCTGCTATTTTTGAATAGCCAAAGTATAAAATATGGATAAAAGGGGTTAAAATTATTGTGACGCTATATTAACACATTTAACTGGGGACCCCCTGGTATCCCCCCTCAAGGACCCCTGGGGGCCCCCGGAGTAACAATGGTCTATTTAATTCATCCATAAACGATGAGGTGCTGACCTCCCGGGCGTGGCAGGTCCTTCCGCTGCAGGGCCAGTGGAGTGATGCTGTTGGGTCCAGGTACACAGCAGGATGGCGTAGCCACAGCCTGGCTGGGACACCATCAGCTCTGGCAAGCCCTCTGGACCCGGGTTCACCGACAAGCTGTCCACCTGACACACAGACCGCGCGGCCGCACGCACGCACGCACGCACGCACGCACGCACGCACGCACACACACACACACACACACACACACACACACACACACACACACACACACACACACACACACACACACACACACACACACACACACACACACACACACACACACACACACACACACACACACACACACACACACACACACACACACACACACACACACACACACACACACACACACACACACACACAGTCTAATCGCAGTTATTTGGGATAGTCGCAATAATTTTTAGCAAAATCGTTAACATCGTCGTAATCGTTTCCATGATGGAAAACTGTCCATACATTTTCAAACATTTTCCAAAAATAGCAGAAATAGCAGATCTACAACGCGTCACCGTTGTAAGCTTGTAGATCTACTATTCTTTTGTAAGGTGTACAATGACTTTTTTTCACACCGTCAGAGCTGGTATGTGGACTTGTATATGCTATACAATTACAATATCAGAGTTGTTCAAAATAAATTACTATTTTTTGGACCCATAATGGTCCATTTGCTTCCATTTGTACACTCATACATTTGGAAACTATTTTTGAACGTTTTTAAATGAAGATGAAAGTGGTTACGTGTGTCTGTGGGTTTTATAAATAAGGTTGGGTTTTTCTCCACTTCCTGAAAAGTAAGTTTTCAGGAAGTTGGACATACTTTGGACATACTGTACAAGGTTTCCACCCGACAGCGAGAGAATAATCAAGAGTGCGCCTGTCCGGGACTCCCTCTTTCTTTGGTGTTTCGCCCAGGTAGGCGTGGTTATATGCCAAAACCGAACCCTAAAGATACATTTGATGTCTTCCCGGGACCCAAACTGGTGAAAATAGCCGATAACGCTCAAAACGTGTCGCGATGCGACGCGTTGTGAGCTTGTAGATCTGCTATTTTCACAACTTGTAAAGTTTTTTTAAATGTATTTCTTTATGGAATTTAGATTTATTTTATGAATTGTGAAAATAATTAGAAAAAAAAGACATTGGAAATCTTTTGAAATACATACATATATATATGTCACAGGGTGAATGGAGATCCAGGGTGATTGAAGACAGAGCGCTCGTTTTTAGGCACGGGGCTCCTTCGGGGCGAGGCGGGGCTTTTCGAGACAGGGTTTATTAGCGAGGCTCGCGAGGAGGAGGAGGAGGACGGCGCTGCGAGGCGGGGGGTTATTACGCGAGGCTCGCGAGGAAGAGGAGCCTCCTCCTCCTCCTCCTCCTCGCGTTTTAAACCGTCCCGTCCTCTCCTTCTCTCCTTCTCCTCCTCCTCCGAGGAGGAGAAGGAGAGCGCGGAGAGGCGGGGCTTTGATGCGCCGACGGAGACCTGTCTTTTGTTGTTCCCCCCCACATAGCAACCAGGAAGCTAAGCTAGGGGAACCATAATATCTATGAGGGGAACGCTGAACACGCGTTCACACGCACGGCGCGCCGACTTAGTGGAGCTTGAGGCCGAGGAAGCGCGCCCTCGCGCCTCCAGGCGCGAGTGCCCGCGGTGACCGGCCGACGCTCCACTAGTCGACTCAGCGCCGTTTGATTTGTAAACCGATAGGGACAGAATAGTTCTTTTCATGGATCACTGTGTGTGTGTGTGTGTGTGTGTGTGTGTGTGTGTGTGTGTGTGTGTGTGTGTGTGTGTGTGTGTGTGTGTGTGTGTGTGTGTGTCAGGGAGAAACTAAAACAAAAGCCAGCAGAACACAATAAAAGTATCTTAACAGTCCATTGAAAGCATGAGCGCGTGTGCGTGCGCGCGCATGTGTGTGTGTGTGTGTGTGTGACTGTGTGTGTGTGGGTGGTCACGGCCATATGTGCTTGTGCACAAGCCTGGCTTGTGGCTCCCTCTAGTGTTTCTTCTACAGAATTGCTGGGTGGGTAAAAACGAGCGAGCCTTCTTCAATCACCCTGGTTCTCCATTCACCCTGTAACATATATACACATATATATATATATATATATATATATATATATATATATTATTATATATATATATATATATATATATATATATATATATATATATATATATATATATATACATATATATATATATATATTATTATTATTATTTTTTCATAAGAAGTTTAAAAAAAAGGATATTTACTTGCGAGTCGCAACCCATAAAAATGGGTCCGCGACCCACCTTTTGGGAACCACACTGCCTTAACCTATAACCTCAAAACCACGCCCTACCTGGGCGAAACACCTGGGAAAGAGGGAGTCCCCGTACGTACCTGCCCCTCCAGAAGCCACTTCTTGAGCAGGACCAGCTGACCAGAGCCTGGCGGGTCAGCGGGGTCCGCAGAATCCTCCCAACGGAAAGCTCTGACCACCCGGTCTGTGTAGCCCACCACCAGCTCACTGCGACCGTCACCGTCTGCAGGAGAACACACACACACACGCTCAGTTCATTACTCTTTAATAATCCATTAAAAGGATGGTTCACCCCCCCCCCAAAAAATGGAGACTTGAATTCATTGATATTTTTTTGACACAAAGAGTCTCCTTTGTGTCTCCTACCGGAACCGCTGCCTTACCGGCCTGCTGGTCATCAAATTATTGGCTTAGGAATGCAATAAAAACAAAAAAATATCCATGAATTCAAGTCTCCATGGGTTGACTAATCGATAGGAAAAAAAGTTGTTTTGGGGTGAACTATCCCTTTAACACATTCGATGCCAGAGTTTTATTAAAAAAGTGTGCCAGAGATCTCACCGTTTGTAACGATACGCTGTTTACAGCTGCAGACTCCACGACGAGCACCCGATTGTAAGCAATATATGCGTGCACGGTGGTGGATGGTCCTGGCTAACGGCTGGAACAATAACATCTCTCATGCGAGTCACCATGGCGGAGTGATCTCGGATCGAAATTTTTTGCTTTTCCCCACTGTAAAAAGTTAAGAGTTTTTTTGCAAGGAGATAGAATGGGAGCAGACGGGAGCCAGTTTTTTTGGCACGGTGATCCATCTGTCCCTTCCTTCTCAGAGTCACCTTGGGCGATTCCAGAGCTGCGCTAGCCCCCCCCCCCCTTGTGGAAAAAAAAAAAGAAAAAAAAAAAGATTGACTTCACGTAGATTCCCGGTTTTGGCACTCAACGTCACTTTTTGCAAAACCGGAGATTCACGGTTTTGGCACCCAAGGTGTTAAGACTGGGAACGCATCTGTGTGTCATTTTTTAATTTCTTCGGCTATTCAAAAATAGCAGATCTGCAAGCTGGGCTATTTTTTTTTCTTTTTTATTGTGAAAATGTGTGCAAATCTGAATACATATTCTTTAAAGTTTTAACATTTTCCTAACTCAAATCTTTGCTTCTGGGGATTCTACAAATGTCTTCTAAATCCTAACAGTTTTCTGAAAAAAAAAACTATTGTTGCTATATCAGTGATTCTCAAACTTTTTCATGCCAAGGACCCCCGAAATGATATGTATTTGGCCGCGGACCCCTACATAAAATTATTTTGTTCCAGAGACCCCCAGAAGTAAATATTTGTGTTACAAATGTTTGCTTTAAAATATATATTCAAAGATTTGCACAAATGTTCAAGATTTTTCAAAAATAGCAGATCTACAAGCTCGTAGCGCGGCACTCAGTGCCGCACTATGAGCTTGTAGATCTGCTATTTTTGAATAGTCAAAGAAATGATAAAAATGACACAGATGCGTTCCTGGTCTTAACAGGTTAAAGAATGTATTAGCTTCCACAAAGTGGTCGTTAAGTCTTCCTGGGGTCCACAAAATTCAATTCAGTGTTGCCAGATTTTGCGAGAGAGAGACAACCAAACGAGCAACCAGGTCTATGAAAAAAAAGCCCAAAGGAAGAGACCATAGGCCACATGAGCACTTTAAACCTCTAGTCTATACAGTACATCTTTGCGACGCGTTGTGAGCTTTTAGACCTGCTATTTTAAAAATAAAATCTTGTATGGGGGTCCCTGGTACAACATATTTTCAGATGGGGACCCCGCAGACAAATACATATTAATTTGGGTGTCTGGATAGTACCAAAAAAACATTTTTAACTCAAATCTTTGCTTCTGGGGATTCTACAAATGTCTTCTAAATCCTAACAGTGGTTCTCAAACCTTTTCATGTCAAGGACCCCCTCAAAATCTCCCATCAAAAAATATTTTGTTCCAGGGACGCCCAGAAGTAAATATTTGAGTTACAAATGTTTGCTTTAAAAAATATATATATATATATATTATATATATATATATATATATATATATATATATATATATATATATATATATATATATATATATATATATATATATATATATATATATATATATATATATATATATCCAAAGATTTATTTTCAAAATAAATCTTGAATGGGGGTCCCTGGCACAACATGTTTTCAGATGCGGACCCCGCAGACAAATACATATTCATTTGGGTGTCTGGATAAAAAAAAAAAAAAGAGAAACATCTTTTTATCTTACCGATATCACTGATGAGGATGACCTTGGTGTTGGCGGGGATGTGCTGAGTGAAACACTTGTGGTCGTCTGAGTAGAACAGGGCTTCATGCTGGCTGGACGAGTCTGCCACGGCCGCTGTCAGGTCAAACAGGTGGAACCAGCCCTCTGCTCCCACTGCCACCACAAAGTTCTGCCACACGGCGGGACACAAGGTGACAACAGATTGGTTGACCCACTAAGACCGGGGACGCATATATGTGTGTCCTTTTTAGATTCCTTTGGTTATTCAAAAATAGCAGAGCTTGTAGATCTGTTATTTTTGAAAAAAATCATGAAAATATGTGCAGATCTTTGAATATTCGTTGCTGTCGGGCAGGAACCAGCTAACTCAATTTTTCCGCTTTCAATTTTTTTTCCCATAAATCAGTGCTATTGAACACCCTTTACATCTGTGTGTCGATTCAAAAAATATGAACCAATGAAAAGTATTAAAAAGCGCTTCTGACAAAACCAGCTAACTCCATTGGATCCTCAAACTTTCTGCTAAACCAGCTAACTCCAGCAAAGGGGGGTGGAGTTAGCTGGTTTTGCTGACTCCAGGCTCCACCCCCTTTTGACCTCCATCCTCATTGTGAGCTTGGAGGTCCATTTAGCTGTTCTTATCAATGATGAACAAAACCTCCTAACTCCACTTTTTGTTTTGTTTTTGTCATTTCCTGAAAAATGAACATTTTGGAGTTAGCTGGTTTCTGCCGGACAGCAGAGATATATTTTTTAAAGCAAACATTTGTAAATAAAATCTAATCTATCTATCTATTTTTATACTATGTTGCTATAGTGGTTCTCAAACTTTTTCATGTCAAGGACCTCACAAAATGTATTTGGCCGCGGACCCTAATCTGAAAATGTTTTGTTCCAGGGACCCCCGGAAGCAAAGATTTGAGTTAAAAATGTATATATATATATTCAAAGATATGTACACATTTTAATTTTTTTTTTCAAAAGAATAGCAGCTAACCTTTCCTTTGTTGCAGACGTCTCCTACTGCCACACAGGTGAGCTGGAGACATCAGAAGAGACAACACGTGAGCACGGTAAACAAATGATGGTGTAACATGGTCACATTGTTGTCACCAGTGTTGATTTTGTCGACTAAAACTATGACGAAAACTACATAAAAACTAAGCTATGGCGACTAAAACTAAGACTAAATTAAAAAATGTAGATCGGCTATTCTCAGCATGCAACCAAGTGTAAAATCAGCCATTACGACACCATCAAGGCATCGCCAACCAGTGGTGGAAAGTTATTAAGTACATTTAGTTAAGTACTGTACTTAAGTAAAATGTTGAGGTATTTGTACTTTACTTGAGTATTTCCAATTTCCAATACTTTTACTTCTACTCCACTACATCTCAGAGGCAAATATTGTACTTTTACTCCACTACAATTATTTGAAACCTTTAGTTACTAGTTACTTTTCAGATATAAAGTATGATATTACAAAATATACATTAACCACTTTAGCCCTATATGTGAGCCCTATATGTGAGCTTTTCAAATATTTTAGTACTTTTACTTTTGGTACTTTAAGTACATTTTGATGCCGATACTTTTGTAATTTTACTCAAGTAAATTTGGAATTCTGGACTTTTACTTGTAACAGAGTATTTCTATATTGCAGTATTGGTACTTTTACTTAAGTAAAGAATTTGAGTACTTTTTCCACCACTGTCGCCAACATACATTTTAGTCGACTAAATCAACTGTAGATTTAGTCAACTATAATCTTATGTGGTGACTAAAATATGACTAAAACCAAATCAAAATCTGCTGTCAAAATCAACACTGGTTGTCACACTGTGTTGTGTACTGACCATGCCCACACAGCTTCTGGTGATCCAGGGTTTGGGGTCATCGTTCTTGTAAACCAGCAGCTTCCCGCTGGTGTCGCCCACAACCAGCTCGTTCAACTACGATGGAGGGAGACAGACAGGCAGCATGACTCATTTGGTAACCGGAACAACAGTGGGCCCCTGAGGAATTATGGAACCCTTATTCCTAAACATAACCTCAGTAAAACTATGCCTAAACCTAACCTTATTCCTAAACCTAACCTCAGTAAAACTATGCCTAAACCTAACCTTATTCCTAAATTTAACCTCAGTAAAACTATGCCTAAACCTAACCTTATTCCTAAATTTAACCTCAGTAAAACTATGTCTAAACCTAACCTTATTCCTAAACTTAACCTCAGTAAAACTATGCCTAAACCTAACCTTATTCCTAAACCTAACCTCAGTAAAACTATGCCTAAACCTAACCTTATTCCTAAACCTAACCTCAGTAAAACTATGCCTAAACCTAACCTTATTCCTAAATTTAACCTCAGTAAAACTATGTCTAAACCTAACCTTATTCCTAAACCTAACCTCAGTAAAACTATGTCTAAACCTAACCTTATGTTATTCCTAAACTTAACCTCAGTAAAACTATGTCTAAACCTAACCTTATTCCTAAACTTAACCTCAGTAAAACTATGTCTAAACCTAACCTTATGTTATTCCTAAACTTAACCTCAGTAAAACTATGCCTAAACCTAACCTTATTCCTAAACTTAACCTCAGTAAAACTATGTCTAAACCTAACCTTATTCCTAAACTTAGCGTCAGTAAAACTATGCCTAAACCTAACCTTATTCCTAAACTTAACCTCAGTAAAACTATGTCTAAACCTAACCTTATTCCTAAACGTAACCTCAGTAAAACTATGCCTAAACCTAACCTTATTCCTAAACTTAACCTCAGTAAAACTATGTCTAAACCTAACCTTATTCCTAAACGTAACCTCAGTAAAACTATGCCTAAACCTAACCTTATTCCTAAACCTAACCTCAGTAAAACTATGCCTAAACCTAACCTTATTCCTAAATTTAACCTCAGTAAAACTATGTCTAAACCTAACCTTATTCCTAAACCTAACCTCAGTAAAACTATGTCTAAACCTAACCTTATTCCTAAACTTAACCTCAGTAAAACTATGTCTAAACCTAACCTTATGTTATTCCTAAACTTAACCTCAGTAAAACTATTATATGTCAGGTCCAAGCGGGTCGAGAGCGGGTCGAATGGTCCACCCTGACAGACAAATAATAATTGTTTGGTAAATCAATGTACATATTATTATTATTATTATTATGTCTCTGTCTCTCTCTCTCTCTCTGTCTGTCTCTCTCTCTCGCGGTCCGGGTCGAAATGTCAGGTCCAAGCGGGTCGAGAGCGGGTCGAATGGTCCGGGTCGAATCGTCCTGGGTCGAATTCTCTGGTGACCAGTAAAACGAATACAAGAACCGCTGGGGGGCGAGCGGTCATCGAAAAAAATGGGGGTGAGTGTGTTTTGGGGCGAGCCTTCCGGTTACCCCCCTGAGAACACGGATTTTAAATTATCTACATTTATTTTACAAATGAGGGGCCAAATACATCATCAGATCATTTTATTCTTTATGATCTGATGATGTATTCTTTATTTATTACATTTAAGGCCCAATATTTCTACAAATGCAACATATCTCTACAAAACCTGTGATAGCCAGCCAGTCATTTGGGGGATAAACTAGAAGTTGAAGGGTATATTTAGGCAATGATGTACCATGCATGTTCAAATCATGTATACTTTACATCATGCAACAGGGGGTCTGGGACCCCGGGGGTCCTCAGAGTTACTAGAGGGGGGGCCTCCAAATGTGTGTGTGATTGGAAGGGTTTTTCCCCAAAAAATATAGTTCATTAGCCTACATCTGACAATACATATTAGCATTAATCATAACATAACAAACATATTATTAGCCAAGCTAATGTGTAAACAAACACTAAGACGTTTAATTTACACAACACTGATAATCAATGGTGTAAAGTAACTAAGTACATTTACTCAAGTACTGTACTTAAGTACACTTTTGAGGATTTTTTACTTTACTGGAGTATTTCCCATTTTCAATACTTTTACTTCTACTCCATTACATCTCAAGAGGCAAATATTGTACTTTTACTCCACTACAATTATTTGACAGTTTAGTTAGGCTACTAGTTTGCAGATTTAGATTATTATTACAAAACATACTTTAACCACTTCAGACCAATATACATTTCGGCCATTTGAATATAGCCGCTGAAGACCTCTGCTTTACTAGCCCTGAAACATGACTGTCGTATCATGTCAGTCATGGTCATGGCGCAACTTGTTCCTGGTGTTTGCACTTTCTCCATTTACAACCCGTATATCTACATACACTTTCCTATTTCAAATATAAAGTGCTTACCTCACGGCCATGGATGTAACAAGTTCAAACGCTTGGGTCTAAGTACCCGTATCTTCCGTATTGTTCAATAAAAAGCCTTTTAATCCAATCGGTGGCCATTTTCTTCGAATTTTCTCCATAATGCTTTCAACTACGCGAACTTATCGGTTGGAAGGTATACTGCACACTGATACATCATAACTCTATGAGAAAATGGCCACCGATCGGATTAAAATACTTTGTATTGAACAATACGGAAAATACGGGTACTTATACCCACCCGATTCAACTTGTTACATCCGTGGCCATGAGGTTAGCACTTTATATTTGAAATCTGAACGTTTATGTAGATGAACGGAGAAAGTGACAAAACCAGGTTGAAGTTCCGCCATGACGAGCGTCAAGTGAACCATGTCTAATACAATTCAAAAGCTTATTTGATAATATTTACCTTATCATTGTCCGCATCTCCCAGACAGATGGCGTGAGGAAACAGAGTTCCTGTGAAATCCAGGCTGACTCTCTGAACATAGCTCAGAGATCTCATGGTTTATACTAGATTTATAGATCTACTAGATTCTACAATGGCCTTTATAGTCAGTTGGCCAGCTTGGAAGGCTGTCAAATTAGACAACACTTATGGTTAATAGCTCTACATACATAGCACCGCTTTATACTCCAATTACGGGAAACAATTAGAATCTATATGTGATGAATACATGTGTGAGGTGATGATCCAGCAGCTGTGCTCCATCTTCTTCCTAGTAAACAAAGACATGTGACTTGAAAAGTACGGAAGCTCACAATAGACACTGTAGTGTATATCAGTGGGTTCATCAGCTCAACCTGTGGGTCGGGACCCCCAGGGGTCCTTGGGGGGTAGGTGGAAAGACTGGTGACGCGAGGTTACTTGGGGGGTACTAACAGGGGGTCCCCAGAAAAATGTGTTGATATAGCGTCACAATCATTTTGACCACTTTAACCATATTTTATATTTCAGTTTGGCTATATATATATAATATATATAATATATATATATATATATATATATATATATATATATATATATATATATATATATATATATATATATATATATATATATATATATATATATATATATATATATATATATATATATATATATATATTAATGATAATATATATTTATATTATTATTATAATAATTATTAATATTATATTATATTATATTATATTATATATTATTTATTATATTTAAGCAAACATTTTTAACTCAAATCTTTGCTTCTAGAGGTAGCCTACCTGGCACAAAAATATTTTTGAGATGGGGGTCCGCGGCCAAATACATATCATTTTGGGGGTCCTTGGCTCGAAAAGGTTTGAGAACAACTGCTGTACTGTAGATTAGCGGTTCTCCCCCCGGGGGGGGGGGGGGGGGGGACGGACGGACGGACAGATGACAGTGAAGTGACAATTTAAGGACTTTTAATACCTTATTTAATACAAAGAAAGAATACCATTACTGCATCAAAAGTAATCAACAAACAAAAATGTTGAAAATAGCCGAAGGGCTTAGATCTGTAGCCATGGTTCACATGACGGTATGACAGTCATGTTTCAGGGCTATAGTAGATCTGCTATTTTCACAATATTTATCTGTGAAAATGTAGTGCCCCAACTCCTTCATTTCAAGTGCTTTCTCAGGGTGGGGGGTCCCCAGTTCTAATATGATTATTTTGGGGGGTCCCCAGTTCAAATATGATTATTTGTGGGGGTCCCCAATTCAAATATGATTATTTTGGGGGGTGTCTCTCCAGCTCTTTAATAAACACAAACTACATTTTCAGGTGGGTTGCCATTGACACATTCAGGAGAGAGTAGGCTACCCATTTATCAGCTTTAGTGTTCCAGTTCCAATATTGTCTGCTCACTTCTTAGGGTCGTCCTAGAAATGTCCTTCTTAGGGCCTCTGAGATGTAGTGGATTAAAATACAGAAGTACAGAAAATGGGAAATACTCCAGTAAAGTTTAAAAAAATCCTCAAAAGTGTACTTAAGTACAGTACTTAGAAGTAGAGTAAATTTACTTACTTAACACCACTGTTGATTAGTACTACCGGTACTTATTTTCCACCTGCTGATTTGTGCACTACAAGGGTCCAAACTGACCTTAAAGTGTGACAAAGACACACTTGTTCAGTGTCTATGGAAACTCATATCTTCAGAGGGGAAATCATGACTATGTTATGCAGTGTTATTCTGTCAATAAATACAGACCGCATTGAACACTCCTTGCATTTATATTTAGTGTAAAACATGTCTCATATCTAGCCTAGTAAACCCCTCCCTCCGGATATCTCATTTCCATTTGATATCTGAAATCCAATGCAAATGAGGTTTCCGGAGGGGGGGGGGGGGGGGGGGTTACCAGGCTATCTCATATCCACATGGGATCCACATCTGAAACTTCCTATTCACATTATTCAATTGGGTTGACTTTTTCTCACACATCTTGGTTGGTTGGATAGGATACATCGGTATAACCTTACTGTCACAGCATGTCAGTTAAAATAAAATGTACATATGAATTAAGAAGCACCTGCCTTATAACTAGAAATTATAAACATTGTGCTGTAACCCCACATAACACAGATGTACTTTTGTCACTATATTGACCTCTCATGTTATACTTACACCCCCCCCCCCTTTTCCAACTCTTTACATTTGTGAGGAGTGCCTGAAATCAAAATAACCTTAATCAAGCATTTGTTCACATACCTTGATTATCTACATTTGGCATTTGAGATCTTAATTATTTAATCACATGGCAACAATGTGTCTGCATTATTTATCAAAACTGCTGGACCAATAATGTAATAACTTATGGACCAGAAGTGTGACTGATCATCTGCTATCAGTGTCTGAACAATCACCAGTTTTCAGTTCACCTTCAAAAGAAAATGTACTGGTGTTTACCGGTATTCAACTAGTGAGAAGGAATGGCTCTCCAAAGGCCAAGGGATGGATTAAAAATGAAACATTCAGAAGCATGAGAACATCCCAACCACCATATAACTACCAAAAACTTAACAACTTTCCCCATTTCCTGTTATTTCCCATGTACAACAGACTCAAGCTCCCCCTGCTGTTCACTTGTTACCACTGCAGGTCCTTTGGTTAATATTTATTTATAACAGTCATGGCTGCCTGTCATCAACTAAGAACATTTGCTACCTTAAAACACCTTTTCTCAACGTCAAGGCCAGGGACCATCAGGGGTGCAAATAGACCCTTAATAGGTCTAGAGCGAGCCAAACTGATCCACAAGGGTAAATTGGGTTCCACATGTACACTCTTTAACATTTTGGGGTACCAGAGATTTTCATTTGAAAACAAGGCATCAACTGGGGGTCTTTGAAATTATACAGGTTGCGAATCAGTGGCCTAACAGCATCTTAGTATTGAGGATTCATATAATTTGCTTTACCCAGCAGAATCTCACAATATCTGAGATCAAACCTGTGACCTTTTTCACATCAACAGATGTATTTGCAACAGAAAACAGATGTGTTAAGTGTAGTTCACCCAAGAAATTACTTATATTCATGGAGATTTTTTTGTTTGTCGCATTCCTGAGGCAATAATTTGATAACCGTGTGAATTTCCGGTAGGAGACAAAGAGTCTCCTTTGCTTAGGAATGCGATAAACAAAACAATTTCCATGAATTCAAGGCTTAATGAGGTGTGTAATTGATAGAAAATATTTTTTAGGGTGAACTATCCCTTTACAAAACCCATCCCATGCGGCAATGATAAATTACAACCAAACCAACAAGGACAGTAAACAAATTTTATTTTGTCATCCTTTTACAGCTGAAATTCTGGGAATTCGAAGACGACGTCTTTGCCTGTGAGCTTTTTGTAGACACCAGCGAAGGTCTCAACCTGACAGAAAAACACAGAGGAACATGTTGTTAACTTCACTCATTCACTGCAATGACCAAGGTTCAGGGTTTTAATGACATTCTACATGAATCCATAAAGACCGGGAACGCATCTGTGTCATTTGGTGCCACGCTATGAGCTTGTTTATCTGCTATTTTTGAATAGCCCAAAGAATTCTTAAAAAGACACAGATGCGTTCCTGGTCTTAATAAATTAATCTTAACGCTGGCACTGGCAGCAACATTTAAAATATGAGTTTGTATCCTGCATGGTTTAGCTCCCCAGTAACGGCCCAAAGGACTCTGGGAAGATGTAGGAATATACAGGACGCCCCGTCCTCGCCGGCCCGAGAGCCGGGGACAGAGGTTGTTCTACAACGTCGTGGAACGGGATTGTACGTCACAGCATTAATGCTACGCTCCCATATGCCACAAGGACAGAGCCATGTGAGAGAGTAACCTCACAGGATGTCCACGTTGAACACCTCACACATTCTAACATGTTTAATGAAATGGATTATACTATATTTCAGTCAACAGTTCATCATTCTTCAAAAACAGCAAGTCAAATAGCTGTGGGAGTATGAATCCATACTCTAGTGTTTTGAACTTATCAATTGTTTTAAGTCTGCAATTTGTGGCATTTGGCTAATCAACTTAAGTCATGAATAATAGTGTCAACATTTCCACAGAGGTTCATGAGATAGTAGAGTTAGTTACATTTGAATTATGTAAAATCAATTTGAATACTTCACTTTCACTGGTGATAAAAATAAAAAGCATGAATGGGAAAATAGATTTTCAAACTAGGGATTCAGTGCATCGAGAAAAGAGATGTTCTAAAATATCAAACTGATAAGACCTAACCACCTAAATGCTCTTTTATTGATGTAATACTTATTTTACCAGGGTCAGCTTTGTACTTGGTCCAATGCCCCGCTCCCACACACGGTATAATTGGTTGAATACTAGAATTTAAATGCATTTAATATTCTTTAAGGCCTAGGAAACACAATTTAAAATATTTATGGATCTTGCCGGCAGTGCACCCTGTGCTCTCCACAGCATTTAAAAGTTTGAAGGATTCAGGAATTCAACTTCTCCGGGACTTCCTTCCGCTCTCTTTACTCACTTTGTGTTCTACATTGTTCTGTTGGGCCTTGTCAAGGTGGACCTTGATGAGGCGGCTGCTGTCCAGCTTCACCCTGATCCGCTTCCCAACGATCTCACTGGGAAACACCAGGTCCTCCAGGATGGCATCATGCACGGCCGTCAGCGTACGGCTGGATGACAAAACAATTAACGTATGTTAAGACATTATCCACTGCACCTCTAATGCTGCTGGTTTTATGTCCTTCCAGGACATCTAGTATGACAGTGTTTTTCATATCAAGTCCATTATTTATTCGGCATTTGAACCACGGACCATTTGATGAGATTTAGTTGTCATTTGATAAGATTGTGTCCACAATTCCATGCTGTATTGATGTTGGTAGACAACAGGCAAATGTTGATTAAAATAACAATGCTTCTACATTCCCCATTGTGTAGACTTCTTGTAAATTAAGTAATGCAGATGTTTAACAATAACTCAACTCTTGAGCGTAAAATGAAACCAAATGGACCGTAAGGGTCCATTTGGTTTCATTTTACGCTCTCAAGAGATCTACCTAATAAGGGTCCATTTGGTTACCAACTCTCCCTCAGTTTAGCTGGGGACCACCTGGAACCCCCTCAAGGACCACTGGTTGAGAACCAATGTTCTACGAGGACACCTAGAACTGCTAGTTTCTACCCTGCCAGAACAAATGGTACTGCTGGTTTTAGGTCCTACCAGGACATCTAGTAGTGCCGTTTTCTAACCTAGCAGTTAACATTGTTGAACAATAAGAATTTAACAGATGCCATGTCCAGAGTCCATATGGGAAAACAAACAATATATTTAATCATCAAGTATAACTCAAAGGTTTGTTGGCTGCATTTGAAATGTGCCGTTTAAAAAATAAAATAGTTTATACATTTCTCTTAATATTTGTCCCCTGCATGGTTTAGCTCCCCAGTAACGGCCCAAAGGACTCTGGAAAGATGTAGGAATATACAGGACGCCCCGTCCTCGCCGGCCCGAGAGCCGGGGACAGAGCTTGTTCTACAACGTTGTGGAACGGGATTGTACGTCACAGCATTAATGCTACGCTCCCATACGCCACAAGGACAGAGCCATGTGAGAGAGTAACCTCACAGGATGTCCACGTTGAATGCAGTCAAAATTTGAGACATTCTTAACCCATGAAGACCAAGAACTTTAGATTTCTTTGGCTATTCAAAAAAATAGCAGATCTACAAGCTCATAGCGTGGCGCTATGAGCTTGTAGATCTGCCATTTTTGAAAAATCGTGAAAATATGAGCACATCTTTGAATATGTATTTTTAAAAGCAAACCTTTGTAAAATGTGGACCTCCAGAAGCAAAGATTTAAGTTACAAATGTTCACTTTAAAAAATAAATAAATTAGCTTGTAGATCTGAAATTCTTTTGAAAAAAAAGATAGTGAAAATGTGTGCAAATCTTTGAATTTATAAATAGTTTTAACAAAAATCTTTGCTTCTGGGGGTCCCTGGAACAAAATATTTTCAGATGGGGGTCGGCGGCCACACAGTATACATATTTTTGGAGGTCCTCGACATCAAAAAGGCTGCGCACCACTGATATTATAGCAACATAAGTTTTTTCAAAACAATGTTGGGATTTAGAAGAC
This sequence comes from Gymnoscopelus braueri, assembly GCF_963280865.1. NCBI lineage: Eukaryota > Metazoa > Chordata > Actinopteri > Myctophiformes > Myctophidae > Gymnoscopelus > Gymnoscopelus braueri. The sequence goes on along the minus strand of NC_137616.1, from coordinate 2,498,118 downwards.
ATTTGTTGAATCCCCAGAAGCATATATTTGAGTTACAAATGTTCCCTTTAAAGAAAGATTTGCACAACTTTTCACTTTTTTCAAAAATGGCAGATCTATAAGCTCGTAGCTAAGCTTGTATGTCTGCTTTTTTGAACAGCCAAAAGAATACAAAAAAAAAAACACACAGATGCTTTCCCGGTCTTAATGGGTTAATGTTTGAAGTATTTGAGGATTCAGAATCTATAATTAAAGGGATAGTTCACCCCCAAAATAACTTTTTTTCTATTGATTACTGACCATCTGGAGCCTTGAATTCATAGATATTTTTTTGTTTTTGTCACATTCCTAAGCCAATAATTGGATTATAATAAATGTGTCCCCATTGATTCCGGTAGGAGACACAAATGCATTTGTGTCTCCTACCGGAATCAATGGGGCTAAATTTATTATAATCAAATAATAAAGGAAGGAATGCGACAAAAACAAAAAAATATCCATGAATTCAAGGCTCCATGGGGTGAGTAATCAATAGAAAAAAAGTTATTTGGGGGGTGAACTACCCCTTTAAGCTACCGTTTTGACCCAAATCATTTCTCCTGAGATTTGTGCCGTTCCTGTAAATAAATGAGCATGATGCCCCAGGAGAGTCAGGCCCCCCGTCACAGCTGGAACATAACAGCATGTTGTCAACCACCAGGTGTCTTGTGAGACAAAACTCTTACACTCACCTCCTGGGGCGCTTCTGCTTATTCTTTGTGCGACTTTTCCTGGTGGGTTTGGGCAGGATTCTCCTCTGCAAGGACAGAACATACATTTTAATTAACCAAGGGATTCCACAGATATTTAAACATCTTTCAGATCACCCAGCCACATAGCAGCATCAAACACAAATATACAAGGATTATCAGCTCACAGACAGTTCAAAAATACATCAATCAATAATGGCAATTTGTATCCTGCATGGTTTAGCTCCCCAGTAACAGTCCAAGGACTCTGGGAAGATATAGGAATATACAGGACGCCCCGTCCTCGCCGGCCCGAGAGCCGGGGACAGAGCTTGCTGTCCAACGCCGTGGAACGGGATTGTACGTCACAGCATTAATGCTACGCTCCCATACGCCACAAGGACAGAGCCATGCGAGAGAGTAACCTCACAGGATGTCCACGTTGAATACACTTAAAAAGCACACGTGAACTTTCTGATCACATTTATCATCAACAAAATTCAGCTACACACCACGTTGACGTGTGTTATCAAGACGTTACCTGTGCGATGAAGACGACATGCTTTCCACTGAACTTCTTCTCCAGCTCTCTCACCAGACGAACCTGAATCTTCTGGAAAGACTTCAGCTGAGGAACGGGAACAAAGATGATGATGGCTTTCCTGGCGCCACCAACTTCAATTTCCTTAAAAAGAAAGAGAACTAATTAGACCAACAGTCAGGTAGAAATCGTGGCCATTCCAACAACAGAAATCACAAAACTACAGCAAAATATTAAAATGTAAGACACAATTAATTAAGCACATATCCAGGCAGTTAGTTCACCCAGTATTCTAAGTTTTCTTTAGGACGCTACAAAAACAAGCATACAATTCATAGAAATTCCAATAGGTTTGTATCCTGCATGGTTTAGCTCCCCAGTAACGGCCCAAAGGACTCTGGAAAGATGTAGGAATATACAGGACGCCCCGTCCTCGCCGGCCCGAGAGCCGGGGACAGAGCTTGTTCTACAACGTTGTGGAACGGGATTGTACGTCACAGCATTAATGCTTCGCTCCCATACGCCACAAGGACAGAGCCATGTGAGAGAGTAACCTCACAGGATGTCCACGTTGATCATATAAAAACAGTTCAATTCATGTCGAGCACACATGTGACACCCCTGATTTGTGTCTTTGCAGCAGTAGGAGTGCTCAAGTCAGTCAATGTTCATAAAACTGCTGAAATGCAAAACAGCGGTGGCACTCCTGAAGTAATGCCATCTTTAAAGACAGTAGTTTAACCCTTTTCATATCAAGGTCCATTATTTATTGGGCATTTGAGCCACAGACCACCATTTGATATGACTTTTTAGACTCTCAAACACAAGATTTTTTCCACAATTCCATGTTGTATTGATGTTGGTACCATAGGAGATGACAGGCAAACGTTGATCAAAATAATGATTCTACATTCTCTAATTGTGTAGACTTCTTGTAAATTAAGTAAAACAGATGTTTAACAATAACCTAACTCTTGAAAGTGTAAAATGAAATGCGGGTCCATTTGCTTTCATTTTACAATCTCAAAGAGTTAAAGATCTATAAGGGTCCATTTGGTTAGAACAACTCTCCATCATTTAGCTGGGGACCACTTGGAACCCCCTCAAGGACCACTGGTGGTGAACCACCATTTTAAGACAAACAATGTGTTAACCTAAGAAGACAACTTGAAGATGTGTACCTTTGCAGCTGTGATGTTCAGTTCTCTGAGCTGAGCCTTCAGATCAGAGTTCATCTCCAACTCGAGGAGAGCCTGTGAGACAGCAGACACAAACATGTTAAAAATGTAACTGGTACAGTACATCACACAGACTTAATTATCATTTCACACAGCAAACACCCCTTCTTACCTGGGAGATCCCGGACTCAAACTCGTCTGGCTTTTCGCCATTCGGCTTCACGATTTTGGCGCTGGTACTGAACATGGCCTTTGTCTCTGTAAAATAAATGATAAAACAGTGAGATTTAAGTCATTAACATCCATCTATAAATTCTACAAATCTGTCCTTCGCATATCTTGAGAACTGTTTATCTGATTGACTTCACTGTGCGGGTGTATGGCTGAGAACAATTTGTGTCCTGCATGGTTTAGCTCCCCAGTAACGGCCCAAAGGACTCGGGGAAGATGTAGGAATATACAGGACGCCCCGTCCTCGCCGGCCCGAGAGCCGGGGACAGAGATTTTTCTACAACGCCGTGGAACGGGACTGTACGTCACAGCATTAATGCTACGCTCCCATACGCCACAAGGACAGAGCCATGCGAGAGAGTAACCTCACAGGATGTCCACGTTGAATACACTTAACAAAAACACCACAAGTCAACTTTCAGATCACATTCAACATCAATAAAGTTACATACTAGAAACTAAAGCATAACAAGTTCAGCTCAGGGGGACATGACGAGCAAAATACATCCATGCTGTTGTTTCATGGCTTAATACTGTAACCACAATATGCATTTCAGTGTTTAGCCTTTAGTCAATTGGATCAGCGGTTCTCCAGCACTGAGAGCCTGCACCAGGACAGAAGGGCACTACTAGCATTTTCACATCATTGCAAACCTGTTACAATGGACCCTTATGGATCCGCAACTTTTAAAAGTTGTACAACAGGACCCAAATGGACCCTTATGGGGCATTAACTCTGAGTGTGCAAATGCAACCAAATGGACCCTTAGGTCTGAGAGTTCAGTAAGGAGTTTGCAGTGTAAAACTGTCCTGTAGAACAGTCGTTCTCAAAATGGGTTCCTGGGACTCTGGGTTCCTTGAGGGGGTTCTAATTTACCCTTACAAGTCTGTCACTCTTACAGCATACAAATTGAACCAAATGGACCCCAACAGGTCCATTTGTATACCGTCAAGCGTTAAGGGGGTCCTTAAAATGTTAAAGTTAGGGAACCACTGCTGTAGAAAACCATCTCTGCTAGCTGCAGCCTCCTCTTGACATGCTGGACCCAAAAATACCCGCCAGTGGACCCAGAGTGACCCCACAACACGTCTACTTTTGACCCAAAAAAAAGAGCAACTCTTACAGAGTACCACTTGTACACTTTAAGATTATGATTTCACTATGTATATCTGTTATTACATTTTAGACACATCTGTGCTAAGTGCTAGCCCTGCTTCATCCTGTCTGACATGCTGGGTGCCGGTCACAGCCAGTAAACCCAAATTGACCCTACAAACACACTACTAACCCAAACCCAAATAAGAGCATCTCTTACAGAGTACCACATGTCTTGTGCAAATTGAGATTAGGATTTCTCTGAGAATGTTATTAAGTCTTACAGAAACAAGCTGTGCCAACCTTCATACTGTCCGAACATGCTGGGTGCCGGCTGCTAGCAGCTAGCTGTGATGCTAACGGGTATAATTCAGACAGACGGAAGGGTTCTGACCATTCAACACAACGGCATTATGACCTAACCACTTACATTAGCTCCTAACCGAACAGAACCAGACCGAGCTGAACAGAACCAGGCTGACAGAAGTGGAAACTAACACCAGTTAGTTAGCAGCTACACGAAGCTAGCATGGTGATGGGCAGAGCTAACGGCTGGGGCTGGCTAATACAGGTTAGCGTTGTTAGCAACACGGGCATTTATTAACGTTCTATTTAAAGATAAAACCACACGTTAAAATGAACAGAACAGAACCAGCCTGTTAGACACAATGTTAGAGCAGCAAACACACGTGTAGGCCTGGTAACACTAAAAGCCATGTAACCACTATATTTCACACCCGGCACTTTAACCTCAATATTATGTCTTATAAAACGGCCATCCGTCGCTACAAACCACACAATCTAACGCATCAGAGCTCCATGAAGCGATACGATGCGAAATTAGGAACATTGTGTGTTTTAATTTCATGTTTAATGTTAAAATGTGTCGCCGAGTGAAAATGCTCCGCCATACCTCTGTCAACGACGGCCAAGGAAGAGGTCGGAAATCCCGCGAGGTTTCGTTATGTCACGTCTCGCCGGGAACCATGGGAACCCGCAGTTTTTTGGGGGGGTTTTCTTGTTGTTTCATAAAGTTGATGTGTTTGTCACACTTTTTTTTCATGTATTATTATTTTTATGTTATGACTGAAAAAAGAAAAAAAAACTCATGTTTTAACATGATAATCAATTTTTGCTATTTATTTATTTTATACACGTTCGCTATTTGACTTTTTATGTATGTTTATCTCGCGCTTTGTCGCTATTTATCTTATTATTTTTTATTATTTACATTTTATTCCATATTTATACGATCGTCAACAACAGTGTTATATATTTTATACACATTTTAAATTACACATTACATTTGTCAAAACAATAAAGTTTTTGGGAGAAGAAAAAACACCAAGGAGGAAGGAGTATATATCTACGAACAAGGAGCGGCCACAAAGCTCGATGGAAATTATTATTATCATTAAAATGTAATAATAATTCTTCTTCTTTTCTTTTGATGGAATGGAATGTCTGCGAGTATGAGTAACTTGTTGAACAGCCCATTATTGCCCAATCAAAAACGTACTCTGTTTTTTATGGAAAATAACTGAGGGTATGATGATTTGAGAGAACAAAAGACAGAGAGAGAATAATAATGAACTTTGAAAATAAAATATGTGCTGGGGGGGGAGGCATGGGGCATTGATGATTAAAAAAAGAAGGGGAAAAAATAAACATACTCTGTGCTCTTTTGGATAACAACCTCGATAAACGTAAACAGAAAAACAACAGCTCTCATAAAACAACTGTAATAGGTCTTGTTTAACCTTTTTAAACCGATTATCTGACAGTTTAATGTAGTAATAATTCAAATCATAAGCGTGTCCTGAGCAGTGGTGTAAGTACATTTACTCAAGTACTGTACTTATTTATACCTGGCTATTTGAAAATAGACGATCTACAAGCTCACAACGTGTCGCGATGCGACGCGTTGTGAGTGAAATTCCTGACTTTTACTTGTAACAGAGTACTTTTACATTGCAGTATTGATACTTGTACTTAAGTAAAAAATGTTAGTACTTTTTCCACCACTGGTCCTGAGTGTCCTACTCTGGTCTACGTTTAGAACGTGACGCATGTGGCCATTCCTTCTTCACATCCAGGGCAGGGACCCGGAAGCATAATATTGTGTTGTGCATGACTTTTCAGTCGCATGGATGTCAGATCCATAACTCTATGGTCAGATCTATAACTCTATGGTCAGATCTCATCACGTTTAACCTGGATAAATGTTAGAACATAGACTATAATAACATTGATGTCTGGTTCTCTACAGTGTTTGTTGCATTCTTTAGTGATAGAAGGTGCATCTTTGCAGGAGAACAAGACACAAATCAGATGTGAATGCTGCAAAATATGAAGCTGAAGCTAACAGTTGTATAGTTGTAAACAACAACTAAACACTGCTTTGTTTTATTGTATTGTTCCTTTAAGCCGAGGTAAGTTGCAATGATTAGTGCTGCAACTGTCAATTCGTTTCTTAGAGGTTATTGTATTGATTTGTTTTTTGATTAATCGATTAATTGAATTAAATAAAAAATATGTCAACAAATTGAGATATTTTTAATATAACAGATTTTGTTATGACTAAATTAAGCAAGTGGTTAATCTTTTAAGCCCTATCTTATACTTGGTTGTACAACTGTCACAGAAATTGATTTTTTTTAAAAAAAAGCCAAACTATGAGCAGACAACATGTCCAGGTGTGACACGTTATGAGCTTGTAGATCTACTATTTTTGAATTTATTATTTGATAAAAAATATAATATAACAATTTAATATAATAATCAATTAGTTTGATTATCGTATTAATATTGGCGTTATTGTTCCTGTAGGTCCACCACGATGATATCAGAGCTGTATTAATATTAGTGTTATTGTTCCTGTAGGTCCATCACAATGACATCAGAGCTGTATTAATATTAGTGTTATTGTTCCTGTAGGTCCATCACAATGACATCAGAGCTGTATTAATATTAGTGTTATTGTTCCTGTAGGTCCACCACGATGACATCAGAGCTGTATTAATATTAGTGTTATTGTTCCTGTAGGTCCACCACGATGACATCAGAGCTGTATTAATATTGGCGTTATTTGTCCTGTAGGTCCATCACAATGATATCAGAGCTGTATTAATATTAGTGTTATTGTTCCTGTAGGTCCACCACGATGATATCAGAGCTGTATTAATATTAGTGTTATTGTTCCTGTAGGTCCATCACAATGATATCAGAGCTGTATTAATATTAGTCGTATTGTTCCTGTAGGTCCACCACGATGATATCAGAGCTGTATTAATATTAGTCGTATTGTTCCTGTAGGTCCACCACGATGATATCAGAGCTGTATTAATATTAGTCGTATTGTTCCTGTAGGTCCATCACAATGATATCAGAGCTGTATTAATATTAGTGTTATTGTTCCTGTAGGTCCACCACGATGACAGCAGAGCTGTATTAGAAGTGTCCGATGCTCAGACTGACGGGGTTGTACAGAACGGTACGCAGAACGCTGTGCTGCTCCCCAGAAGACATGGTGAAGTACTTCTACGCCGTGAGGAAAGGATTCAAGCCAGGAGTCTACAACACATGGTGAGGAAGGACAGTTACAGCCCTAGAATGGCTGTGATATTACATTACATTCAGTACCGCGGGAAGTAGGGGTGCTGGGGGTGCGGCCGCCCCCCTCCCCCCAGGTACCGCACCCCCTACCGCCCCCCCCATCAAAAAATATATATATTTTTTGATAATAAATCGGTAAAATCAGGCAAAAATAAGAATTAAATAACATAACTCTAACCTAACCCTAATCCTAACCCTAAAACCGAAATAAAGAAACCAAAAACTGGGAAAAAAAACAAACCCGTGCGCACGGGGGTCCTCATGCACGCGCGCTGCACGCGTGCATGAGGTGCGCATACCGCACCCCTAACCTAAAAGGTCTTCCCGCGGCTATGATTACATTTCCATCGCATAACTCTGAGTGTGTACAGATGGAACCAAATGGACCCATTTAGCAGTGGTGGAAAAAGTTCTAACATTTTTTTACGTAAGTAAAAGTATCAATACTGCCATGTAGAAATACTCTAGCAAACATTTGTATCTCAAATCTTTGCTTCTGGGGGGGTCCCTGGAACAAGATTTTTCAAAAATAGCAGATCTACAAGCTCATAGTGAGGCACTGGGTGCCGCACTATGCCGCTGCTATTTTTGAATAGCCAAAGAAATCTAAAAACGACACGGATGCTTTCCCGGATTGAATGGGTTAACCACAAGGCCACTGAGCTGGTAAATGAAAACAAATTCAGGCAGGATGAGGATATTATTCATGAAATGACAGATAAACGTCGACCACTTGCATTTTGCCAATATTTGCTGGTAGCAATGTTTGACTGATTAATTGGTGCATCCCTAAAATGATGGTGGATATGTAGCCCCATTTAGAACCTCTCCCTCCGCTATGTAGCTCCGAGATGAGGTCCTACGTGGCCCGGTGCCGTTTGGGTGAACATTTTCCGCACATTTTCCACTTTACATGTTTCTTACCCCTTTCTGCACATCGTATCCAAAAAGTTAAGCTTTTCTGAAATGCTCTCAGATGTTTGAAATTTTAACGTACCATAAAATCTATCCAACGAGTTGAAAAAAGAGTTTAATTCGCCTCTCTCCTCAGCCGGTTACATGTTTTTAAGACATTGCGCAAGAGTTGCGCCCGTAGAGATAACATTACTGATTCCCCTACTGGTCAAATGTTGAATAATATTGTGGAACCGGCTGAGGAGAGAAGCTATTTAAACACTTTTTTCAACTCGTTGGATAGATTTTATTGTACGTTAAAATTTCAAACATCTGAGAGCATTTCAGAAAACCTTTACTTTTTGGATACGATGTGCAGAAAGGGGTAAGAAACATGTAAAGTGGAAAATGTGCGGACATTTTTCACCCAAACGGCACCGACAAACGAGGAACCTCATCTCGGAGCTATACAGCGGAGGGAGAGGTTCCGATTGGAGCTAGTGGATATGTAGACCTGATGTTCAAACACGTAGACCACCCCCCTCAAGTCTGCTGCCCCCCCCCCCTGTGATCTATTGTAGGGACGAATGCAAGAGCCAAGTGGACAAGTTTCCATATGCCAGTTACAAGAAGTTTGGGTCCGAGAAAGACGCCTGGTCCTTTGTCAGAGGAGTCAAGCCATCAGACGCTCCATCCATCGTCACTGGTAGGTGGCATTACATTCAACAGCAGTGGTGGAAAAAGCACTCAAATTTCAATCAATACTGCAATGTAGAAGTACTCTGTCACAAGTAAAAGTCCTGTATTAAAAATTGACTTGAGTAAAAGTACAAAAGTAATGGTATCAAAATGTACTTAACACATTGGGTGCCAAAACCGTATATATACGGTTTTGGCCATACTAACGTTGAGTGCCAAAACCGTATATATACGGTTTTTGAAAAAAGAAAAAAAAAAGTGTGTGTGTCTCTCTGTGTTCACGCTCTCATTGGCTGCATGCACCCATGTGACTCACATGCGTGCACTGCCTGTAAGCAGCCACCCGAGTGCGCCAGAGTGCAAGAATTTAGACAATGCTCTGATTACAATGCACAACAGCCTGACACACACACACACACACACACACACACACTCTGTCAATGTTCTCTCCCCATCACGGTGAAATAACACGGATTACAAGTCCGTAAATACACAATATTTTCGAGCTGCGTTCGCTTCCCGCGTTCGCGCGTCTTACTTGTGTAGAATGTCCCATTTCACAAGTTGTCAAATGCATGAAAATCATTTGAAAATAGCAGATCTACAAGCTCACGATGCGTCGCATCACGACGCATTGTGAGCTTGTAGATCGTCCCGTATTGAATGAGTAAAATTAAAACATTTGCGAACCACGGCAGTACACACACCCTGTCTCATGAAGCCCAATGTGTTTGCACACTGCAGAAGCTGCTAGTAGTTATGAGACGGCGACAGCGGACAGCCTTCTGCCCAGACGAGGCCCGGAGCCCCTGGAGTACATCCCACTGGGGAAGAAGAGGAGCCACTCACACACCCAGGAGGAAGAGGAGTCTCCATCCAAGAAGGCTAAAACCTCCTCAGCAAGCTCCGATGGATTCACCTACATGGGTGAGAAAATGGGTGGGTGGGTGGGTGGTAGCCTGGCATTCACATTTTGTTTCAAAAAATAGCAGATATACAAGCTCATAGTGCCACGCTATGAGCTTGTAGATCTGCTATTTTTGAAAAGTTGTGAGAATTTGTGCATATCTTTGAATATATATATTTCTTAAGCAAACATTTGTAGCTGTCAAATGTCTCAACAAATGTCTTAATTTTTCTGAAAAAACATTGTTGCTGTATATGTATATATATATATATATATATATATATATATATATAAATATATATATATATATATTGGTGCTCAAACCTTTTCTTGCCGAGGACCACCCAAAATTGTGTTTTTGGCCGCCGATCCCCATCAAAATATGTTGTTCCAGGGACAAGCAAAGATTTGAGTTACAAATGTTTGCATTAAAAATATATATATTCAAAGATTCACAATTTCACAATTTTTCAAAAATAGATGATCTGCAAGCTTGTAGATCTGCTATTTTTGAATAGCCAAATGGTTTTAGCTAAAATCTAAAATGACACAGATGCGTTCCCAGATCTCTGTGTGGAGCATGCATTGACAGACAGACAGACAGACACACAAGTACAGTAGTACACACACACACACACACACACACACACACACACACACACACACACACACACACACACACACACACACACACAGATGGCTGGAGTCATTCACAGATTGGCATTTACATAGAACAGTGGCTTAGACAGAATAGTCAAAAGGCGTTAGAGTTGGGGGTTAAAAATGGCATCCTAGAAATGTTGATGTCCTCACAAACGTGTGTGTGTGTGTGTGTGTGTGTGTGTGTGTGTGTGTGTGTGTGTGTGTGTGTGTGTGTGTGTGTGTGTGTGTGTGTGTGTGTGTGTGTGTGTGTGTGTGTGTGTGTGTGTGTGTGTGTGTGTGTGTGTGTGTGTGTGTGTGTGTGTGTGCGCGCGTGCGTGCTGGTTCCTCTCTATAGGTGACGCGGTGGTGGTGTACACCGATGGCTGCTGTTCGGGCAACGGAAAGAAAGGCGCGCGGGCGGGCATCGGTGTGTACTGGGGTCCAAACCATCCTCTGTGAGTTGACAAGTTGAACACACACACACACACCTGAACAGAAAAAAAAAACTAATTTATACTCTACTGCAGTGGTTCCCAAACCTTTTAGCTAGAGACCTGACATTTTTGAAAATCTTTTAAAATAATGATAAAAAAAAAAATTAAATGTAGGAAACGAAAAATAAAGGGATATTTCACCCCCCCAAAAATCTATCGATTACTCACCCCATGGAGATTGTTGGTTTTTTTTGTCGCATTCTGGCCTACCGGTCCGCTGGTCATCAAATTATTGGCTTAGGAATCCGACAAAAACTAAACAATATCCATGAATTCAAGTCTCCATGGGTATATGTTGATCATGTACTTAAAGTACCAAAAGTAAAAGTATTCATTATGCAGAATGTCCTGTTTCACAACTTCTTACATCACATGTCTAAAATGTATTAAGCATCTTTTGAAAATAGCAGGTGAGCTTGTGGATCGGCTAATTTGAAATAGCCAAAGTTTGAATAGGGTTGAAGTGGTTAATGTATGTTTTGTAATAATAATCAAAATCTACAAAGTAACAAGTAACTAAAGTTTTCAAATAATTGTACTGGAGTAAATGTACAATATTTGTAAATGTACAATATTTGAGTAGTGGAGTAAGAAGTAAAAGTATAGAACATTGGAAATACTAGAGGAAAGTAAAAGTACCTCAAACTTGTACTAAAGTACAATACTTGAGTAAATGTACTCTTGTTACTTTACACCCTGTGTTCTTGTTGAGACGAGTGTGTGCCTGCACTGGATGGATGCTGATCTGTGCTCTTTTTTTATTTTTAATAAAGGAACGTTGCAGAGCCACTCCTTGGAAGACAAACCAACCAGAGAGCAGAGTTACAGGTCAATATTCAAATAATATAATATTTAAAATAAGAATATTTAGAATTTCTTTGGCTATTCAAAAATAGCAGATCTACAAGCTCATAGCGTGGCACCGAGTCCCACACTATGAGCTTGTAGATCTGCTATTTTTGAAAAATCGTGAAACTGTGTGCAAATCTTTTAATATATATATTTTTTAATAAAGCGAACATTTGTAACTGTCAAATGTCTCAACAAATGTCTTAATTTTTCTGAAAAACTACTGTTGCTATATCAGTGGTGCTCAAAACTTTTTCTTGTGAAGGACCACCCAGAATGAAATTTTTGGCCGCCGATCGCCATCAAAATATGTTGTTCCAGGGACCCCCCAGAAGCAAAGATTTGAGTTACAAATGTTTGCTTTAAAAATATACATATTCAAAGATTTGCACAAAAATGATAGTCTTATTCCTAATATTCAAAGCACACATCAAACAAGTGTTTCAATGGAGCTGGAGAGTGGAAGAGACTGGACTTCACCAAGCATGTCCCTGGATCAGTGTTGCCACATGGGAAACTTTCAATTATCGTACCGGAGGCTTAAAATTATCGTATTTGAAAGAAAACTATCGTACACAGCCAAGAAAGATAAATGTAAGGTAAATATGTAATTTCACAAAAACATAGCGTATTTATTCAAGAAACAACATTGTTTGAGACTCCTACGAGATAAAAACGCATCATATATGCTGTGTGGAAGCAGGCAACTTCCTTGACCTTACACAAATAAAAGTCTGAAACTGGACTAGAATGACGTGGCCGGTGCTTTTAATGCCTCCATGTACAGATCTAGGGTCAGATTTACTGATTTACTGACTTATTTTGCAAAGCCAAACCGGATCCCGAATCAGCAGCCAGGGAATTTAGTAAATTCACACACTTTTTGAATATGGCGAAATTATCGTACATTTGTGATTTTTTAAAATTATTAATCGTACAGAGGGTACAATTATAGTACAAATACGATAATTATCGTACATCTGGCAACACTGCCATGGATTAAAGTTTTCAGTCGGTTGCATAGAAGCCAGGAGAATGTCCTCTATGAAAGCATGTTGCGCAGCGAAAATAGCCGATCTACAAGCTCTCAATGCGAGCTTGTAGATCGGCTATTTCCGGCTATTATTTTAAGATTAGAGCATTTGAAGTGGTCAATCTAGCAACATGTTCAGAAGCATCTTCCATAAAATCTTAATAGTCTCGGATATTAAAAGCAAAGGTTAAAGTCTCAATCGGTGATTTCTTCACCTGCAGGAACGCTATTACTGAAACATCATACATTTTACATATTGTGTTAAAGGAGTAGTTCACCCCAAAAAAAAGACTTATTTTCTATCAATTACACACACCCCATGAGGCCTTGACTTCATGGAGACTCCACGGTCATCAAATGATTGGCTCAGGAATGTGACAAAAACTAAAAAAAAATAATTCAAGGCTTCATGGAGTGTGTAATTGTTTAGGAATCAGTGATAGTGAAGGGGGGGGGCTCCATTCATAATGTTTCACAAATCGCACGCTAGGACAAACATTTTCAGTTGCACAATTCTGTGCAATCTCTTCTATACTATCGGTAGCCGCCAAATATGGCGAAGACGCTGTTACTTGTACCCCTGAAGGGTGTGTGGGTATCTGTCCAAGATTAGCTGACTGTACATTATTTACAGCACTGTGTAATAGTTGTGTCGTTGTATCTCTCTGTGTGTGTGTGTGTGTGTGTGTGTGTGTGTGTGTGTGTGTGTGTGTGTGTGTGTGTGTGTGTGTGTGTGTGTGTGTGTGTGTGTGTGTGTGTGTGTGTGTGTGTGTGTGTGTGTGTGTGTGTGTGTGTGTGTGCGTGTACGTGTGTGTGCGTGTGTGCAGGCAGCCCTCAAAGCACTGGAACAGGCCAGGGACATGGACATCAACAAGCTGGTTCTCTACACTGACAGCAAGTTCACTATCAATGGTAATTAATACTGAATGAATGGTCACCTCCAATCACAACTTGTATAGCAGAAGTTCTCAAACTTTTTCGTGCCAAGGACCCCCGAATTGATATGTATTTGGCCACAAACTCTCTCTTTCCCAGGTGTTTCGCCCCCAGGTTCACCAACGTGTCGCATCGCGGCGCGTTGGTGAGCTTGTAGATCGGCTATTTTCAAGACTGAAAAGATGCCGGATGATGAGAAACTCATCCACGCCTTTATCTCCTCCAGGCTGGATTACTGCAATGCACTACTCATCGGGATCTCTAGCAAGAGCCTCCAAAGGCTCCAATACATCCAAAACAGCGCTGCTAGGGTCCTGATAACCTCGCGTCACCAGTCTTTCCACCTCGGAGGAAAGCCTGGTATGCGTTACTAAAGACCTGTGTGATCCGGTCTAGGCCACGCCTACTGAAAAAAAATAATGAAAAAGAATCCTCTTTCCGGATTGTCGCGGTCCGGTTTTGTGGTGCCGCTTTGTTTTGGTTCCCCAATCCCTATTTAAATGGAATAGAATTTCCCCGTGGGATAATACGGATAATACAGACACTAAATAGTCTCCGGAAAGTACACTCACATTTATATTTAAAAAATAAGCTAAACTACGCCGCATCAAGGATTTTATTAGGACGGACCTATTTTGGGGTGACGTCTTTCCGGATTGTTGCGATCCGGTCGCCTGATGACGCGCCTGGTGACGTAGGGCTACTTCCGCTCCCGACCGGATCATAGACCCGAAAAGCTTTGCTTCCCAGGCTAGGGTCCTGATGAGAGTGCGAAAATATGACCATATCACACCCACCCTCTGCTCACTTCACTGGCTCCCCATCTCCTTCAGGACCGAATACAAGATTTCCCTTCTCACCCATCAGTGCATTTATGGCAACGCCCCCCCCCCCCACCCCCCCTACCTCAAAGAACTTCTCACCCCAAAACCCACCACCCGAAGCCTCCGCTCCAACAACAACACCAACCTTCTCGTTGTCCCTGACACCAACCTCCGCACCATGGGCGACCGGGCCTTCTGTCACACAGCCCCATGTCTGTGGAATGCCCTCCCAGACCACCTGAGAGTACCACAGTCCACTGATGCTTTTGAAAATGGACTAAAAACCTACCTTTTAAAAAAAGCATTTTTTTTATTTTCATGGACTTTGTTTGTTTTTCGTACTGAGTTTTAATTTCTAAATTTCTAAATGTCGGCCCTTTAGTTTAGCCTAGTTGGGTCTATTGTAATTGTTTTGTTGCCTATGCTGTTTTTATGCCTTGCTTTTAATCTGTAGCACTCTGAGATTCGTGAGAATGTAAAGTGCGTTATAAATAAAATGTAGTATTATTATTATTATTATTTTCACTTGTTTGGGAACCACTGGGTTAAGGTATGTTTTCTGTGAGGTTAGGGTTAGGTTCAGGCATATATAACTACACGCCCACCGCGTTATTATGGATCCCACCGCAGTTCTTGGCAAAACCCGCTGTGATTGGCCAGTAGTCGCTGCGATTGACAGTGCTCATTTTTTTGCAACTATGCCTAAACCTAAACTTAACCTCAGTGAAACTATGCCTGCCAGGGAGCCAATCAGAAACGGGTAAGGCGGGTCTATCGTATAACGTCCCTGGAAGCTAACAGACAGCATTATGTTGACGTCCATTTTGTTGCTGTGTGTGTTGTCAGGGGTGACCAGCTGGGTGAAGAACTGGAAGCTGAATGGATGGAGGTTGAAGTCAGGAGGAGAGATCGTCAACAAAGAGGATTTCATCCAACTGGACAAACTGAACTCTGAGATGCAGGTGGTCTGGGTCAGTGGCTCTCAAAATCTTTTCACATCAAGGACCCCCAACATTATTTGTAGGCTATTTGGTTGCGGATCCCCCCCCCCCCATCTCAAAAGTATTTTGTGCCCGGGATTTTTCAAAAATAGCAGATCTACGAGCTTGTAGAGCTGCTATTTTTGAATAGCCAAAGTATACAATAATGGTTAAATTGGTTACACAGATGCGTTCCCGGTTTTAATGGGTTAACCCATTTTGGGCGGGAACCCCTATTTGTAACTATACCTTTCAGGACGGGAACCCCTTTTGGGGATCTTGTTGCTACAGTATAAAGCAACATACATTTGTTGTAATTTTTTAATACATATTTTAAATTTTTAATTCCAATACCGAAAATCTCGGCGACTCGCTCACTCCCACTCGGTCACTCGTGGCAGACTTCCGCATCACGTGTACACGTTTTTTTTTCTTTTTCTCCTCCCCTTCTCCCGTGACGTAATTGGTATACATGGTCCTGGCCACACAAACAATGCTTGAAACCCGAAAACACACACACACACTTAACTAAAAAGCGATGTGAAGACACACATTTAATGCTGAATTATAGAGCTTCAGCTGATAAAGTAACTGAAAAGTCCGCAGCAAGCCACTGGCTTTATTGCGTTGTATGATATAAAGCATAATACAATTATATACATTGTAATATACTAGAGGTCCGTCCGCCCTACGGGCGGCCGGCCCGCTAGCCGCGCACGGGGCTCTATTATTAGGCCTACGTCGTCTCCCCCGCACACCGCACACGTTCGGTCGCGTCGCCGTCTTTGTCTGTTGTTTGTGCATAAACATGGATGGTAGCTTGTTTCTCGCGCACAATCTGGCAACACTGAATGTAGTCCAGGCTGTTGGTTGGCTAGTAGTGGTCACGTGACAACACACACACACACACACACACACACACACACACACACACACACATGTCGCACACACATTAAAGCCTGGACTTTTTCTTCACGGGGTCGTGGCTCAAAATTAGGTGTTTTTGTTTGTGTGTTACGCACTGGATTGGAACTATTTTTGCAATGTTATTCTTCACAGTTGACCTCAAGGAAAGGTAGGCCATAAGATTGTTTTGTTGTTGTTGCTGGCTGGGTGACGATCATAGTGGAAGGATGTCTGTGCGGAGATGTAACCTGCGGTGCTTACACACACACACACACACAGTAAGCTGTGGAAACACACCAGCCTTTTTTTCGCACACACGCGCATATACGCACACACGCACTTTTACATCCAGTCCTATTTTAAAGCCTGCGTATGCGGGACTCGCGTATCCACGCGCCTGGTGTAGCCGCTATCATTGATATCAATTGGATCTGAAGAAACGCACTGTACGCACCACGCATACGCGCGCTTTGAAAAGTCTGGTGTAGATCGTAGGTTGTCTTTGGGATGTACATGGCACGTGAATTACGGACATATTAGCGTGAGTGTGGAAAGCAACGGCGTGGTTCGAACAGAAAGGTAAGCAAGAGGGGGGGGGGGGGGGTGTGAAGCGAAGGACGTGCTTCTGTTGTTGTTGTGGCAATGCAGAGAGATTGAACCTGCGCTGTTTGGTTTTATGCTTTATCCAACATGACAGGCATGTAAACAAACAACCAATGTCATTTACAACTAAACGTTGCTCTGAAGAATGTTTTGGAAAACATTTGAAGTGAGAAATAGACGATGCAATCGCCTCGGAAAACAAATGAGGAAATGAAAAAAAAGTCGCCCCAATGAAAAAAAAGTCGCCCCAAAACACAGTCGCCCCCCAGTGTATATACTGGCGATTTGCCTGTAATACCGCCAGATTTGGCCCGGGGCGACTGTGTTTTTATCAGAGAGATTTGTCTCAAAAGTATTTGTGAATCCAATACCAAGATGCACAAATATTCTTTGATTTTTAAATGTGTTTCCATGATTTACAAATGTATTTTGCAATCTACAAACATAAATTATTTATTTGTGACTTTTGTAAATTTGAATTTGTAATTCTTACAAAAAAATATTATACTTGTGTGTGCATTTATCATAAAATATCATTTGTAAATCTCTATTCTGTGTGTGAATTGTTGGATCTTATTTGTGAGTAGACCAACACACGCATACATTCCTTTTTCCTGTTACATCATTTTGAGACAAACATCACGCTTTTTTAAGAGAATTTTTACATATGTATTTTCCTATCCAAAAACTTACTTGTAACTTGTAAGTTCGCATTTAAATACATGTGCTAAGTTTCACACAGTGTTGGTGAGATTCACTCTCACTTTCTGCAGATCTGTGTGTTGGTGAGATTCATACTTTCTGCAGATCCGTGTGTTGGTGAGATTCATACTTTCTGCAGATCCGTGTGTTGGTGAGATTCATACTTTCTGCAGATCCGTGTGTCAGTGAGATTCATACTTTCTGCAGATCCGTGTGTTGGTGAGATTCATACTTTCTGCAGATCTGTGTGTTGGTAAAATAAAATAAAATAAAATAAAATAAAATAAACTGTATATATACTGGGGGGGGCAATTGTAACAGAAGAAAATCTTCACAGTCTAATGGTAGGTATGATGTCTCCCCGGGATCCAAACTAGTTAAAGTAGCAGATCTGCAAGCTCGCAAAGCTTGTAGATCTGCTATTTTCATTGCGTGTTCTTTTTAATTAATTGATGGAATTTCTTGGAATGTACGAGTTGATGCATTACGTTTAGTTTGACTCTATTGTGAAAATAGCAGATCTTCAAGCTCACAACGCCTCGCAAGGAAGTTGTATAAAATGTTATTATTGTTAGACAATTTGGCCAATGTTTGTTATAGTATAGTAACTATAGTTTGTTAATTACTTTTGATGCAGTAATGTTTTTGTTTTGTTTTTGGTATTAAAATGGTCTCTAAGATCCTTAAATTGTCACTTCACTCTAAACCAAGCCATCTAAACCAGCTTAAGCTGGTTTAGATGGCATACCAGGCTGGACAAGCTGGTCAGGCTGGTTTGTCAGTGTAGTTGGTTAGCTGGTCACTAAGCTGGATTCTGCTGGTCTTTGCTGGTCAGCCAGCTGGCTGGCTGGACTGACCAGCAAAGCCAAGCTGGTAGCTGGTCTTTGCTGGTCAAATGGGTGGACTGACCAGCAAAGACCAGCTTACCAGCTGGACTTAGCTGGTCAGATGGTTGGACACTGGACAGCCCAGCTGATAAACTGGTCAAGTTTGGTTAGATCAGTGGTTCTCAACATGTGGGCCGGGACCCCCAGGGGGGTCCCCACATGATTTGGGGTGGTCCCCAGATGACAGTGAAGTGACAATTTAAGGATCTTTAAGACCTTTTTAATACAAAAAAAAACCAAAAACATTACTGCATCAAAAGTAATCAACAAACTATAGTTACTATACTATAAAAAATGGTCATACATTGGCCAAATTGTCTAACAATAATAATAATATAAGAAAACATTTTGAAAATGGCAGATCTACAAGCTCACAACACCTTCCTTGCGAGGCGTTGTGAGCTTGAAGATCTGCTATTTTCACAATAGAGTCAAACTAAACGTAATGCATCAACAAGTGCTTATCAGGGTGGGGGGTCCCCAGTTCAAATATTATTTTGGGGGGTCGCGGCCTGAAAGGGTTGAGAA
The DNA here is from genome assembly GCF_963280865.1 of Gymnoscopelus braueri. Classification (NCBI taxonomy): domain Eukaryota; kingdom Metazoa; phylum Chordata; class Actinopteri; order Myctophiformes; family Myctophidae; genus Gymnoscopelus; species Gymnoscopelus braueri. The sequence goes on along the minus strand of NC_137616.1, from coordinate 2,478,866 downwards.
CCACTGGGTTAGATCACTGTTTCCCAAACAGTGGGTCATGTAAAAAAAAATATGGTTCACAAGGAAAGATCCCTTTTTTCCGTTTCAAATATATTATATATTATTTCAAAACATTTCCCACCCAAAAATCTAAAAACTAAAAAATCTAAGAAATTCCATCAATTAATGAAAAAGAACACGCAATGAAAATAGCAGATCTACAAACACTGTTAGCTTGCAGATCTGCTATTTTAACTAGTTTGGATCCCGGGGAGACATCATACCTACCATTAGACTGTGAAGATTTTGTTCTGTTACAATTTCCCCCCCAGTATATTTATTTTATTTTATTTTATTTTATTTTATTTTATTTTATTTTATTTTATTTTATTTTATTTTATTTTATTTTATTTTATTTTATTTTATTTTATTTTATTTTATTTTATTTTATTTTATTTTATTTTATTTTATTTTATTTTATTTTATTTTATTTTATTTTATTTTATTTTATTTTATTTTATTTTTTTTATTTTTTTTTATTTTACCACGGATCTGCAGAAAGTATGAATCTCACCAACACACGGATCTGCAGAAAGTATGAATCTCACCGACACACGGATCTGCAGAAAGTATGAATCTCACCAACACACGGATCTGCAGAAAGTATGAATCTCACCAACACACGGATCTGCAGAAAGTATGAATCTCACCAACACACGGATCTGCAGAAAGTGAGAGTGAATCTCACCAACACTGTGTGAAACTTAGCACATGTATTTAAATGCGAACTTACAAGTTACAAGTAAGTTTGTGGATAGGAAAATACATTTGTAAAAATTCTCTTAAAAAAGCGTGATGTTTGTCTCAAAATGATGTAACAGGAAAAAGGAATGTATGCATGTGTTGGTCTACTCACAAATAAGATCCAACAATTCACACACAGAATAGATGATTTACAAATGATATTTTATGATAAATGCACACACAAGTATAATATTTTTTTGTAAGAATTACAAATTCAAATTTACAAAAGTCACAAATAAATAATTTGTGTTTGTAGATTGCAAAATACATTTGTAAATCATGGAAACACATTTAAAAATCAAAGAATATTTGTGCATCTTGGTATTGGATTCACAAATACTTTTGAGACAAATCTCTCCCCATATGTTTTGGGGCGTTTTTTTTTTTCATTGTGTCATTTGTTTTCCGAGGCAAACGTGTCCGCCCAGCCCAATAGTTATGGAATACTTTCATTGTATTTATTAAGTAGCCGTGTGATAAGCGGGATAATGGTGGTTAATCGCCCTGAAGGGCTTTAAATGTGAATAATGACTACGTCCCCATGCATTATCCCTTACATACTTTTGCGAGCGAAGACGGCTGATTTCAATGGCCGCTGCTTCGTGTGGCGTTGGCACTCTCACTTCGTGTGCCGTTGGCGTTCGGTGGTGCGCACGGTAAACGGTGCGAAACTGTTTCCCCTTCCGTTGTGCTCGTAATGTGGTGAGTGGAATTAATTATGTTGCGAGGTGGAAAATATGTAGTGAGCAATGAGAGGTGCCCTACGCCACCCGTAAATTCAGCGTGCACGTTGTGGCTGGTTTTGTGTTGAGAGGTCCGATGTAGTTGTTGTGTTTAGTCGAAATCAATGCTGTGGGTATGGCGTCAGCAGGCGAGAGGTGCAATTGCTATGGAATTGCTGTGGGCGTCAGCCGCGGAAGTAGCAATCTCCCCTTTATAAGAGTAGATTGTGACTTCTGTCTCAAAAGCTGATAGTTCATTTCTCTCCGTGCATGCCTCAATGCAGTGGACGGACTACTATAAATGACTGTGACAAAGATTATGTTTAAAATAATGTATTGTATTTATATGTGGACTATGATGTAATTCAGAGTCAGACATACTCTGTTGTATACAGTGGCAAAGCAGCAGTGCCGTGCGGGACTGCTGCGGGGGGTGGGGGGTCTGGGGACTGTACGGGCAAAAAGAGGGACGGGTTAGGATTTAATTCATTAATGTATGTTTGCTCATCCTGGCGAGTGGAGGAAGCGAGGAGAGTGAGCGAGTGACCGAGTATTGTAATTTGTCTTAACGAGTGTCTCTGCTCTCCTCTGTCCAGTTGCACATCCCAGGGCATGCTGGGTACACAGGAAATGAAGAGGCGGACCGGCTGTCCAGAGAGGGAGCGGCCAAGTCTTAAAACTGACCAATGGAAAAGAGCACAACCTCTGCGGTGGCCTTTAAAGTAACCAATGGGAGGAGCAGACCTCTAGTGTGGCCTTTTGAAGGAGCTCACCCAAAAGAAAAACTTATTTTCTATCAATTACACACTCCATGAAGCTTTGAATTCATGGAGATAATTTGTTTTGGTCGCATTCCTAAGCCAATAATTTGATGACAGAGTCTCCATTGAGTCTCCTACCGGAGAATCTGCTGGTCATCAAATTATTGGCTCAGGAATGTGACAAAAACAAACAAATCTCCATGAATTCAAGGCTTCATGAGGTGTGTAATTAATAGAAAATAAGTCATTTTTTTGGGTGAACTACTCCTTTTAAAGTAAGCAATGGGAAGGCAGACGTTGTGCTGTCTCAGGGACCCTCTCGGTTCTTTCTGGGGGTTCCAAATGGACCCTTTAACATGTCTCTAGCTCTGAGAGTGTACAAATGGAACCAAATGGATCCTTGGGGGTCCATTTGGTTCCATTTGTACAGTCCTTGAAATTAAAAGGTTTTGAGAATGTCTGATCTTATTGGTGGAGCTGACAGGAAACTAGTTACATTTGTATTTCCTGTCCTGTTAGTACATAATTCTGTTGTTATGAATGTGATCACAGGTTGTGACATGTGACATTTCACATCCCAAAATTAACTGCTTTCTACTTGTGTTTAATGTTTAAATACTTTATAAAGGCTGCATTTTGTGTTCAGAACCGTTCTGGTTGATGAGGATGTTGTTCAGAGAGGCTGTTGGATGCTTTTTGTTTTGTTATTTTACTTTAATAAATTCTACTATTGACTGAAGCATAATGTTTACATTGTTGATTTGTGTAATATGGATGAGAACACACACAACTCTTTATAAGTGTATATTTCTGCGCAACTAAGACATTTTAATTTACAATTTTAAGTCCTAAAAATAGATACAATACTATGCATGATCATTAATATTAAGTTAGTATAATAGGATTAGTTTTGACAGTGGATTTGTATTGTTTTATGTATTTCTACTTTTCCACTTGCATTCTCCTCTGTCATATTTTGTTCAGATTGTGTTCTTATTGCTGCCACTGCGCCATCTAGTGGTGATGTCGATGGAGTGTCTTCTCTTAGGTTTGAATTCTCTGGCCAAGGCAACACTATGTTTTATTATTATTCTTAAAGGATTTATATATATGAATTACATAAAATGTATACAGTGTTTTGGTCTGGTTTCCTTTTCTTTTTTTGTTTTACATCTGAACTTGCACTCTGCCAGAAAAACACCCTTGTCTAAGACAAGGATTCACAACTTCTATCTTTTTTGTTGTTAAAAGCATTAAGAAAACTAAGCATGTTTATTGATAACATAGGTGTAAGAATGTACTTTTTTCTAAAGGTTTTTGCCCTTCAAAGTTGTGCCGAAGATCGTTGTCAACTCTGTCAGATTTCTACAAAAACATAATTTAATCAGGCATAAACTGGATTTTAGCTATAAGGTCCCCTGTCTCCCTTCCAAGTTTAAAAAAATGCGGGAAAGCTATGAAAGCTCTGGTAAGCTTTTATTTTTTGATAAATGTACTAAATAATATTACTATCTGGTGTGTCCCAACCATAACATGTCAACGCCGTCAATCCTTCTAAATCAAAAACTAAAAAATGCACTACTCACTCACAAAACTCTACGACTGTGCTGTGAAATGAAAGAAAACAATTTTTTGTCAACTCTGTCAGATATGCCATCTTATGGAGTTGACATACAAACATTTGGGAGGTATTAAACCCATTACATGGTTTAATAGTCAACACTTTGATATTTTAAAAGATCTTTCCCCGGCATAATTGAAGAAGATATAAAAATACATACACATAAAAGTTTTGTATATTTCTTGGTAAATAGGACTTAAAACATCATACAACTGAAACAAAAATGTTGTACATGGTTGTGTATTTATTGGGTTATGTTATACAATATTGCATACTGTATGTGCAAGTGACAAAAGTATTCAAACATCTAGGATTACAGTTAGTTTGAAGGTGAAATTAGAGTCAAGTGTTTTCAAATCACAAAAACAACCCAGTTGACAATCAAACAAAACAATAAGGATCAAAACAGCATCAGGTGAACTTACAAAGGCAGAACACTCCTGGTCTGAATCCTGTGTCATATTGTGAGCTTGTATATCAGCTATTTTCACTACTTTTGTGCGACACTCTTGTATGGAAAAATATATTTGAAATATGTAGATACCGTATAAGGTTTCTACCTGACAGCAACGACAGGCTTTTATTGGACACTAGACATTCTAACTGTTGTTTTCCAGAGTGACACTAATCTTCCCTGACAACATCTTCAGAGACTGACCATCACAACAAGAATTATAAAAGTATGGAAAGAGTGTGTCAGTGAAAGTGTGTGTGAAGGTGTGTAGGTGTGTGTTAGAATCCGGATCAGAGAAGGACAGCTCTCCTCTGTTCCAATCCAGCTGGACTCTGATCCTCTGGGGTTCCTGTTTCACTGAGAGAACAGTGTCGGTCTCAATATTTCCTGCTGAGTAGAATGCTGTGTATTCAGCCGGAGAGTAAATTCCTTGACTGAAACGTAGCATCCACATTTTACCCCCCATTTCTTCTGTCACACCAACTTCCCACCTTCCCACCCAATTGTCTCCAACCTCAACATCCCAGCTGTGAGACCCTGAGTTAAAGCCCTCATAAGCCAGAACCCTGGGACACTTGAACCTCTCTGGGTTGTCAGGAAGCTGCTGGAAGCCCTGTCTCACACTGGTCAGATCAGCAGACAGGATGTATTCTCGATGGGCAGTGTTGGGGTCCAGGATCACAGGTGTGTAGGAGATAATGTCCTTCATCTTGTCCCAGACTCTGAAGGCCAGGTTACCCAGATGTTTGGCCTCGTCTATCAGTGCTCCTGAGACTGGCCGGGGGCAGTGCAGGGTGAGCTGGACTCTTTCCATCGTGGTCTTGTAGTTCTGCAGGAACGACACATGATCGTTTTCTCTCAGCTGGTCCTCGGTCGCTCGGATTACATCTGAGAGGGTCATCATGTCTCTGTTCAGCTCCTCAAGCCTCTCCTTTATCTCCTGACTCTTCAGTGTCTCATCCTCCCTCAGAGCAGAGATTCTGGCCTCCTCTTCCTCTTGAAGGAACTGATGAAGGTTCTTAAACTGTTCCTTAATCTGTATCTCTGTGCTCTGGGCCTGAACCTTGATGTGTTTTTCTGTTAAGTCGTTATTTGTCTTAACTTGTTTAAAGTCCTTCAGTTTCTCTTGTAAAGCATTCAATGATTCCTGGACTTTCTTTTTGCAACGCCCCGATGCTCGGTCTACGGGTAAGAACTTGTGACCAGTGTGTTTTTCTGAATACCGACACACAAGACACACCAGCTGTTCATCGTCCAGACAGAAGAGCCCAAGCTCCTCCCTGTGCGCGACACACGTGTCCTCTGTGCTCACCGATGAGGTTCTCCGGCGTTTCTCCTCCAAGAGGTTCTCACACAGGTTCTTTAACACCAAGTTAGCAGGAGGATGGTCACTGGAGTAATATCGTTTTACAAACAGGACATTCCTGTTTGTAATGCAATACAAAAGTAATACAAACAGGAGTAATATTGTATTACAAACAGGATATTCATGTGATGATCTTCCTGTCCACCATTCAGGCAGATAGTCTTTGCAGAAGCTGTGGCTGCAGGACAGCAGAACAGGATGTTTAAAGATGTCATCACACACGGGACAGATGAGCTCCTCTTCCAGACGAGTCAAATGGGAAGCCATTTTTCTCTGCAGTCACTTTCTGTTATACCAGGAATACTAGAAGAGAAAACAACAGCAATAACATGAGTAACAATTACTAGTTCTAACACTAGTATAGTAGTAGTCAAACGATCGTTGTAGTAGAATTATAGTAGTATTAGCAGCAGCAATAGTACTAATACACTACTACTACTAAAATATGTTCCAGATTTTACATAACTACACATACTTCATGCTTAGTGAGTCATCTTTGTGAAATACACCCTGGATGACTAAATATGAATAATAGTGCTAAATACAAAATATGTGACAGTGAAATTGTTCCATAAAACCATCATCTTGACTTTAAATGATCTGCCTGTGAAAGTTATTTTACATAGTGTAGTGCAGGTTATGTGCAATAACAACTTTAATCTGTTTTGACAGTGATTCAAACAAAACTTGATTCTCAAGAAATAATCACTTTGTCATTACAAACTGGCTGTTGCAAATAAATAACTGTCTATATTATGTATCTGATGGTTCAATATGACTTGTGTCAAAACTTGGTATGCCTACATCAGAAACATAGAACTTATAGTCTCATCAGCTTTTTATTCCAATTGAATATGTGACTTAATATTACTGGTAACAGTATATTTTCTGCGACTTTTATTTTAGTTTAAAAAAACATATTTTACCACTGAACAAACTACAGGGAAGGTAGAATGAGTGAAATATATGCCACTTCATAACACAGTAACAATTACTGAAATTTGAATTGGCTCCTTACTAATTCAGTTACTTACATACAAATTCAGATGATTATAAGCTATATTTTCTTACCTGTAATTTAGGATCCTACTCCAGTGTTTTCTCAGGAGGTACCTGTGAAGAAGAGTGCAGTCTGAAAGTTGAACTGAAATAATAACAGTTGCTTGTCTCTGTGTGTCTCTGTGTTCTGTGGTCTGTCTGACTCTGAGCACTGACTGAGCAGGACAGTGTGTGTGTTGTGTTGTTGATGTAGGAGTATAAGTAGTAGCACCTCCCTTTTGTCTTGGAGTGGAGAAACACCTCCTCCCACCTCCTCTTAGCTCTCCTCCAATTAACTGAAGTGAGGCCCATTTCAATGTGAAAGGCTCATAACAAAAGCCACATTGATGATGATGATGGGCCATCATCAGAGAAACATGTACATAGACACAAGTTTCAATGTCCTTTGCTTCATTAACATGTTGACTGTTTTTCTTTGCCAAAGAAACAAACCCAGATATGTCAGTATCCATTTCCAAAGTTATTGATCAAGTTCTTAGCTGTGCCATCAATTATCATTTTAGATTATAAATAGGTTAGACTAGTGGTATGTGAATTAAATATAGTTTTGTATTCATACAATTACCTTTTTTATGTGCAGAATGCTTTTGAAACAGTAGCATAAAGGCAAGTTATTTTTGTAGATTTGTGTCCCAGGTTGTTCAAACTTTCCAAGATTATTCCACAATTCTTCTTTTTCTGTGAAGATAGCCAATCTACAAGCTCACAACATACCACATCACAATGCTTTCTGAACTTGTATATCAGCTATTTTCTAAGCTTATCTGCACGGCACACATAACGAGGGAATGTTAACAAAAAAACGTTCTGTACTCTTTAAATGCGGATGAGTTTAAGTCTTGACCTGCTAAACACACGAGCTACACCTTGTCTATAGCGGTTTTAAAGGAGGGTAGGAAGCCACTCTTGTTTATGGCTGTTGGTAGGGCATTCCACATTTTGGTGGCATAACAGTAGAACAAATTCATCCCCATGTTTGTGTCGAAACTATGTGTGGGTTTAGAAGTAACCTGATCAGTTAGTTTTGATAGGTCTGAAGTTGTGTTTTAATGCCTTTGAGGTGCTAGAGTTAGAGTACCATGAGGTGCATGCAGAGTCAAAATGACATTGGATGAGTGCTCCATAGTGTCCTCAGAGCATTCCTACTGACCAACGAGGAGACCCTGCCCAATAATCTTGTTCTTTGTTTGACTTTCTTGATGACATTTGTTGCCATTCTTTCACTGAAAAGACTGTTCTCTAAAATGCAACCCAGGTAGGTAATTAAATGCAATTTGTCCTTGTCCGAGACCAGGAGTGCGGAGTAATCCGCGAACAAGTACAATTTGCCATATTAAACTGGTTGCCTACTTGTCCATCCACATGTCATGTAAACAGTGTGACCATAAGCTACGTCTGAACTGGGTGTCTTGAGAATGAGAGTCTCTCACCTTTATGAATAAATTATACATTATAAAAAACACAAATAGTGTAGATCAGTGGTTCTCAATGTGAGGTCTTAGGACAATCTTCACCATTCATTCACATAAATACAACTGGAGAATGCACAATAATTGCTATTTGAACAACTCTTTACCAACATTAAATAGTTAGCAAATGAACAGACATAATTATGTCTAATAATAACAAATGTTCTCAGATTTGGGTTGCAGAGATAAAACATCTATGAATTTGAGTTGTGTTGCCTAATGTAAATCAAACTGAGGGTCCTTGGAATGAGAGAGTACTTAGAGAATGACTGGTGTAGCTCAATGACCCACAGATACTAGAATGTGTAAATTGGGGGATACTTGGGACACATCTAAAGTGTGTATATTATCTGTTCTGTGCTGAGTGGCCTGGGCCATCTGCATTTAAGATGCAAATAAGACAATAATAAGTGTGTGTGTGTGTGTGTGTGTGTGTGTGTGTGTGTGTGTGTGTGTGTGTACGTGTGTACGTGCGTGCGTGTACGTGCGTGCGTGTGTGCGTGTGTGTTTGTGTGTGTGTGCCAGAAACATAGAACTTTTAGAGGGATTGTTACTTATTCAATTACTCTATGTGAAACTTGCCAACACATTCAGATGATTATAAGCTATGTTTTCTTAACTTAGGATCCTATTCCAATGTTTTTGTCCAACGTTTTTTCCAAAGTTATTGATCAAGTTTTTAGCTGTGCAATACAATTGTCATTTTAGATTATAAATATGTTAGCCAAGTGGTATGTGAATGAACTATAGTTTTGTATTTATACAATTATCCTTTTTTCCTTATCTTTTTTTTAAATGTGCAGAGTGCTTTTGGAACAGTAGCATAAAGGCAAGTCATTTTAGTACATTCCAAATTCATAATTGCACCATTTTACATTCGATGTTTAAACATTACTCGCTTGTATAGGCATTTTCACAGTAGCCTAAATGTATTAACATCATTTTGTCACGCTTTGTGTAGACAATCTCAATCTCAAACATTGTCATGTCAATGATGTTCACAATTCTTATTTTTCATATAGTATTTTACAGTAATTGAACAGAATTTCACTTTGAACTCTTTAACAACATCAAATAGTTCGCAAATGAATTCTGGATAGAAAATGTTCTCAGAAATGGGTTGCAGATTTGGACAAAATTTATGAATTTGAGTTAGTTGGCCTAACGCAAATCACCTTGGAATGAGAGAGTACTTAGAGAATGGTTGGTGTAGCTCAACGACCCAAAGTCTAGATACTAGAATGTGTAAATTGGGGGATACTTGGAGACAATGACACACCTGAAGTGTGTAGATTATGTGTGCAGTACTGATATGTGTGCAGTACAAGATTTCCCTTCTCCCCCCCCCACCTCAAAGAACTCCTCACCCCAAAACCCGCCACCCGAAGCCTCCGCTCCAACAACACCAACCTTCTCGTTGTCCCTGACACCAACCTCCGCACCGGGCCTTCTGTCACACAGCCCCATGTCTGTTGAATGCCCTCCCAGACCACCTGAGAGCACCACAGTCCACTGATGCCTTTGAAAATGGACTAAAAACCTACCTTTTAAAAAAAGCATTTTTCTAATTTTCATGGATTTTGTTTGTTTTAATTTCTAAATTTCTAAATGTCGGCCCTTTAGTTTAGCCTAGTTGGGTCTATTGTAATTGTTTTGTTGCCTATGCTGTTTTTATGCCTTGCTTTTAATTGCGAACGCAGGAAGGAGGCGCCTCCGCGCAAGTGGAGCTTACTATGAAACCGTGCTCGGCTTGTGTGTGTGCGTGCGTCTCTGTGTGCGTGCACTGCCTCAGCCCTGTGTGCAGCCAAGTAAATGTCCAATATAGACGTACCATACATCAAATGAAAGGCCTTTGAAAACTGAACACACCTGTCAAGGTTGCGTTTAAGCCCGCCCCTTCCCCCGGAAGCCACGCCCCGGACTGCCGTGCGGGACTGCTGCGGGGGGTGGGGGGTCTGGGGACTGTACGGGCAAAAAGAGGGACGGGTTAGGATTTAATTCATTAATGTATGTTTGCTCATCCTGGCGAGTGGAGGAAGCGAGGAGAGTGAGCGAGTGACCGAGTATTGTAATTTGTCTTAACGAGTGTCTCTGCTCTCCTCTGTCCAGTTGCACATCCCAGGGCATGCTGGGTACACAGGAAATGAAGAGGCGGACCGGCTGTCCAGAGAGGGAGCGGCCAAGTCTTAAAACTGACCAATGGAAAAGAGCACAACCTCTGCGGTGGCCTTTAAAGTAACCAATGGGAGGAGCAGACCTCTAGTGTGGCCTTTTGAAGGAGCTCACCCAAAAGAAAAACTTATTTTCTATCAATTACACACTCCATGAAGCTTTGAATTCATGGAGATAATTTTTTTTGGTCGCATTCCTAAGCCAATAATTTGATGACAGAGTCTCCATTGAGTCTCCTACCGGAGAATCTGCTGGTCATCAAATTATTGGCTCAGGAATGTGACAAAAACAAACAAATCTCCATGAATTCAAGGCTTCATGAGGTGTGTAATTAATAGAAAATAAGTCATTTTTTTGGGTGAACTACTCCTTTTAAAGTAAGCAATGGGAAGGCAGACGTTGTGCTGTCTCAGGGACCCTCTCGGTTCTTTCTGGGGGTTCCAAATGGACCCTTTAACATGTCTCTAGCTCTGAGAGTGTACAAATGGAACCAAATGGATCCTTGGGGGTCCATTTGGTTCCATTTGTACAGTCCTTGAAATTAAAAGGTTTTGAGAATGTCTGATCTTATTGGTGGAGCTGACAGGAAACTAGTTACATTTGTATTTCCTGTCCTGTTAGTACATAATTCTGTTGTTATGAATGTGATCACAGGTTGTGACATGTGACATTTCACATCCCAAAATTAACTGCTTTCTACTTGTGTTTAATGTTTAAATACTTTATAAAGGCTGCATTTTGTGTTCAGAACCGTTCTGGTTGATGAGGATGTTGTTCAGAGAGGCTGTTGGATGCTTTTTGTTTTGTTATTTTACTTTAATAAATTCTACTATTGACTGAAGCATAATGTTTACATTGTTGATTTGTGTAATATGGATGAGAACACACACAACTCTTTATAAGTGTATATTTCTGCGCAACTAAGACATTTTAATTTACAATTTTAAGTCCTAAAAATAGATACAATACTATGCATGATCATTAATATTAAGTTAGTATAATAGGATTAGTTTTGACAGTGGATTTGTATTGTTTTATGTATTTCTACTTTTCCACTTGCATTCTCCTCTGTCATATTTTGTTCAGATTGTGTTCTTATTGCTGCCACTGCGCCATCTAGTGGTGATGTCGATGGAGTGTCTTCTCTTAGGTTTGAATTCTCTGGCCAAGGCAACACTATGTTTTATTATTATTCTTAAAGGATTTATATATATGAATTACATAAAATGTATACAGTGTTTTGGTCTGGTTTCCTTTTTTTTTTTTTTTTACATCTGAACTTGCACTCTGCCAGAAAAACACCCTTGTCTAAGACAAGGATTCACAACTTCTATCTTTTTTATTGTTAAAAGCATTAAGAAAACTAAGCATGTTTATTGATAACATAGGTGTAAGAATGTACTTTTTTCTAAAGGTTTTTGCCCTTCAAAGTTGTGCCGAAGATCGTTGTCAACTCTGTCAGATTTCTACAAAAACATAATTTAATCAGGCATAAACTGGATTTTAGCTATAAGGTCCCCTGTCTCCCTTCCAAGTTTTAAAAAATGTGGGAAAGCTATGAAAGCTCTGGTAAGCTTTTATTTTTTGATAAATGCACTAAATAATATTACTATCTGGTGTGTCCCAACCATAACATGTCAACGCCGTCAATCCCTCTAAATCAAAAACTAAAAAATGCACTACTCACTCACAAAACTCTACGACTGTGCTGTGAAATGAAAGAAATTTTTTTTTTGTCAACTCTGTCAGATATGCCATCTTATGGAGTTGACATACAAACATTTGGGAGGTATTAAACCCATTACATGGTTTAATAGTCAACACTTTGATATTTTAAAAGATCTTTCCCCGGCATAATTGAAGAAGATATAAAAATACATACAAATAAAAGTTTTGTATATTTCTTGGTAAATAGGACCTAAAACATCATACAACTGAAACAAAAATGTTGTACATGGTTGTGTATTTATTGGGTTATGTTATACAATATTGCATACTGTATGTGCAAGTGACAAAAGTATTCAAACATCTAGGATTACAGTTAGTTTGAAGGTGAAATTAGTGTTTTCAAATCACAAAAACAACCCAGTTGACAAGTCAAACAAAACTATAAGGATCAAAACAGCATCATGTGAACTTACAAAGGCAGAACACTCCTGGTCTGAATCCTGTGTCATATTGTGAGCTTGTATATCAGCTATTTTCACTCCTTTTGTGCGACACTCTTGTATGGAAAAATATATTTGAAATATGTAGATACCGTATAAGGTTTCTACCTGACAGCAACGACAGGCTTTTATTGGACACTAGACATTCTAACTGTTGTTTTCCAGAGTGACACTAATCTTCCCTGACAACATCTTCAGAGACTGACCATCACAACAAGAATTATAAAAGTATGGAAAGAGTGTGTCAGTGAAAGTGTGTGTGAAGGTGTGTAGGTGTGTGTTAGAATCCGGATCAGAGAAGGACAGCTCTCCTCTGTTCCAATCCAGCTGGACTCTGATCCTCTGGGGTTCCTGTTTCACTGAGAGAACAGTGTCGGTCTCAATATTTCCTGCTGAGTAGAATGCTGTGTATTCAGCCGGAGAGTAAATTCCTTGACTGAAACGTAGCATCCACATTTTACCCCCCATTTCTTCTGTCACACCAACTTCCCACCTTCCCACCCAATTGTCTCCAACCTCAACATCCCAGCTGTGAGATCCTGAGTTAAAGCCCTCATAAGCCAGAACCCTGGGACACTTGAACCTCTCTGGGTTGTCAGGAAGCTGCTGGAAGCCCTGTCTCACACTGGTCAGATCAGCAGACAGGATGTATTCTCGATGGGCAGTGTTGGGGTCCAGGATCACAGGTGTGTAGGAGATAATGTCCTTCATTTTGTCCCAGACTCTGAAGGCCAGGTTACCCAGATGTTTGGCCTCGTCTATCAGTGCTCCTGAGACTGGCCGGGGGCAGTGCAGGGTGAGCTGGACTCTTTCCATCGTGGTCTTGTAGTTCTGCAGGAACGACACATGATCGTTTTCTCTCAGCTGGTCCTCGGTCGCTCGGATTACATCTGAGAGGGTCATCATGTCTCTGTTCAGCTCCTCAAGCCTCTCCTTTATCTCCTGACTCTTCAGTGTCTCATCCTCCCTCAGAGCAGAGATTCTGGCCTCCTCTTCCTCTTGAAGGAACTGATGAAGGTTCTTAAACTGTTCCTTAATCTGCATATCTGTGCTCTGGGCCTGAACCTTGATGTGTTTTTCTGTTAGGTCGTTATTTGTCTTAACTTGTTTAAAGTCCTTCAGTTTCTCTTGTAAAGCATTCAATGATTCCTGGACTTTCTTTTTGCAACGCCCCGATGCTCGGTCTACGGGTAAGAACTTGTGACCAGTGTGTTTTTCTGAATACCGACACACAAGACACACCAGCTGTTCATCGTCCAGACAGAAGAGCCCAAGCTCCTCCCTGTGCGCGACACACGTGTCCTCTGTGCTCACCGATGAGGTTCTCCGGCGTTTCTCCTCCAAGAGGTTCTCACACAGGTTCTTTAACACCAAGTTAGCAGGAGGATGGTCACTGGAGTAATATCGTTTTACAAACAGGACATTCCTGTTTGTAATGCAATACAAAAGTAATACAAACAGGAGTAATATTGTATTACAAACAGGATATTCATGTGATGATCTTCCTGTCCACCATTCAGGCAGATAGTCTTTGCAGAAGCTGTGGCTGCAGGACAGCAGAACAGGATGTTTAAAGATGTCATCACACACGGGACAGATGAGCTCCTCTTCCAGACGAGTCAAATGGGAAGCCATTTTTCTCTGCAGTCACTTTCTGTTATACCAGGAATACTAGAAGAGAAAACAACAGCAATAACATGAGTAACAATTACTAGTTCTAACACTAGTATAGTAGTAGTCAAACGATCGTTGTAGTAGAATTATAGTAGTATTAGCAGCAGCAATAGTACTAATACACTACTACTACTAAAATATGTTCCAGATTTTACATAACTACACATACTTCATGCTTAGTGAGTCATCTTTGTGAAATACACCCTGGATGACTAAATATGAATAATAGTGCTAAATACAAAATATGTGACAGTGAAATTGTTCCATAAAACCATCATCTTGACTTTAAATGATCTGCCTGTGAAAGTTATTTTACATAGTGTAGTGCAGGTTATGTGCAATAACAACTTTAATCTGTTTTGACAGTGATTCAAACAAAACTTGATTCTCAAGAAATAATCACTTTGTCATTACAAACTGGCTGTTGCAAATAAATAACTGTCTATATTATGTATCTGATGGTTCAATATGACTTGTGTCAAAACTTGGTATGCCTACATCAGAAACATAGAACTTATAGTCTCATCAGCTTTTTATTCCAATTGAATATGTGACTTAATATTACTGGTAACAGTATATTTTCTGCGACTTTTATTTTAGTTTAAAAAAACATATTTTACCACTGAACAAACTACAGGGAAGGTAGAATGAGTGAAATATATGCCACTTCAATAACAAAGTAACAATTACTGAAATTTGAATTGGCTCCTTACTAATTCAGTTACTTACATACAAATTCAGATGATTATAAGCTATATTTTCTTACCTGTAATTTAGGATCCTACTCCAGTGTTTTCTCAGGAGGTACCGGAGGAAGAGTGCAGTCTGAAAGTTGAACTGAAATAATAACAGTTGCTTGTCTCTGTGTGTCTCTGTGTTCTGTGGTCTGTCTGACTCTGAGCACTGACTGAGCAGGACAGTGTGTGTGTTGTGTTGTTGATGTAGGAGTATAAGTAGTAGCACCTCCCTTTTGTCTTGGAGTGGAGAAACACCTCCTCCCACCTCCTCTTAGCTCTCCTCCAATTAACTGAAGTCAGGCCCATTTCAATGTGAAAGGCTCATAACAAAAGCCACATTGATGATGATGATGGGCCATCATCAGAGAAACATGTACATAGACACAAGTTTCAATGTCCTTTGCTTCATTAACATGTTGACTGTTTTTCTTTGCCAAAGAAACAAACCCAGATATGTCAGTATCCATTTCCAAAGTTATTGATCAAGTTCTTAGCTGTGCCATCAATTATCATTTTAGATTATAAATAGGTTAGACTAGTGGTATGTGAATTAAATATAGTTTTGTATTCATACAATTACCTTTTTTATGTGCAGAATACTTTTGAAACAGTAGCATAAAGGCAAGTTATTTTTGTAGATTTGTGTCCCAGGTTGTTCAAACTTTCCAAGATTATTCCACAATTCTTCTTTTTCTGTGAAGATAGCCAATCTACAAGCTCACAACATACCACATCACAATGCTTTCTGAACTTGTATATCAGCTATTTTCTAAGCTTATCTGCACGGCACACATAACGAGGGAATGTTAACAAAAAAACGTTCTGTACTCTTTAAATGCGGATGAGTTTAAGTCTTGACCTGCTAAACACACGAGCTACACCTTGTCTATAGCGGTTTTAAAGGAGGGTAGGAAGCCACTCTTGTTTATGGCTGTTGGTAGGGCATTCCACATTTTGGTGGCATAACAGTAGAACAAATTCATCCCCATGTTTGTGTCGAAACTATGTGTGGGTTTAGAAGTAACCTGATCAGTTAGTTTTGATAGGTCTGAAGTTGTGTTTTAATGCCTTTGAGGTGCTAGAGTTAGAGTACCATGAGGTGCATGCAGAGTCAAAATGACATTGGATGAGTGCTCAATAGTGTCCTCATAGCATTCCTACTGACCAACGAGGAGACCCTGCCCAATAATCTTGTTCTTTGTTTGACTTTCTTGATGACATTTGTTGCCATTCTTTCACTGAAAAGACTGTTCTCTAAAATGCAACCCAGGTAGGTAATTAAATGCAATTTGTCCTTGTCCGAGACCAGGAGTGCAGAGTAATCCGCGAACAAGTACAATTTGCCATATTAAACTGGTTGCCTACTTGTCCATCCACATGTCATGTAAACAGTGTGAACATAGGCTACGTCTGAACTGGGTGTCTTGAGAATGAGAGTCTCTCACCTTTATGAATAAATGATACATTAATACAAAACACAAATAGTGTAGATCAGTGGGTCTTAGGTCAATCTTCACCATCCATTCACATAAATATAACTGGAGAATGCACAATAATTGCTATTTGAACAGAATTTCACTTTAAACTCTTTACCAACATTAAATAGTTAGCAAATTAACAGACAGAATTATGTCTAATAACAAATGTTCTCAGATTTGGGTTGCAGAGATAAAACATTTATGAATTTGAGTTGTGTTGCCTAATGTAAATCAAACTGAGGGTCCTTGGAATGAGAGAGTACTTAGAGAATGACTGTAGCTCAACAACCCACAGTCTAGATACTAGAATGTGTAAATTGGGGGATACTTGGAGACAATGACACACCTAAAGTGTGTAGATTATCTGTCCTGTGCTGAGTGGCCTGGGCCATCTGCATTTAAAATGCTAAAAAGACAATAATAAGTGTGTGTGTGTCAGAAACATAGAACTTTTAGTGGGATTGTTACTAATTCAATTACTCTATGTGAAACGTGCCAACAAATTCAGATGTTAACTCTTTAACAACATTAAATAGTGAATTCTGGATTGAAAATGTTCTCAGATTTGGGTTGCAGATTTGGACAACATTTATGAATTTGAGTTGTGTGGCCTAACGCAAATCACCTTGGAATGAGAGAGTACTTAGATAATGGTTGGTGTAGCTCAACGACCCACAGTCTAGATACTAGAATGTGTAAATTTGGGGATACTTGGAGACAATGACACACCTAAAGTGTGTAGATTATGTGTGCTGTACTGAGTGGGCCTTCTGCATTTTAAGTGCCAATAAGACAATAATAAGTGTGTGTTTGTGTGTATAAATAGGAAGTGTGGGTTGATGTTATATAGATTTACATAGAGAATAACTGAAAAACTGTTAACATGATCTATTATAGAGTTGGGAGTGTCTGAAAAAAAATGTTAACATGATCTATTATAGAGCTGGGAGTTTAAACACTGTATGAGGACACACTCCTTAATGTTGTTGACAAACATTTTATTTGATGTATCTCTAAAAGTATGAGACCCGTAATGCATGCCGTAATAAATCTAAAGAATGCAACTTAATTTAAAATATGTAGAGGATATAGTACACATTCAAGATGCTGGTGTATTATATATGAAGGCAGTCAGTTTATAATCATTTTGACATATTTTTTAATAATAATATTACATTTAATTTAATTGGTCACACTCAGAGTGGCAAGAGAGTGAATTTCCTCTTTTATACTTTTTTACACGTCAAAATAACAAATGTTTGGGTGCGAACCCCATTACCTTTATAAATGTTGTTGATTTTAGAGGATATCACACCTTATAATTCTCTATATTTCTGCATAACTATGACATTATCAGATGTTAGTCCTAATAGTAAATAAAATACTATGAATGATCATTAAAGGAGAGTTCCGGTAATTTTAGGTTGTATGTTTGATGTGTCGCTAATCACTCACCAACATACAAAGGAACGTTGAATATTTCCAGATCTGACCCTGTTGTCCATTCTGCAGACCCCTTGCAGCGGCATAATGGGATAGTCCGGTCTGTTAGCAAAAAAAATTGGACACGGCTGACAAAAGCGCCACATTTTTTCTACATGCTCTCCATCACCATAAGTTTCATTTTGGACGGGGAGCCACGTCATCAAGATGGCAGAAGGCGGCCATCTTGGATTTCAAAGATGGCCATCATGTAATATAAAGTGCCAATATCTCGGCTTCCAAGCCACTTAGAAGGTCAATCTAGGTGTCAAAATATATATTTTTGGGGTCAAGGAATTTAATAAAGCTATTGAGAATATCAGCAAGTGACTATTTCTGCCAATATTTGAACATTTGGTTCATTCTGGCAATTATTCTGGTCGCTTAGGTCCAGATGTGGACACGGCGACCAAAAGCACCACATTCTTTCCACATGCTCTCCATCACCATAACTTTAAGTTTTTGGTAGGAGCCACATCATCAAGATGGCGGAATGCGGCCATCTTGGATTTCAAAGATGGCCACCATGTAATAACTACAAGTGCCAACTTCTAAGTGGCTTCCAAGCCACTTGGAAGGTTAATTTTGGTGTCAAAATTACATTTTCTGTGTCAAGGAATGCATTTAAGCTATTGTGAATACCGCTTGATTTTTGTTTGTACCAAGATCAAATAAATATGTTCATTCTAGCAATGCATATTTACATCTTGGTTAGTGGTAGGACATATTGAAAACTGGATAACCTGCATGAAGTGAATTATTAGCTTCACTTTCTTATGTTAAAATTATCTGTCACATGGACAACTGCAAAGATCTGTGCAATTCCAGTGTGCCTTCTTTCATGAGCACCTTGCACCACAACCACTTGGCCAGTTTAATGCAGGCTTTTGACGCCATCGGTAGAATACTCCACACAGGAAGCCAGTAGAATGCTCCACACAGGAAACCAGACCTGGTTGTCGACATCCAATGTCCATCCCCTCCTTCTGGACTAGGTGTCGCTGCTGGGCCAGTTCAGACGAGGCCCAGATCCCAGACTGGTAGACAATTCACGTCACATGCTGCAGCAGTGAATCTTGAGTTGGTGGAATGTATTCCAAACTTCCATCATTTTGTTCTTCTGGCCGAAGCACTCTCTAGGTAAGTAAGCAGGGTGCGGGAGTCTATCCCTGTTACAATGCGCATAGACCCCTCAGAGATGGATTGCTGAGGTGGAGTCAAAGTGCCACACCTACCATCAGCTCCCAGTACTTACTGCAAGACTTGCCGCACCCAGGCCGTGCTAATTATATGGTGAGTTGATGGTGCCCGCCGCCCGGGATCGAACCCATGACCTTGTGGTTGAAAGGCGAGCGCTCTACTGACTGAGCTACCTGGTGCTTCATTGACAAATTCCAAATCACTCGTTTTATCATAAATTATGACTGTGGAGCGCTCAAGAAGTTGAATGTATTGGTTATCTTTGGTCACAAAGGTGTATGGATTTGCTACCATGCAGTTTAAGGCCTGGGTGACGACAGGGTATGAATTCCAAGCCAATCATACTGGCTTCTTCCCTTTCCCGCAGAATGCTTATGTGTCACAGCCTGTGTAAAGTGGAAAATGGGATGTGCTGTAATCTTTGACCAGAGCATGGCAGATGGTATTTATGAAGATAGGTGTAGGTCTTGCCAGTGCCAAAAGCGACCCAGATGTCTGTAGATAGGCATGAAACTTGGTGATGAGGATAACGACAACATCTGTATGGATACATACATGAGTACCAAGCAGGTAGAACAGCCATGCTCCAGGGCATCAAGCAGGTGAATCCGTATCCTTCTTCATGGTTACTGACCACTGTGATGCCAGATGTAATGAAGACCAGCTTGCCCTCTGGCCAGGCAGTTAATGCAGACCATTAACTGAGGGCATGGATGGTTTTCAAGGTGCTCATGTCCCCCTCTCTGTGTTGCATGGCTATATATAATCAAGAAGAAGTGAAGAGTGCCACCACATCATCCTTCCACATTGAGATCTGCCCTGCCTGCTTGGTCTTGGTTTTGGGTGTTGGGCATCTGAAGAGAGGCAGTGAGTTATATGTTGTGCATAATCTAGCCGAGGCATACAAAGTTGTGTAGATATACATTACATTACAGTCATTTAGCAGATGCTTTTATCCAAAGCTATATACTGCCAGAATTAACCAAATGTCCAAATCATGGCAGAAATAGTCACTTGGTGATATTCCCAATAACTTTATTGAATTCCTTGACCCCAAAAATATATATTTTGACACCAAGATTGACCTTCTAAGTGGCATGGAAACCGAGATATTGGCACTTAGAGATATTAAATGATGGCCAAATCCAAAATGGCCGTCTTCTGCCATCTTGATGACGTGGCTCCCCGTCCAAAATGAAACGTATGGTGATGGAGAGCATGTAGAACAAATTTGGTGCTTTTGTCAGCCGTGTCCACATTTTCCTAAAATCTGGTCTTAAGCAACCAGACTAGGAGAAGTGCGTGTAAGAGTGAAAATTGCCTATTTTAACAGATGCAAAGTTTTTCTTTTTCTCCTACTACTCATCGTTGAGTCTCATGATACTCAAACATGCGCTGAATGTCCCGCATTCTACTTTTCCACTTGGACTCTCTTTATCTGTCATATTTTGTTCAGATTATGTTCTGACTCCATTGCTACCACTGCGCCATCTAGTGGTGAAGTACAAAATTGAGTCTTCTCTTAGGTTTAAATTCTCTGGCCAAGGCACTCATACACATGTGCGTGCACACTCACAGCGGTACTTGAAAGTTTGAGATTTGAAAAAAAAAAAAAATATATATATATATACATATACATATTTCTGGGTAAATAGGACCTAAAACATCATACAAATGAGACAAGAATATTGTACATGGTCATGTATTTATTGGGTTATGTTATACAATATTGCATACTGTATGTGCGAGTGAAACATCTATGATTAGAGTTAATTTGAAGGTGAAATTAGAGTCTGTGTTTTCAAATCACACAAACAACCCGTTAGTTTGACAATAGACGACAAGCAACAACATGACAAATCAAACAAAACAATAAGGTTCAAAACAGCATCAGATGAATGCACAACAGCAGAACAACGCGTCATATCAGGCCTGAATCCTGTGTCATATTGTGAGCTTGTAAATCAGCTATTTGCACCACTTTTGTGTGATGAAGTAGGGCATCCATTTATGGGAGAGAAAAAAAAACTTTCGAAATACGTAGATAACACATAAGGTTTCTACCTGACAGCAACGATAGGCTTATTGGACACTAGACATTCTAACTGTTGTTTTCCAGAGTGACACTAATCTTCCCTGGCAACATCTTCAGAGACTGACCATCAGAACGAGAATTAAAAGTAAAGTATGGAAAGAGTGTGTCAGTGAAAGTGTGTGTGAAGGTGTGTAGGTGTGTGTTAGAATCAGGATCAGAGAAGGACAGCTCTCCTCTGTTCCAATCCAGCTGGACTCTGATCCTCTGGGGTTCCTGCTTCACTGAGAGAACAGTGTCGGTCTCAATATTTCCTGCTGAGTAGAATGCAGAGTATTCACCCTGATGGAAACAAAACTCCCATATTAAATATTCTTCTTTCACACCCACACACCACTCTCTATTGTACCCAACCTCAACATCCCAGCTGTGAGACCCTGAGGTAAAGCCCTCATAAGCCACAACCCCAGCACAACCGTGATTCCTCTCTAGGATGTCAGGAAGCTGCTGGAAGCCCTGTCTCACACTGGTCAGATCAGCAGACAGAATGATTTCTGAATTCACAGTGTTGGGGTCCAGGATCACAGGAGTGTAGGAGACAATGTCCTTCATCTTCTCCCAGACTCTGAAGGCCAGGTTTCCCAGGTGTTTGGCCTCGCCTATCAGTGCTCCTGAGTACAGCGGAGGCCAGTACAGGTTTAGGGTGAGTTGGACTCTTTCCATCGTGGTCTTGTAGTTCTGCTGGAACGAGACGTGGTTGTCAGCTCTCAGTTGGTCCTCGGTGGCTCGGATTGCATCTGAGAGGGTCACCATGTCTCTGTTCAGCTCCTCAATCCTCTGCTTTATCTCCTGACTCTTCAGTGTCTCTTCCTCCCTCAGAGCAGATATCCTGGTCTCCTCTTCCTCTTGAAGGAACTGATGTAGGTTCTTAAACTGTTCCTTAATCTGCATCTCTGTGTTCTGGGCCTGAACCTTGATGTGATTTTCTGTTAGGTCGTAATTTGTTTTACGTTTTTCAAAGTTTTCCAGTCGCCACTTTAAATCATTCAACGATTTCTCGACTTTGAATCGTTGAAGGTTGTGCAAGCGTTTCTCCTCCAAGAGGTTCTCACACAGGTTCTTCACTACCAAGTTAGTAGGAGGATGGTGACTGGAGCATATTGTTTTACAAACGGGACATTTGTTTGCTCTTTCCATCCACCATTCCCGCAGACAGTCTTTACAGAAGCTGTGGCTGCATGACAGCACAACAGGATGTTTAAAGATGTCATGGCACACAGGACAGGTGAGCTCCTCTTCCAGACAACTCAAACAGGAAGCCATTTTTGTCTGCAGTCACACTCCCTAGTCTGCAATGTCCACAGAGGCTTTTACACAAGGAATACTTGGAGAGAAAACAAAAATAGCATTAGTAAGAATAGTACTAGTTTAGTATAGTAGTAGTCCTAGTATAATTAAAGCCACAACATAGAACTTATAGTATTTATATTTATGGCTGTAATTACTTGAGTATTTGTGTGCAATTGCAACTTTTACTTAAGTTAAAAAAAAAGTATTCGGACAACGGAACAAACTACAGGGTAGGTAGAATGAGTGATATGCCACATCAAAAACACAGTTACAATTACTGACATTTGAATGGGCTTGTTAATAATTCAATTACTTCATGTGAAAATTGCCAACATATTCAGAAGATTATAATCATTATCATATCCCATTATAGTCTCTTACCTGTAACTTAGGATCCTACTCAAATGTTTTCTCAGAAGGTCACTTTGAAGAAGAGTGCAGCCTGAAAGTTTAACTGAAATAATAACAGTTGCTTGTCTCTGTGTGTCTCTGTGTTCTGTGGTCTGTCTGACTCTGAGCACTGACTGAGCAGGACGCAGATGAGCAGGACAGTGTGTGTGTTGTGTTGATGTGGGAGTATAAGTAGTAGCACCTCCCTTTTGTCTTGGAGTGGAGAAACACCTCCTCCCACCTCCTCTCAGCTCTCCTCTAATTAACTGCAGTCATGGTCTCATTTCAATGTGAAAGTCTCATAACAAAAGCCACCATGCTGCTGCTGATGGGCCATCATCAGAGAAACATTTACATAGACACAAGTTTCAATGTCCTTTGCTTCATTAACATGCTGACTGTTTTTTCTTTGCCAAAGAAAGCAAACCCAGATATGTCAGTATTCATTTCCAAAGTTATTTATCAAGTTCTTAGCTGTGCAATACAATTATCATTTTATATTATAAATAGTTTAGCCTTGTGGTATGTGAATGAAATATAGTTTTGTATTCATACAATTACATTTTGTATGTGCAGAATGCTTTTGAAACAGTAGAAGGCAAGTTACGTTATGTTTAAACATCACTCGTCTGTAGTCATTTTAACAGTAGTAGCCTAACTGTATTGGTATAATTGTGTCATGCTTTGTATAGACAAGTGGGTCTCACTTTTTCTCATGACAATTGGTTTCATTTAGCTGTAGACCCCCATTTGATTTTTGTCCCAGGTTGTTCAAACTTTCCAAGATTATTCCACATTTTCACAAATGTTCACAATTCTTCTTTTTATGTTAAGATAGCCAATCTACAAGCTCACAACATGTCACATCACAAGAGAAACATATACATCTAGACACAAGTTTCAATGTCCTTTGCTTCATATGTTGACTGTTTTTCTTTGCCAAAGAAAGCAAACCCAGATATGTCAGTATTCATTTCCAAAGTTATTGATCAAGTTCTTAGCTGTGCAATACAATTATCATTTTATATTATAAATAGTTTAGCCTTGTGGTATGTGAATGAAATATAGTTTTGTATTCATACAATTACCTTTTTTATGTGCAGAATGCCTTTGAAACAGTAGAAGGCAAGTTACTTTCGTAGATTTGTGTCCCAGGTTGTTCAGATTTTCTAAGATGATTCCACATTTCTTCTTTTTCTGTGAAGATAGCCACTACAAGCCATCTACAAGCTCAGAACATACCACATCACAATGCTTTCTGAACTTGTATAACAGCTATTTTCTAAGCTTATCTGCACGGCACACATAACAAGGGAATGTTAACAAATAAACTTTCTGTACTTTTTAAATGCGGATGAGTTTAAGTCTTGACCTGCTAAACACACGAGATACACCTTGTCTATGGCGGTTTTAAAGGAGGGTAGGAAGCCACTCTTGTTTATGGCTGCTGGTAGGGCATTCCACATTTTGGTGGCATAACAGTAGAATGAATTCATCCCCGTGTTCTCTAGTAGTGCTAGAGTACCATGAGGTGCATGCAGAGTCAAAATTACATTGGATGAGTGCTCCATCTAGTGTCCTCAGAGCATTCCTACTGACCAACAAGGAGACCCTGCCCAATAATCTTGTTCTTTGTTTGACTTTCTTGATGACATTTGTTGCCATTCTTTCACTGAAAAGACTGTTCTCTAAAATGCAACCCAGGTAGGTAATTAAAAGGTTTTTTTTAACCTGCAATTTGTCCTTGTCCGAGACCAGGAGTGCAGAGTAATCCGCGAACAAGTACAATTTGCCATATTAAACTGGTTGCCTACTTGTCCATCCACATGTCATGTAAACAGTGTGAACATAGGCTACGTCTGAACTGGGTGTCTTGAGAATGAGAGTCTCTCACCTTTATGAATAAATGATACATTAATACAAAACACAAATAGTGTAGATCAGTGGGTCTTAGGACAATCTTCACCATCCATTCACATAAATATAACTGGAGAATGCACAATAATTGCTATTTGAACAGAATTTCACTTTAAACTCTTTACCAACATTAAATAGTTAGCAAATTAACAGACATAATTATGTCTAATAACAAATGTTCTCAGATTTGGGTTGCAGAGATAAAACATTTATGAATTTGAGTTGTGTTGCCTAATGTAAATCAAACTGAGGGTCCTTGGAATGAGAGAGTACTTAGAGAATGACTGTAGCTCAACAACCCACAGTCTAGATACTAGAATGTGTAAATTGGGGGATACTTGGAGACAATGACACACCTAAAGTGTGTAGATTATCTGTTCTGTGCTGAGTGGCCTGGGCCATCTGCATTTAAAATGCTAAAAAGACAATAATAAGTGTGTGTGTGTCAGAAACATAGAACTTTTAGTGGGATTGTTACTAATTCAATTACTCTATGTGAAACTTGCCAACAAATTCAGATGTTAACTCTTTAACAACATTAAATAGTTCGCAAATGAATTCTGGATTGAAAATGTTCTCAGATTTGGGTTGGACAACATTTATGAATTTGAGTTGTGTGGCCTAACGCAAATCACCTTGGAATGAGAGAGTACTTAGATAATGGTTGGTGTATCTCAACGACCCACAGTCTAGATACTAGAATGTGTAAATTGGGGGATACTTTCTGGCAATTATTCTGGTCGCTTAGGTCCAGATGTGGACACGGCGACCAAAAGCACCACATTCTTTCCACATGCTCTCCATCACCATAACTTTAAGTTTTTGGTAGGAGCCACATCATCAAGATGGCGGAATGCGGCCATTTTGGATTTCAAAGATGGCCACCATGTAATAACTACAAGTGGCTTCCAAGCCACTTAGAAGGTTAATTTTGGTGTCAAAATTACATTTTCTGTGTCAAGGAATGCATTTAAGCTATGAATACCTATTGATTTTTGTTTGTACCAAGATCAAATAAATATGTTCATTCTAGCAATGCATATTTACATCTTGGTTAGTGGTAGGACATATTGAAAACTGGATAACCTGCATGAAGTGAATTATTAGCTTCACTTTATTATGTTAAAATTATCTGTCACATGGACAACTGCAAAGATCTGTGCAATTCCAGTGTGCCTTCTTTCATGAGCACCTTGCACCACAACCACTTGGCCAGTTTAATGCAGGCTTTTGACGCCATCGGTAGAATACTCCACACAGGAAGCCAGTAGAATGCTCCACACAGGAAACCAGACCTGGTTGTCGACATCCAATGTCCATCCCCTCCTTCTGGACTAGGTGTCGCTGCTGGGCCAGTTCTGATAAGGCCCAGATCCCAGACTGGTAGACAATTCACGTCACATGCTGCAGCAGTGAATCTTGAGTTGGTGGAATGTATTCCAAACTTCCATCATTTTGTTCTTCTGGCCGAAGCACTCTCTAGGTAAGTAAGCAGGGTGCGGGAGTCTATCCCTGTTACAATGCGCATAGACCCCTCAGAGATGGATTGCTGAGGTGGAGTCAAAGTGCCACACCTACCATCAGCTCCCAGTACTTACTGCAAGACTTGCCGCACCCAGGCCGTGCTAATTATATGGTGAGTTGATGGTGCCCGCCGCCCGGGATCGAACCCATGACCTTGTGGTCGAAAGGCGAGCGCTCTACTGACTGAGCTACCTGGTGCTTCATTGACAAATTCCAAATCACTCGTTTTATCATAAATTATGACTGTGGAGCGCTCAAGAAGTTGAATGTATTGGTTATCTTTGGTCACAAAGGTGTATGGATTTGCTACCATGCAGTTTAAGGCCTGGGTGACGACAGGGTATGAATTCCAAGCCAATCATACTGGCTTCTTCCCTTTCCCGCAGAATGCTTATGTGTCACAGCCTGTGTAAAAGTGGAAAATGGGATGTGCTGTAATCTTTGACCAGAGCATGGCAGATGGTATTTATGAAGATAGGTGTAGGTCTTGCCAGTGCCAAAAGCGACCCAGATGTCTGTAGATAGGCATGAAAGTTGGTGATGAGGATAACGACAACATCTGTATGGATACATACATGAGTACCAAGCAGGTAGAACAGCCATGCTCCAGGGCATCAAGCAGGTGAATCCGTATCCTTCTTCATGGTTACTGACCACTGTGATGCCAGATGTAATGAAGACCAGCTTGCCCTCTGGCCAGGCAGTTAATGCAGACCATTAACTGAGGGCATGGATGGTTTTCAAGGTGCTCATGTCCCCCTCTCTGTGTTGCATGGCTATATATAATCAAGAAGAAGTGAAGAGTGCCACCACATCATCCTTCCACATTGAGATCTGCCCTGCCTGCTTGGTCTTGGTTTTGGGTGTTGGGCATCTGAAGAGAGGCAGTGAGTTATATGTTGTGCATAATCTAGCCGAGGCATACAAAGTTGTGTAGATATACATTACATTACAGTCATTTAGCAGATGCTTTTATCCAAAGCTATATACTGCCAGAATTAACCAAATGTCCAAATCATGGCAGAAATAGTCACTTGGTGATATTCCCAATAACTTTATTGAATTCCTTGACCCCAAAAATATATATTTTGACACCAAGATTGACCTTCTAAGTGGCATGGAAACCGAGATATTGGCACTTAGAGATATTACATGGTGGCCATCTTTGAAATCCAAAATGGCCACCTTCTGCCATCTTGATGACGTGGCTCCCCGTCCAAAATGAAACGTATGGTGATGGAGAGCATGTAGAACAAATTTGGTGCTTTTGTCAGCCGCCTATTTTAACAGATGCAAAGTTTTTCTTTTTCTCCTCATTTACTACTCATCGTTGAGTCTCATGATACTCAAACATGCGCTGAATGTCCCGCATTCTACTTTTCCACTTGGACTCTCTTTATCTGTCATATTTTGTTCAGATTATGTTCTGACTCCATTGCTACCACTGCGCCATCTAGTGGTGAAGTAAAAAATGGAGTCTTCTCTTAGGTTTAAATTCTCTGGCCAAGGCACTCATACACATGTGCGTGCACACTCACAGCGGTACTTGAAAGTTTGAGATTTGAAAAAAAAAAAATATATTTACATATACATATTTCTGGGTAAATAGGACCTAAAACATCATACAAATGAGACAAGAATATTGTACATGGTCATGTATTTATTGGGTTATGTTATACAATATTGCATACTGTATGTGCGAGTGAAACATCTAGGATTAGAGTTAATTTGAAGGTGAAATTAGAGTCTGTGTTTTCAAATCACACAAACAACCCGTTAGTTTGACAATAGACGACAAGCAACAACATGACAAATCAAACAAAACAATAAGGTTCAAAACAGCATCAGATGAACGCACAACAGCAGAACAACGCGTCATATCAGGCCTGAATCCTGTGTCATATTGTGAGCTTGTAAATCAGCTATTTGCACCACTTTTGTGTGATGAAGTAGGGCATCCATTTATGGGAGAGAGAAAAAAACTTTCGAAATACGTAGATAACACATAAGGTTTCTACCTGACAGCAACGATAGGCTTATTGGACACAGTAGACATTCTAACTGTTGTTTTCCAGAGTGACACTAATCTTCCCTGGCAACATCTTCAGAGACTGACCATCAGAACGAGAATTAAAAGTAAAGTATGGAAAGAGTGTGTCAGTGAAAGTGTGTGTGAAGGTGTGTAGGTGTGTGTTAGAATCAGGATCAGAGAAGGACAGCTCTCCTCTGTTCCAGTCCAGCTGGACTCTGATCCTCTGGGGTTCCTGCTTCACTGAGAGAACAGTGTCGGTCTCAATATTTCCTGCTGAGTAGAATGCAGAGTATTCACCCTGATGGAAACAAAACTCCCATATTAAATATTCTTCTTTCACACCCACACACCACTCTCTATTGTATCCAACCTCAACATCCCAGCTGTGAGACCCTGAGGTAAAGCCCTCATAAGCCACAACCCCAGCACAACCGTGATTCCTCTCTAGGATGTCAGGAAGCTGCTGGAAGCCCTGTCTCACACTGATCAGATCAGCAGACAGAATGATTTCTGAATTCACAGTGTTGGGGTCCAGGATCACAGGAGTGTAGGAGACAATGTCCTTCATCTTCTCCCAGACTCTGAAGGCCAGGTTTCCCAGGTGTTTGGCCTCGCCTATCAGTGCTCCTGAGTACAGCGGAGGCCAGTACAGGTTTAGGGTGAGTTGGACTCTTTCCATCGTGGTCTTGTAGTTCTGCTGGAACGAGACGTGGTTGTCAGCTCTCAGTTGGTCCTCGGTGGCTCGGATTGCATCTGAGAGGGTCACCATGTCTCTGTTCAGCTCCTCAATCCTCTGCTTTATCTCCTGACTCTTCAGTGTCTCTTCCTCCCTCAGAGCAGATATCCTGGTCTCCTCTTCCTCTTGAAGGAACTGATGTAGGTTCTTAAACTGTTCCTTAATCTGCATCTCTGTGTTCTGGGCCTGAACCTTGATGTGATTTTCTGTTAGGTCGTAATTTGTTTTACGTTTTTCAAAGTTTTCCAGTCGCCACTTTAAATCATTCAACGATTTCTCGACTTTGAATCGTTGAAGGTTGTGCAAGCGTTTCTCCTCCAAGAGGTTCTCACACAGGTTCTTCACTACCAAGTTAGTAGGAGGATGGTGACTGGAGCATATTGTTTTACAAACGGGACATTTGTTTGCTCTTTCCATCCACCATTCCCGCAGACAGTCTTTACAGAAGCTGTGGCTGCATGACAGCACAACAGGATGTTTAAAGATGTCATGGCACACAGGACAGGTGAGCTCCTCTTCCAGACAACTCAAACAGGAAGCCATTTTTGTCTGCAGTCACACTCCCTAGTCTGCAATGTCCACAGAGGCTTTTACACAAGGAATACTTGGAGAGAAAACAAAAATAGCATTAGTAAGAATAGTACTAGTTTAGTATAGTAGTAGTCCTAGTATAATTAAAGCCACAACATAGAACTTATAGTATTTATATTTATGGCTGTAATTACTTGAGTATTTGTGTGCAATTGCAACTTTTACTTAAGTTAAAAAAAAAGTATTCGGACAACGGAACAAACTACAGGGTAGGTAGAATGAGTGATATGCCACATCAAAAACACAGTTACAATTACTGACATTTGAATGGGCTTGTTAATAATTCAATTACTTCATGTGAAAATTGCCAACATATTCAGAAGATTATAATCATTATCATATCCCATTATAGTCTCTTACCTGTAACTTAGGATCCTACTCAAATGTTTTCTCAGAAGGTCACTTTGAAGAAGAGTGCAGCCTGAAAGTTTAACTGAAATAATAACAGTTGCTTGTCTCTGTGTGTCTCTGTGTTCTGTGGTCTGTCTGACTCTGAGCACTGACTGAGCAGGACGCAGATGAGCAGGACAGTGTGTGTGTTGTGTTGATGTGGGAGTATAAGTAGTAGCACCTCCCTTTTGTCTTGGAGTGGAGAAACACCTCCTCCCACCTCCTCTCAGCTCTCCTCTAATTAACTGCAGTCATGGTCTCATTTCAATGTGAAAGTCTCATAACAAAAGCCACCATGCTGCTGCTGATGGGCCATCATCAGAGAAACATTTACATAGACACAAGTTTCAATGTCCTTTGCTTCATTAACATGCTGACTGTTTTTTCTTTGCCAAAGAAAGCAAACCCAGATATGTCAGTATTCATTTCCAAAGTTATTTATCAAGTTCTTAGCTGTGCAATACAATTATCATTTTATATTATAAATAGTTTAGCCTTGTGGTATGTGAATGAAATATAGTTTTGTATTCATACAATTACATTTTGTATGTGCAGAATGCTTTTGAAACAGTAGAAGGCAAGTTACGTTATGTTTAAACATCACTCGTCTGTAGTCATTTTAACAGTAGTAGCCTAACTGTATTGGTATAATTGTGTCATGCTTTGTATAGACAAGTGGGTCTCACTTTTTCTCATGACAATTGGTTTCATTTAGCTGTAGACCCCCATTTGATTTTTGTCCCAGGTTGTTCAAACTTTCCAAGATTATTCCACATTTTCACAAATGTTCACAATTCTTCTTTTTATGTTAAGATAGCCAATCTACAAGCTCACAACATGTCACATCACAAGAGAAACATATACATCTAGACACAAGTTTCAATGTCCTTTGCTTCATATGTTGACTGTTTTTCTTTGCCAAAGAAAGCAAACCCAGATATGTCAGTATTCATTTCCAAAGTTATTGATCAAGTTCTTAGCTGTGCAATACAATTATCATTTTATATTATAAATAGTTTAGCCTTGTGGTATGTGAATGAAATATAGTTTTGTATTCATACAATTACCTTTTTTATGTGCAGAATGCCTTTGAAACAGTAGAAGGCAAGTTACTTTCGTAGATTTGTGTCCCAGGTTGTTCAGATTTTCTAAGATGATTCCACATTTCTTCTTTTTCTGTGAAGATAGCCACTACAAGCCATCTACAAGCTCAGAACATACCACATCACAATGCTTTCTGAACTTGTATCACTTTGAGCTGCATTTCATGTCATGAAAGGTGCTATACAAATAAAGTTTATTATTATTATTATTATTATTATTATTATCAGAGAATTACTGGTACATTTAGTTGCATAGTAGAATTCGTAGTATTACATTAAACTACTTCTACATTATGATTTAGTGTTTGTGTTTCTGTCAAATTCATGTTCTGAACTTAACCCTAACAACAGTGTGTTTATGTCTGTTGGTTGTGATAAAACAAGGTGCAGTCATTGCTCCTAAAGAGTCCACAAAGATGTAGTCAACACATTTTAGAAGTAAAGTTAGTCTAGTTAATTAAAGTGTCAAATACACAGTGTGCCTTAATTTCTGTGGCCAAGAACCTGGCCTTGAACTGTTTACTCTATAATACTAGTTTACATACTCACGATAGTAAATGATCGGTTTGTTGCCTCTAAAATGCAACCCAGGTAGGGAATTAAAAGGTTTTTTTCAACCTGCAATTTGTCCTTGTCCGAGACCAGGAGTGCAGAGTCATCCGCGAACAATGACAATTTACCATATTAAACTAGTTGCATGGATATCCATCCACATGTCATGTAAACAATGTAAACTTTAATACTCTCTCTGTCCCCTCAGTGTGTACAGTCTGAACTGGCTGTCTTGAGAATGAGAGTCTCAATGAGACCACCTGTATAGATAAATGTTAAATTAATAAAAATACAAATTGTGTAGATCAGTGGTTCTCAATGTGAGGTCTTAGGACAATCTTAAAAGGAGCATCTTAGAAAAATACAAATTCACAAAAAAAAAACTTGGAATGTTTTTGAACAATTCAACAAAGTGTTTGAAGTGCCTGTTTCACCCACTTCCGGGGGGCGGAGCCAAAATCCGAGCCCGATGTATTTGTTCGTAGACCCCCACTTAGGGGGGGTAGAAAAAGTTTGGGAGCGATTCGGGCACTTTTCATTTAACATGGGGTTTCAATGGGGAGTTTTTAGGAGCCTTCTCCGGGGCGTGGCTTCCGGGGGAAGGGGCGGGCTTAAACGCAACCTTGACAGGTGTGTTCAGTTTTCAAAGACCTTTCATTTGATGTATGGTACGTCTAAATTGGACATTTACTTATCTCAGAGGAGCTGCACACAGGCAGTGCACACAGAGAGACAGACAGAGAGACAGAGACACAACCCAAGCAGGGTTACATAGTAAGCTCCACTTGGTCGGAGGCGCGGCTTCGCCGCGCCTCCTCCCGCGTTCGCAATCATCAGTGTTGGGTAGCATTTTGTTGGATTCATGTTAATATGTATTTTCAGACATTTAACCGCCGATACTTACCTACTAGTAAACTTTACCTTTCACTATGTACTTGGTCTGCTCTTTTTTTCCCTCTACACCAAACGTATTTGCCAAAAAATGTGAGCTTGCGCCTTGTAGATCTGCTATTTTTGGCTAAAGTTCTCCTCAGATTGGGGATGCTATCACACAAAGATTTGGTGCCCCCCCCTGTAGTAAGTCTGAGGACCCCCTGCTGAAGACCCCTGCTGTATACTGTATCTTGCTCATTCGGCTGGAGATTGTGTGAATGTCTTGTGGTGTGGTGTGCACTGTGCGCAGTGGTGCTGGGCTGGAGGTAGCCTAATCTAGAGAGAGAGATTGCTGCTCCGTTTGGGTGTTGGAGGCTTCATAGATAGAGACCATCGGTCCCTGTATCAGTGACAGCCTCTTTACATTTGTCATGCATTATCTCCACTGCCTCTGCTTTCTTGATCAGCTTCACATCACCCCATGCATTACACTGAATACACAGCCGTGCACATAGATACACAAGACATCTTATGTTTTAATGTGCACATTATGCCTCTGCTGCTGAGACAGCGAAAAGCCTGTGTCGCCTCTGAACCAGGTAGGATAGTTAATTGTGTGTGTGTGTGTGTGTGCTGGATTGAAACAAAGTAACAACAGTGTTGTAGTCTCTCCTGCACTTGGCTCACAGAAAGGACCCTGCACTCTCTTGTTGGAGGGAATTAACATTTCATGAATGATCCTCTTGACAAATAGTCCCAGGGCTCGGTTTCCAATCCACAATTCCCCAGACGTGGACTGTTTTAGATGCTTGCTTAACAATATCATTTTTTATATCAATTGTCCCAAAGTCCTGCTACGCACTGACTGAGTGCAGGCATTTCGGGGCCGTACCACTTTTCTTTTGAAGTCACTCTGCAAGCCAAGACGTGCCCCGTTCAATTGTGCCAATACGGAATCCTTTGTCCTGACTGTGATGGCTAGAAAGTTCATGCCAGGTTCAGGTTGCATCGCTGACATTGATGCTGCGCGGCCCCTGCCAAGTGTTCAATAGAACTGTTTAAACAAACCAAAGTGTACTCTTTATTTGTTTTGATTCAGAGCCCAATTCTGACATGAGCCCTGACAGTCTCCATTTATACCGTAGTGGGTTACGTTTCCGACCAAAAGGTTGTGTAGTTGTTGCTGTGTTGCTGTTGCTCCTGTTTCGACCTAAATGCATAGGCTATTTTAAATATTTTGAACAGACCACAGTTGACTTTCTCTCCATCTAAAATTCTATCAGCTTTCTCTCACCAAGGCTGCCAAATCTACCAGATTTCTGCCAAATTTCAGATAAATCTGGCAGGGCCTGTTTTGCTCACATATTTGACACCTTGAAAGCAGAACAATGGTCTCTAGACCTCAGACCACAGACTAGTTGTTGGACACAACTGGATGGCACCTGCTGAGCTACACAAGTAAGACGCGCGAACGCGGTTTTTTTTTTTTTTTAAATCTGCGTTAAAAGGAGCATCTTAGAAAAATACAAATTCACAAAAAAAAAACTTGGAATGTTTTTGAACAATTCAACAAAGTGTTTGAAGTGCCTGTTTCACCCACTTCCGGGGGGCGGAGCCAAAATCCGAGCCCGATGTATTTGTTCGTAGACCCCCACTTAGGGGGGGTAGAAAAAGTTTGGGAGCGATTCGGGCACTTTTCATTTAACATGGGGTTTCAATGGGGAGTTTTTAGGAGCCTTCTCCGGGGCGTGGCTTCCGGGGGAAGGGGCGGGCTTAAACGCAACCTTGACAGGTGTGTTCAGTTTTCAAAGACCTTTCATTTGATGTATGGTACGTCTAAATTGGACATTTACTTATCTCAGAGGAGCTGCACACAGGCAGTGCACACAGAGAGACAGACAGAGAGACAGAGACACAACCCAAGCAGGGTTACATAGTAAGCTCCACTTGGTCGGAGGCGCGGCTTCGCCGCGCCTCCTCCCGCGTTCGCAAATACAAAATTCTCAAATTGGGAATGCAGAGATAAAAATCATATACATTTGAGTTTGTGGCCTTATGTAAATCTAATTGAGGGTCCTTGGAATGAGAGAGAATGGTTGGTGTACGTAGCTCTATGACCCACAGTCTAGATACTGAATGTGTAAATTGCTGGATACTTGGAGACAATGACACACCTAAAGTGTGTAGATTATCTATTCTGTACTGAGTGGGCCATCTGCATTTAAAATGCTAATAGGACAACACTAAGTAAAAACTAAACCAAACATTCTCACAAAAATAGAAACTAAACAAAAACTAGCAAACCCGCTCTAAAAACTAACTAAAACTAACTGAATTAGAAAAAGAAATTGTCAAAACGAACTAATACTAAACTATAATGAAAAATATAAAATATAATGTGTGTGTGTGTGTGTGTGTGTGTGTGTGTGTGTGTGTGTGTGTGTGTGTGTGTGTGTGTGTGTGTGTGTGTGTGTGTGTGTGCGCGCGCATTGGAATGGTGGGTTTATGTTATATAGATTATGGACAAAGAGAATAACTGGTAAACTAAAAATGTGTCAACATGATCTAGTATAGAGCTGTCCAGTTTAAACACTGTTTCAGGACATATTTCTGAAATATTCAACTCCTTAATGTTGAATGTAGTCAAACATTTGATTGATTGATTGAACATTTTATTAGGCAAAATAATGTAAAACAACACAGTTACATTTATAATACTTTTGTCTAAAAGGTCCGACCAAAAAAGTCCTTGCGGACTTGTTTCCGTTGGGGTCCTTGAATTAATTTCATAGACATATATAGTAGCAACCAAACAGTTCAAATCACCATGAAAATACAGAGAAACAATACCACTATGTACATAAAAAAATGAGAAAAAAATATATATAATTTATATGTACAAAAAAGGGAGGGGGGTCGTCTGTCTACCGGGAAACTGGTACTACCTCCTCTTATGGCCTCCAGAAAGATGAGTTTTTAGGGCTGTTTTAAATGAGCCCAGCGATTAAATTTCACGTTTGATATATCTCCAAGAGTATGAAAGAGAGAAAAAAAGTAATAATCAGAGTTATGGGGGCACCTTGACACCTTGATTAAAAGGTTTGAGAACCTCTGATCTTAATGATGGAGCTGAATGTTTATTTCCTGTCCTCTAGACCTGTCCCCGACTAAGGATTTATATAGTCGAATCTGATTCGAATCTCTAACATAAAAATTTGGTGTCCGCGTTCACAATGAGGCTCTATGGGCTGGCAAGTAGACAACTAATATATATAGTCAACTAATAGTCGAGTAATGCAACACCAAAAAAATAAAAATAAAATGTTTTTCTTTTTTGGTTGGGCAGTGTTGGGGTCCAGGATCACAGGAGTGTAGGAGACAATGTCCTTCATCTTGTCCCAGACTCTGAAGGCTAGGTTACCCAGGTGTTTGGCCTCGTCTATCAGTGCTCCTGAGACTGGCCGAGGGAAGTGCGGGGTGAGCTGGACTCTTTCCATCGTGGTCTTGTAGTTCTGAAGAAACGAGACGAGGTCGGCTGCTCTCAGCTGGTCCTCTGTGGCTCGGATTGCATCTGAGAGGGTCACCATGTCTCTGTTCAGCTCCTCAATCCTCTCCTTTATCTCCTGACTCTTCAGTATCTCTTCCCCCATCAGAGCAGAGATCCTGGCCTTCTCTTCCTCATGAAGGAACTGATGAAGGTTCTTAAACTGTTCCTTAATCTGCATCTCAGTGTTTTGGGCCTGAACCTTGTTGTGATGTTCTGTTAAGTCGTAATTTGTTTTAACTTCATCAAAGTCCTCCAGTTTCTCCTTTAAAGCATTCAATGATTCCTGGACTTTCTGTTTGCAATGCCCCAATGCTTCGTCTACGGGTAAGAACCTGTGACCGGTGTGTATTTCTGAATACAGACACACGAGACACACCAGCTGTTCATCGTCCAGAGAGAAGAGCCTGAGCTTCTCCCCGTGTGCAACACAGAAGACCTCTGAGCTCACCGATGAGGCGCTCCGGCGTTTCTCCTCCAAGAGGTTCTCACACAGATTCTTCACTACCAGGTTTGTAGGAGGATGGTCACTGGAGGATCTTGCATTACAAACCGGACATTCATTTGATCTTTCCATCCACCATTCCTGCAGACAGTCTTTGCAGAAGCTGTGGCTGCAAGACAGCAGAACAGTATGTTTAAAGATGTCATGGCACATGGGACAGGTGAGATCCTCTTCCAGACTAGCCAAACATGATGCCATTTTGTCTGCAGTCACAATCCCTGGTCTGCAATGTTCACTGAGGCTGTTACACCAGGAATACTGGAAGAATAAACGAAAACAATAAATTATTATTATCTATTTGTTATTGAGTACCACGTGCATTACACAAAGACTAGCACATAACTCTCAATATGTCTCTGGTGGTTCAACATGACTTGTGTCAAACTTGGTAGGCCTACATCAGAGACTTAGAACGTATAGTCTCATCAGCTTTTTATTCCAATTGAACTTAATGACTTTATAACTTGTACTTTATTGTGGTATTGATACTTTACTTAGGTTTAAAAAATCTCAGTCCTTCTTCCACCACTGAACAAACTAAGCACAACGCTAACCAGTGACAATTACTGACATTTGAACGGGATTCATTCAATCACTATATGTGAAAACAGCCAACAAACTCAGAAGATTATACGCTATATTTTCTTACCTGTAACTTACAGTAGGATCCTACTCCAGTGTTTTCTCAGAAGGTCACTTTGAAGAAGAGTGCAGCCTGAAAGTTGAACTGAAATAATAACAGTTGCTTGTCTCTGTGTGTCTCTGTGTTGTGTGGTCTGTCTGCTTCTGAGCACTGACTGAGCAGGACAGTGTGTGTTGTGTTGATGTAGGAGTTGTTGCAGGAGTATAAGTAGCAATACCTTTTGTCTTGGGAGTGGAGAAACACCTCCTACCACCTCCTCCCAGCTCTCCTCTAATTAACTGCAGTCATGGGTTCATTTCAATCAATGTTAAAGACTCATAACAAAAGCCACCTTGATGATGATGGTGGTGATGATTATGATGATTGACTCAGCTGCATAGGTGACACATGATTCACTCAAAGCATCTTAATGAATTGAATACACAGGACCACAATAGAAACAAGCCCTCAGGGTTTGTATGTGTTATCATTTTAACAATCTTTGATGATTATGATGATTGAGTCAGCTGCATTTAAATAGGTTTTAAATAGGCATTTAAATAGGTTCATCATTTTTACAATCTTTGTAAACCGTACCTCTGTACAATCTGCAGACTGTTATGTTATGTTCAAATATTACTACTACATTGCTGACATAGTTAATAAATCAATTGATGTTCAAACATGTGCAACCAAAAGCCTACGTCCTCGATCCATTATATCTATAGTCTCTACAGCAGCGATTCTCAACGTTGTCTGGATCAAATCTCAAAAGCCTTCGCAGCCTCACCCATCTGACCACTTAACACTGCAGAATGGCTGCTGTGTTAATTATTCATTTATTTCAGTGAACAATGTTCACTGAAATATCTATTAAACATTGTTTTAATAGATATAAATGCAATGTTATGTGTTTTGTACATTTACTCCCGTTTTTCAAATACAGGACTTTTGCTTGTAACAGAGTATTTCTAAATTGTGGTATTGATACTTGTACTTAAGTAATATCAATCTTAGTACTTTTCCCACTGCATATGACTAGTGTGAAAGGTCACAGGACCAGGTCAGTTCATTTCCAGCTTGCACCTCTGGAATCTAGAATCTACAGAAATAATTTAATAAAACACCTTAATTAACAGATAGAACTCAAAAAGTTATCTTCGGAGCACAGGTCTACACCAGGTCAGGGTAGGTTATTGTGGGCCAGCAATGTTCAAAATTAGCCAATCATGATGGAATATGAAAAATCGGACAATCTGTCTTGATCACATGACTATAGAGATAATGTCTACCGAATTGTTGTTTGGAAAAATCTGAAGGAGTAATATTAAGAAAATTGTTTAACAAAAATTGGCCTCCTGGTAGAGCTATAACAGGGCAATATGAAAAGGGTGGTATGTCTTCCTTGGCCTAGTGGGAATTTTGCATGCACAGCAATCGGACGCTGCGTTTATGATTTGAGGCATTTTTTTTTTCAAAACATGCTACTCCAGCAAACTTTACATGCCAATCTCATGGATTATGAAAAATTGGACAGATCCTTGTTGATGACATGACTACAGAGATAATGTCTACCGATTTGCGTGATTTTTGGACAAAATCTGTAGGAGTTATATTAATAAATGTGTTTAGCAAAAATCAGCCTTGGTGGTGCTATAAGATGTGAAAAGGGTAGAGGTGTTTCCTTGGCCTCTAGGGAGTGTGCGTGCAAAGTTTCATGCCGATCGGTTCAGTTATAGGTAAAAACGCAAATTGGTCTGTTAAAGCGCCACCATAAGGCTGATTTGAAAAATGTAGGGTGTATTTCTTCCTCGGCCTAGTGGCAATATGCGTGCAATGTTTCACAGCAATCGCACGCTGTGTTCATGATTTGATGGATTTTGTTCAGAACGAACAACAAACTTTGGAAGCCAATCTTAGTCAATCAGGATGGAATATGAAAAATCAGAAAGACCCGTCTGGTTTAATGACTATAGATATACAGTGTACCACTATGTGTGATTTTTGGACAAACTCTGTAGGAATAATATCAACACATTTTTTTTTCAAAGATTTGCCTCCTGGTGGCGCTATAACAGGCCCATGTGAAACATTTGGGGCAGAGGTTCTGATCCGACATCCAGGGAGTGTGTGCACAGTTTCACGTCGATCAGGCCAACGGTACCGGAGATTAGCTGTCCAGAGACAGACACACGGACGGACAGGGTGCAAAAAAAAATCTCACTTTCGGCCTGGCGGAGACAAGGCCAAAGGTGTAGCGATTAAATTAGTAATAAAATATTGCTAATGTAAGTTGCATGTAAGTATATGTTATTGTAAAGTTAAATTAAGAATACTGTAGTATGCAGCGCTCTGTTGTATAACAATTTTATTTTTATCAAACATGTGTACATTAGCAGGAATGTGCAGTCGCACAACATGAATGTGAAAGCTTGTTATGTTTAGGTGATGAAATATTGTTGTCACTAAACTCAATGAGTGATAATAACCAGTGCTCTAACTGACCTGGTGGCCTATGATGTGTCAATGTTGCCATTTACTGGGAAGTTGGGAGGTCAACAAATTCCACATCAAAAGGGAACTAGAAA
This sequence comes from Gymnoscopelus braueri, assembly GCF_963280865.1. NCBI lineage: Eukaryota > Metazoa > Chordata > Actinopteri > Myctophiformes > Myctophidae > Gymnoscopelus > Gymnoscopelus braueri. Next base: position 2,438,971 of record NC_137616.1, on the reverse strand, counting down.
AAGTGCTCCTCGGAGCACAAGTCTCCGCCAGGTCAGGAAGGTTATTATGGCCTCCTGGTGGCGCTATAATAGGCCAATTTATTGGGTGCCATTTATTCCTAGGCCGTGCACGGCAATCGGATACTGCATGCATGATTTGAGGCATTTTGTTCTAAAAATGTGTTTTGCAAAATTTGACCTGCTGGTGGCGCTATAACAGGCCAATGTCAAAAGGGTGGCATTTGCTCCTCAACGTAGTGCAAATGTGCATTCAAAGTTTCACCGCAATCGGACGCTGCGTTCATGATTTGCTGCATTTTGTTCAAAACGGGCCACTCCTGCAAACATTACATTCCAATTGAACTTAATGACTTTATAACTTGTACTTTATTGTGGTATTGATACTTTACTTAAGTTAAAAAAAAACATCTCAGTCCTTCTTCTACTGAACAAACTAAGCACAATGCTAACCAATGACAATTACTGACATTTGAACGGGATTCATTCAATCACTGTATGTGAAAACAGCCAACAAACTTGTCTTCTCAGAAGGTCACTTTGAAGAAGAGTGCAGCCTGAAAGTTGAACTGAAATAATAACAGTTGCTTGTCTCTGTGTGTCTCTGTGTTCTGTGGTCTGTCTGACTCTGAGCACTGACTGAGCAGGACAGTGTGTGTTGTGTTGATGTAGGAGTTGTTGCAGGAGTATAAGTAGCAATACTTCCCTTTTGTCTTGGGAGTGGAGAAACACCTCCTTCCACCTCCTCCCAGCTCTCCTCTAATTAACTGCAGTCATGGGTTCATTTCAATCAATGTTAAAGACTCATAACAAAAGCCACCTTGATGATGATGATGATTATGATGATTATGATGATTGAGTCAGCTGCATTTAAATAGGCGACACATGATTTACTCAATGCATCTTAATGAATTGAATACACAGGACCACAATAGAAACAAGCCCTCAGGGCTTGTATGTGTTATCATTTTAATAATCTTTGTAAACCGTATCTCTGTACAATCTGCAAACTGTTAATAAAGTATTCAATCAACATCACATTATAGGCATTGCAGGCAGATACATGTTGTCCTGCACAAATTAGAGTCATTAAAAAAAAAAACTTTATTAAGTCAAAATATGTTAAACCAATAAATCATTCTTTAAAAAATAAAATAATAATAATTTCCACATGTTTTATGTTCCTGTTATTAACCGATTTTTTTTCTTCTTTTTTTGCGCAAGGAAATGAGACAACAAAAATAACACACAAAAATCTAATAAAAAGGTCTTCCATTTTCTTTTATTTCGATTTTGTTTCTGAATACTTGGAGGTTTAAATAAATAAAAATCTTCAAAAAATATATAGTCCTTCTAGTAGTAAGTCATTAAAGTTAAATCATCAAGTTACGTTTATTTGAAAGATAGAGAGCCCATCTTTTTTCAAATAGCTTGTCCTTTCCATTAATTTGATTTCCATCCATCTATCCACCCTGGGTAGTTCCAAGCCTTTCCAACATCTATTTATTTTTTTGAGAGCTGTAATTCTCAGAATCCCAAAAAGATATAAGTCTTCCCTTTGTACACTTTTGGGACGTCAAAGTATATTGTGATTTTCTAAATTAACAGCTCTTCCAAATATTTGTTCCATGGTTTGTGAAACTTTGGACCAAAACATTTGTATTTTGGGCCATGCAAGGAAAATATGGGTATGGTCCACCCTATTCTCCCCACATCCCCTCCAGCAGCTAGAGTTTAATGTGTACTTGGATATCAATAGAGGCGTTTGCGAAAAACCTTATATTCATCTTCCAGGCATATTCCTGCCAAAAGGCAATCTTATATGATTGAAAATGTCTTTAAAACTCTGATTCCACTCATTTCCTTGTATGGTTATTTTCAGTTCTTTATCCGATTTAATCCTTTATGTGATCTAGATCTTGAATTTAGTTTTCCTGAAATATTGTATAAACTTGTCCAATTGTGTTTTTGTAATCATGTCTTTGATGGGATTTTACTATATAGATTAGAGTCATTTCAAACTTGATATGTTCATACATTACTACCACATTGCTGGCCTGGCCTGGAATTGTACCTGGGACAACCAGGGGCTCTGGCTCCCCAGGCGGGCTCACAAACCACTCAGCTATGGACTCCTGCAGATAATCAATGTCCTGCACAAATTATTGAATCATTTCAATCTTGCGAACAGAAAAGTTGACATAACAAATCAAATGATATTCAAACATGAGCAACGAAAAGCCTATGTCCTCCATCCATTATAATTATATCTATAGTCTACAACAGTGATTCTCAATGTTTTCTCGATCAGGGCCCGCTTGAAAATATCAAAAGCCTTCAGAGTCCCACCCATCTGACCACTTAACACTGCAGAATGGCTGCCGTGTTAATTATTCATTTATTTCAGTTAACAATTTTTAAGACCTAGTTTTAATAGCTATATAAATGCAGTTTTAAGTGTTTTGTACTTTTACTCAAGTACATTTTTAATACAGGACTTTTGCTTGTAACAGAGTAGCCTATTTCTACATTGTGGTATTGATACTTTTACTACAGTAAGATTAGCAATGTTCAAAATTAGCCAATCAGGATGGAATATGAAAAATCAGACCTATCTGTCTTGATCACATGACTATAGGGATGTGAACCAAAATCTGTAGGAGTAATATCAACAAATGTGTTTTTACAAAATTCGGCCTCCTGGTGGCGCTATAACAGGACAACGTGAAAAGAGTGGCATGTCTTCCTCGGTCTAGTGGGAAAGTGCGTGCAAAGTTTCACGGCAATCGGACACTGCGTTTATGATTTGAGACATTTTGTTCAAAACAAGCCACTCCTGCGAACTTGACATGCCAATCTTAGCCAATCAGGATGGATTCTGAAAAATAGGACAGGTTTATGTTGATCACATGACTATACAGATAATGTGTACCGATTTGCGTGATGTTTGGACAAATTCTGTAGAAGTAATATCAAGAAATGTGTTTTGCAGAAATTGGCCTCCTGGTGGCGCTATAAAAGGCTGATGTGAAAAATGCAGGGCAGAGGTTTTCTCTTGGCCTCTAGGGAGTGTGCGTGCAAAGTTTAACGCCGATTGGTTCAGTTATCGGCCTCTTATAGCGCCACCAGAAGGCCGATTTGATAAATGCACGGTGGCATTTCTTCCTTGGCCTAGTGGCAATATGCGTGCAAAGTTTCACGGCAATTGCACGCTGTGTTAATGATTTGATGGATTTTGTTCAAAACAAAGCACACTTGATACTGTGTACTGGTATGTGTGATGTTTGGACAAACTCTGATGGAGTAATAGAGCACCGAAGTCTGACGTAATTTAAGAATCCTACCTGGGTCGCGGTTTTCACCCCCATTCTGAATTCCCATAGACGTCTTTAATATCGCGTCAAATGTTGTTCCAAAAATAAACAAATGATCCCGGCGATTTGACTCTTATGGATATGAAGCATCAAATGACGGTGAGAAAACGCTAATGTTACTTCCGCCGAATTAGTTACATTTTCGCCAGAAACAGACTGTATCAAATATGAGTGACTGACTATCATAAACGATACAGAGTCACCTCCCTGACAATATCGCAGAGACAGTTTGTTTATTTTTGGACCACAATTCTTATATGAGACGATTCTAAGATGACCCAATGTTATTCTCCATAGCGAAATTACTTTACGACCCAGGGGATGAACGAGTGACGTCAGGACTTCTGTACTCTATATAAAAAATAATTGTTTTCAAAAATCTGCCTCCTGGTGGCACTATAACAGGCCCATGTGAAACATTTAGAGCAGAGGTTCTGCTCCGGCACCAGGGAGTGTGTGTGCACAGTTTCACAACTATCATATTTGTTTTAAATATTGCCAATGTAAGTTGCATGTAAGTATATGTTATTAGTTCAAACGTTGCTTTGTATTACATTAACAATATTGTAGTATGCAGCGCTCTGTTGTGTTACAATTTTATTTTTATCAAACATGTGTAGCCTACATAAGAAGGAATGTGTATCAGCACAACATGAATGAGAAAACTTGTTATGTTTAGGTGATGAAAATGTTTTTGTCACTAAACTCAATGAGTGATAATACCCAGTGCACTAAATGACCTGGGGTCTATTCCACGAAGGCGGAATTAAATTATCCTGGTTTGAAAGGCAAATCCAGGTTTGACAAGCCTGCGCTGTTCAGCCTGGTTTATTCAGTTCCACGAACGCCAAGCCGGGCTGAGAAGGAGAGGTTTGTCGAGCCAGGATCGGTAAACCAGGCTGAATGTGAGTTCACATATTCCTATAAAAGACCATGAAAGTCGATAGCAGAATCCTTGAACTTGACCAATCATGGAGCCCAAAACCAGAGCGGCGTTCTTCTCTGTGGCTGAACAGCAGCACTGCAGCAGCTCATGAAATCATACAAGGAAGTAAAAGGTATAATAAGCAAGAGAGGAAACACAGCCGCAATAAATATAGATCCAGGGAGAAAGCGTGGCAAAGTATTGCAGACAAATTAAATGCACAAGTTGTCCAAAAATATGCAATTAATTTATATACAAATCCATAAATATATAATTCAGTTAGGCTTAAACATAAGGAGTTTAAGTGAATGTTGGAATTATAATTACACACTTAGAATAATTTTCTAATTTCTAATTTCTAAAATCGAAGATCTACAAGTGAAAAGCTTGCCTTTTGGCGGCCGGGGGTCCCCGGTCCACGGGGGTCAACGGGGGGCCGGGGGTCAACGGGGGTCCGGGAGTACCCGGCCCCCTGTGTACTCCCGGACCCCCGTTGACCCCCAACAGCGGTCCGGGGTATACGGGGGTCCACGGGGGTCCGGAGGTACACAGGGGGCCGGGGGTACACTGGGGTCCGGGGGTCCACGGGGGCGGGGGTCCACGGGGGCGGGGGTCCATGGGGGGCCGGGGACCCACGCCGCCATAAGACAAAAACATTTTGGGCTTGTAGATTTTCGCATAAGAATTGAATAAGTGTGGAAAAACTCATTGGTTTATGATTGGAGTCATTGGACTAACAGCTATTTCACAAAACTTGAAGAACAAGGCACTGGATTAATAAAGCTTGGCTGTTAGCCTGGTCCGGACCAGGCTAACTTCACAGCTAAATTGCCATTGTAACTAAGGCAGGATTGCTTCAATTTTCTTTTGTGAAACAGGATCATGGATAAACATATCCAGGTTTACTGGCTAAGTTAATCTGCCGAGCTAACTCAGCTTTCGTGAAACCGATTCCTGGATAATTTAAGCCAGGATAGCCGATTAAACCCGGTTTATCCCTAATCCAGGTTTCGTGGAATAGACCCCTGGTGACCTATGATGACGTGTCAATATTGCCATTTACTGGGAAGTTGGATTTCATATCAAAAGGGACTGATAATCTCAAGAAGATTGTCATTATTCATAAGTATACGCATGTCACACCTCAATTCAAAGGAGCTTTATTTTCATTGTCATGAGAAAACGTAATTTCAAACACATACGTTTAAAATGTGTTATACATAATATACATAGTGGGGAAACGTAACAAATGTAAATATTGGCAGTAATTATTTTACGTATTTTGCTTTATCTTAATCTATGCACGTTTTCGTGGTGTGGTCATTACTTATCAATTGGACGTTTGCTAAAGAGATTCTGTTGTTTATTTTAACAATCTTATTCTGTTATTCTAAAAAATATATATATATGGTGATACAAGGTTTCTACCTGAGAGCAACGATGGTCACTAGTGTGTCAGTGAAAGTGTGTGTGAAGGTGTGTAGGTTTGTGTTAGAATCCATATCAGAAAAGGACACCTGTGCTGCAAGCTGCATGTTTGAAAGGGCAAACAGTCACCCAGGCAGCCAATTCCGCCCTTTCAGACAGGTCAAATGGTGACCTGGCTGCACTACAATCGGCTGATCCCGCTATAGGTGCTCTTCTTCGGTTCTGGCAGGAACAACGTATGCCTGGGTGCAGGGTTTGCCCGAAACCCGATTTATATAAAGGTTATTCATTCTATTCCTTGATACTAACATCATCCAGCTCATACCCCAGCACAACACATGCTGCCACTCCCCCCCTCTCCCCCCTCTGCCTCCCCCCCCTTGTCTCCTCCCCACCATGCAGGACTGACTGTGACCTCTGAGCAGGTGAAGAAGGAACTGGAGAGGTTACACCAGGGCAAGTCTGCAGGGCCGGACGGCATCAGTCCTAGGGTGCTGAGGGCGTGTGCAGAACAGCTGGCACCTGTGTTCGAGTATCTCTTCAACCTCTCGCTGAGACTGAGGAAGGTGCCGGAGCGGTGGAAAACATCCTGCATTGTTCCAGTACCTAAAGGAGTGCGGCCTAGTACTCTGAATGACTACAGGCCAGTGGTACTGACCTCTCACGTCATGAAGACCTTCGAGAGACTAATTCTGCAGCACCTACGGCCTCTGGTGAGTGACTCCCTGGACCCTCTACAGTTCGCCTACCGTGCCAAGGTTGGAGTGGAGGATGCCATCATCTGTATGCTGCAGAAGGCGTACTCTCACATGGAGAAGAAGGGGAGCACGGTGAGGATCATGTTCTTCGACTTCTCCAGTGCGTTTAACACCATCCAACCTCCCCTGCTTGCTGAGAAGCTTACATCCATGCAGGTGGACCACAACATGGTGGCCTGGATTACAAACTATCTCACCCTGAGGCCACAATATGTCCGGCTACAAGGCTGCCAGTCCCGGGTGGAAATGGGTAGCACCGGAGTTCCTCAGGGAACAGTGTTGTCACCCTTTCTGTTTACCATCTACACTTCTGACTTCAGCTTCAGATCTGGAACATGCCATCTCCAGAAGTTCTCAGATGACTCCTCTATTGTGGGTTGCATCACTGAGGACAATGATGAGGAGTACAGAGGTGTGGTGGAGAACTTCACCAAATGGGCTGAACATAACCACCTTCTGCTGAACACAAAGAAGACAAAAGAGCTGGTGATCGACGCCAGACGGAGCAAGAGGAGGACCCCAGTACCCATCACCATCCAGGGGGAAGAGGTGGAGATCGTGGACTCCTACAAATTCCTGGGCGTTCACCTGAACAAGGATCTGGACTGGAAGAACAACACAGATGCTGTCTACAAAAAGGGACAGGGCAGACTGTACCTCCTGAGGAGGCTCAAGTCCTTCAATGTGTGTAGTAGGCTTTTGTCTATGTTTTATAAATCTGTTGTAGCCAGCATTTTATTTTATGCAGTGGTATGCTGGGGTGGGGGCATCAAGGCTAGGGAGCTAAACAGGCTCAACAAGATCATCAAGAAGGCCAGCTCTGTGGTTGGCCTCCGCATGGAAGGGCTGCAGTCGGTCGCAGAGAGGAGGATTAGGGACAAACTAAATTCCATCCTGGCTAACCCCTCCCATCCACTCTATGGCGAGCTGCAGGATAGGGTGAGCACCTTCAGCCAGAGGCTCACTCTACCCCCGAACATGCACACTGAGCGGTACAGACTCTCATTCATGCCAACTGCCATCAGACTCTACAATGCTAAAAACTCTCCCTAAATGCATGTTGTCGACCCTGGTCTATGTTGTGTCCATCTGTCTCGTTGTGTTTTTGTTTGTCTGTTGCTTACTATTTATTGTTACACTGTGCTGCTGTGACACCACAATTTCCCTTTGGGGATAATAAAGTATTTCTCATCTCATCTCATCTCATCAAGGTGGTGTAGTCGCACATTTATTATCATTAAAAGTAATGCCTTGCCAAACCAGGTCACATTCGCATGATCATTAATATTAAGTTAGGATTAGATTTGACAGTGGATTTGTATTGTATTATTTATTTCTACTTTTCCACTTGGATTCTCTTTATCTGTCATATGCGCCATCTAGTGGTGAAGTAAAAAAATTTGTGTCTTCTCTTAGGTTTGAATTCTCTGGCCAAGGCACACTCACAGGAGTAATTGAAAAAATATATATATATACATATATATATTTCTGGGTAAATAAAACATCATACAAATGAGACAATAATATTTAGCATGATCATGTATTTATTGGGTATGTTATACAATATTGCATACTGTATGTGCGAGTGAAACGTCTAGGATTAAATTCATTTGAAGGTGAAATTAGAGTCAAGTCTTTTCAAATCACACAAACAACCCAGTTAGTTTGACAATAGACGACAAGCAACAACATGACAAATCAAACAAAACAATAAGGTTCAAAACAGCATCAGATGAACGCACAACAGCAGAACAACACGTCATATCAGGCCTGAATCCTGTGTCATATTGTGAGCTTGTACATCAGCTATTTACACTACTTTATGATGAAGTAGGGCATTCATTTTTGGGGAGAAAAAAAGAACATTTGAAATATGTAGATGCTGTACAAGGTTTCTACCTGACAGCAACGATAGGCTTTTATTGGACACTAGACATTCTAACTGTTGTTTTCAAGAGTGACACTAATCTTCCCTGGCAATCTTCAGAGACTGACCAACACAAGAATTATAAATGTATGGAAAGAGTGTGTCAGTGAAAGTGTGTGTGAAGGTGTGTTGATTACTTAGACAATTGGCACTGGGTGAAAAAATGGGTTACAAAATCGTGGGATAAAATTTAAAGGAGAAAAAAAAAATGAACAAAAAAAAAATGCAACACCCAGACAGGCACAGTCTTTGAATGGGACAATCATATCACAAAGAGTCCAGTCTTTTGATGCAAACAAATAAAGAACACAAATAAATACAATACCTAGACAGGCACAGTCTTTGAATGGGACAATCATATCACAATGAGGACATTCTTTTGATGGTCTTCCCCGCCATTCCTGCAGACAGTCTCTGCAGAAGCTGTGGCTGCAGGACAGCAGAACAGGATGTTTACAGATGTCATCACACACGGGACAGATGAGCTCCTCTTCCAGACGAGGCAACTGGGAAGCCATTGTTCTCTGCAGCCGCTTTCTGTTACTCCAGGAATACTAGAAGAGAAAACAACAGCAATAACAATTACTAGTTGTAATACTAGTATAGTAGTAGTCATCGTTATAGCAGAATTATAGTAGTAGCAGCAATAGTACTAATACACTACAACGACACAAAATATGTTCCAGATTTTACATAACTACACATAATTTATGCTTAGTGATCCATCTTTGTGAATTACACCCTGGATGACTAAATATGAATAGTAGTGTTAAATACAAAAATATATCCAGGATTGACTGTAAAGGCCATATGTGACAATGAAATAGTTCCATAAAACCATCATCTTGACTTAAAATGATCAGACTTTGGCTGTTATTTTACATAACGTGTTGTGCAGGTTATGTGTAATAACAACTTTAATCTGTTTTTACAAAGTGATTCAAACAAAAGTTGATTCTCAAGAAATAATGTCTTATATCACTTTGTCATTACACACTGACTAGAAAATAACTCTCGATATGTCTCTGATGGTTCAATATGACTTGTGTCAAAACTTGGTCGGCCTCCATCAGAAACATAGAACTTATAGTCTCATCAGTTTTTTATTCCGATATATGACTTTATAGTTACTTGTAACAGAATATTTTGTGCAATCGTATACTAGTATACTACTAATATATATACTAGTATTACCAAAAAAAAAAAAAAAAACTACAGTGGTCTATGAGCACTGTAGGTTGAATTGATGAAATATATGTCACTTCAATAACAGTTACAATTACTGAAATTAGAATGGGCTTGTTACTAATTCAACTACTTAATGTGAAAACAGCCGACAAATTCGGAAGATTATAAGCTATATTTTCTTACCTGTAACTTAGGATCCTACTCCAATGTTTTCTCAGAAGGTCACTTTGAAGAAAAGTGCAGCCTGAAAGTTGAACTGAAATAATAGCAGTTGCTTGTCTCTGTGTTCTGTGGTCTGTGGTCTGTCTGACTCTGAGCACTGACTGAGCAGGACAGTGTGTGTTGTGTTGATGTAGGAGTTGTTGCAGGAGTTTAAGTAGCTATACCTCCCTTTTGTCTTGGAGTGGAGAAACACCTCCTCCCAGCTCTCCTCTAATTAACTGCAGTCATGGGTTCATTTCAATCAATGTTAAAGACTCATAACAAAAGCCACCTTGATGATGATGATGATGATGATGATGATGATTGAGTCAGCTGCATTTAAATAAGTGACACATGATTCACTCAAAGCATCTTAATGAATTGAATACACAGGTCCACAATAGAAACAAGCCCTCAGGGCTTGTATGTGTTATCATTTTAACAATCTTTGATGATTATGATGATTGAGTCAGCTGCATTTAAATAGGTTTTAAATAGGCATTTAAATAGGTTCATCATTTTTACAATCTTTGTAAACCGTACCTCTGTACAATATGCAGACTGTTATGTTATGTTCAAATATTACTACTACATTGCTGGCCTGGCCTGGAATCATACCTGGGACAACCAGTGGTTTGTGCACCAGGCTGGTGCACAAACCACTCAGCTATGAGACTACTGCAGATGAATGGCATCCTGATAAAATTATTGAATCATTACAATCTTGCGGACAGCAAAATTAACACAGTTAATAAATCAAATGATGTTCAAACATGTGCAACCAAAAGCCTACGTCCTCGATCCATTATATCTATAGTCTCTACAGCAGTGATTCTCAACGTTGTCTGGATCAAATCTCAAAAGCCTTTGCAGCCTCACCCATCTGACCACTTAACACTGCAGAATGGCTGCTGTGTTAATTATTCATTTATTTCAGTGAACAATGTTGTAAAACCTTGTTTTAATAGATATAAATGCAATGTTATGTGTTTTGTACATTTACTCCCGTTTTTCAAATACAGGACTTTTGCTTGTAACAGAGTATTTCTACATTGTGGTATTGATACTTGTACTTAAGTAATATAAATCTTAGTACTTTTCCCACTGCATATGACTAGTGTGAAAGGTCACAGGACCAGGTCAGTTCATTTCCAGCTTGCACCTCTGGAATCTAGAATCTACAGAAATAATTTAATAAAACACCTTAATTAACAGATAGAACTCAAAAAGTTATCTTCGGAGCACAGGTCTACACCAGGTCAGGGTAGGTTATTGTGGGCCAGCAATGTTCAAAATTAGCCAATCATGATGGAATATGAAAAATCGGACAATCTGTCTTGATCACATGACTATAGAGATAATGTCTACCGAATTGTGTGTTGTTTGGAAAAATCTGAAGGAGTAATATTAAGAAAATTGTTTAACAAAAATTGGCCTCCTGGTAGAGCTATAACAGGGCAATATGAAAAGGGTGGTATGTCTTCCTTGGCCTAGTGGGAATTTGCATGCACAGCAATCGGACGCTGCGTTTATGATTTGAGGCATTTTTTTTTCAAAACATGCTACTCCTGCAAACTTTACATGCCAATCTCATGGATTATGAAAAATTGGACAGATCCTTGTTGATCACATGACTACAGAGATAATGTCTACCGATTTGCGTGATTTTTGGACAAAATCTGTAGGAGTTATATTAATAAATGTGTTTAGCAAAAATCAGCCTTGGTGGTGCTATAAGATGTGAAAATGTAGGGTGTATTTCTTCCTCGGCCTAGTGGCAATATGCGTGCAATGTTTCACAGCAATCGCACGCTGTGTTCATGATTTGATGGATTTTGTTCAGAACGAACAACAAACTTTGGAAGCCAATCTTAGTCAATCAGGATGGAATATGAACTCCTCGGAGCACAGGTCTCCGCCAGGTCAGGTAGGCTATTGTGGCCTCCTGGTGGCGCTATAATAGGGCAATGTTTAAAGGGTGCCATTTGTTCTTAGGCCTTGCACGGCAATCGGACACTGCATTCATTTGAGGCATTTTGTGCAAAAAAAATGTTTTGCTAAATTAAACCTGCTGGTGGCATTATAACAGGCCAATGTTAAAAGGGTGGCATTTGTTCCTCAACATAGTGTGAATGTGCGTGCAAAGTTTGACCGCAATCGGACGGTGCGTTCATGATTTGCGGAATTTTGTTCAAAACAAGCCACTACTGCAAATCTTAGATCTTCAATCTTAGCCAATGAGGATGGAATATGAAAAATCAAACACACCCGTCTTGATCACATGACTATAGAGATCATGTGTACCGATTTGCGTGAAATTTGGATAAAATCGGAAGGAGTAATATAAAAAGAAATGTTTTACATAAGTCTGCGTCCTGGTGGTGCTATAAAAGGCAAATGTAAAAAAGGCAGGGCAAAGGTTTTTCCTTGACCTCTAGGGAGTGCGCATACAAAGTTTTATACAGATCGGTGCAGTTATAGGTAAAAACATGAATCGGCCTGTTATAGCGCCACCATGAGGCTGATTTGAAATTTTTCAAGTGGCATTTCTTCCTCGGCATAGTGGAAATATGCGTACAAAATTTCACGGAAATTGCATGCTGTGTTCATGATTTGAGGCATTTTGTTGAAAACGGAGCACTCCTGCATACTTTGGAAGCCATTTTTTGCCAATCAGGATGGAATATGAAAAATCTGAAAGATCTGTTTCGTTTAATGACTATAGAGATACTGTGTACTGATTTGCGAGATTTTTGGACAAAATCTGTAGGAGTACTGTCAAAAAATATGTTTTGCACAAATCGTCCTCCTTGTGGCGCTATAAATGGCCCATGTGAAAAATTTGTAGCAGAAGTTCGGAATTGGCATCCAGGGAGTGTGTGTGCACAGTTTCACTGCGATCAAGCCAACGGTGGCGGAGATTAGCTGGTGACAGACGGACACACACACGGACACACGGACACACGGACGGACGGACGGACGGACGGAGGGTAAAACATACTCTCTCGCCATGCCTTTCGGCCTGGTGGAGACAAAAATCTGAAAGACCCGTCTGGTTTAATGACTATAGATATACAGTGTACCACTATGCGTGATTTTTGGACAAACTCTGTAGGAATAATATCAACAAAAATAGTTTTTCAAAGATCTGCCTCCTGGTGGCGCTATAACAGGCCCATGTGAAACATTTGGGGCAGAGGTTCTGATCCGGCATCCAGGGAGTGTGTGCACAGTTTCACGTCGATCAGGCCAACGGTACCGGAGATTAGCTGTCCAGAGACAGACACACGGACTGACAGGGTGCAAAAAAAAATCTCACTTTCGGCCTGGCGGAGACAAGGCCAAAGGTGTAGCGATTAAATTAGTAATAAAATATTGCTAATGTAAGTTGCATGTAAGTATATGTTATTGTAAAGTTAAATTAAGAATACTGTAGTATGCAGCGCTCTGTTGTGTAACAATTTTATTTTTATCAAACATGTGTACATTAGCAGGAATGTGCAGTCGCACAACATGAATGTGAAAGCTTGTTATGTTTAGGTGATGAAATATTGTTGTCACTAAACTCAATGAGTGATAATAACCAGTGCTCTAAATGACCTGGTGGCCTATGATGTGTCAATGTTGCCATTTACTGGGAAGTTGGGAGGTCAACAAATTCCACATCAAAAGGGAACTAGAAAAAGTGCTCCTCGGAGCACAAGTCTCCGCCAGGTCAGGAAGGTTATTATGGCCTCCTGGTGGCGCTATAATAGGCCAATGTGAAAAGGGTGCCATTTATTCCTAGGCCGTGCACGGCAATCGGACACTGCATGCATGATTTGAGGCATTTTGTTCTAAAAATGTGTTTTGCAAAATTTGACCTGCTGGTGGCGCTATAACAGGCCAATGTCAAAAGGGTGGCATTTGCTCCTCAACGTAGTGCAAATGTGCATTCAAAGTTTCACCGCAATCGGACGCTGCGTTCATGATTTGCTGCATTTTGTTCAAAACGGGCCACTCCTGCAAACATTACATGTCAATGTTAGCCAATCAGGATAGAATATGAAAAATAAAACAGATCCGTCTTGATCACATGACTATAGAGATCATGCGTACCGATTTGCATGAAATTTGGATCATATCTGAAGGCTTAATATTAAAAAAAATGTTTTACATAAGTCTGCCTCCTGGTGGCGCTATAAAAGGCATATGTGAAAAATGCAGGGCAAAGGCTTTTCCTTGGCCTCTAGAGAGTGTGCATACAAAGTTTTACACTGATCGATGCAGTTATAGGTAAAAACACGAATCGGCCTGTTACAGCGCCACCATGAGGCTGATTTGAACATTTTCAAATGGCGTTTCTTCCTCGGCCTAATGGGAATGTGTGTGCAAAATGTCACGGAAATTGCATGCTGTGTTCATGATTTGAGGCATTTTGTTCGAAACGGAGTACTCCTGCAAACTTTGAAAGCCAATTTTTGCCAATCAGGATGGAATATGAAAAATCTGAAATCTGCCGTTTCTTTTAATGACTATAGAGATACTGTGTATGGATTTGGGGGATTTTGGGCCGAAATCTGTAGGAGTACTGTCTAAAAATGTGTTTTGCACAAATCGGCCTCCTGGTGGCGCTATAAAAGGCCCATGCTCTGGCATCCAGGGAGTGTGTGTGCACAGTTTCGCTGCGATCAAGCCAACGGTGCCAGAGATTAGCTGTACACAAAATGACAGAATGACGGACGGACACACACACACGGACTGACGGACAGGGGGTAAAACATACTCTCTCGCCATGCCTTTCGGCCTGGCGGAGACAATTATAATCTCAAGAAGGGGAAGTGTACCGGATTGTCATTATTCATACATTTACGTACGTCACAACTCAATTCAAAGGAGCTTTATTTTTATTGGCATGAGAAACGTCACTTCAAACACTTAACATGCATACGTTAAAAAATGTGAATACATAATATACATAGTGGGGAAACGTAACAAATGTAAATATTGGCAGTAAATATTTTATGTATTTTGCTTAATCTTAATCTATGCATGTTTTCGTGGTGTGGTCATTTCTTATCAATTGGTCGTTTGCTAAGGAGATTGGGTTGTTTATGTTTATTTAAACAATCTTCTTCTGTTATTCTCAATGGTCATGTGACCCAGTCAGTCACTGATGACTGACTGGACTTGAGTGGAGTGGACTGGAGTGATGAAACTCACAAAGAGAGAACTCTCTGGAAAGTGTCATTTTAGCTAAAAGCTCTTGGGTGGGCGTAAAAAGGTGTCAATTCACATAGGACACCATAAGGGGAGGGAACCATGTCAGGATAGGTCGAGGAGTTAGAAGAAGGTCCAAAGACCCTAAAAAGGACCTGTACAGTGTAAAAGCAGGTTCTTGCACGCTGAAGGAGGACACCTAAATATAGTTTGACAGTACACGACAAGACACAAAATGACATGTCAAACAAAATAGGGAGAACAGGAGTTCCAACCGTCATATCAGGCCTGAATCCTGTGTCATAATGTGAGCTTGTACATCAGCTATTTTCAGTACTTTTGTGCAACACTCTTGTATGATGAAGTACAAGGTTTCTACCTGACAGCGACGATAGTCACTAGTGTGTCAGTGAAAGTGTGTGTGAAGGTGTGTAGGTTTGTGTTAGAATCAAGATCAGAGAAGGACAGCTCTCCTCTGTTCCAGTCCAAATGGACTCTGATCCTCCGGGGTTTCTGCTTCACTGAGAGAACAGTGTCAGTCACAATATTTCCTGCTGAGTGTGTGTGTGTGTGTGTGTGTGTGTGTGTGTGTGTGTGTGTGTGTGTGTGTGTGTGTGTGTGTGTGTGTGTGTGTGTGTGTGTGTGTGTGTGTGTGTGTGTGTGTGTGTGTGTGTGTGTGTGTGTGTGTGTGTGTGTGTGTGTGTGTGTGCAAATTGGAATGGTGGGTTTATGTTAAATAGATTATGGACAAAGAGAATAACTGGTAAACTAAAAATGTGTCAACATGATCTAGTATAGAGCTGTCCAGTTTAAACACTGTTTCAGGACATATTTCTGAAATATTCAACTCCTTAATGTTGAATGTAGTCAAACATTTGATTGATTGATTGAACATTTTATTAGGCAAAATAATGTAAAACAACACAGTTACAATTATAATACCTTTGTCTAAAAGGTCCGACCAAAAAGGTCCTTGCGGACTTGTTTCCGTTGGGGTCCTTGAATTAATTTCATAGACATATATAGTAGCAACCAAACAGTTCAAATCAACATGAAAATACAGAGAAACAATACCACTATGTACAAAAAAAATGAAAAAAAAAATATATATAATATATAAAGCTGTCTTGCAGCTGTGGCTGCAAGACAGCAGAACAGTATGTTTAAAGATGTCATGGCACATGGGACAGGTGAGATCCTCTTCCAGACTAGCCAAACATGATGCCATTTTGTCTGCAGTCACAATCCCTGGTCTGCAATGTTCACTGAGGCTGTTACACCAGGAATACTGGAAGAATAAACGAAAACAATAAATTATTATTATCTATTTGTTATTGAGTACCACGTGCATTACACAAAGACTAGAACATAACTCTCAATATGTCTCTGGTGGTTCAACATGACTTGTGTCAAACTTGGTAGGCCTACATCAGAGACTTAGAACGTATAGTCTCATCAGCTTTTTATTCCAATTGAACTTAATGACTTTATAACTTGTACTTTATTGTGGTATTGATACTTTACTAAAAAAACATCTCAGTCCTTCTTCCACCACTGAACAAACTAAGCACAATGCTAACCAGTGACAATTACTGACATTTGAACGGGATTCATTCAATCACTGTATGTGAAAACAGCCAACAAACTTGTCTTCTCAGAAGGTCACTTTGAAGAAGAGTGCAGCCTGAAAGTTGAACTGAAATAATAACAGTTGCTTGTCTCTGTGTGTCTCTGTGTTCTGTGGTCTGTCTGACTCTGAGCACTGACTGAGCAGGACAGTGTGTGTTGTGTTGATGTAGGAGTTGTTGCAGGAGTATAAGTAGCAATACTTCCCTTTTGTCTTGGGAGTGGAGAAACACCTCCTTCCACCTCCTCCCAGCTCTCCTCTAATTAACTGCAGTCATGGGTTCATTTCAATCAATGTTAAAGACTCATAACAAAAGCCACCTTGATGATGATGATGATTATGATGATTATGATGATTGAGTCAGCTGCATTTAAATAGGCGACACATGATTTACTCAATGCATCTTAATGAATTGAATACACAGGACCACAATAGAAACAAGCCCTCAGGGCTTGTATGTGTTATCATTTTAATAATCTTTGTAAACCGTATCTCTGTACAATCTGCAAACTGTTAATAAAGTATTCAATCAACATCACATTATAGGCATTGCAGGCAGATACATGTTGTCCTGCACAAATTAGAGTCATTAAAAAAAAAAACTTTATTAAGTCAAAATATGTTAAACCAATAAATCATTCTTTAAAAAATAAAATAATAATAATTTCCACATGTTTTATGTTCCTGTTATTAACCGATTTTTTTTCTTCTTTTTTTGCGCAAGGAAATGAGACAACAAAAATAACACACAAAAATCTAATAAAAAGGTCTTCCATTTTCTTTTATTTCGATTTTGTTTCTGAATACTTGGAGGTTTAAATAAATAAAAATCTTCAAAAAATATATAGTCCTTCTAGTAGTAAGTCATTAAAGTTAAATCATCAAGTTACGTTTATTTGAAAGATAGAGAGCCCATCTTTTTTCAAATAGCTTGTCCTTTCCATTAATTTGATTTCCATCCATCTATCCACCCTGGGTAGTTCCAAGCCTTTCCAACATCTATTTATTTTTTTGAGAGCTGTAATTCTCAGAATCCCAAAAAGATATAAGTCTTCCCTTTGTACACTTTTGGGACGTCAAAGTATATTGTGATTTTCTAAATTAACAGCTCTTCCAAATATTTGTTCCATGGTTTGTGAAACTTTGGACCAAAACATTTGTATTTTGGGCCATGCAAGGAAAATATGGGTATGGTCCACCCTATTCTCCCCACATCCCCTCCAGCAGCTAGAGTTTAATGTGTACTTGGATATCAATAGAGGCGTTTGCGAAAAACCTTATATTCATCTTCCAGGCATATTCCTGCCAAAAGGCAATCTTATATGATTGAAAATGTCTTTAAAACTCTGATTCCACTCATTTCCTTGTATGGTTATTTTCAGTTCTTTATCCGATTTAATCCTTTATGTGATCTAGATCTTGAATTTAGTTTTCCTGAAATATTGTATAAACTTGTCCAATTGTGTTTTTGTAATCATGTCTTTGATGGGATTTTACTATATAGATTAGAGTCATTTCAAACTTGATATGTTCATACATTACTACCACATTGCTGGCCTGGCCTGGAATTGTACCTGGGACAACCAGGGGCTCTGGCTCCCCAGGCGGGCTCACAAACCACTCAGCTATGGACTCCTGCAGATAATCAATGTCCTGCACAAATTATTGAATCATTTCAATCTTGCGAACAGAAAAGTTGACATAACAAATCAAATGATATTCAAACATGAGCAACGAAAAGCCTATGTCCTCCATCCATTATAATTATATCTATAGTCTACAACAGTGATTCTCAATGTTTTCTCGATCAGGGCCCGCTTGAAAATATCAAAAGCCTTCAGAGTCCCACCCATCTGACCACTTAACACTGCAGAATGGCTGCCGTGTTAATTATTCATTTATTTCAGTTAACAATTTTTAAGACCTAGTTTTAATAGCTATATAAATGCAGTTTTAAGTGTTTTGTACTTTTACTCAAGTACATTTTTAATACAGGACTTTTGCTTGTAACAGAGTAGCCTATTTCTACATTGTGGTATTGATACTTTTACTACAGTAAGATTAGCAATGTTCAAAATTAGCCAATCAGGATGGAATATGAAAAATCAGACCTATCTGTCTTGATCACATGACTATAGGGATGTGAACCAAAATCTGTAGGAGTAATATCAACAAATGTGTTTTTACAAAATTCGGCCTCCTGGTGGCGCTATAACAGGACAACGTGAAAAGAGTGGCATGTCTTCCTCGGTCTAGTGGGAAAGTGCGTGCAAAGTTTCACGGCAATCGGACACTGCGTTTATGATTTGAGACATTTTGTTCAAAACAAGCCACTCCTGCGAACTTGACATGCCAATCTTAGCCAATCAGGATGGATTCTGAAAAATAGGACAGGTTTATGTTGATCACATGACTATACAGATAATGTGTACCGATTTGCGTGATGTTTGGACAAATTCTGTAGAAGTAATATCAAGAAATGTGTTTTGCAGAAATTGGCCTCCTGGTGGCGCTATAAAAGGCTGATGTGAAAAATGCAGGGCAGAGGTTTTCTCTTGGCCTCTAGGGAGTGTGCGTGCAAAGTTTAACGCCGATTGGTTCAGTTATCGGCCTCTTATAGCGCCACCAGAAGGCCGATTTGATAAATGCACGGTGGCATTTCTTCCTTGGCCTAGTGGCAATATGCGTGCAAAGTTTCACGGCAATTGCACGCTGTGTTAATGATTTGATGGATTTTGTTCAAAACAAAGCACACTTGATACTGTGTACTGGTATGTGTGATGTTTGGACAAACTCTGATGGAGTAATAGAGCACCGAAGTCTGACGTAATTTAAGAATCCTACCTGGGTCGCGGTTTTCACCCCCATTCTGAATTCCCATAGACGTCTTTAATATCGCGTCAAATGTTGTTCCAAAAATAAACAAATGATCCCGGCGATTTGACTCTTATGGATATGAAGCATCAAATGACGGTGAGAAAACGCTAATGTTACTTCCGCCGAATTAGTTACATTTTCGCCAGAAACAGACTGTATCAAATATGAGTGACTGACTATCATAAACGATACAGAGTCACCTCCCTGACAATATCGCAGAGACAGTTTGTTTATTTTTGGACCACAATTCTTATATGAGACGATTCTAAGATGACCCAATGTTATTCTCCATAGCGAAATTACTTTACGACCCAGGGGATGAACGAGTGACGTCAGGACTTCTGTACTCTATATAAAAAATAATTGTTTTCAAAAATCTGCCTCCTGGTGGCACTATAACAGGCCCATGTGAAACATTTAGAGCAGAGGTTCTGCTCCGGCACCAGGGAGTGTGTGTGCACAGTTTCACAACTATCATATTTGTTTTAAATATTGCCAATGTAAGTTGCATGTAAGTATATGTTATTAGTTCAAACGTTGCTTTGTATTACATTAACAATATTGTAGTATGCAGCGCTCTGTTGTGTTACAATTTTATTTTTATCAAACATGTGTAGCCTACATAAGAAGGAATGTGTATCAGCACAACATGAATGAGAAAACTTGTTATGTTTAGGTGATGAAAATGTTTTTGTCACTAAACTCAATGAGTGATAATACCCAGTGCACTAAATGACCTGGGGTCTATTCCACGAAGGCGGAATTAAATTATCCTGGTTTGAAAGGCAAATCCAGGTTTGACAAGCCTGCGCTGTTCAGCCTGGTTTATTCAGTTCCACGAACGCCAAGCCGGGCTGAGAAGGAGAGGTTTGTCGAGCCAGGATCGGTAAACCAGGCTGAATGTGAGTTCACATATTCCTATAAAAGACCATGAAAGTCGATAGCAGAATCCTTGAACTTGACCAATCATGGAGCCCAAAACCAGAGCGGCGTTCTTCTCTGTGGCTGAACAGCAGCACTGCAGCAGCTCATGAAATCATACAAGGAAGTAAAAGGTATAATAAGCAAGAGAGGAAACACAGCCGCAATAAATATAGATCCAGGGAGAAAGCGTGGCAAAGTATTGCAGACAAATTAAATGCACAAGTTGTCCAAAAATATGCAATTAATTTATATACAAATCCATAAATATATAATTCAGTTAGGCTTAAACATAAGGAGTTTAAGTGAATGTTGGAATTATAATTACACACTTAGAATAATTTTCTAATTTCTAATTTCTAAAATCGAAGATCTACAAGTGAAAAGCTTGCCTTTTGGCGGCCGGGGGTCCCCGGTCCACGGGGGTCAACGGGGGGCCGGGGGTCAACGGGGGTCCGGGAGTACCCGGCCCCCTGTGTACTCCCGGACCCCCGTTGACCCCCAACAGCGGTCCGGGGTATACGGGGGTCCACGGGGGTCCGGAGGTACACAGGGGGCCGGGGGTACACTGGGGTCCGGGGGTCCACGGGGGCGGGGGTCCACGGGGGCGGGGGTCCATGGGGGGCCGGGGACCCACGCCGCCATAAGACAAAAACATTTTGGGCTTGTAGATTTTCGCATAAGAATTGAATAAGTGTGGAAAAACTCATTGGTTTATGATTGGAGTCATTGGACTAACAGCTATTTCACAAAACTTGAAGAACAAGGCACTGGATTAATAAAGCTTGGCTGTTAGCCTGGTCCGGACCAGGCTAACTTCACAGCTAAATTGCCATTGTAACTAAGGCAGGATTGCTTCAATTTTCTTTTGTGAAACAGGATCATGGATAAACATATCCAGGTTTACTGGCTAAGTTAATCTGCCGAGCTAACTCAGCTTTCGTGAAACCGATTCCTGGATAATTTAAGCCAGGATAGCCGATTAAACCCGGTTTATCCCTAATCCAGGTTTCGTGGAATAGACCCCTGGTGACCTATGATGACGTGTCAATATTGCCATTTACTGGGAAGTTGGATTTCATATCAAAAGGGACTGATAATCTCAAGAAGATTGTCATTATTCATAAGTATACGCATGTCACACCTCAATTCAAAGGAGCTTTATTTTCATTGTCATGAGAAAACGTAATTTCAAACACATACGTTTAAAATGTGTTATACATAATATACATAGTGGGGAAACGTAACAAATGTAAATATTGGCAGTAATTATTTTACGTATTTTGCTTTATCTTAATCTATGCACGTTTTCGTGGTGTGGTCATTACTTATCAATTGGACGTTTGCTAAAGAGATTCTGTTGTTTATTTTAACAATCTTATTCTGTTATTCTAAAAAATATATATATATGGTGATACAAGGTTTCTACCTGAGAGCAACGATGGTCACTAGTGTGTCAGTGAAAGTGTGTGTGAAGGTGTGTAGGTTTGTGTTAGAATCCATATCAGAAAAGGACACCTGTGCTGCAAGCTGCATGTTTGAAAGGGCAAACAGTCACCCAGGCAGCCAATTCCGCCCTTTCAGACAGGTCAAATGGTGACCTGGCTGCACTACAATCGGCTGATCCCGCTATAGGTGCTCTTCTTCGGTTCTGGCAGGAACAACGTATGCCTGGGTGCAGGGTTTGCCCGAAACCCGATTTATGTAAAGGTTATTCATTCTATTCCTTGATACTAACATCATCCAGCTCATACCCCAGCACAACACATGCTGCCACTCCCCCCCTCTCCCCCCTCTGCCTCCCCCCCCTTGTCTCCTCCCCACCATGCAGGACTGACTGTGACCTCTGAGCAGGTGAAGAAGGAACTGGAGAGGTTACACCAGGGCAAGTCTGCAGGGCCGGACGGCATCAGTCCTAGGGTGCTGAGGGCGTGTGCAGAACAGCTGGCACCTGTGTTCGAGTATCTCTTCAACCTCTCGCTGAGACTGAGGAAGGTGCCGGAGCGGTGGAAAACATCCTGCATTGTTCCAGTACCTAAAGGAGTGCGGCCTAGTACTCTGAATGACTACAGGCCAGTGGTACTGACCTCTCACGTCATGAAGACCTTCGAGAGACTAATTCTGCAGCACCTACGGCCTCTGGTGAGTGACTCCCTGGACCCTCTACAGTTCGCCTACCGTGCCAAGGTTGGAGTGGAGGATGCCATCATCTGTATGCTGCAGAAGGCGTACTCTCACATGGAGAAGAAGGGGAGCACGGTGAGGATCATGTTCTTCGACTTCTCCAGTGCGTTTAACACCATCCAACCTCCCCTGCTTGCTGAGAAGCTTACATCCATGCAGGTGGACCACAACATGGTGGCCTGGATTACAAACTATCTCACCCTGAGGCCACAATATGTCCGGCTACAAGGCTGCCAGTCCCGGGTGGAAATGGGTAGCACCGGAGTTCCTCAGGGAACAGTGTTGTCACCCTTTCTGTTTACCATCTACACTTCTGACTTCAGCTTCAGATCTGGAACATGCCATCTCCAGAAGTTCTCAGATGACTCCTCTATTGTGGGTTGCATCACTGAGGACAATGATGAGGAGTACAGAGGTGTGGTGGAGAACTTCACCAAATGGGCTGAACATAACCACCTTCTGCTGAACACAAAGAAGACAAAAGAGCTGGTGATCGACGCCAGACGGAGCAAGAGGAGGACCCCAGTACCCATCACCATCCAGGGGGAAGAGGTGGAGATCGTGGACTCCTACAAATTCCTGGGCGTTCACCTGAACAAGGATCTGGACTGGAAGAACAACACAGATGCTGTCTACAAAAAGGGACAGGGCAGACT
Organism: Gymnoscopelus braueri; assembly: GCF_963280865.1. Lineage (NCBI taxonomy): Eukaryota > Metazoa > Chordata > Actinopteri > Myctophiformes > Myctophidae > Gymnoscopelus > Gymnoscopelus braueri. The sequence continues at coordinate 2,415,709 of NC_137616.1, read as the reverse complement.
GTACCTCCTGAGGAGGCTCAAGTCCTTCAATGTGTGTAGTAGGCTTTTGTCTATGTTTTATAAATCTGTTGTAGCCAGCATTTTATTTTATGCAGTGGTATGCTGGGGTGGGGGCATCAAGGCTAGGGAGCTAAACAGGCTCAACAAGATCATCAAGAAGGCCAGCTCTGTGGTTGGCCTCCGCATGGAAGGGCTGCAGTCGGTCGCAGAGAGGAGGATTAGGGACAAACTAAATTCCATCCTGGCTAACCCCTCCCATCCACTCTATGGCGAGCTGCAGGATAGGGTGAGCACCTTCAGCCAGAGGCTCACTCTACCCCCGAACATGCACACTGAGCGGTACAGACTCTCATTCATGCCAACTGCCATCAGACTCTACAATGCTAAAAACTCTCCCTAAATGCATGTTGTCGACCCTGGTCTATGTTGTGTCCATCTGTCTCGTTGTGTTTTTGTTTGTCTGTTGCTTACTATTTATTGTTACACTGTGCTGCTGTGACACCACAATTTCCCTTTGGGGATAATAAAGTATTTCTCATCTCATCTCATCTCATCAAGGTGGTGTAGTCGCACATTTATTATCATTAAAAGTAATGCCTTGCCAAACCAGGTCACATTCGCATGATCATTAATATTAAGTTAGGATTAGATTTGACAGTGGATTTGTATTGTATTATTTATTTCTACTTTTCCACTTGGATTCTCTTTATCTGTCATATGCGCCATCTAGTGGTGAAGTAAAAAAATTTGTGTCTTCTCTTAGGTTTGAATTCTCTGGCCAAGGCACACTCACAGGAGTAATTGAAAAAATATATATATATACATATATATATTTCTGGGTAAATAAAACATCATACAAATGAGACAATAATATTTAGCATGATCATGTATTTATTGGGTATGTTATACAATATTGCATACTGTATGTGCGAGTGAAACGTCTAGGATTAAATTCATTTGAAGGTGAAATTAGAGTCAAGTCTTTTCAAATCACACAAACAACCCAGTTAGTTTGACAATAGACGACAAGCAACAACATGACAAATCAAACAAAACAATAAGGTTCAAAACAGCATCAGATGAACGCACAACAGCAGAACAACACGTCATATCAGGCCTGAATCCTGTGTCATATTGTGAGCTTGTACATCAGCTATTTACACTACTTTATGATGAAGTAGGGCATTCATTTTTGGGGAGAAAAAAAGAACATTTGAAATATGTAGATGCTGTACAAGGTTTCTACCTGACAGCAACGATAGGCTTTTATTGGACACTAGACATTCTAACTGTTGTTTTCAAGAGTGACACTAATCTTCCCTGGCAATCTTCAGAGACTGACCAACACAAGAATTATAAATGTATGGAAAGAGTGTGTCAGTGAAAGTGTGTGTGAAGGTGTGTTGATTACTTAGACAATTGGCACTGGGTGAAAAAATGGGTTACAAAATCGTGGGATAAAATTTAAAGGAGAAAAAAAAAATGAACAAAAAAAAAATGCAACACCCAGACAGGCACAGTCTTTGAATGGGACAATCATATCACAAAGAGTCCAGTCTTTTGATGCAAACAAATAAAGAACACAAATAAATACAATACCTAGACAGGCACAGTCTTTGAATGGGACAATCATATCACAATGAGGACATTCTTTTGATGGTCTTCCCCGCCATTCCTGCAGACAGTCTCTGCAGAAGCTGTGGCTGCAGGACAGCAGAACAGGATGTTTACAGATGTCATCACACACGGGACAGATGAGCTCCTCTTCCAGACGAGGCAACTGGGAAGCCATTGTTCTCTGCAGCCGCTTTCTGTTACTCCAGGAATACTAGAAGAGAAAACAACAGCAATAACAATTACTAGTTGTAATACTAGTATAGTAGTAGTCATCGTTATAGCAGAATTATAGTAGTAGCAGCAATAGTACTAATACACTACAACGACACAAAATATGTTCCAGATTTTACATAACTACACATAATTTATGCTTAGTGATCCATCTTTGTGAATTACACCCTGGATGACTAAATATGAATAGTAGTGTTAAATACAAAAATATATCCAGGATTGACTGTAAAGGCCATATGTGACAATGAAATAGTTCCATAAAACCATCATCTTGACTTAAAATGATCAGACTTTGGCTGTTATTTTACATAACGTGTTGTGCAGGTTATGTGTAATAACAACTTTAATCTGTTTTTACAAAGTGATTCAAACAAAAGTTGATTCTCAAGAAATAATGTCTTATATCACTTTGTCATTACACACTGACTAGAAAATAACTCTCGATATGTCTCTGATGGTTCAATATGACTTGTGTCAAAACTTGGTCGGCCTCCATCAGAAACATAGAACTTATAGTCTCATCAGTTTTTTATTCCGATATATGACTTTATAGTTACTTGTAACAGAATATTTTGTGCAATCGTATACTAGTATACTACTAATATATATACTAGTATTACCAAAAAAAAAAAAAAAAACTACAGTGGTCTATGAGCACTGTAGGTTGAATTGATGAAATATATGTCACTTCAATAACAGTTACAATTACTGAAATTAGAATGGGCTTGTTACTAATTCAACTACTTAATGTGAAAACAGCCGACAAATTCGGAAGATTATAAGCTATATTTTCTTACCTGTAACTTAGGATCCTACTCTCAGAAGGTCACTTTGAAGAAAAGTGCAGCCTGAAAGTTGAACTGAAATAATAGCAGTTGCTTGTCTCTGTGTTCTGTGGTCTGTGGTCTGTCTGACTCTGAGCACTGACTGAGCAGGACAGTGTGTGTTGTGTTGATGTAGGAGTTGTTGCAGGAGTTTAAGTAGCTATACCTCCCTTTTGTCTTGGAGTGGAGAAACACCTCCTCCCAGCTCTCCTCTAATTAACTGCAGTCATGGGTTCATTTCAATCAATGTTAAAGACTCATAACAAAAGCCACCTTGATGATGATGATGATGATGATGATGATGATTGAGTCAGCTGCATTTAAATAAGTGACACATGATTCACTCAAAGCATCTTAATGAATTGAATACACAGGTCCACAATAGAAACAAGCCCTCAGGGCTTGTATGTGTTATCATTTTAACAATCTTTGATGATTATGATGATTGAGTCAGCTGCATTTAAATAGGTTTTAAATAGGCATTTAAATAGGTTCATCATTTTTACAATCTTTGTAAACCGTACCTCTGTACAATATGCAGACTGTTATGTTATGTTCAAATATTACTACTACATTGCTGGCCTGGCCTGGAATCATACCTGGGACAACCAGTGGTTTGTGCACCAGGCTGGTGCACAAACCACTCAGCTATGAGACTACTGCAGATGAATGGCATCCTGATAAAATTATTGAATCATTACAATCTTGCGGACAGCAAAATTAACACAGTTAATAAATCAAATGATGTTCAAACATGTGCAACCAAAAGCCTACGTCCTCGATCCATTATATCTATAGTCTCTACAGCAGTGATTCTCAACGTTGTCTGGATCAAATCTCAAAAGCCTTCGCAGCCTCACCCATCTGACCACTTAACACTGCAGAATGGCTGCTGTGTTAATTATTCATTTATTTCAGTGAACAATGTTGTAAAACCTTGTTTTAATAGATATAAATGCAATGTTATGTGTTTTGTACATTTACGTTTTTCAAATACAGGACTTTTGCTTGTAACAGAGTATTTCTACATTGTGGTATTGATACTTGTACTTAAGTAATATAAATCTTAGTACTTTTCCCACTGCATATGACTAGTGTGAAAGGTCACAGGACCAGGTCAGTTCATTTCCAGCTTGCACCTCTGGAATCTAGAATCTACAGAAATAATTTAATAAAACACCTTAATTAACAGATAGAACTCAAAAAGTTATCTTCGGAGCACAGGTCTACACCAGGTCAGGGTAGGTTATTGTGGGCCAGCAATGTTCAAAATTAGCCAATCATGATGGAATATGAAAAATCGGACAATCTGTCTTGATCACATGACTATAGAGATAATGTCTACCGAATTGTGTGTTGTTTGGAAAAATCTGAAGGAGTAATATTAAGAAAATTGTTTAACAAAAATTGGCCTCCTGGTAGAGCTATAACAGGGCAATATGAAAAGGGTGGTATGTCTTCCTTGGCCTAGTGGGAATTTGCATGCACAGCAATCGGACGCTGCGTTTATGATTTGAGGCATTTTTTTTTCAAAACATGCTACTCCTGCAAACTTTACATGCCAATCTCATGGATTATGAAAAATTGGACAGATCCTTGTTGATCACATGACTACAGAGATAATGTCTACCGATTTGCGTGATTTTTGGACAAAATCTGTAGGAGTTATATTAATAAATGTGTTTAGCAAAAATCAGCCTTGGTGGTGCTATAAGATGTGAAAATGTAGGGTGTATTTCTTCCTCGGCCTAGTGGCAATATGCGTGCAATGTTTCACAGCAATCGCACGCTGTGTTCATGATTTGATGGATTTTGTTCAGAACGAACAACAAACTTTGGAAGCCAATCTTAGTCAATCAGGATGGAATATGAACTCCTCGGAGCACAGGTCTCCGCCAGGTCAGGTAGGCTATTGTGGCCTCCTGGTGGCGCTATAATAGGGCAATGTTTAAAGGGTGCCATTTGTTCTTAGGCCTTGCACGGCAATCGGACACTGCATTCATTTGAGGCATTTTGTGCAAAAAAAATGTTTTGCTAAATTAAACCTGCTGGTGGCATTATAACAGGCCAATGTTAAAAGGGTGGCATTTGTTCCTCAACATAGTGTGAATGTGCGTGCAAAGTTTGACCGCAATCGGACGGTGCGTTCATGATTTGCGGAATTTTGTTCAAAACAAGCCACTACTGCAAATCTTAGATCTTCAATCTTAGCCAATGAGGATGGAATATGAAAAATCAAACACACCCGTCTTGATCACATGACTATAGAGATCATGTGTACCGATTTGCGTGAAATTTGGATAAAATCGGAAGGAGTAATATAAAAAGAAATGTTTTACATAAGTCTGCCTCCTGGTGGTGCTATAAAAGGCAAATGTAAAAAATGCAGGGCAAAGGTTTTTCCTTGACCTCTAGGGAGTGCGCATACAAAGTTTTATACAGATCGGTGCAGTTATAGGTAAAAACATGAATCGGCCTGTTATAGCGCCACCATGAGGCTGATTTGAAATTTTTCAAGTGGCATTTCTTCCTCGGCATAGTGGAAATATGCGTGCAAAATTTCACGGAAATTGCATGCTGTGTTCATGATTTGAGGCATTTTGTTGAAAACGGAGCACTCCTGCATACTTTGGAAGCCATTTTTTGCCAATCAGGATGGAATATGAAAAATCTGAAAGATCTGTTTCGTTTAATGACTATAGAGTATACTGTGTACTGATTTGCGAGATTTTTGGACAAAATCTGTAGGAGTACTGTCAAAAAATATGTTTTGCACAAATCGTCCTCCTTGTGGCGCTATAAATGGCCCATGTGAAAAATTTGTAGCAGAAGTTCGGAATTGGCATCCAGGGAGTGTGTGTGCACAGTTTCACTGCGATCAAGCCAACGGTGGCGGAGATTAGCTGGTGACAGACGGACACACACACGGACACACGGACACACGGACACACGGACGGACGGACGGAGGGTAAAACATACTCTCTTGCCATGCCTTTCGGCCTGGTGGAGACAAAAATCTGAAAGACCCGTCTGGTTTAATGACTATAGATATACAGTGTACCACTATGCGTGATTTTTGGACAAACTCTGTAGGAATAATATCAACAAAAATCGTTTTTCAAAGATCTGCCTCCTGGTGGCGCTATAACAGGCCCATGTGAAACATTTGGGGCAGAGGTTCTGATCCGGCATCCAGGGAGTGTGTGCACAGTTTCACGTCGATCAGGCCAACGGTACCGGAGATTAGCTGTCCAGAGACAGACACACGGACTGACAGGGTGCAAAAAAAAATCTCACTTTCGGCCTGGCGGAGACAAGGCCAAAGGTGTAGCGATTAAATTAGTAATAAAATATTGCTAATGTAAGTTGCATGTAAGTATATGTTATTGTAAAGTTAAATTAAGAATACTGTAGTATGCAGCGCTCTGTTGTGTAACAATTTTATTTTTTATCAAACATGTGTACATTAGCAGGAATGTGCAGTCGCACAACATGAATGTGAAAGCTTGTTATGTTTAGGTGATGAAATATTGTTGTCACTAAACTCAATGAGTGATAATAACCAGTGCTCTAAATGACCTGGTGGCCTATGATGTGTCAATGTTGCCATTTACTGGGAAGTTGGGAGGTCAACAAATTCCACATCAAAAGGGAACTAGACTTGTGCTCCTCGGAGCACAAGTCTCCGCCAGGTCAGGAAGGTTATTATGGCCTCCTGGTGGCGCTATAATAGGCCAATGTGAAAAGGGTGCCATTTATTCCTAGGCCGTGCACGGCAATCGGACACTGCATGCATGATTTGAGGCATTTTGTTCTAAAAATGTGTTTTGCAAAATTTGACCTGCTGGTGGCGCTATAACAGGCCAATGTCAAAAGGGTGGCATTTGCTCCTCAACGTAGTGCAAATGTGCATTCAAAGTTTCACCGCAATCGGACGCTGCGTTCATGATTTGCTGCATTTTGTTCAAAACGGGCCACTCCTGCAAACATTACATGTCAATGTTAGCCAATCAGGATAGAATATGAAAAATAAAACAGATCCGTCTTGATCACATGACTATAGAGATCATGCGTACCGATTTGCATGAAATTTGGATCATATCTGAAGGCTTAATATTAAAAAAAATGTTTTACATAAGTCTGCCTCCTGGTGGCGCTATAAAAGGCATATGTGAAAAATGCAGGGCAAAGGCTTTTCCTTGGCCTCTAGAGAGTGTGCATACAAAGTTTTACACTGATCGATGCAGTTATAGGTAAAAACACGAATCGGCCTGTTACAGCGCCACCATGAGGCTGATTTGAACATTTTCAAATGGCGTTTCTTCCTCGGCCTAATGGGAATGTGTGTGCAAAATGTCACGGAAATTGCATGCTGTGTTCATGATTTGAGGCATTTTGTTCGAAACGGAGTACTCCTGCAAACTTTGAAAGCCAATTTTTGCCAATCAGGATGGAATATGAAAAATCTGAAATCTGCCGTTTCTTTTAATGACTATAGAGATACTGTGTATGGATTTGGGGGATTTTGGGCCGAAATCTGTAGGAGTACTGTCTAAAAATGTGTTTTGCACAAATCGGCCTCCTGGTGGCGCTATAAAAGGCCCATGCTCTGGCATCCAGGGAGTGTGTGTGCACAGTTTCGCTGCGATCAAGCCAACGGTGCCAGAGATTAGCTGTACACAAAATGACAGAATGACGGACGGACACACACACACGGACTGACGGACAGGGGGTAAAACATACTCTCTCGCCATGCCTTTCGGCCTGGCGGAGACAATTATAATCTCAAGAAGGGGAAGTGTACCGGATTGTCATTATTCATACATTTACGTACGTCACAACTCAATTCAAAGGAGCTTTATTTTTATTGGCATGAGAAACGTCACTTCAAACACTTAACATGCATACGTTAAAAAATGTGAATACATAATATACATAGTGGGGAAACGTAACAAATGTAAATATTGGCAGTAAATATTTTATGTATTTTGCTTAATCTTAATCTATGCATGTTTTCGTGGTGTGGTCATTTCTTATCAATTGGTCGTTTGCTAAGGAGATTGGGTTGTTTATGTTTATTTAAACAATCTTCTTCTGTTATTCTCAATGGTCATGTGACCCAGTCAGTCACTGATGACTGACTGGACTTGAGTGGAGTGGACTGGAGTGATGAAACTCACAAAGCGATGAGGGAGAGAACTCTCTGGAAAGTGTCATTTTAGCTAAAAGCTCTTGGGTGGGCGTAAAAAGGTGTCAATTCACATAGGACACCATAAGGGGAGGGAACCATGTCAGGATAGGTCGAGGAGTTAGAAGAAGGTCCAAAGACCCTAAAAAGGACCTGTACAGTGTAAAAGCAGGTTCTTGCACGCTGAAGGAGGACACCTAAATATAGTTTGACAGTACACGACAAGACACAAAATGACATGTCAAACAAAATAGGGAGAACAGGAGTTCCAACCGTCATATCAGGCCTGAATCCTGTGTCATAATGTGAGCTTGTACATCAGCTATTTTCAGTACTTTTGTGCAACACTCTTGTATGATGAAGTACAAGGTTTCTACCTGACAGCGACGATAGTCACTAGTGTGTCAGTGAAAGTGTGTGTGAAGGTGTGTAGGTTTGTGTTAGAATCAAGATCAGAGAAGGACAGCTCTCCTCTGTTCCAGTCCAAATGGACTCTGATCCTCCGGGGTTTCTGCTTCACTGAGAGAACAGTGTCAGTCACAATATTTCCTGCTGAGTGTGTGTGTGTGTGTGTGTGTGTGTGTGTGTGTGTGTGTGTGTGTGTGTGTGTGTGTGTGTGTGTGTGTGTGTGTGTGTGTGTGTGTGTGTGTGTGTGTGTGCAAATTGGAATGGTGGGTTTATGTTATATAGATTATGGACAAAGAGAATAACTGGTAAACTAAAAATGTGTCAACATGATCTAGTATAGAGCTGTCCAGTTTAAACACTGTTTCAGGACATATTTCTGAAATATTCAACTCCTTAATGTTGAATGTAGTCAAACATTTGATTGATTGATTGAACATTTTATTAGGCAAAATAATGTAAAACAACACAGTTACAATTATAATACCTTTGTCTAAAAGGTCCGACCAAAAAGGTCCTTGCGGACTTGTTTCCGTTGGGGTCCTTGAATTAATTTCATAGACATATATAGTAGCAACCAAACAGTTCAAATCAACATGAAAATACAGAGAAACAATACCACTATGTACAAAAAAAATGAAAAAAAAAAAATATATAATATATAAAGCTGTCTTGCAGCTGTGGCTGCAAGACAGCAGAACAGTATGTTTAAAGATGTCATGGCACATGGGACAGGTGAGATCCTCTTCCAGACTAGCCAAACATGATGCCATTTTGTCTGCAGTCACAATCCCTGGTCTGCAATGTTCACTGAGGCTGTTACACCAGGAATACTGGAAGAATAAACGAAAACAATAAATTATTATTATCTATTTGTTATTGAGTACCACGTGCATTACACAAAGACTAGAACATAACTCTCAATATGTCTCTGGTGGTTCAACATGACTTGTGTCAAACTTGGTAGGCCTACATCAGAGACTTAGAACGTATAGTCTCATCAGCTTTTTATTCCAATTGAACTTAATGACTTTATAACTTGTACTTTATTGTGGTATTGATACTTTACTTAAGTTAAAAAAAAACATCTCAGTCCTTCTTCCACCACTGAACAAACTAAGCACAATGCTAACCAGTGACAATTACTGACATTTGAACGGGATTCATTCAATCACTGTATGTGAAAACAGCCAACAAACTTGTCTTCTCAGAAGGTCACTTTGAAGAAGAGTGCAGCCTGAAAGTTGAACTGAAATAATAACAGTTGCTTGTCTCTGTGTGTCTCTGTGTTCTGTGGTCTGTCTGACTCTGAGCACTGACTGAGCAGGACAGTGTGTGTTGTGTTGATGTAGGAGTTGTTGCAGGAGTATAAGTAGCAATACTTCCCTTTTGTCTTGGGAGTGGAGAAACACCTCCTTCCACCTCCTCCCAGCTCTCCTCTAATTAACTGCAGTCATGGGTTCATTTCAATCAATGTTAAAGACTCATAACAAAAGCCACCTTGATGATGATGATGATTATGATGATTATGATGATTGAGTCAGCTGCATTTAAATAGGCGACACATGATTTACTCAATGCATCTTAATGAATTGAATACACAGGACCACAATAGAAACAAGCCCTCAGGGCTTGTATGTGTTATCATTTTAATAATCTTTGTAAACCGTATCTCTGTACAATCTGCAAACTGTTAATAGTAGTATTCAATCAACATCACATTATAGGCATTGCAGGCAGATACATGTTGTCCTGCACAAATTAGAGTCATTAAAAAAAAAAAATACTTTATTAAGTCAAAATATGTTAAACCAATAAATCATTCAATTCTTTAAAAAATAAAATAATAATAATTTCCACATGTTTTATGTTCCTGTTATTAACCGATTTTTTTTCTTCTTTTTTTGCGCAAGGAAATGAGACAACAAAAATAACACACAAAAATCTAATAAAAAGGTCTTCCATTTTCTTTTATTTCGATTTTGTTTCTGAATACTTGGAGGTTTAAATAAATAAAAATCTTCAAAAAATATATAGTCCTTCTAGTAGTAAGTCATTAAAGTTAAATCATCAAGTTACGTTTATTTGAAAGATAGAGAGCCCATCTTTTTTCAAATAGCTTGTCCTTTCCATTAATTTGATTTCCATCCATCTATCCACCCTGGGTAGTTCCAAGCCTTTCCAACATCTATTTATTTTTTTGAGAGCTGTAATTCTCAGAATCCCAAAAAGATATAAGTCTTCCCTTTGTACACTTTTGGGACGTCAAAGTATATTGTGATTTTCTAAATTAACAGCTCTTCCAAATATTTGTTCCATGGTTTGTGAAACTTTGGACCAAAACATTTGTATTTTGGGCCATGCAAGGAAAATATGGGTATGGTCCACCCTATTCTCCCCACATCCCCTCCAGCAGCTAGAGTTTAATGTGTACTTGGATATCAATAGAGGCGTTTGCGAAAAACCTTATATTCATCTTCCAGGCATATTCCTGCCAAAAGACAATCTTATATGATTGAAAATATCTTTAAAACTCTGATTCCACTCATTTCCTTGTATGGTTATTTTCAGTTCTTTATCCGATTTAATCCTTTATGTGATCTAGATCTTGAATTTAGTTTTCCTGAAATATTGTATAAACTTGTCCAATTGTGTTTTTGTAATCATGTCTTTGATGGGATTTTACTATATAGATTAGAGTCATTTCAAACTTGATATGTTCATACATTACTACTACATTGCTGGCCTGGCCTGGAATTGTACCTGGGACAACCAGGGGCTCTGGCTCCCCAGGCGGGCTCACAAACCACTCAGCTATGGACTCCTGCAGATAATCAATGTCCTGCACAAATTATTGAATCATTTCAATCTTGCGAACAGAAAAGTTGACATAACAAATCAAATGATATTCAAACATGAGCAACGAAAAGCCTATGTCCTCCATCCATTATAATTATATCTATAGTCTACAACAGTGATTCTCAATGTTTTCTCGATCAGGGCCCGCTTGAAAATATCAAAAGCCTTCAGAGTCCCACCCATCTGACCACTTAACACTGCAGAATGGCTGCCGTGTTAATTATTCATTTATTTCAGTTAACAATTTTTAAGACCTAGTTTTAATAGCTATATAAATGCAGTTTTAAGTGTTTTGTACTTTTACTCAAGTACATTTTTAATACAGGACTTTTGCTTGTAACAGAGTAGCCTATTTCTACATTGTGGTATTGATACTTTTACTACAGTAAGATTAGCAATGTTCAAAATTAGCCAATCAGGATGGAATATGAAAAATCAGACCTATCTGTCTTGATCACATGACTATAGGGATGTGAACCAAAATCTGTAGGAGTAATATCAACAAATGTGTTTTTACAAAATTCGGCCTCCTGGTGGCGCTATAACAGGACAACGTGAAAAGAGTGGCATGTCTTCCTCGGTCTAGTGGGAAAGTGCGTGCAAAGTTTCACGGCAATCGGACACTGCGTTTATGATTTGAGACATTTTGTTCAAAACAAGCCACTCCTGCAAACTTGACATGCCAATCTTAGCCAATCAGGATGGATTCTGAAAAATAGGACAGGTTTATGTTGATCACATGACTATACAGATAATGTTTACCGATTTGCGTGATGTTTGGACAAATTCTGTAGAAGTAATATCAAGAAATGTGTTTTGCAGAAATTGGCCTCCTGGTGGCGCTATAAAAGGCTGATGTGAAAAATGCAGGGCAGAGGTTTTCTCTTGGCCTCTAGGGAGTGTGCGTGCAAAGTTTAACGCCGATTGGTTCAGTTATCGGCCTCTTATAGCGCCACCAGAAGGCCGATTTGATAAATGCACGGTGGCATTTCTTCCTTGGCCTAGTGGCAATATGCGTGCAAAGTTTCACGGCAATTGCACGCTGTGTTAATGATTTGATGGATTTTGTTCAAAACAAAGCACACTTGATACTGTGTACTGGTATGTGTGATGTTTGGACAAACTCTGATGGAGTAATAGAGCACCGAAGTCTGACGTAATTTAAGAATCCTACCTGGGTCGCGGTTTTCACCCCCATTCTGAATTCCCATAGACGTCTTTAATATCGCGTCAAATGTTGTTCCAAAAATAAACAAATGATCCCGGCGATTTGACTCTTATGGATATGAAGCATCAAATGACGGTGAGAAAACGCTAATGTTACTTCCGCCGAATTAGTTACATTTTCGCCAGAAACAGACTGTATCAAATATGAGTGACTGACTATCATAAACGATACAGAGTCACCTCCCTGACAATATCGCAGAGACAGTTTGTTTATTTTTGGACCACAATTCTTATATGAGACGATTCTAAGATGACCCAATGTTATTCTCCATAGCGAAATTACTTTACGACCCAGGGGATGAACGAGTGACGTCAGGACTTCTGTACTCCTGGCCAGGCCCATGTGAAACATTTAGAGCAGAGGTTCTGCTCCGGCACCAGGGAGTGTGTGTGCACAGTTTCACAACTATCATATTTGTTTTAAATATTGCCAATGTAAGTTGCATGTAAGTATATGTTATTAGTTCAAACGTTGCTTTGTATTACATTAACAATATTGTAGTACGCAGCGCTCTGTTGTGTTACAATTTTATTTTTATCAAACATGTGTAGTGTAAATATATATATACATATATATATTTCTGGGTAAATAAAACATCATACAAATGAGACAAGAATATTTAGCATGATCATGTATTTATTGGGTATGTTATACAATATTGCATACTGTATGTGCGAGTGAAACGTCTAGGATTAAATTCATTTGAAGGTGAAATTAGAGTCAAGTCTTTTCAAATCACACAAACAACCCAGTTAGTTTGACAATAGACGACAAGCAACAACATGACAAATCAAACAAAACAATAAGGTTCAAAACAGCATCAGATGAACGCACAACAGCAGAACAACACGTCATATCAGGCCTGAATCCTGTGTCATATTGTGAGCTTGTACATCAGCTATTTACACTACTTTATGATGAAGTAGGGCATTCATTTTTGGGGAGAAAAAAAGAACATTTGAAATATGTAAATGCTGTATAAGGTTTCTACCTGACAGCAACGATAGGCTTTTATTGGACACTAGACATTCTAACTGTTGTTTTCAAGAGTGACACTAATCTTCCCTGGCAATCTTCAGAGACTGACCAACACAAGAATTATAAATGTATGGAAAGAGTGTGTCAGTGAAAGTGTGTGTGAAGGTGTGTTGATTACTTAGACAATTGGCACTGGGTGAAAAAATGGGTTAAAAAATCGTGGGATAAAATTTAAAGGAAAAAAAAAAAAGAAAAAAAAAATGCAACACCCAGACAGGCACAGTCTTTGAATGGGACAATCATATCACAAAGAGTCCAGTCTTTTGATGCAAACAAATAAAGAACACAAATAAATACAATACCTAGACAGGCACAGTCTTTGAATGGGACAATCATATCACAATGAGGACATTCTTTTGATGGTCTTCCCCGCCATTCCTGCAGACAGTCTCTGCAGAAGCTGTGGCTGCAGGACAGCAGAACAGGATGTTTACAGATGTCATCACACACGGGACAGATGAGCTCCTCTTCCAGACGAGGCAAGTGGGAAGCCATTGTTCTCTGCAGCCGCTTTCTGTTACTCCAGGAATACTAGAAGAGAAAACAACAGCAATAACAATTACTAGTTGTAATACTATATAGTAGTAGTCATCGTTGTAGCAGAATTATAGTAGTAGCAGCAATAGTACTAATACACTACAACGACACAAAATATGTTCCAGATTTTACTACACATAATTTATGCTTAGTGAGCCATCTTGAATTACACCCTGGATGACTAAATATGAATAGTAGTGTTAAATACAAAAATATATCCAGGATTGACTGTAAAGGCCATATGTGACGATGAAATAGTTCCATAAAACCATCATCTTGACTTAAAATGATCAGACTTTGGCTGTTATTTTACATAACGTGTTGTGCAGGTTATGTGTAATAACAACTTTAATCTGTTTTTACAAAGTGATTCAAACAAAAGTTGATTCTCAAGAAATAATGTCTTATATCACTGTCATTACACACTGACTAGAAAATAACTCTCGATATGTCTCTGATGGTTCAATATGACTTGTGTCAAAACTTGGTCGGCCACCATCAGAAACATAGAACTTATAGTCACATCAGTTTTTTTGTTGATAGAATATATGACTTTATAGTTACTTGTAACAGAATATTTTGTGCAATCGTATACTAGTATACTACTAATATACTAGTATTACCAAAAAAAAAAAAAAAAACTACAGTGGTCTATGAGCACTGTAGGTTGAATTGATGAAATATATGTCACTTCAATAACAGTTACAATTACTGAAATTAGAATGGGCTTGTTACTAATTCAACTACTTAATGTGAAAACAGCCGACAAATTCGGAAGATTATAAGCTATATTTTCTTACCTGTAACTTAGGATCCTACTCCAATGTTTTCTCAGAAGGTCACTTTGAAGAAAAGTGCAGCCTGAAAGTTGAACTGAAATAATAGCAGTTGCTTGTCTCTGTGTTCTGTGGTCTGTGGTCTGTCTGACTCTGAGCACTGACTGAGCAGGACAGTGTGTGTTGTGTTGATGTAGGAGTTGTTGCAGGAGTTTAAGTAGCAATACCTCCCTTTTGTCTTGGAGTGGAGAAACACCTCCTCCCAGCTCTCCTCTAATTAACTGCAGTCATGGGTTCATTTCAATCAATGTTAAAGACTCATAACAAAAGCCACCTTGATGATGATGATGATGATGATGATGATGATGATTGAGTCAGCTGCATTTAAATAGGTGACACATGATTCACTCAAAGCATCCTAATGAATTGAATACATAGGACCACAATGGAAACAAGCCCTCAAGGCTTGTTTTCCTTTTAAGAATCTTTGTAAACCGTACCTCTGTACAATCTGCAAACTGTTAATAAAGTATTAAATTAATCAGTAGGCATTGCAGGCAGATAAATTGTGTCCTGCACAAATTATTGAGTCATTTCAAACTTGAGTATGTTGAAACATTACTAGGCTACTACATTGCTGGCCTGGAATCATACCTGGGACAACCAGGGGCTCTGGCTCCCCAGGCGGGCTCACAAACCACTCAGCTATGGACTCCTGCAGATAATCAATGTCCTGCACAAATTATTGAATCATTTCAGAACAGAAAAGTTGACATAGTTAACAAATCAAATGATATTCAAACATGAGCAACGAAAGGCCTATGTCCTCCATCCATTATATATCTATAGTCTACAACAGTGATTCTCAACGTTTTCTCGATCAGGGCCCGCTTGAAAATATCAAAAGCCTTCGCAGTCCCACCCATCTGACCACTTAACACTGCAGAATGGCTGCCATGTTAATTAATCATTTATTTCAGTTAAAGGTAGGGTAAGTGATATTTTTTGGTTTTGTCTGCTCATTTCTTAGTGTCATCAATTCCAATTTCACTTGTTTAATCTATATCCTGATTGAGTTCTCTGTCCTGGTTGGATAAAATTGGAAATGAAACTGAAACTGAAACGAAAATGCATTTTCTGTTTAATAAAGAGGTGGAGAGACAAGGAGACTCCTAATACTGAACAAACACTCTATAGCAATGAGTACTATCAGAATATAGAGCTATTTAACAATTATTTTAACCAAAGCAAATCACTTACCCTACCTTTAACTATTATTAAGACCTACTTTTAATAGCTATATAAATGCAGTTTTTAGTGTTTTGTACTTTTACTCAAGTACATTTTGAATACAGGACTTTTGCTTGTAACAGAGTATTTCTACATTGTGGTATTGATACTTTTACCAAAGTAAGATGAATCTTAGTACTTTTACCACTGCATGTGACTAGTGTGAAAGGTCACAGGACCAGGTCAGTTCATTTCCGGCTTAGACCTCTGGACAAAATCTAGAATCTACAGAAATAATTTAATAAAACACCTTAATTAACATATAGAACTCAAAAAGGTTCTCGTCGGAGCACAGGTCTATGCCAGGTCAGATCTGTCTTGATCACATGACTATAGAAATAATGAATTGCGTGTTGTTTAGACAAAATCTGTAGGAGTAATATCAACAAATGTGTTTTTACAAAATTATTTTACAATAAGTGGCATGTCTTCCTCTGCCTAGTGGGAAAGTGCGTGCAAAGTTTCACGGCAATCGGACACTGCGTTTATGATTTGAGACATTTTGTTCAAAACAAGCCACTCCTGCAAACTTTATATGCCAATCTTAGGCAATCAGGGTGGATTGTGATTGTCTCGCCGTCTGACAGGCATCTGGACACATATATCCACTCCAAAATGTATTTGTACGGATATACTAAATTAACTAAATTAACCTGTATAATCCCCTCCGCACAGGGTACTGTTTATGCGGGATTGTCAGTGAAAACCACTCAACCATAATACGATGCAATAAACCCAATAAATAACAACCTTGTCTTTTTGTCATTTACTAAACACACAAACACACTTCTACCTAAACTGTGTACAGTATATTCTATGACCAGCCTGTGAACTCCACACACGAGGCGTTAGCATATAGCCTGGGTTAGCTAGCTAGCAGCAGTAGCGAGCAATGGCGATGGTAGTAATAGCAGTAGTATTGGCAGGTTATTTCACTGTAAAGCACAGAAACACAAAGAAACACAACATCAATAACAGAACACATTAACGACTGCATAACCCAAGTAAATAAACAATAAAAGTACTCTACATCACACATAACACTTTATACACATTTTAGCGTCGTCTCTTACCAGCGAACCGTCCGGCTTCTTAAACAGCAACAGCTCACTGAGGGGACGCAACAGACGCGCCTGCGCACAAAGAACTGCTGAAGTACTTTCCAGAGCCGTATTAAAATATTCATATTTTAATACAAAGATTGTACCTTTATGCAGTTGGGCTTCAAGTAGTTGCGTGTGTGTGTGTGTGTGTCTGTGTGTGTGTGTGTGGTTGTGTGTGTGTGTGTGTGTGTGTGTGTGTGTGTGTATGTATGTGTGTGTGTGTGTGTGTGTGTGTGTGTGTGTGTGTGTGTGTGTGTGTGTGTGTGTGTGTGTGTGTGTGTGTGTGTGTGTGTGTGTGTGTGTGTGTGTGTGTGTGTGACTTGACAGGCAGCAAGGCGAGGCGAGCCGGCGAAACTCTTTCTTATTGGCTTTCCATGCTCTGTTTGGTCGTATTCTGGTTCTTCATGTCGTAAAATCGAGGTGGTCCGAGAATATTTAAGGGCGTGTTATTTAAATGACGCTCGGTTTCAGCCGTGACATTTATCAAGGCTCGGACCAAATGCACGCTAGGATTGGCTGTATAGGATTGCTTGATAAATGTGACTTTGACGTTGGCGTACAGCCGCATTTATGGAAAAATATAAGCAGTTTTTTTACGCTGCTTTGATAAATGAGGGCCTCTGTGTACTGGTATGTGTGATGTTTGGACAAACTCTGCTGGAGTAAAACTCTGCTGCATGTAAAGCACAGAAACACAAAGAAACACAACATCAATAACAGAACACATTAACGACTGCATAACCCAAGTAAATAAACAATAAAAGTACTCTACATCACACATAACACTTTATACACATTTTAGCGTCGTCTCTTACCAGCGAACCGTCCGGCTTCTTAAACAGCAACAGCTCACTGAGGGGACGCAACAGACGCGCCTGCGCACAAAGAACTGCTGAAGTACTTTCCAGAGCCGTATTAAAATATTCCCTCCCAAGGGCGGCTTTTTGATTGTTCTACCTCTAAAACCCAGCCGAAACATGAACACATTATTTATCAACAAATCACCTCTAAATATGTTTATAATATACGAAATAGGCCTACTCTCCCGTCCCATAACCATAAGAATAAATTGTAAACTTATAAAATAGATAAATAATAAAGTAAATAAAATGTAATAACACCTACCCACCTATAAATAAACTATATATCACCCCGATCTGTAAACAAGTTCTAAAACTGTATAAAAAATTGCATAAAACCCGACAGTATTATCTAACACACTAATAAATAATCCCTTTGAAAATATAACATTTTATAAACTAATTTAAACAAACTGTTTTAACAGTCATTCGGTTAAGCTTGCAGATCTGGCTGCATTGGCTATTTGAAAATAGCTCACAGCGGGTCGCATAGATCTGCTATTTTATGCGAGAGCATTTTAGTCAGTTTAGACCGATGCAACGGCACTGCTGTTATATTTTCATGGCCACCGGGAGATCAGACATTTAACCCACTGTCCAACACACACCAGCCTTCATCCATTAATGTTCTCTCATCAATGCGGCGCGGAACGGGAGTCGCCCATCCGATGGTCTGAGTCTCACTGGGAATTGGGAATAGCCTACATGACTGCTTTAGTTTAGTGTAACTCGAACGCGCACTGCTCGGTGGGTTAAATAAATTAATACGTATATACAAACAAATATACAAGTAAATACAAACGTATTCCATTAATGGCGATGTGGTATCATAATCTGTCATTCATGTAAGCTACTAGCCTTCTTGATTGACAAAGATTGTACCTTTATGCAGTTGGGCTTCAAGTAGTTGCGTGTGTGTGTGTGTCTGTGTGTGTGTGTGGTTGTGTGTGTGTGTGTGTGTGTGTATGTATGTGTGTGTGTGTGTGTGTGTGTGTGTGTGTGTGTGTGTGTGTGTGTGTGTGTGTGTGTGTGTGTGTGTGACTTGACAGGCAGCAAGGCGAGGCGAGCCGGCGAAACTCTTTCTTATTGGCTTTCCATGCTCTGTTTGGTCGTATTCTGGTTCTTCATGTCGTAAAATCGAGGTGGTCCGAGAATATTTAAGGGCGTGTTATTTAAATGACGCTCGGTTTCAGCCGTGACATTTATCAAGGCTCCGACCAAATGCACGCTAGGATTGGCTGTATAGGATTGCTTGATAAATGTGACTTTGACGTTGGCGTACAGCCGCATTTATGGAAAAATATAAGCAGTTTTTTTACGCTCCTTTGATAAATGAGGGCCTCTGTGTACTGGTATGTGTGATGTTTGGACAAACTCTGCTGGAGTAATAGAGCACCGAAGTCTGACGTAATTTACGAATCCTACCTGGGTCGCGGTTTTCCACCCCCATTCTGAATTCCCATAGACGTCTTTAATATCGCGTCAAATAAGAACTGTATTCCAAAAATAAACAAAAGATCCTGGCGATTTCACTCTTATGGATATGAAGCATCAAATGACGGTGAGAAAACGCTAATGTTACTTCCGCCGAATTAGTAAAATTTTCGGCAGAAACAGACTGTATCAAATATGAGTGACTGACTATCATAAACGATACAGAGCCACCTCCCTGACAATATCGCCGAGACAGTTTATTTATTTTTGGACCACAATTCTTACATGAGACAATTCTAAGATGACCCAATGTTATTCTCCATAGCGAAATTACTTTACGACCTAGGGGATAATTCCTTTTAACAGGACGTTCATGAAAGTCCTTGCGGGCTTGTTTCCAATGAGGGCCTGTGAGCAATTAGGGGTTAAGAGTCTTGCTCAGGGACAAATTTCATTTCATCGACACATATGCTGGCGTGGCCTGGAATCGTACCTGGGGCAACCAGGTACCAATACCCAGTGCACTAAATGACCTGGTGACCTATGATGACGTGTCGATATTGCCATTTACTGGGAAGTTGGATTTCATATCAAAAGGGACTTATAATCTCAAGAAGATTGTCATTATTCATAAGTATACGCATGTCACAAGTCAATTCAAAGGAGCTTTATTTTCATTGTCATGAGAAAATGTCACTTCAAACACATAGGCCTACGTTTAAAATGTGTTATACATAATATACATAGTGGGGAAATGTAACAAATGTAAATATTGGCAGTAAATATTTTACATATTTTTCTTTATCTTAATATATGCACGTTTTTGTGGTATGGTCATTTCTTACCCATTGGACGTTTGCTAAAGAGATTGTGTTGTTTATTTTAACAATCTTCTTCTGTTATTCTCAAATAAATTAAATACAAAAATATATATAAAAATAAAATATGGAGATACAAGGTCTCTACCTGAGAGCAACGATGGTCACTAGTGTGTCAGTGAAAGTGTGTGTGAAGGTGTGTAGGTTTGTGTTAGAATCCAGATCAGAGAAGGAGAGCTCTCCTCTGTTCCAGTCCAAATGGACTCTGATCGTCTGGGGTCCCTGCTTCACTGAGAGAACAGTGTCAGTCACAATATTTCCTGCTGAGCAGAATGCTCTGTATTCAGCCTGACTGAACTCTCCCTGACTGAACACCAGCATCCAGATTTTACCCCCCATTTCTTCCATCACACCCAATTCCCACTCACTACTGTCTCCAACCTCAACATCCCAGCTGTGAGACCCTGAGTAAAAGCCCTCATAAGCCAGAACCCTGGCACACTCTAACCGCTCTGGGCTATCAGGAAGCTGCTGGAAGCCCTGTCTCACACTGGTCAGATCAGCAGACGGGATGTATTCTGGATGGGCAGTGTTGGGGTCCAGGACCACAGGAGTGTAAGAGACAATGTCCTTCATCTTGTCCCAGACTCTGAAGGCCATGTTGCCCAGATGTTTGGCCTCGTCTATCAGTTCTCCTGAGACTGGCTGAGGGCAGTGTGGGGTGAGCTGGACTCTTTCCATCGTGGTCTTGTAGTTCTGCAGGAACGAGACGTGGTCGTCGGCTCTCAGCTGGTCCTCGGTGGCTCGGATTGCATCTGAGAGGGTCACCATGTCTCTGTTCAGCTGCTCAATCCTCTCCTTTATCCCCTGACTCTTCCGTGTCTCTTCCCCCCTCAGAGCAGAGATCCGAGCCTCCTCTTCCTCTTGAAGGAACTGATGAAGGTTCATAAACTGTTCCTTAATCTGCATCTCTGTGTTCTGGGCCTGAACCTTGATATAATCTTCTGTTAGGTCGTAAGTTGTTTTAACTTCATCAAAGTCCTCCAGTTTCTCCTTTAAAGCATTCAACGATTCTCTGACTTTCTGTTTGCAACGCCCCAATGCTTCGTCTACAGGTAAGAACCTGTGACCGGTGTGTATTTCTGAATACAGACAAACGAGACACACCAGCTGTTCATCGTCCAGACAGAAGACCCTGAGCTTCTCCCCGTGTGCAACACAGGAGACCTCCGAGCTCACCGATGAGGCGCTCCTGCGTTTCTTCTCCAAGAGGTTCTCACACAGATTCTTCACTATCAAGTTAGTAGGAGGATGGTCACTGGAGGATATTGCTTTACAAACAGGACATACATTTGATCTTTCCATCCACCATTCCTGCAGACAGTCTTTGCAGAAGCTGTGGCTGCATGACAGCAGAACAGGATGTTTAAAGATGTCATGGCACACGGGACAGATGAGCTCCTCTTCCAGACGAGTCAAACAGGAAGCCATTTTGTCTGCAGTCACAATCCCTGGTCTGCAATATTCACTGAGGCTGTTACTCCAGGAATACTAGAAGAGAAAACAACAACAATAAATTATTATATGTTTTTTTTTCTATTGAGTGAAAGAGTACAAGGTACAACATGCATTTATGTAGCACATATATCCAAGGTGCATAACATTTAGAAACACACATTCACACACCGAAGGCAGAGGAAACCATGTAAGGTAACAACCTGCTCATCAGGAGCAATTATGGTTCAGTGTCTTGCTCAAGGACACTTTGACACTAACTCTGGGGAAGCCTGGGATCAAACTGGATCCCAAGCGGCCGTTCTACATCCTGAGCCTTATCATTATGAGTGGCAATAGTACTAGTTGTAATACTAGTATAGTGTTATTCGTCGTCGTAGTAGTAGCAGCAATAGTACTAATACACTAATAATGCTAAAAATCTAGGTTCCTGTTCCAGGTTTTACAGAGTAGAGAATTAAAGCTTAGTGAGTTAGACATATCTGTGAAATTCCTCCTTGATGACTAAAATATGAATAATAGTGATCATACAACAAATAATATACCTTTAGGATTGACTGTAAACCCAAATGTTACGGTGAAATGGTTCCATAAAACATTAACTGTTTTTTTTTTACAAGTGTTGTTCAGGTTATGATTGTGTAATAACAACTTTAATCTGTTTTTACAAAGTGAATCAAACAAAACTCGATTTTCAAGAAATAATATCTTATATCACTTTGTCATTTTTTTCTGACTAGAACATAACTCTCAATATGTCTCTGATGGTTAAATATGACTTGTATCAACATTTGGTAGGCCTACATCAGAAACATAGAACTTGTATTTTATTGTGGTATTGCTACTTTGCTTCAGTTAAAAAAACAAATCTCAGTACTTCTTCCACCACTGAACAAACTAAGTAGAATGCTAACCAGTAACAATTACTGACATTTGAATGGGCGTCTTACTAATTCAATTACTGTATTTCATGTGAAAACAGCCAACAAATTCAGAAGATTATAAGCTATATTTTCTTACCTGTAACTTAGGATCCTTCTCCAATGTTTTCTCAGAAGGTCACTTTGAAGAAAAGTGCAGCCTGAAAGTTGAACTGAAATAATAACAGTTGCTTGTCTCTGTGTGTCTCTGTGTTCTGTGGTCTGTCTGACTCTGAGCACTGACTGAGCAGGACAGTGTGTGTTGTGTTGATGTAGGAGTTGTTGCAGGAGTATAAGTAGTAACACCTCCCTTTTGTCTTGGGAGTGGAGAAACACCTCCTCCCACCTCTCCTCTAATTAACTGCAGTCATGGGTTCATTTCAATCAATGTTAAAGACTCATAACAAAAGCCACCTTGATGGTGGTGATGATGATGATGATGATGATGATGATGATGATGATGATGATTGAGTCAGCTGCATGTAAATAGGTGACACATGATTCTCTCAAAGCATCTTCATGAATTGAATACACAGAAGAACCACAATGGAAACAAGCCCCCAGGGTTTTTTTTTTGTTATCCTTTTAACAATCTTTATACCTCTGTACAATCTGCAAACTGTTAATAAAGTATTCAATCAAAATCACAGTAGGTATTGCAGGCAGATAAATGGCATCCTGCACACATTATTGAGTCATTTCAAACCTGAGTATGTTGAAACATTACTACTACATTGCTGGCCTGGAATCATACCTGGGACAAATAGGGGCTCTGGGGCCTGTTCCTCAAAAGGTGAATTAGAGCTAAAGCCTGGCTTTACCACCTATCCTGGCTTAATTTAGCCAGGATTAGAGCTGAGTCGGTTCCTCAAAAGGTGAATTATCTTGAAGATTAGTTTAGCCAGTTCACCCTGGCTAAGTTTAGCCTTATCCGATTCCTCAAAAGAGAATTGAAGCAAGCCTAGCTTAGTTACCATGGCAATTTAGCTGTGAAGTTAGCCTGGTCAGGAGCAGGCTAACAGCCAAGCTTACTTAATCCAGTGCCTTGTTCTTCAAGTTTTTCCACAGTTAATTCAACACATGTGTTTGTATATGGACTCATTTTAATGACCCTGCATTCAAATAAAATGAAATCAATACAATAAGATATAATCAATGTAATTATATTACTGAAATAGTGTGTGACCATGAATCATATATTGTTTCACAATGACTCATGTGATATGTCATTGTCACTCTGTTAACACTATAGTTCAGATTGTTGTTAGATGTTTGATAATATATTACCAATTTTTTTTAATATTATAAAAAATGTCTAACACATACATATATATATATTATATATATATATATATATATATATATATATATATATATATATATATATATATATATATATATAATATATATTATATATATATATATATATATATATATATATATATATATATATATATATATATATATATATATATATATATATATATTATATAATATATATATATTTAAATATATATATAAATTATTAGTTACGGGTTTAAAGGAGCCTCTGTGTAAGTCAATATGGAGCATATTTTAAATTATCAATTTCTAGTCAATGGAGAAATTGTTTTTTATTTCTTGTCCACCTTTGGAGTTACATCATGATGACAAGGTAACTACACAACCCAAACCTCTACCAAAGTGGTCTTGCAAATGTGGGGTTATTGCGTGTCTCGTCCCGTCCCCCGCTCATCCCGTCGCGGTCAACCCCCCCCGTCCCGTCCCGTCCGTCCCGTCCGTCCGTCCGTCCTGTTGCCCGTCCGTCGCAAACACACACACACACACACACACACACACACACACACACACACACACACACACACACACACACACACACACACACACACCGACACACGCGCGCACACACACACACACACACACACACACACACACACACACACACACACACACACACACACACACACTCTGTGTGTGCTTGCAATACTTTGCCACGCTTTCTCCCTGGATTTATTAATAACGGCCGTGTTTCCTTTTCTGTTGATAACATGTTTCACTTCCTCATATGCTTGCATGAGCTGCTGCTGTTCGGCCACAGAGAAAAACGCTGCTCGAGTTTTGTTCCCCGCTGCCATGATTGGTCAAGTTCAAGGAATCTGCGCTCGAGTTCATGGTCTTTTATAGAAATACGTCGTCGGCGAATCGCCGCCCATTCAGCCTGGCTTCATTATCCTGGCTGGACACAGCCTGGCTTGACATAGCCTAGCTCGACAAAGTCGCTCCTTTTCAGCCTGGCTTGGCGTCTGAGGAACGGAATAAACGAGGCTTTTCGGACCCGACTTTGTCAAGCCTGGATTTGGCTTAAGGCCAGGCTTTTTTAATTCACCTTTTGAGGAACAGGCCCCTGGTTCCCTAGGCAGGCTCACAAACCACTCAGTTATGGCCTCCTGCAGATAACTAATGTCCTGCACAAAATGAGTCATTTCAATCTTGTGGACAGCAATGTTAACATAGTTAACAAATGAAATGATGTTCAAACATGTGCAACTAAAAGCCTCCATCCTCCATCCATTATATATCTATAGTGCCCTAGTCTTGACGTGCCCTAGCCTAGCCTTGACGACCTTGCAGGATTATGCAAAGGCTGAAATGTAACTTAGATAGCATGTTATGTAGACAGACGCCAGGTAATTGTTGACCTGGCATTCTAAAGTGTGTAAAGTTTCAATGTAGGCTGATGATAGGTTCTTGGTTTACGTATGTATCCGTTATTATTAGATTATTGGTTTACTTATGTATTACTTTATTATTAGATTACTATTTCTATGCATTTGATGTACTATTGATGTAGTATGATGTATTATCTTGTGTCCTTGCTTGCTGTAAATCACTCTGGATTAAGAGCGTCTGCTAAATGCCTACAGTGTAAAATGTAAAATGTATAGTCTACATCAGTGATTCTCAACGTTTTCTTGATCAGGGCAACACTTAAAATCTCAAAATAATTCGCAGCCTCACCCATCTGACCAGTTAACTCTGCAGAATGGCTGCCCTGTTAATTATTCATTTATTTCAGTTAACTATTTTTAAGACCTCGTTTTAATAGCTATATAAATGCAGTTTAAGTGTACTTTTACGTCTTTTTTTTAATACAGGACTTTCCCTTGTAACAGAGTATGTCTACATTGTGGCATTGATACTTTTACTTCAGTAAAAAACGTAGTACTTTAACTTTTCCCACCACTGCATGTGTCTAGTGTGAAAGGTCACAAGACCAAGTCAGTTCATTTCCAGCTTGCAAAAAAAATGTCTCCCTCAGACATCTACACAAATAATGTAATGAAACACCTTAATTAACATATAGAACCATCATATTTTGTAATAAATATAGCTAATGTAAGTTTCATGTAAGCATATAATATTGTAAGTTCAAACGTTGTTTTGCATTACATTAACAATAGTGTAGAATGCAGTGCTCTGTTGTGTAACAATTTTATTTTGATTCAAACGTGTACATTAATACCAAATTCATATAATTTTGGGGGCCCTTGACATGAAAAAGTTTGAGAACCACTGATTATAGCAACATATGTTTTTTCAAAAAACTGTTTAGATTTAGATGACATTTATAGAATCCCCAGAAGCAAAGATTTGAGTTACAAATGTTCGCTTTAAAAATATATATATATTCAAAGATTTGCACAAAGTTCCATGATTTTTTCAAAACAATAGCAGATATACAAGCTCATAGCTTGTAGATCTGCTGTTTTTTTTTAAATAGCAGATCTATTTTTGAATAGCCAAAGTATAAGATAACGGTTAAAGTAGTTAAAATCTAAAATGACAGATGCTTTCCTGGTTTTAATGGGTTAAAAAATCTTCTTCTGTGGTACTCAAGGGTCATGTGACCCAGCCGGTCAATGTAGGGAGGCAAAGAAAGATCAATCATTCGAGTGATGAAACTCACAAAGCGATGAGGGAGGCATTCTCTGGAAAGTGGTGGAAAAAGTACTCAAATTCTTTACTTGAGTAAAAGTACCAATACTGCAATATATAGAAATACTCTGTTAGGGCGCGCTCCCACCGCACTTTTATTTTACCTCTGGGGCAGAATCTGCCAATGCATTGTCAATGTAAATGCGTGGATTCACGCAAGAGCGGATTTTTCTGCTTGTCGCGCAGACCTTGCGTTTATCTGCTCTACACGACTTGTCCATTGGAAGCATAAAACTGCTGGAGGCAGGAGCTGATTTTCTCCCTCTGTCCAATCGGGTGAGTCGAAGGCGGACCGTCCCAAGACTCAGGAAGCAACATGGTGCTCAAGGCAGCAGGCGGTGCGGGCCATATGTGCGGGCTACGGGGAGGGTCCTGAATGTGAGTGACAGGTGTGTCACAGCGTTTTTTAAGAATCCGCTGGCTGCAAAAAACTGTGGCCGCGCACAACCTGCGTTTAACAGCGGCCAGCCAACTTTTGGTGAGAGCGCGCCCTTACAAGTAAAAGTCCAGAATTCAAAATTTACTTGAGTAAAAGTACAAAAGTATTGGCATCAAAATGTACTTCAAGTACCAAAAGTAAAAGTACTAAAATATTTGAAAATAGCAGATCTACAAGCTCACAGCGGGTCGCATAGATCTGCTATTTTCTGCGAGAGCATTTTAGGCAGTTTAGACCGATGCAACGGCACTGCTGTTATATTTTCATGGCCACCGGGAGATCAGACATTTAACCCACTGTCCAACACACACCAGCCTTCATCCATTAATGTTCTCTCATCAATGCGGCGCGGAACGGGAGTCGCCCGTCCGATGGTCTGAGTCTCACTGGGAATTGGGAATAGCCTACATGACTGCTTTATTTTAGTGTAACTCGAACGCGCACTGCTCTGTGGGTTAAATAAATTAATACGTATATACAAACAAATATACAAGTAAATACAAACGTATTCCATTAATGGCGATGTGGTATCATAATCTGTCATTCATGTAAGCTACTAGCCTTCTTGATTGACAAAGATTGTACCTTTATGCAGTTGGGCTTCAAGTAGGTGCGTGTGTGTGTGTGTGTGTGTGTGTGTGTGTGTGTGTGTCTTTGTGTGTGTGTGTGTGTGTGTGTGTGTGTGTGGTCGTGACTTGACAGGCAGCAAGGCGAGGCGAGCCGGCGAAACTCTTTCTTATTGGCTTTCCATGCTCTGTTTGGTCGTATTCTGGTTCTTCATGTCGTAAAATCGAGGTGGTCCGAGAATATTTAATGGCGTGTTATTTAAATGACGCTCGGTTTCAGCCGTGACATTTATCAAGGCTCCGACCAAATGCACGCTAGGATTGGCTGTATAGGATTGCTTGATAAATGTGACTTTGATGTTGGCGTACAGACGCATTTATGGAAAAATATAAGCAGTTTTTTACGCTCCTTTGATAAATGAGGGCCTCTGTGTACTGGTATGTGTGATGTTTGGACAAACTCTGCTGGAGTAATAGAGCACCGAAGTCTGACGTAATTTACGAATCCTACCTGGGTCGCTGTTTTCCACCCCCATTCTGAATTCCCATAGACGTCTTTAATAAGAACAAATAAGAACTGTATTCCAAAAATAAACAAAAGATCCCGGCGATTTGACTCTTATGGATATGAAGCATCAAATGACGGTGAGAAAACGCTAATGTTACTTCCGCTGAATTAGTTAAATTTTCGCCAGAAACAGACTGTATCAAATATGAGTGACTGACTATCATAAACGATACAGAGCCACCTCCCTGACAATATCGCCGAGACAGTTTATTTATTTTTGGACCACAATTCTTATATGAGACAATTCTAAGATGACCCAATGTTATTCTCCATAGCGAAATTACTTTACGACCCAGGGGATAATTCTTTTTAACAGGACGTTCATGAAAGTCCTTGCGGGCTTGTTTCCAATGAGGGCCTTTAGGGGTTAAGAGTCTTGCTCAGGGACAAATTTCATTTCATCGACACATATGCTGGCGTGGCCTGGAATCGTACCTGGGGCAACCAGGTACCAATACCCAGTGCACTAAATGACCTGGTGACCTATGATGACGTGTCGATATTGCCATTTACTGGGAAGTTGGATTTCATATCAAAAGGGACTTATAATCTCAAGAAGATAGTCATTATTCATAAGTATACTCATGTCACAAGTCAATTCAAAGGAGCTTTATTTTCATTGTCATGAGAAAACGTCACTTCAAACACATAGGCCTACGTTTAAAATGTGTTATACATAATATACATAGTGGGGAAACGTAACAAATGTAAATATTGGCAGTAAATATTTTACATATTTTTCTTTATCTTAATATATGCACGTTTTTGTGGTGTGGTCATTTCTTACCCATTGGACGTTTGCTAAAGAGATTGTGTTGTTTATTTTAACAATCTTCTTCTGTTATTCTCAAATAAATTAAATACAAAAATATATATAATAATAAAATATGGAGATACAAGGTCTCTACCTGAGAGCAACGATGGTCACTAGTGTGTCAGTGAAAGTGTGTGTGAAGGTGTGTAGGTTTGTGTTAGAATCCAGATCAGAGAAGGACAGCTCTCCTCTGTTCCAGTCCAAATGGACTCTGATCGTCTGGGGTCCCTGCTTCACTGAGAGAACAGTGTCAGTCACAATATTTCCTGCTGAGCAGAATGCTCTGTATTCAGCCTGACTGAACTCTCCCTGACTGAACACCAGCATCCAGATTTTACCCCCCATTTCTTCCATCACACCCAATTCCCACTCACTACTGTCTCCAACCTCAACATCCCAGCTGTGAGACCCTGAGTAAAAGCCCTCATAAGCCAGAACCCTGGCACACTCGAACCGCTCTGGGCTATCAGGAAGCTGCTGGAAGCCCTGTCTCACACTGGTCAGATCAGCAGACGGGATGTATTCTGGATGGGCAGTGTTGGGGTCCAGGACCACAGGAGTGTAAGAGACAATGTCCTTCATCTTGTCCCAGACTCTGAAGGCCATGTTGCCCAGATGTTTGGCCTCGTCTATCAGTTCTCCTGAGACTGGCTGAGGGCAGTGTGGGGTGAGCTGGACTCTTTCCATCGTGGTCTTGTAGTTCTGCAGGAACGAGACGTGGTCGTCGGCTCTCAGCTGGTCCTCGGTGGCTCGGATTGCATCTGAGAGGGTCACCATGTCTCTGTTCAGCTGCTCAATCCTCTCCTTTATCCCCTGACTCTTCCGTGTCTCTTCCCCCTCAGAGCAGAGATCCGAGCCTCCTCTTCCTCTTGAAGGAACTGATGAAGGTTCATAAACTGTTCCTTAATCTGCATCTCTGTGTTCTGGGCCTGAACCTTGATATAATCTTCTGTTAGGTCGTAAGTTGTTTTAACTTCATCAAAGTCCTCCAGTTTCTCCTTTAAAGCATTCAACGATTCTCTGACTTTCTGTTTGCAACGCCCCAATGCTTCGTCTACAGGTAAGAACCTGTGACCGGTGTGTATTTCTGAATACAGACACACGAGACACACCAGCTGTTCATCGTCCAGACAGAAGAGCCTGAGCTTCTCCCCGTGTGCAACACAGGAGACCTCCGAGCTCACCGATGAGGCACTCCTGCGTTTCTTCTCCAAGAGGTTCTCACACAGATTCTTCACTATCAAGTTAGTAGGAGGATGGTCACTGGAGGATATTGCTTTACAAACAGGACATACATTTGATCTTTCCATCCACCATTCCTGCAGACAGTCTTTGCAGAAGCTGTGGCTGCATGACAGCAGAACAGGATGTTTAAAGATGTCATGGCACACGGGACAGATGAGCTCCTCTTCCAGACGAGTCAAACAGGAAGCCATTTTGTCTGCAGTCACAATCCCTGGTCTGCAATATTCACTGAGGCTGTTACTCCAGGAATACTAGAAGAGAAAACAACAACAATAAATTATTATATGTTTTTTTTCTATTGAGTGAATGAGTACAAGGTACAACATGCATTTATGTAGCACATATATCCAAGGTGCATAACATTTAGAAACACACATTCACACACCGACGGCAGAGGAAACCATGTAAGGTAACAACCTGCTCATCAGGAGCAATTATGGTTCAGTGTCTTGCTCAAGGACACTTTGACACTAACTCTGGGGAAGCCTGGGATCAAACTGGATCCCAAGCGGCCGTTCTACCTCCTGAGCCTTATCATTATGAGTGGCAATAGTACTAGTTGTAATACTAGTATAGTGTTATTCGTCGTCGTAGTAGTAGCAGCAATAGTACTAATACACTAATAATGCTAAAAATCTAGGTTCCTGTTCCAGGTTTTACAGAGTAGAGAATTAAAGCTTAGTGAGTTAGACATATCTGTGAAATTCCTCCTTGATGACTAAAATATGAATAATAGTGATCATACAACAAATAATATACCTTTAGGATTGACTGTAAAACCAAATGTTACGGTGAAATGGTTCCATAAAACATTAACTGTTTTTTTTACAAGTGTTGTTCAGGTTATGATTGTGTAATAACAACTTTAATCTGTTTTGACAAAGTGAATCAAACAAAACTCGATTTTCAAGAAATAATATCTTATATCACTTTGTCATTTTTTTCTGACTAGAACATAACTCTCAATATGTCTCTGATGGTTAAATATGACTTGTATCAACATTTGGTAGGCCTACATCAGAAACATAGAACTTCAGTTAAAAAAACAAATCTCAGTACTTCTTCCACCACTGAACAAACTAAGTAGAATGCTAACCAGTAACAATTACTGACATTTGAATGGGCGTCTTACTAATTCAATTATTTCATGTGAAAACAGCCAACAAATTCAGAAGATTATAAGCTATATTTTCTTACCTGTAACTTAGGATCCTTCTCCAATGTTTTCTCAGAAGGTCACTTTGAAGAAAAGTGCAGCCTGAAAGTTGAACTGAAATAATAACAGTTGCTTGTCTCTGTGTGTCTCTGTGTTCTGTGGTCTGTCTGACTCTGAGCACTGACTGAGCAGGACAGTGTGTGTTGTGTTGATGTAGGAGTTGTTGCAGGAGTATAAGTAGTAACACCTCCCTTTTGTCTTGGGAGTGGAGAAACACCTCCTCCCACCTCTCCTCTAATTAACTGCAGTCATGGGTTCATTTCAATCAATGTTAAAGACTCATAACAAAAGCCACCTTGATGGTGGTGATGATGATGATGATGATGATGATGATGATGATGATGATGATGATGATGATGATGATGATGATGATTGAGTCAGCTGCATGTAAATAGGTGACACATGATTCTCTCAAAGCATCGTCATGAATTGAATACACAGAACCACAATGGAAACAAGACCCCAGGGTTTTTTTGTTTGTTATCCTTTTAACAATCTTTATACCTCTGTACCAGGGCTGCCAACTTTCAGAAATTTGTAAGAGTGAGACTTTAACTGTCATAATGCGTTCGGCCGTCGGCGAAAAAAAATTTGGGGGCCCAAAATTTTAAAAGGGCCCTTTTTAACGCTGATTTAAAGGAATTTAACATTAAGACTGATGTCTTCACCCCCATGCCAGCTGCTCTCCCTGTCGGCCCCCTCATGCTTATATAGTGTTAATAATTGCATTTATTAATTAATTCTGATGAAAAACACGACTACATTATGCTATTGTTAGTCACATTTATTCAACATTGGGTTTGGACACAGGTTTCACTTAGAGCAAAGGTATTATAATATGTTACTCTCTACCTCCCCCTACAGGCTGGTATTATAATATGTGACTCTCTACCTCCCCCTACAGGCTGGTATTATAATATGTTACTCTCTACCTCCCCCTACAGGCTGGTATTATAATATGTTACTCTCTACCTCCCCCTACAGGCTGGTATTATACTATGTTACTCTCTACCTCCCCTACAGGCTGGTATTATAATATGTTACTCTCTACCTCCCCCTACAGGCTGGTATTATAATATGTTACTCTCTACCTCCCCCTACAGGCTGGTATTATAATATGTGACTCTCTACCTCCCCTACAGGCTGGTATTATAATATGTTACTCTCTACCTCCCCCTACAGGCTGGTATTATAATATGTGACTCTCTACCTCCCCCTACAGGCTGGTATTATAATATGTTACTCTCTACCTCCCCCTACAGGCTGGTATTATAATATGTTACTCTCTACCTCCCCCTACAGGCTGGTATTATACTATGTTACTCTCTACCTCCCCCTACAGGCTGGTATTATAATATGTTACTCTCTACCTCCCCCTACAGGCTGGTATTATAATATGTTACTCTCTACCTCCCCCTACAGGCTGGTATTATAATGTTACTCTCTACCTCCCCCTACAGGCTGGTATTATAATTTTACTCTCTACCTCCCCTTACAGGCTGGTATTATAATATGTTACTCTCTACCTCCCCCTACAGGCTGGTATTATAATGTGATTCTCTACCTCCCCCTACAGGCTGGTAGGGCCTGTAATAAAGGCCAATCAAAAAGAAGGCCATCAAATAAAACGATGATTTTTAAGTCCACGGAAATAATGAATTTAACTTGAAGGTTAAGGATGATTTAATTTTAATATAGTACAAGAATAGTGTAACTACTGTATCTGTAAAATATAACCCATTTATTTCATAAAATTATGTATTGGGTTATAGCCTATTTGTCACATTCAGCCCTGGACTTCACTGACTGTAGGGGTCACATTAATCACATTAGAATCACAGATTAGAGATTTTATGTATTTTCCCCTATTTTCTGTATTTTTCACTATTTAAAATATAGTATTTCTTAATTTTTAATAATTATAGCTCGTAGATTGGCTTTTTTCACCATTTGAAATTGTTTTAAAATAAAAGGTCAACAGTTTTCCCAACCGACAGAGAGTCAAGAGACAATATTTTGCCTATATATGGTTCTGTATTAGTGTATGAGTCAGTTTTAGCAGATTTCATTCTAATTGGCTACTGTAGACTGCCTATCAATTTCATGGGCCTGGGTAGGGCCACCTGGCCTGGCGGATATCTTCCCTGTTGCGCAGCAGCACGTCAGCAAGTGAAGGAAATGAATAAATACAAATAAACATAATGTTTTGATGGATAAATGCAAATGATTAAATCATATATATATCTTCGCTGTCAGGCCGAAACCTTTCCATATTTCAACTTTATGTTTTTTCATAAATGAATGCCTTACTTCAGCGGTTCTCAAACTGGGGTCCGGGGACCCCCAGGGGTCCTTGAGGAGTTACATGACTTTAACTATGAGAGTGTTCCATTTGTACACTCTCAGAGTTAGGATTTCTTAGTATAGATTGGGGTCCCAGAGATAGCAAAGAGGTATCAAATGGTGGCCTAATGCTTATTAAACTGGGGGTCCATGAAATTAAAAAGTATGAGAACCACTGCCCTACTTCATCATACAAGAGTGTCACACTATAAGAGTAAAAATAGCCGATCTACAAACTACCAACATGCCGAGATATGATGTGTTGTGAGCTTGTAGATCAGCTATTTTCACAAATTACAATTTCCTATAGTATTGTTTGTTGATTACTTTTCATGCAGTAATGCTATTTTATATTTCATTTCTTCCTTCTTTTTTTTTAATTAAAAAGGTCTTTAAAAAAATGGTCACTTTACTGTCATCTGGGGACCCCCCCAAACAAAAAAATTACGTGGGGACCCCCCTGGGCCTTGTGGGTCCCTGGTCCCGACACACAGGTTGAGAACCAGTGATTTGACTAACACTGCTAGTCACAGTTTGTTGTTAAAACCACCAGCAACATGTATGCTGCTCACCAGCAGCTTGTGTAACGTTTAAGTCTCATGTAGTCAGACCCACCATTTCATCAAAATAAAATGATTTGTAAAGATAATGTGTTTGTAAAAAGGAGGTGGTTAAGTTATCTACCGTTTGACCCGCTTCAGAATCAGTCACGGCATATTGAGGCGCTGACACACTCGTCGGTCGGCGTTTCACGTTGTATACTTTTTTAATTTCTCCACCAAAGTGTTGTGCTTCCTTAAATCCTTCTCCTTGGCTAGAGAGACGCAATGACCCGCCTTAAGCTGCCTCTGATTGGTTTGTATTAGTGACAGACGAGCGTCATGTGAACCGTGGCTGCAGTCCATCGCGCAGCGCACCAACCACAAATCTGGAAAAGTCGTCCTAAAACACCCTCGCCCCCGGTCTAATGCGGCGGCCACGGTCCGCGAAAAAAGGGTGGCAGTGTGTTTTAGGACGAGGCTTCCGTTTTCCACCCGATTGCTCTTTTTTTTTTTTTTTTGCTGTGAGAGGGGGGAAAAAGCGTGAGAAATGGCAAGTGTGGCGTGAGAAGAGGTTAAATTGCGTGACTCTCACTCTCAAAGAGTGAGAGTTGGCAGCTCTGTCAGTACAATCTGCAAACTGTTAATAAAGTATTCAATCAAAATCACAGTAGGTATTGCAGGCAGATAAATGGCATCCTGCACACATTATTGAGTCATTTCAAACCTGAGTATGTTGAAACATTACTACTACATTGCTGGCCTGGAATCATACCTGGGACAACTAGGGGCTCTGGTTCCCTAGGCAGGCTCACAAACCACTCAGTTATTAGTCTAGATGGAAAGGGGGGTCCACGCGCATAGGGTGGATTTTTTTACGCCACCTGTTTTTTCGTAATCCTTGAAGGGTGTATTTTAAGATTCTGCCAGGTACCAGGCTGAAAAAATGGCCCATGGGGTTCATTTTTAACCCTTTCTTACACAACTCCTACCCAAATTCGAAAATGTAAAAAAAAAGACAAAACAGCATAGCTATTCAAATAAACAACCTACAGGGACAAATGAACACATGTTTCCATACAATTAGGACCCAAGGAATTCATAAAATATGTTATTATTAAGATTCAAGCACACCTTGACTCTGCTTCGCGGCAAAAACTGCACAAACATAGCTGAAAATGGTCGTATCACATCTATTACTCCTCTTTTTTACTAAATTCTTAGATGGATTTTTCCTTGACAACAGTTTTTTCTTAATCCTTGAAGGGTGTATTTTAAGATTCTGCCAGGTAACAGGCTGAAAAAAATTCCCATGGGGTTCATTTTTAACCCTTTCTTACACAACTCCTACCCAAATTCGAAAATGTAAAAAAAGACATAACAGCATAGCTATTCAAATAAACAACCTACAGGGACAAATGAACACATGTTTCCATACAATTAGGACCCAAGGAATTCAAAAAAAATATTGTTGTTAAGATTCAAGCACATCTTGACTCTGTTTCGGGTTTTTTTTCTTAATCCTTGAAGGGTGTATTTTAAGATTATGCCAGTAGTAGAGGCCCTAGGAGGGGTCCACGCGCGACTGTTTATTTTTTCAAGTTTTGATTTTTGGCATCCATAGGACCTCCAATATAGGGATTTTGATGATCCCAAGAAAAAAGTGGTCCAAAGTGTGTTTTTTTCAATGTTTTATTACCCCTATGAGACCTGCGGGATGGCTGGCTGGAACGCCGGCGAGACTGTCTTTCGGACACTGTGGAACGCTCAAATTGAGAGGCAGCCCAAAGATAGAGATACCATTTGATTCCAGACAACCTCAGGTTGTCGGGAAGGGGGCTAAATACCTAATGATTCAAAGTTAAGACAACATTTTGGCAAGGAAAAAACGGCCATCACCATTTTCCAAATGGTCCCTTGAGCTGTCACCTCAATATATGTGAATGGAAATGGGTTATATGGATACCTACAAGCCTCCCCTGTACAGACATGTCAGATTTATGCCAATCTCATGCAGTTTTGGGCAAGAACCATGCAGTTTTTTGCATGCAGTACAAATATGTAATTTCCGCCTATTGTAAAAAGGAGACCACTTTACTGTATCTATAGCTGTATGAGACCACTGTACTGTATCTATAGCTGTATGAGACCACTGTACTGTATCTATAGCTGTATGAGACCACTGTACTGTATCTGGAGCTGTATGAGACCACTGTACTGTATCTATAGCTGTATGAGACCACTGTACTGTATCTATAGCTGTATGAGACCACTGTACTGTATCTATAGACCACTGTACTGCATCTACACCACCGTACTGTATCTATTTCTATATGAGACCACTGTACTGTATCTAGAGACCACTGTACTGCATCTCTTGCTATATGAGACCACTGTACTGCATCTATACTGTAGCTGTATGAGAGTACTGCATCTAGACCACTGTGCTGCATCTATAGTTTTATTAGACCACTGTATTGCATCTAGACCACTGTGCTGCATCTATATCCCACTGTACTGAATCTATAAACCATTGTACTGCAT
This sequence comes from Gymnoscopelus braueri, assembly GCF_963280865.1. Taxonomy (NCBI): domain Eukaryota; kingdom Metazoa; phylum Chordata; class Actinopteri; order Myctophiformes; family Myctophidae; genus Gymnoscopelus; species Gymnoscopelus braueri. The sequence continues at coordinate 2,378,796 of NC_137616.1, read as the reverse complement.
CAGATGCAGTAGAGTGGTCTACAGATGCACTACAGTGGTCTATAGATGCACTAGAGTGGTCTACAGATGCACTAGAGTGGTCTACAGATGCACTAGAGTGGTCTACAGATGCACTACAGTGGTCTACAGATGCACTACAGTGGTCTACAGATGCACTAGAGTGGTCTACAGATACACTACAGTGGTCTACAGATGCACTAGAGTGGTCTACAGATGCAGTATAGGGGTCTACAGATGCAGTAGAGTGGTCTACAGATGCACTACAGTGGTCTACAGATGCACTAGAGTGGTCTACAGATGCACTACAGTGGTCTACAGATACACTACAGTGGTCTACAGATGCACTAGAGTGGTCTACAGATGCAGTATAGGGGTCTACAGATGCAGTACAGGGGTCTACAGATGCAGTAAGGGGTCTACAGATGCAGTACAGGGGTCTACAGATGCACTAGATTGGTCTACAGATGCACTAGAGTGGTCTACATATGCACTACAGTGGTCTACAGATGCAGTATAGGGGTCTACAGATGCACCACAGTGGTCTACGGATGCACTAGAGTGGTCTACACATGCACTACAGTGGTGTACAGATGCACCACAGTGGTCTACAGATGCACTACATGGTCTTTGGATGCAGTACAATGGTTTAGAGATTCAGTACAGTGGGATATAGATGCAGCACAGTGGTCTAGATGCAATACAGTGGTCTAATAAAACTATAGATGCAGCACAGTGGTCTAGATGCAGTACTCTCATACAGCTACAGTATAGATGCAGTACAGTGGTCTCATATAGCAAGAGATGCAGTACAGTGGTCTCTAGATACAGTACAGTGGTCTCATATAGAAATAGATACAGTACGGTGGTGTAGATGCAGTACAGTGGTCTATAGATACAGTACAGTGGTCTCATACAGCTATAGATACAGTACAGTGGTCTCATACAGCTATAGATACAGTACAGTGGTCTCATACAGCTCCAGATACAGTACAGTGGTCTCATACAGCTATAGATACAGTACAGTGGTCTCATACAGCTATAGATACAGTACAGTGGTCTCATACAGCTATAGATACAGTAAAGTGGTCTCCTTTTTACAATAGGCGGAAATTCCATTCACATATATTGAGTTGACAGCTCAAGGGACCATTTGGAAAATGGTGATGGCCGTTTTTTCCTTGTCAAAATGTTGTCTTAACTTTGAATCATTAGGTATTTAGCCCCCTTCCCGACAACCTGAGGTTGTCTGGAATCAAATGGTATCTCTATCTTTGGGCTGCCTCTCAATTTGAGCGTTCCACAGTGTCCGAAAGACAGTCTCACCGGCGTTCCAGCCAGCCATCCCGCAGGTCTCATAGGGGTAATAAAACATTGAAAAAAACACACTTTGGACCACTTTTTTCTTGGGATCATCAAAATCCCTATATTGGAGGTCCTATGGATGCCAAAAATCAAAACTTGAAAAAATAAACAGTCGCTCGTGGACCCCTCCTAGGGCCTCTACTACTGGCATAATCTTAAAATACACCCTTCAAGGATTAAGAAAAAAAAACCGAAACAGAGTCAAGATGTGCTTGAATCTTAACAACAATATTTTTTTTGAATTCCTTGGGTCCTAATTGTATGGAAACATGTGTTCATTTGTCCCTGTAGGTTGTTTATTTGAATAGCTATGCTGTTATGTCTTTTTTTACATTTTCGAATTTGGGTAGGAGTTGTGTAAGAAAGGGTTAAAAATGAACCCCATGGGACATTTTTTCAGCCTGTTACCTGGCAGAATCTTAAAATACACCCTTCAAGGATTAAGAAAAAACAGTTGTCAAGGAAAAATCCATCTAAGAATTTAGTAAAAAGGAGAAGTAATAGATGTGATACGACCATTTTAAGCTATTTTTGTGCAGTTTTTGCCCCAAAACAGAGTCAAGATGTGCTTGAATCTTAATAATAACATCTTTTATGAATTCCTTGGGTCCTAATTGTATGGAAACATGTGTTCATTTGTCCCTGTAGGTTGTTTATTTGAATAGCTATGCTGTTTTGTCTTTTTTTACATTTTCGAATTTGGGTAGGAGTTGTGTAAGAAAGGGTTAAAAATGAACCCCATGGGCCATTTTTTCAGCCTGGTACCTGGCAGAATCTTAAAATACACCCTTCAAGGATTAAGAAAAAACAGGTGGCGTCAAAAAATCCACCCTATGCGCGTGGACCCCCCTTTCCATCTAGACTATATGGCCTCCTGCAGATAACTAATGTCCTGCACAAAATGAGTCATTTCAATCTTGTGGACAGCAATGTTAACATAGTTAACAAATGAAATGATGTTCAAACATGTGCAACTAAAAGCCTCCATCCTCCATCCATTATATATCTATAGTGCCCTAGTCTTGACGTGCCCTAGCCTAGCCTTGACGACCTTGCAGGATTATGCAAAGGCTGAAATGTAACTTAGATAGCATGTTATGTAGACAGACGCCAGGTAATTGTTGACCTGGCATTCTAAAGTGTGTAAAGTTTCAATGTAGGCTGATGATAGGTTCTTGGTTTACGTATGTATCCGTTATTATTAGATTATTGGTTTACTTATGTATTACTTTATTATTAGATTACTATTTCTATGCATTTGATGTACTATTGATGTAGTATGATGTATTATCTTGTGTCCTTGCTTGCTGTAAATCACTCTGGATTAAGAGCGTCTGCTAAATGCCTACAGTGTAAACTGTAAAATGTATAGTCTACATCAGTGATTCTCAACGTTTTCTTGATCAGGGCAACACTTAAAATCTCAAAATAATTCGCAGCCTCACCCATCTGACCAGTTAACTCTGCAGAATGGCTGCCCTGTTAATTATTCATTTATTTCAGTTAACTATTTTTAAGACCTCGTTTTAATAGCTATATAAATGCAGTTTAAGTATACTTTTACGTATTTTTTTTAATACAGGACTTTCCCTTGTAACAGAGTACGTCTACATTGTGGCATTGATACTTTTACTTCAGTAAAAAACGTAGTACTTTAACTTTTCCCACCACTGCATGTGTCTAGTGTGAAAGGTCACAAGACCAAGTCAGTTCATTTCCAGCTTGCAAAAAAAATGTCTCCCTCAGACATCTACACAAATAATGTAATGAAACACCTTAATTAACATATAGAACCATCATATTTTGTAATAAATATAGCTAATGTAAGTTTCATGTAAGCATATAATATTGTAAGTTCAAACGTTGTTTTGCATTACATTAACAATAGTGTAGAATGCAGTGCTCTGTTGTGTAACAATTTTATTTTGATTCAAACGTGTACATTAATACCAAATTCATTTTGGGGGCCCTTGACATGAAAAAGTTTGAGAACCACTGATTATAGCAACATATGTTTTTTCAAAAAACTGTTTAGATTTAGATGACATTTATAGAATCCCCAGAAGCAAAGATTTGAGTTACAAATGTTCGCTTTAAAAAAATATATATATTCAAAGATTTGCACAAATTTCCATGATTTTTTCAAAAACAATAGCAGATATACAAGCTCATAGCTTGTAGATCTGCTGTTTTTTTTTAATTAGCAGATCTATTTTTGAATAGCCAAAGTATAAGATAACGGTTAAAGTAGTTAAAATCTAAAATGACAGATGCTTTCCTGGTTTTAATGGGTTCAAAAATCTTCTTCTGTGGTACTCAAGGGTCATGTGACCCAGCCGGTCAATGTAGGGAGGCAAAGAAAGATCAATCATTCGAGTGATGAAACTCACAAAGCGATGAGGGAGGGCATTTTCTGGAAAGTGGTGGAAAAAGTACTCAAATTCTTTACTTGAGTAAAAGTACCAATACTGCAATATATAGAAATACTCTGTTAGGGCGCGCTCCCACCGCACTTTTATTTTACCTCTGGGGCAGAATCTGCCAATGCATTGTCAATGTAAATGCGTGGATTCACGCAAGAGCGGATTTTTCCGCTTGTCGCGCAGACCTTGCGTTTATCTGCTCTACACGACTTGTCCATTGGAAGCATAAAACTGCTGGAGGCAGGAGCTGATTGTCTCCCTCTGTCCAATCGGGTGAGTCGAAGGCGGACCGTCCCAAGACTCAGGAAGCAACATGGTGCTCAAGGCAGCAGGCGGTGCGGGCCATAGGCTATGTGCGGGCTACTGGGAGGGTCCTGAATGTGAGTGACAGGTGCGTCACAGCGTTTTTTAAGAATCCGCTGGCTGTAAAAAACTGTGGCCGTGCACAACCTGCGTTTAACAGCGGCCAGCCAACTTTTGGTGAGAGCGCGCCCTTACAAGTAAAAGTCCAGAATTCAAAATTGACTTGAGTAAAAGTACAAAAGTATTGGCATCAAAATGTACTTCAAGTACCAAAAGTAAAAGTACTAAAATATTTGAAAATAGCAGATCTACAAGCTCACAGCGGGTCGCATAGATCTGCTATTTTCTGCGAGAGCATTTTAGGCAGTTTAGACCGATGCAACGGCACTGCTGTTATATTTTCATGGCCACCGGGAGATCAGACATTTAACCCACTGTCCAACAACACACACCAGCCTTCATCCATTAATGTTCTCTCATCAATGCGGCGCGGAACGGGAGTCGCCCGTCCGATGGTCTGAGTCTCACTGGGAATTGGGAATAGCCTACATGACTGCTTTATTTTAGTGTAACTCGAACGCGCACTGCTCGGTGGGTTAAATAAATTAATACGTATATACAAACAAATATACAAGTAAATACAAACATATTCCATTAATGGCGATGTGGTATCATAATCTGTCATTCATGTAAGCTACTAGCCTTCTTGATTGACAAAGATTGTACCTTTATGCAGTTGGGCTTCAAGTAGGTGCGTGTGTGTGTGTGTGTGTGTGTGTGTGTGTGTGTGTGTGTGTGTGTGTGTGTGTGTGTGGTTGTGTGTGTGTGTGTGTGTGTGTGTGTGTGTGTGTGTGTGTGTGTGTGTGTGTGTGTGTGTGTGACTTGACAGGCAGCAAGGCGAGACGAGCCGGCGAAACTCTTTCTTATTGGCTTTCCATGCTCTGTTTGGTCGTATTCTGGTTCTTCATGTCGTAAAATCGAGGTGGTCCGAGAATATTTAAGGGCGTGTTATTTAAATGACGCTCGGTTTCAGCCGTGACATTTATCAAGGCTCGGACCAAATGCACGCTAGGATTGGCTGTATAGGATTGCTTGATAAATGTGACTTTGACGTTGGCGTACAGCCGCATTTATGGAAAAATATAAGCAGTTTTTTTACGCTCCTTTGATAAATGAGGGCCTCTGTGTACTGGTATGTGTGATGTTTGGACAAACTCTGCTGGAGTAATAGAGCACCGAAGTCTGACGTAATTTACGAATCCTACCTGGGTCGCGGTTTTCCACCCCCATTCTGAATTCCCATAGACGTCTTTAATATCGCGTCAAATAAGAACTGTATTCCAAAAATAAACAAAAGATCCCGGCGATTTCACTCTTATGGATATGAAGCATCAAATGACGGTGAGAAAACGCTAATGTTACTTCCGCCGAATTAGTAAAATTTTCGCCAGAAACAGACTGTATCAAATATGAGTGACTGACTATCATAAACGATACAGAGCCACCTCCCTGACAATATCGCCGAGACAGTTTATTTATTTTTGGACCACAATTCTTATATGAGACAATTCTAAGATGACCCAATGTTATTCTCCATAGCGAAATTACTTTACGACCCAGGGGATGAACGAGTGACGTCAGGACTTCTGTACTCTACGTATATACAAAATAATTGTTTTGCAAAAATCTGCCTCCTGGTGGCGCTATAACAGGCCCATTTGAAACATTTGGAGCAGAGGTTCTGCTCCGGCACCGGGGAGTGTGTGTGCACAGTTTCACAAGTATCATATTTGTTTGAAATATTGCCAATGTAAGTTGCATGTAAGTATATGTTATTAGTTCAAACGTTGCTTTGCATTACATTAACAATATTGTAGTATGCAGCGCTCTGTTGTGTTACAATTTTATTTTTATCAAACATGTGTACATAAGAAGGAATGTGCAGTAGCACAACATGAATGTGAAAACGTGTTACGTTTAGGTGATGAAAATGTTTTTGTCACTAAACTCAATGAGTGATAATACCCAGTGCACTAAATGACCTGGTGACCTATGATGACGTGTCGATATTGCCATTTACTGGGAAGTTGGATTTCATATCAAAAGGGACTTATAATCTCAAGAAGATTGTCATTATTCATAAGTATACGCATGTCACAAGTCAATTCAAAGGAGCTTTATTTTCATTGTCATGAGAAAACGTCACTTCAAACACATAGGCCTACGTTTAAAATGTGTTATACGTAATATACATAGTGGGGAAACACTATTAACAAATGTAAATATTGGCAGTAAATATTTTACATATTTTTCTTTATCTTAATATATGCACGTTTTCGTGGTGTGGTCATTTCTTACCCATTGGACGTTTGCTAAAGAGATTGTATTGTTTATTTTAACAATCTTCTTCTGTTATTCTCAAATAAATTAAATACAAAAATATATATAAAAATATGGAGATACAAGGTCTCTACCTGAGAGCAACGATGGTCACTAGTGTGTCAGTGAAAGTGTGTGTGAAGGTGTGTAGGTTTGTGTTAGAATCCAGATCAGAGAAGGACAGCTCTCCTCTGTTCCAGTCCAAATGGACTCTGATCGTCTGGGGTCCCTGCTTCACTGAGAGAACAGTGTCAGTCACAATATTTCCTGCTGAGCAGAATGCTCTGTATTCAGCCTGACTGAACTCTCCCTGACTGAACACCAGCATCCAGATTTTACCCCCCATTTCTTCCATCACACCCAATTCCCACTCACTACTGTCTCCAACCTCAACATCCCAGCTGTGAGACCCTGAGTAAAAGCCCTCATAAGCCAGAACCCTGGCACACTCGAACCGCTCTGGGCTATCAGGAAGCTGCTGGAAGCCCTGTCTCACACTGGTCAGATCAGAAGACGGGATGTATTCTGGATGGGCAGTGTTGGGGTCCAGGACCACAGGAGTGTAAGAGACAATGTCCTTCATCTTGTCCCAGACTCTGAAGGCCATGTTGCCCAGATGTTTGGCCTCGTCTATCAGTTCTCCTGAGACTGGCTGAGGGCAGTGTGGGGTGAGCTGGACTCTTTCCATCGTGGTCTTGTAGTTCTGCAGGAACGAGACGTGGTCGTCGGCTCTCAGCTGGTCCTCTGTGGCTCGGATTGCATCTGAGAGGGTCACCATGTCTCTGTTCAGCTGCTCAATCCTCTCCTTTATCCCCTGACTCTTCCGTGTCTCTTCCCCCCTCAGAGCAGAGATCCGAGCCTCCTCTTCCTCTTGAAGGAACTGATGAAGGTTCATAAACTGTTCCTTAATCTGCATCTCTGTGTTCTGGGCCTGAACCTTGATATAATTTTCTGTTAGGTCGTAAGTTGTTTTAACTTCATCAAAGTCCTCCAGTTTCTCCTTTAAAGCATTCAACGATTCTCTGACTTTCTGTTTGCAACGCCCCAATGCTTCGTCTACAGGTAAGAACCTGTGACCGGTGTGTATTTCTGAATACAGACACACGAGACACACCAGCTGTTCATCGTCCAGACAGAAGAGCCTGAGCTTCTCCCCGTGTGCAACACAGGAGACCTCCGAGCTCACCGATGAGGCGCTCCTGCGTTTCTTCTCCAAGAGGTTCTCACACAGATTCTTCACTATCAAGTTAGTAGGAGGATGGTCACTGGAGGATATTGCTTTACAAACAGGACATACATTTGATCTTTCCATCCACCATTCCTGCAGACAGTCTTTGCAGAAGCTGTGGCTGCATGACAGCAGAACAGGATGTTTAAAGATGTCATGGCACACGGGACAGATGAGCTCCTCTTCCAGACGAGTCAAACAGGAAGCCATTTTGTCTGCAGTCACAATCCCTGGTCTGCAATATTCACTGAGGCTGTTACTCCAGGAATACTAGAAGAGAAAACAACAACAATAAATTATTGTTATATTGTCCTTGCTCAAGGACACTTTGACACTAACTCTGGGGAAGCCTGGGATCAAACTGGATCCCAAGCGGCCGTTCTACCTCCTGAGCCTTATCATTATGAGTGGCAATAGTACTAGTTGTAATACTAGTATAGTGTTATTCGTCGTCGTAGTAGTAGCAGCAATAGTACTAATACACTAATAATGCAAAAAATCTAGGTTCCTGTTCCAGGTTTTACAGAGTAGAGAATTAAAGCTTAGTGAGTTAGACATATCTGTGAAATTCCTCCTTGATGACTAAAATATGAATAATAGTGATCATACAACAAATAATATACCTTTAGGATTGACTGTAAAACCAAATGTTACGGTGAAATGGTTCCATAAAACATTAACTGTTTTTTTTTTACAAGTGTTGTTCAGGTTATGATTGTGTAATAACAACTTTAATCTGTTTTGACAAAGTGAATCAAACAAAACTCGATTTTCAAGAAATAATATCTTATATCACTTTGTCATTTTTCTCTGACTAGAACATAACTCTCAATATGTCTCTGATGGTTAAATATGACTTGTATCAACATTTGGTAGGCCTACATCAGAAACATAGAACTTGTATTTTATTGTGGTATTGCTACTTTGCTTCAGTTAAAAAAACAAATCTCAGTACTTCTTCTTCCACCACTGAACAAACTAAGTAGAATGCTAACCAGTAACAATTACTGACATTTGAATGGGCGTCTTACTAATTCAATTATTTCATGTGAAAACAGCCAACAAATTCAGAAGATTATATGCTATATTTTCTTACCTGTAACTTAGGATCCTTCTCCAATGTTTTCTCAGAAGGTCACTTTGAAGAAAGGTGCAGCCTGAAAGTTGAACTGAAATAATAACAGTTGCTTGTCTCTGTGTGTCTCTGTGTTCTGTGGTCTGTCTGACTCTGAGCACTGACTGAGCAGGACAGTGTGTGTTGTGTTGATGTAGGAGTTGTTGCAGGAGTATAAGTAGTAACACCTCCCTTTTGTCTTGGGAGTGGAGAAACACCTCCTCCCACCTCTCCTCTAATTAACTGCAGTCATGGGTTCATTTCAATCAATGTTAAAGACTCATAACAAAAGCCACCTTGATGGTGGTGATGATGATGATGATGATGATGATGATGATTGAGTCAGCTGCATGTAAATAGGTGACACATGATTCTCTCAAAGCATCTTAATGAATTGAATACACAGAACCACAATGGAAACAAGCCCCCAGGGTTTTTTTTTTGTGATCCTTTTTAACAATCTTTATACCTCTGTACAATCTGCAAACTGTTAATAAAGTATTCAATCAAAATCACAGTAGGTATTGCAGGCAGATAAATGGCATCCTGCACACATTATTGAGTCATTTCAAACCTGAGTATGTTGAAACATTACTACTACATTGCTGGCCTGGAATCATACCTGGGACAACTAGGGGCTCTGGTTCCCTAGGCAGGCTCACAAACCACTCAGTTATGACTTCCTGCAGATAACTAATGTCCTGCACAAAATGAGTCATTTCAATCTTGTGGACAGCAATGTTAACATAGTTAACAAATTAAATGATGTTCAAACATGTGCAACTAAAAGCCTCCATCCTCCATCCATTATATATCTATAGTGCCCTAGTCTTGACGTGCCCTAGCCTAGCCTTGACGACCTTGCAGGATTATGCAAAGGCTGAAATGTTATGTAGACAGACGCCAGGTAATTGCTGACCTGGCATTCTAAAGTGTGTAAAGTTTCAATGTAGGCTGATGATAGGTTCTTGGTTTACGTATGTATCCGTTATTATTAGATTATTGGTTTACTTATGTATTGCTTTATTATTAGATTACTATTTCTATGCATTTGATGTACTATTGATGTAGTATGATGTATTATCTTGTGTCCTTGCTTGCTGTAAATCATAAATCATGGATTAAGAGCGTCTGCTAAATGCCTACAGTGTAAATTGTAAACTGTATAGTATATCAGTGATTCTCAACGTTTTCTTGATCAGGGCAACACTTAAAATCTCAAAATAATTCGCAGCCTCACCCATCTGACCAGTTAACTCTGCAGAATGGCTGCCCTGTTAATTATTCATTTATTTCAGTTAACTATTTTTAAGACCTCGTTTTAATAGCTATATAAATGCAGTTTAAGTGTACTTTTACGTATTTTTTTTAATACAGGACTTTCCCTTGTAACAGAGTATGTCTACATTGTGGCATTGATACTTTTACTTCAGTAAAAAACGTAGTACTTTTCCAGGGACGTGCTGGCCACTGGGAAATGTGGGACAATTCCAGAAAGGCCTCTCCATTTCAGGCCGACCAGGCCGGCCGTTTGAAAAAAAACGGCCGAAATTAAGTAAAGAAATCGATGGCCGCGCACCTTACGGGCCTCTATCTGAGATTCCCAGGCTGAATTAGGGGCCCAGCACGTCCCTGTACTTTTCCCACCACTGCATGTGTCTAGTGTGAAAGGTCACAAGACCAAGTCAGTTCATTTCCAGCTTGCAAAAAAAATGTCTCCCTCAGACATCTACACAAATAATGTAATGAAACACCTTAATTAACATATAGAACCATCATATTTTGTAATAAATATAGCTAATGTAAGTTTCATGTAAGCATATAATATTGTAAGTTCAAACGTTGTTTTGCATTACATTAACAATAGTGTAGAATGCAGTGCTCTGTTGTGTAACAATTTTATTTTGATTCAAACGTGTACATTAATACCAAATTCATATAATTTTGGGGGCCCTTGACATGAAAAAGTTTGAGAACCACTGATTATAGCAACATACGTTTTTTCAAAAAACTGTTTAGATTTAGATGACATTTATAGAATCCCCAGAAGCAAAGATTTGAGTTACAAATGTTCGCTTTAAAAATATATATATATTCAAAGATTTGCACAAATTTCCATGATTTTTTCAAAACAATAGCAGATATACAAGCTCATAGCTTGTAGATCTGCAGTTTTTTTTTAATTAGCAGATCTATTTTTGAATAGCCAAAGTATAAGATAACGGTTAAAGTAGTTAAAATCTAAAATGACAGATGCTTTCCTGGTTTTAATGGGTTCAAAAATCTTCTTCTGTGGTACTCAAGGGTCATGTGACCCAGCCGGTCAATGTAGGGAGGCAAAGAAAGATCAATCATTCGAGTGATGAAACTCACAAAGCAATGAGGGAGGGCATTCTCTGGAAAGTGGTGGAAAAAGTACTCAAATTCTTTACTTGAGTAAAAGTACCAATACTGCAATATATAGAAATACTCTGTTAGGGCGCGCTCCCACCGCACTTTTATTTTACCTCTGGGGCAGAATCTGCCAATGCATTGTCAATGTAAATGCGTGGATTCACGCAAGAGCGGATTTTTCCGCTTGTCGCGCAGACCTTGCGTTTATCTGCTCTACACGACTTGTCCATTGGAAGCATAAAACTGCTGGAGGCAGGAGCTGATTTTCTCCCTCTGTCCAATCGGGTGAGTCGAAGGCGGACCGTCCCAAGACTCAGGAAGCAACATGGTGCTCAAGGCAGCAGGCGGTGCGGGCCATATGTGCGGGCTACGGGGAGGGTCCTGAATGTGAGTGACAGGTGCGTCACAGCGTTTTTTTAGAATCCGCTGGCTGCAAAAAACTGTGGCCGCGCACAACCTGCGTTTAACAGCGGCCAGCCAACTTTTGGTGAGAGCGCGCCCTTACAAGTAAAAGTCCAGAATTCAAAATTGACTTGAGTAAAAGTACAAAAGTATTGGCATCAAAATGTACTTCAAGTACCAAAAGTAAAAGTACTAAAATATTTGAAAATAGCAGATCTTTTGAACTTGTAGATCGGCTATTTTCAAATAACCTATGTATAAAATAGGGCTAAAGGGGTTAATATATGTTTTATAATATCATCATTTATATTTGAAAAGTAACTAGTTACTAAAGTTTTCAAATAATTGTAGTGGAGTAAAAGTACAAAAGTATTGGAAATTGGAAATACTCAAGTAAAGTACAAATACCTCAAAATTGTACTTAACTACAGTACTTGAGTAAATGTCCTTAGTTACTTTCCACCACTGCTCTCTGGAAAGTGTCATTTCAGGTAAGAGCCCTTAGGACACCCATAAGGGGAGGGAAACGTGTCAGGATAGGTTGAGGAGTTAGAGGGAGGTACAAAGGCCCTAAAAAGGGCACGTAGGCCTACAGTGAAAAAGCAGGTTCTTGCATACTGCAGGACGACACCTAAATATCTATCACGAGTATAACCATAGATATACCTTAAATAGGAACTTTTGGGCTCCAGAGTAATGCAAAACTTAGTTGATTTAGCTCCCCTGATTTTAGGTTTTTAAATCAGGGGACTGCCTCGGTGTAGAACTAGAGATGTTTTAAAACCCCTGAACTCCTATTTTTAAATTGTATTCAGGTGAGGAGAAGACTGCTCAACTTAACATCATCTGCTCCAAAAGACAACTGGTAAAAGAATAAGGTAAGCAAGGGAAATTATTTATAACATTTGAATTTTGTATAACTTTTATTTTAATCCATTAGTGGAACTTTCATATTTTCCACTGGGACTTTAAACCTTTCAGTGGGACAAACACAATTCTTAAATAATTGAAATTTTAAATCATTGTTTTACTATTATATTGAACCTGTTTATGCAACTTGTACCTGATTTATTGCTCTCTGCTATTCCTACATTTGAAGTAAAGACTGAAAGCTGTACCCTTTATGTGATTTCAATGTTATTAAAAAACATATGATTATTTATTTATCCTAGTCCTGTTTCTTTTTTATTTATTTTATCCCTATATCCTCTGGTTTAGGCTACAGAAGTTGTATGTTATTTGTTAAGGTTCAAGGGTTCAAGGTTCAACTTTATTGTCAACAATGCCAATTGCAAGTAAAAGGCATGTGAAATTCATTGTGCGCTAAAAACCAACACAGCAGATATACAGTCTCAAGAGTAAGATGTTAAAGACTGTGTCAAAATGTGTTAAAAACTAAGCTGCTTAAATAAATAAACAATATAAATGTAACATCTAAACTACCTAAAAGTGCACTTCAACTTACACAGTAAAATCCTCAGTGTTAATTTATACATTTGTAACTCTGAGAGGGTAACAAATCGACCAGTAAGGGGCCATTTGGTTTTTTACCTAGAGTAACTAAGCACATTTACTCAAGTACTGTACTTAAGTACAATTTTGAGGGATTTTTACTTTACTGGAGTATTTCTTGACAGGCAGCAAGGCGAGACGAGCCGGCGAAACTCTTTCTTATTGGCTTTCCATGCTCTGTTTGGTCGTATTCTGGTTCTTCATGTCGTAAAATCGAGGTGGTCCGAGAATATTTAAGGGCGTGTTATTTAAATGACGCTCGGTTTCAGCCGTGACATTTATCAAGGCTCGGACCAAATGCACGCTAGGATTGGCTGTATAGGATTGCTTGATAAATGTGACTTTGACGTTGGCGTACAGCCGCATTTATGGAAAAATATAAGCAGTTTTTTTACGCTCCTTTGATAAATGAGGGCCTCTGTGTACTGGTATGTGTGATGTTTGGACAAACTCTGCTGGAGTAATAGAGCACCGAAGTCTGACGTAATTTACGAATCCTACCTGGGTCGCGGTTTTCCACCCCCATTCTGAATTCCCATAGACGTCTTTAATATCGCGTCAAATAAGAACTGTATTCCAAAAATAAACAAAAGATCCCGGCGATTTCACTCTTATGGATATGAAGCATCAAATGACGGTGAGAAAACGCTAATGTTACTTCCGCCGAATTAGTAAAATTTTCGCCAGAAACAGACTGTATCAAATATGAGTGACTGACTATCATAAACGATACAGAGCCACCTCCCTGACAATATCGCCGAGACAGTTTATTTATTTTTGGACCACAATTCTTATATGAGACAATTCTAAGATGACCCAATGTTATTCTCCATAGCGAAATTACTTTACGACCCAGGGGATGAACGAGTGACGTCAGGACTTCTGTACTCTACGTATATACAAAATAATTGTTTTGCAAAAATCTGCCTCCTGGTGGCGCTATAACAGGCCCATTTGAAACATTTGGAGCAGAGGTTCTGCTCCGGCACCGGGGAGTGTGTGTGCACAGTTTCACAAGTATCATATTTGTTTGAAATATTGCCAATGTAAGTTGCATGTAAGTATATGTTATTAGTTCAAACGTTGCTTTGCATTACATTAACAATATTGTAGTATGCAGCGCTCTGTTGTGTTACAATTTTATTTTTATCAAACATGTGTACATAAGAAGGAATGTGCAGTAGCACAACATGAATGTGAAAACGTGTTACGTTTAGGTGATGAAAATGTTTTTGTCACTAAACTCAATGAGTGATAATACCCAGTGCACTAAATGACCTGGTGACCTATGATGACGTGTCGATATTGCCATTTACTGGGAAGTTGGATTTCATATCAAAAGGGACTTATAATCTCAAGAAGATTGTCATTATTCATAAGTATACGCATGTCACAAGTCAATTCAAAGGAGCTTTATTTTCATTGTCATGAGAAAACGTCACTTCAAACACATAGGCCTACGTTTAAAATGTGTTATACGTAATATACATAGTGGGGAAACACTATTAACAAATGTAAATATTGGCAGTAAATATTTTACATATTTTTCTTTATCTTAATATATGCACGTTTTCGTGGTGTGGTCATTTCTTACCCATTGGACGTTTGCTAAAGAGATTGTATTGTTTATTTTAACAATCTTCTTCTGTTATTCTCAAATAAATTAAATACAAAAATATATATAAAAATATGGAGATACAAGGTCTCTACCTGAGAGCAACGATGGTCACTAGTGTGTCAGTGAAAGTGTGTGTGAAGGTGTGTAGGTTTGTGTTAGAATCCAGATCAGAGAAGGACAGCTCTCCTCTGTTCCAGTCCAAATGGACTCTGATCGTCTGGGGTCCCTGCTTCACTGAGAGAACAGTGTCAGTCACAATATTTCCTGCTGAGCAGAATGCTCTGTATTCAGCCTGACTGAACTCTCCCTGACTGAACACCAGCATCCAGATTTTACCCCCCATTTCTTCCATCACACCCAATTCCCACTCACTACTGTCTCCAACCTCAACATCCCAGCTGTGAGACCCTGAGTAAAAGCCCTCATAAGCCAGAACCCTGGCACACTCGAACCGCTCTGGGCTATCAGGAAGCTGCTGGAAGCCCTGTCTCACACTGGTCAGATCAGAAGACGGGATGTATTCTGGATGGGCAGTGTTGGGGTCCAGGACCACAGGAGTGTAAGAGACAATGTCCTTCATCTTGTCCCAGACTCTGAAGGCCATGTTGCCCAGATGTTTGGCCTCGTCTATCAGTTCTCCTGAGACTGGCTGAGGGCAGTGTGGGGTGAGCTGGACTCTTTCCATCGTGGTCTTGTAGTTCTGCAGGAACGAGACGTGGTCGTCGGCTCTCAGCTGGTCCTCTGTGGCTCGGATTGCATCTGAGAGGGTCACCATGTCTCTGTTCAGCTGCTCAATCCTCTCCTTTATCCCCTGACTCTTCCGTGTCTCTTCCCCCCTCAGAGCAGAGATCCGAGCCTCCTCTTCCTCTTGAAGGAACTGATGAAGGTTCATAAACTGTTCCTTAATCTGCATCTCTGTGTTCTGGGCCTGAACCTTGATATAATTTTCTGTTAGGTCGTAAGTTGTTTTAACTTCATCAAAGTCCTCCAGTTTCTCCTTTAAAGCATTCAACGATTCTCTGACTTTCTGTTTGCAACGCCCCAATGCTTCGTCTACAGGTAAGAACCTGTGACCGGTGTGTATTTCTGAATACAGACACACGAGACACACCAGCTGTTCATCGTCCAGACAGAAGAGCCTGAGCTTCTCCCCGTGTGCAACACAGGAGACCTCCGAGCTCACCGATGAGGCGCTCCTGCGTTTCTTCTCCAAGAGGTTCTCACACAGATTCTTCACTATCAAGTTAGTAGGAGGATGGTCACTGGAGGATATTGCTTTACAAACAGGACATACATTTGATCTTTCCATCCACCATTCCTGCAGACAGTCTTTGCAGAAGCTGTGGCTGCATGACAGCAGAACAGGATGTTTAAAGATGTCATGGCACACGGGACAGATGAGCTCCTCTTCCAGACGAGTCAAACAGGAAGCCATTTTGTCTGCAGTCACAATCCCTGGTCTGCAATATTCACTGAGGCTGTTACTCCAGGAATACTAGAAGAGAAAACAACAACAATAAATTATTGTTATATTGTCCTTGCTCAAGGACACTTTGACACTAACTCTGGGGAAGCCTGGGATCAAACTGGATCCCAAGCGGCCGTTCTACCTCCTGAGCCTTATCATTATGAGTGGCAATAGTACTAGTTGTAATACTAGTATAGTGTTATTCGTCGTCGTAGTAGTAGCAGCAATAGTACTAATACACTAATAATGCAAAAAATCTAGGTTCCTGTTCCAGGTTTTACAGAGTAGAGAATTAAAGCTTAGTGAGTTAGACATATCTGTGAAATTCCTCCTTGATGACTAAAATATGAATAATAGTGATCATACAACAAATAATATACCTTTAGGATTGACTGTAAAACCAAATGTTACGGTGAAATGGTTCCATAAAACATTAACTGTTTTTTTTTTACAAGTGTTGTTCAGGTTATGATTGTGTAATAACAACTTTAATCTGTTTTGACAAAGTGAATCAAACAAAACTCGATTTTCAAGAAATAATATCTTATATCACTTTGTCATTTTTCTCTGACTAGAACATAACTCTCAATATGTCTCTGATGGTTAAATATGACTTGTATCAACATTTGGTAGGCCTACATCAGAAACATAGAACTTGTATTTTATTGTGGTATTGCTACTTTGCTTCAGTTAAAAAAACAAATCTCAGTACTTCTTCTTCCACCACTGAACAAACTAAGTAGAATGCTAACCAGTAACAATTACTGACATTTGAATGGGCGTCTTACTAATTCAATTATTTCATGTGAAAACAGCCAACAAATTCAGAAGATTATATGCTATATTTTCTTACCTGTAACTTAGGATCCTTCTCCAATGTTTTCTCAGAAGGTCACTTTGAAGAAAGGTGCAGCCTGAAAGTTGAACTGAAATAATAACAGTTGCTTGTCTCTGTGTGTCTCTGTGTTCTGTGGTCTGTCTGACTCTGAGCACTGACTGAGCAGGACAGTGTGTGTTGTGTTGATGTAGGAGTTGTTGCAGGAGTATAAGTAGTAACACCTCCCTTTTGTCTTGGGAGTGGAGAAACACCTCCTCCCACCTCTCCTCTAATTAACTGCAGTCATGGGTTCATTTCAATCAATGTTAAAGACTCATAACAAAAGCCACCTTGATGGTGGTGATGATGATGATGATGATGATGATGATGATTGAGTCAGCTGCATGTAAATAGGTGACACATGATTCTCTCAAAGCATCTTAATGAATTGAATACACAGAACCACAATGGAAACAAGCCCCCAGGGTTTTTTTTTTGTGATCCTTTTTAACAATCTTTATACCTCTGTACAATCTGCAAACTGTTAATAAAGTATTCAATCAAAATCACAGTAGGTATTGCAGGCAGATAAATGGCATCCTGCACACATTATTGAGTCATTTCAAACCTGAGTATGTTGAAACATTACTACTACATTGCTGGCCTGGAATCATACCTGGGACAACTAGGGGCTCTGGTTCCCTAGGCAGGCTCACAAACCACTCAGTTATGACTTCCTGCAGATAACTAATGTCCTGCACAAAATGAGTCATTTCAATCTTGTGGACAGCAATGTTAACATAGTTAACAAATTAAATGATGTTCAAACATGTGCAACTAAAAGCCTCCATCCTCCATCCATTATATATCTATAGTGCCCTAGTCTTGACGTGCCCTAGCCTAGCCTTGACGACCTTGCAGGATTATGCAAAGGCTGAAATGTTATGTAGACAGACGCCAGGTAATTGCTGACCTGGCATTCTAAAGTGTGTAAAGTTTCAATGTAGGCTGATGATAGGTTCTTGGTTTACGTATGTATCCGTTATTATTAGATTATTGGTTTACTTATGTATTGCTTTATTATTAGATTACTATTTCTATGCATTTGATGTACTATTGATGTAGTATGATGTATTATCTTGTGTCCTTGCTTGCTGTAAATCATAAATCATGGATTAAGAGCGTCTGCTAAATGCCTACAGTGTAAATTGTAAACTGTATAGTATATCAGTGATTCTCAACGTTTTCTTGATCAGGGCAACACTTAAAATCTCAAAATAATTCGCAGCCTCACCCATCTGACCAGTTAACTCTGCAGAATGGCTGCCCTGTTAATTATTCATTTATTTCAGTTAACTATTTTTAAGACCTCGTTTTAATAGCTATATAAATGCAGTTTAAGTGTACTTTTACGTATTTTTTTTAATACAGGACTTTCCCTTGTAACAGAGTATGTCTACATTGTGGCATTGATACTTTTACTTCAGTAAAAAACGTAGTACTTTTCCAGGGACGTGCTGGCCACTGGGAAATGTGGGACAATTCCAGAAAGGCCTCTCCATTTCAGGCCGACCAGGCCGGCCGTTTGAAAAAAAACGGCCGAAATTAAGTAAAGAAATCGATGGCCGCGCACCTTACGGGCCTCTATCTGAGATTCCCAGGCTGAATTAGGGGCCCAGCACGTCCCTGTACTTTTCCCACCACTGCATGTGTCTAGTGTGAAAGGTCACAAGACCAAGTCAGTTCATTTCCAGCTTGCAAAAAAAATGTCTCCCTCAGACATCTACACAAATAATGTAATGAAACACCTTAATTAACATATAGAACCATCATATTTTGTAATAAATATAGCTAATGTAAGTTTCATGTAAGCATATAATATTGTAAGTTCAAACGTTGTTTTGCATTACATTAACAATAGTGTAGAATGCAGTGCTCTGTTGTGTAACAATTTTATTTTGATTCAAACGTGTACATTAATACCAAATTCATATAATTTTGGGGGCCCTTGACATGAAAAAGTTTGAGAACCACTGATTATAGCAACATACGTTTTTTCAAAAAACTGTTTAGATTTAGATGACATTTATAGAATCCCCAGAAGCAAAGATTTGAGTTACAAATGTTCGCTTTAAAAATATATATATATTCAAAGATTTGCACAAATTTCCATGATTTTTTCAAAACAATAGCAGATATACAAGCTCATAGCTTGTAGATCTGCAGTTTTTTTTTAATTAGCAGATCTATTTTTGAATAGCCAAAGTATAAGATAACGGTTAAAGTAGTTAAAATCTAAAATGACAGATGCTTTCCTGGTTTTAATGGGTTCAAAAATCTTCTTCTGTGGTACTCAAGGGTCATGTGACCCAGCCGGTCAATGTAGGGAGGCAAAGAAAGATCAATCATTCGAGTGATGAAACTCACAAAGCAATGAGGGAGGGCATTCTCTGGAAAGTGGTGGAAAAAGTACTCAAATTCTTTACTTGAGTAAAAGTACCAATACTGCAATATATAGAAATACTCTGTTAGGGCGCGCTCCCACCGCACTTTTATTTTACCTCTGGGGCAGAATCTGCCAATGCATTGTCAATGTAAATGCGTGGATTCACGCAAGAGCGGATTTTTCCGCTTGTCGCGCAGACCTTGCGTTTATCTGCTCTACACGACTTGTCCATTGGAAGCATAAAACTGCTGGAGGCAGGAGCTGATTTTCTCCCTCTGTCCAATCGGGTGAGTCGAAGGCGGACCGTCCCAAGACTCAGGAAGCAACATGGTGCTCAAGGCAGCAGGCGGTGCGGGCCATATGTGCGGGCTACGGGGAGGGTCCTGAATGTGAGTGACAGGTGCGTCACAGCGTTTTTTTAGAATCCGCTGGCTGCAAAAAACTGTGGCCGCGCACAACCTGCGTTTAACAGCGGCCAGCCAACTTTTGGTGAGAGCGCGCCCTTACAAGTAAAAGTCCAGAATTCAAAATTGACTTGAGTAAAAGTACAAAAGTATTGGCATCAAAATGTACTTCAAGTACCAAAAGTAAAAGTACTAAAATATTTGAAAATAGCAGATCTTTTGAACTTGTAGATCGGCTATTTTCAAATAACCTATGTATAAAATAGGGCTAAAGGGGTTAATATATGTTTTATAATATCATCATTTATATTTGAAAAGTAACTAGTTACTAAAGTTTTCAAATAATTGTAGTGGAGTAAAAGTACAAAAGTATTGGAAATTGGAAATACTCAAGTAAAGTACAAATACCTCAAAATTGTACTTAACTACAGTACTTGAGTAAATGTCCTTAGTTACTTTCCACCACTGCTCTCTGGAAAGTGTCATTTCAGGTAAGAGCCCTTAGGACACCCATAAGGGGAGGGAAACGTGTCAGGATAGGTTGAGGAGTTAGAGGGAGGTACAAAGGCCCTAAAAAGGGCACGTAGGCCTACAGTGAAAAAGCAGGTTCTTGCATACTGCAGGACGACACCTAAATATCTATCACGAGTATAACCATAGATATACCTTAAATAGGAACTTTTGGGCTCCAGAGTAATGCAAAACTTAGTTGATTTAGCTCCCCTGATTTTAGGTTTTTAAATCAGGGGACTGCCTCGGTGTAGAACTAGAGATGTTTTAAAACCCCTGAACTCCTATTTTTAAATTGTATTCAGGTGAGGAGAAGACTGCTCAACTTAACATCATCTGCTCCAAAAGACAACTGGTAAAAGAATAAGGTAAGCAAGGGAAATTATTTATAACATTTGAATTTTGTATAACTTTTATTTTAATCCATTAGTGGAACTTTCATATTTTCCACTGGGACTTTAAACCTTTCAGTGGGACAAACACAATTCTTAAATAATTGAAATTTTAAATCATTGTTTTACTATTATATTGAACCTGTTTATGCAACTTGTACCTGATTTATTGCTCTCTGCTATTCCTACATTTGAAGTAAAGACTGAAAGCTGTACCCTTTATGTGATTTCAATGTTATTAAAAAACATATGATTATTTATTTATCCTAGTCCTGTTTCTTTTTTATTTATTTTATCCCTATATCCTCTGGTTTAGGCTACAGAAGTTGTATGTTATTTGTTAAGGTTCAAGGGTTCAAGGTTCAACTTTATTGTCAACAATGCCAATTGCAAGTAAAAGGCATGTGAAATTCATTGTGCGCTAAAAACCAACACAGCAGATATACAGTCTCAAGAGTAAGATGTTAAAGACTGTGTCAAAATGTGTTAAAAACTAAGCTGCTTAAATAAATAAACAATATAAATGTAACATCTAAACTACCTAAAAGTGCACTTCAACTTACACAGTAAAATCCTCAGTGTTAATTTATACATTTGTAACTCTGAGAGGGTAACAAATCGACCAGTAAGGGGCCATTTGGTTTTTTACCTAGAGTAACTAAGCACATTTACTCAAGTACTGTACTTAAGTACAATTTTGAGGGATTTTTACTTTACTGGAGTATTTCCAATTTTCAGTAGTGTTACTTCTACTCCACTACATCTCAGAGGCAAATTTGTACTTTTACTCCACAACAATTATTTGAAAACTTGAGTTACTAGTTACTTTGTAGTTTCTTGTCAAATTCTCCGTAACATACTCACTATGGGATATCAGCGCCTCCTGGCGATGAACAGAGCTACATACCATAAACTCCCGGGCCATTCATTGGCTGAGAAGGGTATGTCACGTGTCCGGTAGACCGGGAGAGGTATAAAACCTCTTGCGTGACGTGGCTCTCCCTCTTTCGCTTCTCTGCATGGCAGATGCAACAGCTCAAGACATACCTTAATAATAAGACAACGTAACTTTGATCAGGACAGAAACCAGCTTTAGCCCACTCGGTGGTACTAGTTATCAACCAACGGGTTTTCCTCCAATATAAAAAAATATTCTTTCTTTTACTTCTAAAAGCAAGTTTTCCTCCTTTGAGTTTTCCACGCTCTTAGCCTTGCGGCTGAAAGCTAACAGGTTAGCTCGAGATGGAGGTTCCACGTCCCTGCGGATTGCTGCTCTGCCGCTTGATGATCGCCGGGGATGACCCTCATGGGTTCTGCATCTCGTGCCTCGGACTCCACCATGGACGAGGCATTTCCAAGATGCACCGGGACGCTGCGAGGACTGCGCTCTGTTTTCCACGCTGCACCTCGATAGCCGCCTAGCCAGGGCCAGCGCCCTGGCTGCGGGAAGCAGCGACGTCTCGTCCCCGATCGTCACGGCTCCAGCAACACCCCGCATGGACACCGGCCCAGGGAACGTGAGTGGTGGGACCCACCACGTGCGTCCTCAGATCAACATGGGCCCTCCAGCAGTCCCGGCTGCGAGTGGCGCTAGCCACCGCTCGCAGCACCTCCAGGCTGCTACACAAGCCGTGCTACGCAGCACTACAGCAGCCGCTAGCACCGTGTCTGGGGGAACCACCCAGGCGCAACTACCTAGCGGCACTTCCTCCCCCTCTTCCCAGCCGTCTACTCTGCTGCCACAGCAAGCGTACCGGGACAGCGGTGCATCGCCAGAAGACAACGAAAGGGCTCCGGCGACATCAGCATGGACGAGGGGAGAACGAGGCAGAAGCTCGTGAGTGAGTTAGCCCAGACTAGCTACGTTAGCTGCCTCGCTAGTTTAACGTCGCCTTAGTCAGGCAGTGTTTTTGTTGGCTTAACACCCATACAACAGGTTATTAACAGCGTTGTTCTAGCCAAGCTTGCCTCGCTAGGACAACACCAGCTTGTTAGCCTTCTCACTCTGTGTATCGAGCAACCTCGGGGGCTTCTGAAGACCTTGGACAGGCTCATCGGGCGCCATTGGGACACATGTTGTTTTTGTCATAAGAATATGTTAAAAGGTTTCATGCTGTTTACTGTTTCTGTGCCTGCTCTTGTTTCATTTCACATGTTCCAAGTACATAAAGCACATTAGCACATTAGAAGACTCTCACCGGTGCACAGACCGGTTCAGCCCCCCCTCCCCCCGGCCGTTTCTTGCTGGGGAAGAGGACAGTGGCTTTACAGGCCTCGATGGACAAAATGGACGGCTCCTCGACTGCCAAAAGGCCTTGTTTAATGAAAACGAATGTGTGTTTAAAAGTAAAAAAAAATTCTGCCAAAGAAATAAATGTGTTACATGTTACAAACAATCTCGTTCTTTCACGTGGCTTAAGAGCAGCGGAGCAGTGGGGTCCCCGTACCGAGGGCATCTCTGCTCCAATGCTCTCTGTGTATAAGCCCACAATGCCTGGGATGCCCGAACTCCGGTATCCCAGACATTGATGGGATAATATCTGTGCATGTAATGTATCAACGTTCTCAATTCATAAGCCCACAATGCCTGGAACACCCGAGTCCCGATGTTCTAGACATTGTTGGATAACATCTGTGCATGTTTTGGATCATATGAAGGTAATATAAAAACCGACATCACCCCTGTCCGCCAGAGGGCGCAAATGCGCCAGTGGAATGGGGTCATGCCGGTTTTGCCTTCCGTCCCACAGGAAGTGCCCAAGCACCACTGTGAACCGGAAGTACTTCGGTCAGACATGACCCCTCGGCCGTACCGCCTCACGTTCGCCGCTGGAGGGCGACAAAGCACCTCCTACAGGGAGGACGGCTTTGTCGACACTCCGTGCAGAGCCTTTGGGCTCAGACAAGATGGCGACGGCCAAGGTAGGATTAATCATAGATATATATATCCAGTGGTGTGATCTAGTTTCACTGTATATATCTATGGGCTTAATTCTGACGTCGTTTTTTTTTCCCGTGGCCAGTCACGTGACTCCTCCGAGTCCTCCGTTGGCCCGGGCATACCAGCGCTACTAACGAGGGCCACACACACGGCCCTGTCTGTCCAGCGTCGCGTCTGTCCAAGTAGCAGCGCCGTTGGTTTCCATGGGAACGAACAAGCTGCGATGACGGACAAACCGGATGTTGACGTCAGGGTAGGTCCCCGTGACTAGTCAAGTGACCCCGCCGAGTCCTCCGGACAGACCGTTAGTACCTCTACTGCCTCTAGTGGACACCTCAGGGTTAGCACCGCCGGCGGCAGTAGCAGCGTCGCTGGTCCCCATGACACCGCACACACACTCCGTGTGGCCGATGACGTCATCGACCAACCCGCTCGCTCCGTGTGTGGAGCTTTGGAAATTTTTGCAAGACAAATCCTTAGGTGTTGCTCACAATACTAAAGGGTTACAGGCTGCAATTCTCCACAAAACCCCCCATGACAGACAAAGTATTGTTTTCCCATGCAAAGGGTCCAGCAGCCAACACTCTGAGGGAGGAAGTCTCCTCCCTCTTGAGCAAAGGCGCTATTAAATAATTACTTCCGATATTTCTGTTTACTATCCCAGTACATCAGTGTTACACTGTGTGTGTACGGGTTTTTTTCAGTACAGCAGTGACACGCTGTGGTTGTATTGGTCAGCTCCCCTGATCCACAACAAACACACTGTGGTTTGTACTGGTGTGTTTTCCACATGCCTTTATGCATAAACCTCCTATGTCAGACACGGTGTTGTTTCTCTCATGCGGAGGATAATGCAACCATGTCTCTGAGAGAGGAGGTTCTCTCTCTCTCCTGAGCGGGGGCGCCATTGTGAGTATGTTACGAAGAATTTGTCAAGAAACTCGAGGTTACGTTGTAACCCCGGTTTCCTTAGAATTCAGAGTAACATAGTCAGAAAACTATCTATGAATCGGAACCAACTGGTTTTCTTTTCGTAATATTTTCTGGTGGAAAAGAAGGGTGGGGGGTGTACGACCCATTCTGAATCTGAAGGGTCTCAATAAACGTCTGTCGGTTTACAACTTTCGAATGTTGACAACCGCAATCCTTTCACGGTCTCTAACGGGCGCCGCTCGCGTGGGCCCGCCGGATCACGTGACGACATCACCGGTTCCCTTGGAAACGGATTTCAACGTTTCTTGGCTCATGGTGATTTAGCCTTGACTAGCTTGTTAGCTGATAGGTTTGCATAACCTCCAGTCAGGCTACTGTTGCTTCAATTGGCGGCTAACTGGCCTCACTAATAACAACACATTGCAGTGTTGTTTTTTGGTGCAGCGCGTAGCCAGCCCGCTAAAGCAACACCACGGTGGCCACCTACCACCGCTACCCTTCCACGGTCTCTAAAGGCCCCGCACGTGCGGGTCCGCTGGATCATGTGGCGACATCACCGGTCCAGTTGGAAACGTGTGCGTTGTCCGCACTGGGTGACATCAGAGCCCCCTCCTAACTCGCTTGCTGAGTGCGCAGCTTGTTGGAGAGTTTGCAGTCCGGAACTGTTTACTATCCCGGTACATCAGTGGTACACTGTGTGTGTATGGGTTTTTTTCAGTACAGCAGTGACACACTGTGGTTGTACTGGTCAGCTCCCCTGATCAACAACAACACACTGTGGTTGTACTTGTGTGTTTTCCACGTGCCTTTATGCATAAACCTCCTATGTCAGACACAGTGTGGTTTCTCTCATGCGGATGGTAATGCGGCCATGTCTCTGAGAGAGGAGGTTCTCTCTCCTGAGCAAGGGCGCTGCCAGGAAACTATCTATGAATCAGAACCAACTGGGCTTCTATTCCTAACTTTTTCTGGTGGAAAAGAAGGGGGGGGGGCGTATGACCCTCTCTGCGGACGGTGCGTCAAGGAGATTGGTGGACCAGCATTGATTTCAAGGATGCTTATTTCCACGTTCCTTTCTATCCACCACAGTCAGGAGGTGGCGCGGCACACAGACGTGGCCGTTTCCCCACTTGACGTCGCGGGGTTTTCACCATCACCGTCCGTCGAGCGTCTTGGTCCCGTCTCAGCAGACCACCTTCAAAGGGGATCTCGCTGGGCTAGACCAGGCTCACGGCGCGTCTGTCCCGGGCGGGATAGACAGCGTTTCGGCCTATGGTCTTCTCGTGTGAGGCGACAAGTCACATACAGGTTATGCATGCAGGCGACGGGTCTCATGACTTCGGCCTTACACCTGTTTCGTTTGGACAAGCCCCACATGTGACCTTTTTTTCCCGGAGGTGGATGTGGGCTCTTGGATCCCCGTCCACCTGAGGTTATCGGAAGGTCCGGGTATCCCCGCGGTGTGTGGACACGCTTAGATCGTGGTCAGATGCAGCCTTTCTGTCCAAGGGGTCAGAATGGGTGCTGTGGTCTCGCGGAAGGTCATTACCACGGACGCCAGCCTCACAGGAGGGGTGCCGTCCACGAGAGCCGCTCGGCCAGGGGGGTGTGGGGTCCCAGTCTACAGACGGCCCACATCAACTACCTGGAGCTGATGAAATAATGAGTACATAATGAGTACTTTCTAGTTTTGGTACTTTAAGTACATTTTCATACCAGTACTTTTGTACTTTTACTCAAGTAAAATTTTAATTCCGGATTTGTAACAGAGTATTTCTACATTGCAGTACTGATACTTTTACTTAAGTACTTTTTCCACCACTGGTTTTTATACCTGCTCTTAACTGACCTTATCCCTCCTCAACCCCAGGATGCGTTTAGTGTGTTGTCTGGTCCTCTTGCTGGGTGGGTTGCAGCTGACCTGTGCTCTGCTGGTGGCAGACTGGAACATCGAGAATTTTGGTCGGAGTAAGGCCAATCTAGTAAGAAGAAATGTCAACAAAGCCGCTATCCTGGAGTACATCGCCACGGTATGACACACTGCAGGCTAATTCACACTGTTTCTCTGGGTAACCACATGTAATTAATCAACCTGATACAAATAACCTGGTTAATGTGTATGTTTAATAATCAAATAAAATGTGTATGTTTAAGTTGCAAACATATTTTTATTAAGCTTAATGTTGACACGATCTTAACACTTGGGGTGCCAGAGGTTTATTAATACAGGGTAAATCTGGTACCAGCATTCTTACCGTTTACGCCGCGCTGTTTACGGCTGTAGACGCCACGACGTGGACGCAGATGTAAACAAAAGCTGCGTGCACGATGGTCGAGGGTCCCGACTAACGCCTGGAACAATAATATTTCTAACGCGATCCTCCATTGCAGAGCGATCGGCCATCGAAAACGGCTCGTTTCCACCACGTTAAAAAGAGATGGAGATATGAAGCTTTTTGTCAAGGGGTTTTAATGGGAGCGGACGACAGGAAGCTTTTTTGACATGGATCCACATCCGGCCTCTCCTTCTTAGAGACTCCTTGGATGATCCCAAAGTTTGTTAGAGCGCCCCACGTGGAAAAATAAATAAATAAATCTCTTCACCTAGATCTACGGTTTTGGTACTCAACGTGACTATTTACAAAACCGTATATATACGGTTTTGGCACCCAATGTGTTAAAGTAGCACTATGTAATATTTTTTAACGACAAAAACATATTTTTGTCCAATCTGTATGGTAGAGTATGTTAATACAATATAATACAACTGGGGTGGTTGTATTTTGTCTCCCTGCTCTTCTATTGAGACATTTAGATCGTGTCAAAGGTCATGTCTCAACTAGACACAGGATCTGACAAGAATTTTTACCTGATGGTCAAGATTCAATTTATCCCCTGAGCAAGCAGGCAGGCTCTATTAGCTCAATGGTAAAACCTTCAGCACTCGCTCAGGAAACCGCCTTTTCCTGCACAGAAAGTTACATAGTGCTGCTTTAAGTTACACATTAATTTTTATTAAGCTTAATGTTGACGCTATCTTAAACTGTCAGGAACAAAAAGCTTTTAGTATGAACTTGCATTTTTTGGAAATCTTTTATAACTATTATATAATTATTGTGAAAACTAAGAGGCCATATTGTTGCTTTTCCTTTATTTAACTCTAACTCCTACAGTGATGGTTTACATTTCAGTAGAATGTACACGTTTGTGTAAATATTTCCTTCTCATTTTGTTTTGTAGGTTGTCCGTCGCTATGACGTCATTGTGATCCAGGAGGTCAGAGACAGTGACATTAACCTGCCTGTAATCAATGCACTGAAGAAAGCGGTCAATGACCAGTAAGACCATTTCCGTATTCCAGTGATTTTACATTGTTTTCAAGCCATTTCTAGATTGCATTAGGCACAAGGGCAGGGGCGGATTAACCCTTTGTAGTGCCCAGTGCTACAATACGTTCTGGTGCCCCTTTTTCCAGCAGGACTTGGCACGAGGGCTGGCAACTACCTGAAATTCAAACAAGGGACACAGTTCCGGGCATCCCTTATTTCCAAGAAAAATAAGGCCTGTCAAAGTGACCTCAGCAGTGCTGCAGGCTGATCACCTCCCTGCCACAAGTTTTCACAAGGATGATATTTTGGTATATATTTTAAAAATAACATTTTTGATTGGTCTTTCAATATTTTGAGATACTGGACGTTTGATTTTCATGAGCCGTATGACATAATAATTAAGATTAAATGAAAAAAGGCTTGAAATATTTCACTTTGTGCAGATCTATAAACGCCTAATATTGAATTAAACTGCTTTGCTTTTCTGCTGGTAGTTTTCACACTCACTGCTAGAGTAAGCAGTGTACGTTGTGCTCCCTTGTTAGTCAGTATTGTATTTTGTTGTTTAGCACCCCCTGTGTGTTGCTGTGTGTAAATGCATTGCAGTTATGGGAAGGGAAGGCTGCCCTGTAAGGTTCTAATTGATGATGTCACCATGACCTAGCAATCATTATGATCGAAGCAGTCCAACAGGTGTGTCTAATGAGTTTGATTAGAGACTGCTGATTAGTCTAACAGAGTGCAGAGCTGATCAGTTTTACCTGTACCAAGCCTAGCCCTGGTTCAGAGCGTTAGTGACTTCGCTCTAACGCCCTGGAAGACCCCTCGCTCTGCACATGTACAAGGAATTCCACTGCCCTGCCAGCGCTCAAGAGTAGTGAAAATAAACAAAACCATTTCGCTACTCACCGAAGCAAAGGCTGTTTTGTGTTGTTGAAAGTCTATTCTCCGCACTGGGGAGCCTCTCAGCACCCCACCTACTCTGTAAAATACACTTTTTGGGCAGAAAATAAAATATGTCAGCGAGACGGAAATTATTTTTATTTACTCCACAGTGCCCTCTACAGATTTTGGTTAATGGTAAGTTAAAATCCTCCAGATCTGTAGAGGGCACTGTGGAGTAAATACAATTTATTTCCGTCTCGCTGACATATTTTATTTTCTGCCCAAAAAGTGTATTTTACAGAGTAGGTGGGGTGCTGAGAGGCTCCCCAGTGCGGAGAATAGACTTTCAACAACACAAAACAGCCTTTGCTTCGGTGAGTAGCGAAATGGTTTTGTTTATTTTCACTACTCTTGAGCGCTGGCAGGGCAGTGGAATTCCTTGTACATGTGCAGAGCGAGGGGTCTTCCAGGGCGTTAGAGCGAAGTCACTAACGCTCTGAACCAGGGCTATACCAAGCCCAGAGAAGGACGTGTCTTTTCTTCTCTCTTCTTTATACATTCAGATCTTTGAAAGCATCGTTGGTAAGAGCTAAAAAGACTTTGACTTTGTTTTATTCATGTTCTTACAATTGAGAGACATTTGTTCAAGTTCATGTGGATTTAATACAAACACTGTATTCATTTTTGGGCAATATGTTTGTACCTGCTTGTATTGAGATTATGTGCTGATACACTGTATTTTGCAACAGTATACTTACCTTAGCCTATGTTTATGGAACATTTGGAAGCTTTGTGTAACTTTGTGATACATTCATACTTACCTTGTACTAGCATTTATGTGATTTATGCACATGACTGACATGTGACTGTATGTATGTTTTCTTTCTGTCAGTTTTACCCTACTGCCAGTTACTACAGTAAAGATCCTCAACTGGAACGTCTTTGTCTGTGTGGTAATTGGGGATGGAGTTTATCTACCTGTCGGTTCACGCAAGGCGTGTGAAGGTTACAGGACATACGTTGAGTAACCCTTATTCTTCCGTGCAGGTGCCTTGCGTCCCTGTGGGTTGCAGTGTTGTGTTTCTATCCTAATATGTTTGTTGATATTACTATTATTACTACTTATTTGAGTTCTGTCTTGTTACAGAACAGCCGTGATTCGGTGTACTTTATTTGTTTATATATTTAGCGTTATACCCGTCGTGCTATTCACAGCTGCTGGGGTTTCTGTATAAGTCTCCATTCAAGTTGGTGGTGTAATTTATTTTTATGTATTGACTCCCTGTGTGTTCGCATTCAGTTAGTGTTATTAATTCTGTTCCCTTGTGTGTTCGCGTGCGTTGTAGTAATTATTTCAGGTTGCTGTTTTTTGCAGGTGCAAATAAGTCAGCAGTGCAGTGTCACGTGAGTTTTGTTTCCCTCAGACTGCTGTTCGCAGCAGGTGGGCTTTTTAGGGCCCGAGCACTGCACAGTAGTGCAAAGCCCTATTGAAACTGCAATGATTATTATTATTATTCCACTTCTGCTTGCAATATTTCCCTTGTCCTGCATTTCCTCCAATCCCTCCTGGATGCTGGCAGGGCAGCTAGCACCATCAAGGTGTATTCCGCTGCTATTTCCTTCTATCATGAGAAGGTGGATGGGCAGTTGGTAGGCATCATTTTGTCACACAGTTTATGAAGGGTGTTCATCAGTTACGCCCCGGACGGGTTTTGAGGGCTCCATCTTGGGATCTCCCTCTTGTACTGCGGTCCCTGACTAGGGCCCTGTATGAGCCTATGGATCAGCCTGATCTGAAATCCCTGTCTCGTAAGTCTTCTGCTAAATGTAACCCAGGTTTTAAAAGGTTTCAAATAATTTTGTCACTGATGTCTGTGTTCAAATACTGTGTCATACTGTGTCACTGCTGTCTGTGTGTCACTGCTGAGACACACACACACACACACACACACACACACACACACACACACACACACACGCGCATGCACACACACACACACACACACACACACACACACACACACACACACACACACACACACACACACACACACACACACACACACAGTCTCACCAATCAACCAAGTCACATGACATAGATCAGTCGCAAGACACAGCCACACCCTATAAAACAGAGTCAGTCTGCAGTAGTAGAGTGAGGTGCACACCACTCTGAAGCTGCTGCAGGTCTGTTACTGTACCATATATTTCCATTTCCAAACTTTATACATTTGATCAATTGACTAAAACCAGTTATGTTGTGGCTTTTAGATTTCTACCCAATACTGATTGACCTGCTGGCACAACCTGCTGGCTGTGACAGGTTGACAGATTGAATTGGTGAGTTACCATGCATGAGGTTCAAATGTTAACTTGAAATGTTTGTTCTCATTTGTTTTTGGTTAGAATGTATTATTTTGGATGTATTGCTTGATTGTAGATAAGCTGTTTTTTAGTTAATCAGTGATCTTGTAGATCTGCTGTTTTTGTTTATTTTATATTAATTGGCCTTTTTGTATGCATCCAGGCCAGGTTTCTTTTCTACATGATAAGAAAAAGGATCATGATGGAGAGCCAACTAAGCTGAACCCAAATTGAATGAAGTTTGTCCTACCAGGATGGGTAGGCCAAACAACAGCAGCCACACACTCATTTCCCCCCAATGAACACCACACACTGCACTGCCCTCACACTGCCATTACCCTCTGATCATTGACAATACCTTGACCATTGACAATACCTACCTGCTTAAGAACTCTGTTGGACTTTGAATACCTTGATGAAAGTTATATTGAACTGTTGTATGTTGTGTTTATTTTTATTTGATCAATTCACAGTACATTTTCTTCAATCATGTCTCCTTCCTATTTAATTTAATTTAATGTTGCCATCAATATAATTTATTCCTCCACTTTTAACCTACCTCTGTCTGCAGTATACTGGTCCTATGTCATATTTTGCTTTGTTCACACTAAGCATAATGCTACATAGACGCGTCAGTGAGCTGCAGGCTTTGTCAATCAGTCAAGACTGCATGAGGTGGAAGGCTAGTGGCACGGGGGTGTCGTTGTGGCCTAACCTCTCATTTTTGCCCAAGGTAACAACGCCGCAAACGGTAAACCAGGTGCTGGAGATAGCAGCATTTCACTCTGCTCTGGATCTTCAGGACGGTACGTAGGACCTTTCCACCTTGTGTCAAGTTCGAGCACTGCGCTCTTATGTTGCACATGGGCCCTACGGGGCACATGCGCACAGCTGTTTGTCTGCTATGGTGGCAAGTGGTTGGGGCTTCCCTTGTCCAAGCAACGGCTGTCACATTGGCTTGTGGACAGCCGACCCCTGGGAATGTGGTGGCTCACTCCACAAGGGGGGTGGCCACTTTCTGGGCTGCTCTGAAGGGGGTATCTAAGGCAGATGTATTGATTTATTTAGCATCTTTGCTAATTCCGGTGTATTTATGTCCATGTGACGTCCATTAATATGCATTGTCCTGTCCAAATAAACAAATAAAGTAAGAGATTTGTGCAGCAGCCTCATGGACTGTGCCTTGCACGTTTGCAAGGTTCTACAGGCTGAACTTGGCGTCCCAGGTGTCTTTGGGTTCCACAGTGTTGCTTGCAGCTGCCCACCGGGATGCTGATGGGGCTGGGTCCCCTGTTCCTTGCGACCCGGTTGGTATTGGTCATCCATTGCTATGACCGTAGTGGCGGTCAGGTCGAAATAGATCGTAAGTTATGACTATAACTATGGATCTATGAGACCGAACGATGACCGTCACTATCTCCTGTCGCTCGGAACGTTGAGGCGTTCGAGGCTGGAGGCGGAGCCACTCTCACCGGGCATGGTTAAAGGTGAGACCGCCTCCTCGGGTCATGTGGGCATGACTATGTTGGTATTTGGTCTCGATAATAGGTAGAAGATGAGGGCATCATTCATTGTTATGACCGTAGTGATGGTCATCGTTCGGTCTCATAGATCCATAGTTATAGTCATAACTTACGTTCTGTGTCTATCTCCAGAGCAGTAGTCCATGAGCCAGACAAGATTTCATTATCGAAAGAGTGGGCAAAACCATACCTATATTAAATTGTTCATAGGGTCAATACGAGTAAATAAATATATGATAACCTCTCCACAGGAGCAGCTTTTTCATGGTTATCACACATTTTGTTATTTTCCCCATACGTACATGACAGGTGAAAAAATTACAAAATTTTAAAAAGAGTTATCATAATGAAACTTCCTGAGTTGATTACTTACATGAAGACAATGATTTATCGTATTACAAGTTTTCTGAAATTGTATATTTAAATATGCAAATTAGGCATTACGAAAATATGCCCGAATTTGTATAACTTTCCAGAATCAACATTGGAACATTGGACAAAGCCAGAGTTAACATTCTTATTTCATTTTGTTAAGATGTTGGAGTCAAAGGTTTTTAACGAGGGAATATTCAATATCTGGCTCAATTTTGGGGCTCTGGCTCATGGACTAAATGCCTAATTTGCATATTTAAATATACAATTTCAGAAAACTTGTAATGCGATAAATCATTGTCTTCATGCAAGTAATCAACTCAGGAAGTTTCATTATGATAACTCTTTTTTAAATTTTGTAATTTTTTCACCTGTCATGTACGTATGGGGAAAATAACAAAATGTGTGATAACCATGAAAAAGCTGCTCCTGTGGAGAGGTTATCATATATTTATTTACTCGTATTGACCCTATGAACAATTTAATATAGGTATGGTTTTGCCCACTCTTTCGATAATCATTGCTCAATTTTGGGGCTCTGGCTCATGGACTACAGGTCCACGGTATGATTTCATCCCCAGTGGTCAACTGGGTGTAGACAGCCGCAAGGAACGATACGTCTACCTGTACAGGTACAGTAAATCACATACATCACACTCATGAATGGACCTGCACAGGGGTCATCGGCATGCTGGCTTGTGGTGGACATTCTTTTGTTGGGTCTTTTTCTGCCTTTATTTGACAGTATACAGTAGACTGACAGGAAATGGGGAGAGAGAGATGGGGAGTGACACGCAGCAAAGGTCGTCAGGATCGGGATTTGAACCTGCAAAACGCTGTCAGGCTGCATTAGCAGCCTAGGTGCCCGGACCGCTAAGCCAGATGTCCGGGCCTGTGGTGGACATTTTTGTCAAAATTATATTATATATGAATAGACTGACATGACTAACAATTACAGGTCTGTAACTCTCAAATGGAACCAAATGGAATTGGTTCTATCTGTACACTCTCAGAGTTATGTGGGTCCTTGAAAACAAAACTTTTGAGAACCTCTGTCCTAGTGGACTCCTAATGTGCCATACATAGTGTCATAGTAAATCAGTGTCATACATATTCTGAAGAAAACCTGGAGACTGACATTCAGTAATTGGGTCTTATGATCAAAATAAGAACGTTATAATAAACGTATAAAAGAACAAAAAATCTAAAACTTTCCACGGACGAGGCCAAGTCTTGCCACGGACACATTTGTCCGTGTACGGACATATTGATGACCCCTGGACCTGCATGATGATGACATCACCGCCATGACATCACAATAACCACCATACTTTCTGTTTTATTAAATTATTTGCATATCTATTGACTATTAATAATCCTAACCTAGTGTTGTTTAGTTTTAATGAAGAGCTTAATGTGGGCCTCTTTTCCATGTCATTAGAACCACCACAGTGCGTGTTGTTCGCTACCAGTACCCTAATCAGACCGCCTTCAGCAGACCACCGTTTGTTGTCAGGTTCAAGAACACTTTAGGTAAGCTACCTGTGATCAATTGTATAGTGTGCGTGTGCGTGTGCGTGTGTGTGTGTGTGCACGTGCGACGACAGAGGGTGAGTACATTTAGCTTGTCATCACTTTTTAATGTTTTTGAGTTCAGGATCATAATTATAGTTAGGTTCCTATCTCCCCTACACTATGCGCTCTCTCTCTCTCTCTCTCTAGTAAAACTAGTAAAAGTAACTGGTAAAAGTACTCATGTACTGTACATAGTGGATTATTTTCCAATCAATTTTCATCAATTCATCAATTTTAAAATACCAAAACGCATATCATGGTGATTGAAAGAAGACTTTAAACTATAGCGACTGGAAGCATATAGTATTTATGACAATGTTTATTAAGGTAATAAAATCAAGTCTAAAGTTCGGCAAAAACCCACCCGCTTGAATGGAGAGTAATTCTTTCTGACACCAAGCATGGGTAAAACAGCGAAACTATAGGCCATTCATATGAACTGTCACTTCCTATATAGACTCAATTTACAACTCAGAAGCTGGTCTCTTGGTGTAGATCTGCTATCGTCAGATTTGTACACTTTTTGGAAAACTTGCAAAATGGTATATTTGTTACGTCTCGCTCCTCCTCGCCTCCACATCCTGGTGCTGTGGTCTCTCAGTACCCGGCAGCACCACCTGAGGGCTCCATAGCACACCACAGCACACCTCAGCACACCTGTGTCCCGTTCCCAATCTCCTCACCTGGTCGTAATCTGCAATCACCTCCAGAGGCTACAAAAGCCTGGCTTGCGTGCAGCTCGGCGCCAGATCTTCACCAGTCTATGGTTGGTAAAGTATAGCCAGCTAGACTTAGATTCCAGTGTTGTAGAGCTATAGCCAGTTTAACTTTACGCAGTTACTGTGCACTTTCCCTCCTTGTGAATCTATTTACTGACCCTGCTTCTCCTCTCTTCTCCAGTGTCCGGGATTCCTAGCTGAGTCGTGCCAACCTACGGAGCCCACACCCCTCTTCCTCCCACCTTGTTCTTTAACCTCCTGTTAATAAACTCGCCCGGGTGGGCTTTAACCCTTTATTGCCTCCTCCTTGCTGTGCGTTTGGGTCACACACACACGGGTCATAACAATATTGGGCATAATGAGTATTTTACTTTCTGTAAACCTTCAACAACTTGTGCGTTGCACCCGTGACACATCAAATATGTGGCATTCAAAACAAAATAATATTGTTTTTACTGGCAAGTAACATTTTTGATAGTACAAGTATTGATATACAACCTTGTGATTATGACAAATGGGCATTATTTTATTTTATTTAAACACTTTGCGTTACACTGAATGACATTTTAAGGGTACATTCATATGAATGACAATTACAAAATAATTATTAGATTTATTCTCAAATAATATTAGGGCATAGGTGACAGTCCAATGAACATACAAACCTTATTAGGGTATTTTAATTGCTGTTATTTTTGGGCGGTGAAACCGCCCCTATAAGTGAGATTTGGAAAAATGTACATTTTCCTGCGCTGTGATCTGGGCCCAGGAAATTAGTAGAATTATCCTGCGCTGTGATTGGCCAATCACAGTCTATTCAGGACTGTGATTGGCCAGTGTCACATGACACATGTGCATAGCCCTATATAAGCAACCATAACTTGAAAAAAACCAAAAATTGGTTTTTTTCAAGTTATGGTTTCGTCCATCATAAAGAGTGTTTCAATAAATGTATTTATCTTTTGTACATGATTGGTTGACTCCATTCAGTATTGTGATTAGCTAGCAAGACACCGCCCACTTCACACAGGGTGTGATTTTTGATACCTTATATGTCTTTGACCCACATACAAAATATACTGTGAAGACCTGACCAAGACACACAAAAGACAGCATTTTGAAAAGCCAATGTGGCATTTATTCACGGGATTAAGGCACAAGGTTGGGGGAGGGGTGATTCAAAACAAAGGTAAGTAACCACGTAAATACTTCCCGGACCAGGGGAGGGCCATGCACAAACGTTCAAGCTTCAGTTTAAAGTCCTATGTTGCCTACAACAAAAATAAATAGTGCAGCAGATAACCAAAATAATCGTTCAGTTTGTGATAAAAGCATGACATTTGGTACACTTATAGCCAAAGGCATTCCAAAAATAATTGGATATGGAGGCATCATGAATTTTCAACATGGCACCCATGGCAGCCATTTTTCAAAATGGCCGCCAGCAACAACTGTTTTCTTATGAGTGATGGATATAATATGATATTTCAGACTTATTTACAGTGCATATTATTTGGTAAATGTTTTTTGGATAATTGAAAATTGTCATTGAATATTCAAGATGGCCGCCATTTTTTAGGTGGCAGCCGTCACTTGTACGACTGATATGGGTGATCTCGGTGTTAAATAATTTTTTATGATGCAGAATTCAGATTTGGAACTTTGGAATTGGCCAGAAGCTTCCTTCTACCTCACAACTGAATATGACCACTGTTTCTTTCAATATGGCAGCCATATGGCCGAAATAAAAAATGCAAGAAAATAGAGCTATTATCTATTTTATTGGAATTAAAATGTTGATCCAATAAACTAAAAAATCCCTATATCTGCAAAATGAAAACAACTGAACCATTCGATGAATGGAAATGTAAGAGTGGATGTTGAAGCACAGCCAGGGCACACTGGTGACACCACTGATGCGGTCAGTGCCAGCTAAATACACTCTGCTTAATAATGCCATATTTTCTGTAATTAATGTGCTGGTTGTGGTGATAGTTTAGTGGTAGTGTAGTTTAGTTTCCTAAATGCTATCTAATGTTAGCCCCACATCTACTTAATAGTTTACATATTTAGATGTAGTTAGATAGTTACACCTGAATGGACAGGATGTGCCAGCGCGGGACAGCCGAGCCAAGGGTAACAGGGCTTTATATGATTTTCATATAGTTACCCGGATGGTGTACAGATCGCACAGGAATTAAATGGTAAAAAACTATGATAAACGATCGGGCTAGGTGTAGGGCAATTTTCTTATCCGAAACTAGTTGTATCCCATACTTGAATGTGTTTCCCTGTAGTAAAAGGTGCTAAAAGTATTAGGTCTCTATAATAGTGCCAGAAAGGCTAACTACTGTAAGAAGGTCTTGAAGATAATGGCCAGGGACATGCAGCATCAACCTCTGGTGTTGTGTTTGCTGAGTTGGTGCTTTACATAAAAGAGACCAGACAACATGATGGGTCAGCACCTGTATTCAAACTAGCTGAACTTTCCCAGCTCTACAACTTAAGTCACGAATGGAACAGCTAGGAGTAGAGGTTGATAACGGACTTCTTGCCGAGTTCCCTGATATGCAAGCTTACAACAAGGGAAGAGATGTCTTGATGGCCTTTGAACACGACATCGGCACTGCTCTTGCCAAAGCCTGTGAGCAGGATAACAACAAAGATGCTATGCACATTGCACGTGCTGCACAGATTGTCCGCCGTCACATATTCGGTGAGGCCAAACCATTTAATGATTTTCCCGAACAATGCCAAGAGGACTCTGTGCCACAGCTGTTGCTTACCCTTGTGAACATGGTCCTAGAGGGACCCAGCAAGCATAAAAGACTAGATGGAAGAAGCAACATCTCCTGCAGCACTTACGATTGCTCAGTTGCTAAAATTCCACAGTGTTAAGCTCAAGCGGAAGACACAGCAGCTTTTGTCAGACATAGTACTGCACAGGAGACACCAGTTCCATTATACATAGGACTGATGCTGCATGCCCACACACGTAAAAGGGAACTTGTAGATACATTTTGCACATCTGGGCTTGTGCATATCCTATGATCGTGTTTTTCAGCTCTCAATTCAGATGGGGAACCACATCTGCCAGCAGTTTCATAGAGAACAAGTGGTATGCCCTCCACAGTTGTGCAGTCATGTGTTTACCACTGCTGCTGTTGACAATATTGATTATTATCCCAGTTCAACAACAGATAGGGATTCTTTCCATGGCACAGCAATCTCTTTGATCCAGCATCCGTCTTTTGTTGGTGAAGGGACTGACCGAAGCCTTCTTGTACTCAGTGGGCCTGAGGGAGGATGTTCCAAGACCATTGACCACTTGCCAGCATACTACACTGAGGTCCCCCCTGTTGCTAGCAATATCAAGGTCTCACACATTTGCAAAAAGGCACAATGTACAATCATTCCCTCCGACCAAGGCTGCCCTAGAAGAGCATGTCAAGAGAGCAGTATATCAAGGAGGCCACGTGTGGGGTCAAGTGCTGGTGTCAAAACCAGAACTACCTTCACTGTGCAAATGGGGCTGGTCAAAGACATCTGAGGGGGACTATGAACCCTGCTGGACATGCCTACCAGATGCAGGCTAATCCAGTTATGAACTTGTCTCTTGCAAATGTAAGAAGGGTTGTGTTGGGCAGTACAAATGCAAAAAAGCTCAGTTACAAAAAAAAGCACAGCCCTCTGTTTCTGTGAAGGCGAGTGTGAATAGTCTTCCCTCAGTTCCCTGTGATAGACCCTAGGTTTGGCCTCACTTAATGAGTCTTGTGAGATAGAAGGAAGCTCCTTAGAAAGTCTAAAGTTCCTAAATCAAATACTGCATCAAGAAAAAAGTATAATTCGACACAGAGATCATCCATATCTAATCAGTCTGAAAAAATGGTGGCCATTTTGAATTTAATTAAAATGTTCAATTATCCAAAAACACATTACCAAGTACATATGGTAAATAAATTCAACAAATTGTGTCTGCAATATCATATTATATCCATCAGTCATTAGAAAACAGTTGTTGCTGGCGGCCATTTTGAAAAATGGCTGCCATGGGCGAAATGTTGAAAATTCATGATGCCTCCATATCCAAATCTTCTGGGAATGCCTTTGGCTATAAGTGTACCAAATTTCATGCTTTTATCACAAACTGAACGATTCCTTTATATTTGGGAGCTAAGCTGCTGGACTAAAAGGCACAATGTCAGGAGAGTATTTCAACAAACACAAGCTCGCCTCGCTGGTGTGCTCACCTGTCTGACGGCCCAGTGAGACTCCACAATACATAATGTATAACATTATTAGACAAAATAATGTTATACCCGCCCCCCATTCTTGTCTCCTAGGTGGGCAGGCCTTTGACTACACGTTTATCCCCCTGCACTCCACTCCAGATGCCACACCTACCAGGCGCACTGTACAGGAGCTTAATTCTCTGGTTGATGTGGTGGCTCAACTACCTAAATGGAGAAATGTCTCCACTCACACACGCACACGCACAGCACAATTCAGAATGTCCACCTACACTATTGGTAATTGACTCAAAAGACACCTAAATAATATTGTGAAAGCATGACATTTCCCTTGGGTGATCTTAACAGTAGTAACATTCTTCTTGTGTGCAGTGAGAATAAGTTCCTTGGACATCACATCTCTGATGATCTCACAGATGACAAAGATATATCCATAGACAACGTTGCAAACTGTATGCCCAGGCAAATATATTAATCTGGACATTTTCACAAATACTCTTAAGATATCAAGGTTTCACTTTTGAAAGCATTTTGTACACTGATGTATACTGCTCACCTGTGGAGTAACTACAGGGGTAGCAGCATGCAAAAACGTAAGGTTGCATAGTTACAATGATGCTTTGTGGTCGCTGGTGAGGGTACCAAGATGGCACCACACCAAGCAGCTGTTTGTTAACTTGGGGGTGCCTACCTGTCAAGCTCTTTTAAGACAATGTAATGTACAAATTCATGTGTCGTTTAGAAGAGTCTGACGACTGTGTTATTGTGATTTTAATCAACCCTGTGAAGAGTTCAAATTGGTTCTCTTCCATGATGTGGAGACATTGGCATCTTATGTGGACTGTAGGTTTGACTGATTTTATCGTTTTTCTGTATATTTTCTTTGCCGTTTGTGTATTTTGTCATTTGGTATGTGATACGGACCTTGAGTCTGAAATAAAGATTAACACATCCGATAAGTGTTAAATCTTAGCGGTT
The DNA here is from genome assembly GCF_963280865.1 of Gymnoscopelus braueri. Taxonomy (NCBI): domain Eukaryota; kingdom Metazoa; phylum Chordata; class Actinopteri; order Myctophiformes; family Myctophidae; genus Gymnoscopelus; species Gymnoscopelus braueri. The sequence continues at coordinate 2,338,155 of NC_137616.1, read as the reverse complement.
GAATCAAAATACCTCATAAAATTCTATCCTCGTTCCCAGTCTTTTCTAATCTCTGTAGAGAAAAGCCTGGTAAAGACCTAATGTGGTATAAGGCGGGACCTCTGTTGCATCCACTATCCACTTAAAAAGAAGGTACGGTCATCTACGTCATTGTCGCTATCCAGCTATTTCAGCCGGCAGATTCGTTGCTCTAGACTGGGAGGCAAACTGCAGCCGGGAGTTCTGTAGAATACACCTTGAATTGACATTCGTACCAGATGGCCACCCCAAAACCCCCCAAAAATGCATGTGGTGGCAATGGGAAACAAACATAAGCTACTTGCTACTTGCATGCTAAATGTGAACTTCAAAATCCACCATATGACCATTTTTTTCCCAGCACAAAATGTATAATTAAGTCACTTAGCACTGCTTTGATACACCACCTCTATGAATGTATTTATTTATAATAACTGTATGTCCTATATGGTCTATCTCTGTGTCATCTTCATAACAGAACGTACTGCTACTGGGTGACTTCAACGCAGGCTGTGACTATGTCAGAAACAATGGGAGAACCAATGAATTCAACAGTATCAGTCTCTGGAAAACGACTATCTTCAGCGTGCTGATTGGTCACAATGTTGCCACTAATGTGGGAGCTATGAGATCCTGTCCCTACGACAGGTAGATAGGCACACACACACACACACGCACACACACACACACACACACACACACACACACACACACACACACACACACACACACACACACACACACACACACACACACACACACACATATACAGTATATACATACATAGTAGGGGTGTGCCGATATATAGCGATACGTTTTCGTGACGATATGTATCGTTTTGGCATTTAAAAACAATATATATATATTTTTTTTAAACTTTTTTTTGGCAATAATAATAATGCAAAAACTTAAGTATTTGTTTGCATTTGCTTTTTTCCCCCCACATATATTTTCATAATAAAAAAGTGCCATATATTGTATCGATATCGTGAGGCCAATATCGTGTATCGTATCGTATCGTGAAATTAGTTATCGGCACACCCCTAATAGTATACAATTGAAAATAAATCTCTCTAGGATTGTGGTAACCACCAACATGAACCAGAATGTTGTGGCTGGCACTGCTCAAGTCTTTAACTAACTACAGCTGGGCCTCCCTGCTGGGGTACAAGATGTAAGTGATTTTTTTTTTAAGTGATGGTCTTAATAATATAAACATTGTATACCTGATCAACAATGGTGGAAGAAGTAATCACACGTGTTACTTAAGTAAAGGTATCAATACTCCAATGTGGATATACTTGTTTTGCAATGTAATGAAAACATATGAATATTTGTGTTCAGATCCTACATACTGCATAAATGCAGTTCACTTCGTTAAATCCACTTCATGAGTAACCTGCACTTGGCATTTACAGCATGATATACTTCTGTCTGAAGACATATTATGTGACAGTGTATGTAACAGTCGGCTATATGATGAATTTAATAATAACAATAATAATTATTATTATTATTATTATTATTATTATTATTATTATTATTATTAAGAGTTTTTACATCCTCTGAAAGTGACATACACATGAAAAATATTCTGTTGGACATATGCAACAAAACCAATGCATAAAAACAGCATAAAAAATACATTTATCTTTCCCACAGCCAACTGATGTCAGCGACCATTTCCCTGTGGAAGTGCAGCTGAATCCCTGAGCCCAGCTACCAACCAATCAACACCCTGAGCCCAGCTGCAACAACCAATCAACACCCTGAGCCCAGCTACAACAACCAATCAATACCCAGAGCCCAGCTACGATAACCAATCAACACCCTGAGCCCAGCTACATCAACCAATCAACACCCTGAGCCCAGCTACATCGTCCAATCAACACCCTGAACCCAGCTACATCAACCAATCAACACCCTGAGCCCAGCTACAACAACCAATCAATACCCAGAGCCCAGCTACCATAACCAATCAACACCCTGAGCCCAGCTACAACAACCAATGAACACCATGAGCCCAGCTACAACAACCAATCAACACCCTGAGCCCAGCTACAACAACCAATCAACACCCTTAGCCCAGCTACAACAACCAATGAACACCCTGAGGCCAGCTGCAACAACCATTCAACACCCAGAGCTCAGCTACAACATCCAATCAACACCCAGAGCCCAGCTACAACAACCAATCAACACCCTTCACTGAATTTGAATTGATTTTGGTCTCTTCAATGAGGAAATACTAAATGATCATGATGCAATTAATTATATGACTAATACAATGCAATCAGATTAACTGCTGTACGTATGGTCATGTATGGATTAGCCTACAGTATGTAAAATGCTCTTCCTCATGCCCAACAATTGACTGTATTTTGGGATAAATTACACTTTTAGGCTTCAGATATTTCAAATTCTGTCCAAACAAAATAGCCACACACACACACACACACACGCACACACGCACACACACACACACACACACACACACACACACACACACGCACACACACACACACACACACACACACACACACACACACTAAAAGTAGTCCAACGCTACCCTCAGGTGGTTGTACAAGGTAACAACAGGATTTAAACTATATTTTGGTATTTTTCATTCATTTCCATTTGTTTCATTTTTTGTTGTTGTTCAATTCAGTAGTTTCAGTTAATCTCTTAATCCCAGATTGAGTATTTAGTATCCAGAGTGGGTATGGTTGTTTCAGTTAAACATTTTCGTTTTTTTTTTCATTAGCAGATCGACAAGCATTGTGAGCTTGTTGATCTGCTATTTTCGGCCAAAGCTTTCCCCACAATATACTGATGCTGGGGTTTAAGTGGTTAATGCCTCCGATTACAGATCTAGGGTCAGATTGACTTATTTACTGACTTATTTTGAAAAGCCAAACCAGATCCCGAATCAGCAGCCAGGGAATTAAAATTCACACACTCTTTTGTGATATGGCGAAATTATCGTATTTTTTTTACCTGAGTAGACGTTAAATTGACCCCAAACATGTTTGAAAGTGAAATATCCCTTTAAATTGGGGGGGGGGGGGGTGGACATAAGGGGAGGGAACCGTGTCAGGATAGATCGCGGAGTTAGAGGGAGGCCCAAAGGAAGGGATAATGGGCAGAACTCAAATTGTCTCTAAAAAGGGCCTGTACAGTGAAAAAGCAGGTTCTTGCGAGCTGAAGGAGGACACCCGAATCTCTATTACGAGTATTTCTATTTCTAAATTGTATTCAGGCGAGGAGAAGACTGCTCATCATCTGCTCCTAAAGACAACAGGTAAAAGAATAAGGTAAGCAAGGTAGAAGTATTTAGAGGAGAATACAAATTTATTTTTCATTTATTTTATTTTAATCCATTACTGGAACTTCATTACTATTTTCCACTGGGACTTTAAACCTTTCTGGCATCGTGTTGTGTGAGCTTGTAGATTTGCTATTTTCACTATTTTGACATTTGTTTGAAATGTATAGGTTTTCTTTGGACATTTTCTACATTTCAATACAGTAATGTGTTGATATTAAGAAGAAAATGTACTTTCTCTGCACACATTATTTGTGCATTACTCTACACCAGTTATTCCCAAACGCTTTAGCTTAACACATCGGGTGCCAAACACGGTCTGAACCGTGTTTGCGCAGAGTAGCGGTCCGGTGCCGAACACGGTCCAGACCGTGAAATATGTCTTTTTGTTTTTTTCGTTTTTCTCCACACGGGCGGGGCTAGAGCAGCTCTGGGAGTACCCATTGTGATCTTGAGAAGGATAGGCCAGATAGATCACCGGAAACAAAAACATGGCTCCCATCCACTTCCTGTCTATTTCCTTCTTTAAAACACCTATATCTCCGAATCTGTTTCCGGTGGGGAAAACCGGTCATGCGCGATGCGCGATCCCCCCCCATTGTAACTCGCGAGTGAAATGTTATCGTTCCAGGCTGTAGCCAGGGTCATCGCGCAACATGAATGGATGTTTTTTTTTACATGGATTTGCTCCTCGTGGAGTCTAGAGCCTTAAACAGCAAAACGCAGTCAATGGGGAGAATGCTGGCACCCAACGTAAGTTGTTATGAAAAAATGCTGGCACCCAATGTGTTAAGACCCAAAAGAGATATTTGATGCCTTCCCCGGAATTATTGAAAAACTTTTGAATTTGAATTTGTAAAATCGTTCGGAATAATAATTAAAAACAAAAAAGTAGTAGGCTATTTACTCGTAACCCATAAAAATGGGTCCACAACCCAACCCACTGTTTGGGAAACAGTGCTCTACACACGCTATTTATCTGTATCTATACGTTTTGTTCTGTTTCTGTACCTGTGTTCCTTAAGCTGCTGTGCTGCCTCTGGAGACTGGATCAATAAAGGTCTATCTATCTACAAACCAGCCACTATAGAGACCTTCTGGTGCTGCCTCTGAGAACTGACTGGATTCACATTCTGTGCTTTCTCTTCAGCAGCAGGTAACTATGGTAATGTTGAGAAAGTGCAATACAGAGTAACGCATGCGGAAATTGAAGATGTCTAACTTTTTTTATGCATCTAGTTTTGTTGCAATGAATGGTGATTAGTTTATTTCCCAAATGGTTAAATTGGGTCAAATTCATCAAAAACAGTTGAATATTAAACGGCAATACATGCAAAGGAAGAATAGGTCTGCACTTGTAAGAAACTCTTTGTAGAAAGTTCATTGTAAGTTATTGCATTGCAACTTTGCATGTGTGGTAAAGTGCACATCTGTGTTAATTTTGCCTTTATTGAGGTAGACATGAGGGTCCAGGCATTCTTTCCCCATAGTTAATGTATTAAGGAGAACAAAAAGGGGGTTACATAGTTACATATACAGGACTTTCTATGGTAAATTTGCAACGGCAAAGACTCCCAAAAATCTCAAAGTACAGAGAATTGGGCTGCTATTTAACCCAGTGTGTATGCACGTGCATGCTACTTTCTAAGTTTGTGCATGAGGTGTGTGTGCTCTGGTCCAGATGTCTAAATGTGTGTGTGTGTGTGTGTGTGTGTGTGTGTGTGTGTGTGTGTGTGTGTGTGTGTGTGTGTGTGTGTGTGTGTGTGTGTGTGTGTGTGCAAAGATGTACTTCAGTGTGCATGTATGCATGTGCGTTCTCCGTCTGAAAATGTGTGTGTAAATGTGTATGTGTTTAATTGGTTTGTGTGTGTCCATGAGTGCATGAGTTGTGTGATTGTGTGTGTGTATGTGCCAGTGTTGTAATGTCTATGTGGAAGGGCAGCGCCCTGGCTCCTAAAGGTCAGCTAAGGTCTGGTGACATCTGGCCAACATCCTGTGAAATGGACATCTAGTGCTATTGCAACCACTGTGGAATATGAGCTGTGCTACTCAGTATGAGTCTTAAAGCTCTCAATATCAGTCTTAAAGCCTTGTCTGAATGTATCAAATCAGGCTTTATAAGTCCATATATGGGTGTATTAAGATACTACACATGAAAATAACAGTTTGGTTTGTAATGTTTCCTTTCTAAACATTTTATCCCAGTCCTGTTTGTTGAGCGGTGTAGCCGCTCCTATAAGTGGGTTTGGGACCCATCCGTGGTGAAAATTTGTCTTTCGCTGTACTGTGATTGGCTGATTGGTATTCAGTACTGTGTATTCACTGTGTATTCACTGTGTATTCAGTACTGTGATTGGCTAGCGAGACGCATGATGAAATTAATAACTCATAAATAGCACCACTCACTTCAAAAAAAATACTTTTTTTTTAAAGTGAGCTTCCATCACTGTGATGACCACTGTTGTTTTTAAATAGCACCGCTCACTTCACAATGGGTGTGATTTTTTGTTTTAATGAATGTAGTGGCAGAATACCAATATAAAAGAGACATGTATACAGGGGGAAATCCTATGTAAAGTTAAGAGGCCTCCAGATGCTTCTACTCTCAAGTCAGCAAGCACTCAGTGGGACTAGGCTAAAGGTCTAAGGGAGAGCTTCTGGGAAGGTAGCCATGAAAGGTCCCATAAGAGGCCAAGTGCGAACATGCACACAAATCATCGAGTTGTCATGAGTTATCAGACCAACCTTTTTTTAGAGCGAACCCTGAAATTCTCGGAAATGAAGTAATTCCGATGGTGTTATGTGCCTGATAGATTGATAAATAACCAGACAGGAAGGAGGGGGCCGACCAAAGGGAATTAAAACACATTAAGGAGGGTATAAATGTTGTGGAGATATTATATTTAACTGAACGGAGAGGAGCTCGTGAGCACTGCCTGCTTCTGCTATGCTGTTTGTAACCTGCCTGCACTCAAATAAACAGATGATTGAGGATCTGCCTGGACTCTAAGGGCCCTATTATGCACGTCTTAAATCCACATCTTAGGTGATAATTAGGTGATAACGCCACCATCTTATGCGCAATCCCTATCATGCAAGTTGCGCTACAGTGGTTATGACGGCCATGTCTGCAGTTGGACATCTCTCCTTTCAATGTGAGGTCTTGTGGTATATTGTACAAGTGTGAAACATTGTTGTAAGGTCCAGACAAGTTGTTCCCAATTTGATTTATTGAATAAAACAGAGTACAGGAGTCAATCTACTGCCTTGCTGCGGGCGGTGGAAGGGGCCGGGCAACAGAGGCCGAGGTTTCTATGTCTTCACAGTATTTATATCTAGACTTCACATGTGTGTCTATGCACTTTGCATAGGACGGAGGGGTGTGTGTGTGTGTGTGTGTGTGTGTGTGTGTGTGTGTGTGTGTGTGTGTGTGTGTGTGTGTGTGTGTGTGTGTGTGTGTGTGTGTGTGTGTGTGTGTGTGTGTGTGTGAGTGTGAGACATAAACAGAGAAATGGTACGGGGAGTTTGGCTGAACTCCAGATGTTTGTAAGTGAACCTGAGCCAGTCATTAATTGTACCTGTCACAATGTTCTTCCCTGGCTGAAATGTACTTCATGGCCTGTATTGGCTCAAGACAGTGTGTGTATACTAGTGTTACGACCCCCTGTCTAGGGTAGGGGAGGTGACATAATAATGGAGGACAAAGTCGCTTTCAAAAATGAATTGATTTTATTTTCCTTTTTTTGTGCAGAGATTTCAAGCTCTTTTTGTCTTTTTTTCATAAGTGCCAAAAACTTCAGGGTGTCGGTTTACATTTGCAAAATGTCTACCTAATAAAGAAAATTACCCCCTAACCTAAACCTAACAAAAGAAAATATACAATACTAAACTTACTTTCCTAACTAAAGAATCAACAGAAACAAGGAAGTGGTTAAACCAAATAAAAAAGACCAAACACCCCTACAAGGCAAGTGAACAGATTAATACAATAATGAATGAAATAGGCAAATATATGAGCTCAGGGCAGAATGAGCTTTTGTAGGTGAGCTTCAGAGAACAGCCAACCCTGGCTTGGGCGGAGACAAAGGGACGACGAATGGGAGCAGGGGAACAGGGCCAGAGGCTGGACCTGTCAATCTGGACAGCTGGAAGTCAATCACTCACTCATACCAGCACCACACCCAGACTCAGACTCACAGCTTCCACCACCACTCATGACCTTATATGGAACATAGAAAAACAATATAACACAAACCGCACAATATTCCAAAGCATCATAATTATACCTAAATAAACCAAATACAAATATATAATAATAAATACAAATACGGCTGGCCGTAACACCCCCCTCCCTAAAGAAAACTTCCCCCCCAAAAGTTATCTCCAGAAGGGGCTAAACGAGACACATAATGCACAGCCGAACTCACCATCCTAAGTTTCAAAAATGAGGTCCCTCAACCTCCAAAGTGTGAATATGCTCAAATCAGTGATTGCAATTTACTGCAAAACACATGAGGTACACCTTGCCGTTTTCCGTAACGTGGAGGGTGTATTACAAAGCCCGAGTGGCACAAACGCATAAAACACCATCGGAATGATAAAAACAGGACTACAAATGTATGCGTGTTAAAGTGTTAAAGTGGGGTCTGCCAATAACTTTTAACAAAATGACCAAACACAGAAGTTGCTACGAAATGTCTGTTGTGCATGTTCCCCCAAAGATGGCTGTCTTTTTTATTCTTTAAAAAAAAACCCACATATTTAAGCCATAGTTTTTTTTGGAGAACAAAGTGCAAGTGCACCAGACAAAACGAAAACCAATGGCAGGGTTTTTCCAAATTCACGTTTTTTTTTTTTGCATATTTACAAATCGAACGAAGACACAATCCGAAAAACAGGGGAGGAAAGGGGGTACGAACAAAGTTATCGAGTGGGAAAAATCGAATACACGATCACTGAGTGGGTAATAGGGATTCAAAGAGAAAACGAGTGGGTAAGGGCACAAAGTTTCTTCTGTCATGTGTGCCCTCCCAAGCACAGACGACAGAAGCGAGCAAAAATACTGAACAAAAGGACTAAGACACAACCAAAGTCAAAGACACCACACGAAACAAATGATCATCCTAATACACAGACACACACGCGTTTAACTAATTCCTCGGTGCACGCAGCAACCTGGGACACAGAATCAACCTTTTGTTCATTATTTGAATTCCTCTAATAGGACTAACTCACAGAACTGGTGAATAGTCATCAATACTTTGCTTGCTGAGCACCATTTATCAAAAACACAGTCTTATCTCATACAAATTCCACATGTTTGATTGGCATTTTTTTCTCACCACTAAACCTTTGGCTGTACGTCTCCGGCAGCAACTCATGTCTGTAGTATGGTTTCTTTTACTACATCATACTCTAAGCTAAACTCAATTGATAAGGTTGCACAAACCTCCCGAGCTCTTCCCACCAATTTGCATTGCAGTAATACTCCACATGTCTAGGCCATTTTACAGTGGTTGCAATGCGCTCAATTGCGTCACAATACGAATCAAGTTCTGTCTCTTTAAAGAGTGGTACCAGAGGAATATGCTTACTGACGTTGAAATCTGGAGGGCATCCCGAAGTTCCAGAACCACTTGTCCTGCTTAGCTGAGGGGCAGGTGACCTGTCGAGCTCTACGGCCCTGATGCGGAGTTGCATCAGCTCAACCTCCTTGGTTTTTGTTGCGAGTTCCACCTCTCGGAGGCGGAGGGCCAGCCCTAGACTATGCGAGTCCCCCCCAGCAGTGATGCGAGCTATAAGCGGGTCTGTTTCTGAGTCCTGAGGTGAGGCCTTAGCCTCTCCATCCTCAAGCTCAGTGAGCGCAGGGGAGTCTGTGTCAGCAGCCGCCTCCACATTCTCACCCGAACGCCCAGCCATATTCTCCGCCAGCCCGGTGCTTACACGCTTTATGAGCCCTTTTTCAGTAAGTTTTCCCTCTACAAAAGACCTCAGTTTGGCCTTATTGGCACCCGATGGGACCAAAATTTTGAAGACTTTTGCCATCCAATTTAACTCAATTTCAGTGCATTTATCTAATTTGTCTAAAGTGGGAGAAGTTGGGAAAGTGAATGCAACCTCATCTGTTTCTACAGCGGACATTACAACGAATCAAATACTCTACCTAACCTGCCAACCAAAACAAAAATGGAACAAAGCTTAATTGACTACTCACCAGAACCAAAACGAACCGAACCAAACCCATGCAACCTGTTAAAACGAACTCAAAAAGTAACTTTCAAAAAAGGAATACGTTTCAGGGGTAAAATTTTTAAACCGAGCCCCCAAATTATGTTATAATTTGGATCGATATTATGCTATAATTTGGAACGGACGAGCCCCCAAATTATGTTACGACCCCGTGTCTAGGGTACGGGAGGTGACATAATAATGGAGGACAAAGTCGCTTTCAAAAATGAATTGATTTTATTTTCCTTTTTTTGTGCAGAGATTTCAAGCTCTTTTTGTCTTTTTTTCATAAGTGCCAAAAACTTCAGGGTGTCGGTTTACATTTGCAAAATGTCTACCTAATAAAGAAAATTACCCCCTAACCTAAACCTAACAAAAGAAAATATACAATACTAAACTTACTTTCCTAACTAAAGAATCAACAGAAACAAGGAAGTGGTTAAACCAAATAAAAAAGACCAAACACCCCTACAAGGCAAGTGAACAGATTAATACAATAATGAATGAAATAGGCAAATATATATAAAGTAACTAACTCAATAATACGGGTCAGAAAGCAACAGGTTTAACTATAAGATAACTAAAGATCAAACAAAGTAACTGAAGGACAAAGGAACAAACAGGCTACATGGGTTCGGGGAGACAGAGGGATTGAAATCTCTGCTTGCTCTTTCAAATGAGAGCGACCAGTCCCCATGACAGTCAGGGCAGAATGAGCTTTTGTAGGTGAGCTTCAGAGAACAGCCAACCCTGGCTTGGGCGGAGACAAAGGGACGACGAATGGGAGCAGGGGAACAGGGCCAGAGGCTGGACCTGTCAATCTGGACAGCTGGAAGTCAATCACTCACTCACTCATACCAGCACCACACCCAGACTCAGACTCACAGCTTCCACCACCACTCATGACCTTACATGGAACATAGAAAAACAATATAACACAAACCACAAATAATCGCACAATATTCCAAAGCATCATAATTATACCTAAATAAACCAAATACAAATATATAATAATAAATACAAATACGGCTGGCCGTAACAACTAGTGTGCAACAACATAATAATATCATAATGTATTGTCAGATACAACAGTTTCTTTCTCTTTTGCTCTTACCGCTTAACGCATGGAATAGCACTGCGTCTTGGCTGATCTTAAAGGGAATGCAAGCGGGTACTCTGATTAAAGTAACGCCCAAACACATCCATGACTAATTCAGGGCTGTTTTACCGCATAGCACCATGGTGCAGTGCGCAAGTTAGCCTACCGCACCCATAATAGCAAAATGGCATTGGTCAAACCTCCACGTCTTAAATTAACTAATAAGACTGGTCTTATCTAAGATGTCCTTAATAGCGCTCTTGTGTCTTTCCATACAGTAGGCTAGGCCTACATCCACCTGGTGATAGAGTATCCTAGTCTACAGGTATCCACTTCATGATCCTATTTCCCATGGGTTAGGCCACTGAAGTTTTATTTTACATGTTACCTACCTGCTCTTACCTGACCTTATCCCTTCTCTTCTCACCCCAGGATGCGTTTAGTGTGTTGTCTGGTCCTCTTGCTGGGTGGGTTGCAGCTGGCCTGTGCTCAGCTCCGGGTGGGAGCCTGGAACATCAAATGTTTTGGTCGGAGTAAGGCCAATCTCGACAACCCCAGTCTGAAAAAAGCTGCCATCCTGAATTACATCGCTGAGGTATGAAACACTGCAGGTTTTCACACTGTTTCTCTTGGCAACCGCATTTGCCCAAATAATTGTCCTGATACAAATAACCTGTATACTGTGTATGTTCATGTTTTTTTTTTTTATGTTTCAGTTACAAAAGTACATAGTTAGTTTTTTCTTTTCTTTTTTTATGAAGCTTAACCCTTGCATTGTGTTAGAAAACTGCATCCACTGGTGTTAGCGGGTCAAATTTGACCCGTGATTTAAATCAGCCCAAAATACTAAAAAAATAAGTATTTTCATATTTTTTTTCTCCCATCTCATAGCTGACTTGTAATGCATTCATATCCATGTAAACACTTTTTAAAATATTATGTTGGGTTAGGGCTAGGGTTTCATCTTTCAATATATCTCGTTTTCTATTATTAAAATGTTAAAATTCACTCATTAAATTTCCTATAATGAAGGCAATGGATAATGATGGATAATGATGGTTAATAATGGTTATCTAGCTATAATAGAATAATTAAGAATAATAATAATTAATAATAATAATAATTAATTTCAAAAAAAAAAAAGTACTTGTTTTTGTTTTTTAACTTTCAAAAATGTTAAAATTATAAAAAATAGTGACACTAGTGGTGTTAGGGTCCGAAATGACCCGTATACCATAGAAGATAAAAGTCATTTATTTTTCATAAACTCAAACTTTATTTTACTCCTGATAGCAAATGCTAATTGAGGACAAGTCTCTCTCACTCTCAAACATGTAAACATTGAATATTGACAATTTGGGGGGGAATTGAGCCACACTTCTTTGCCGGGTCATTTCGGACCTTAACACCACAAGTGTCACTTTTTTTTTTGAGACCATCAGAATTAATTAAAATGATGATAAATAATTTTGTTGCGTTAAAATGGCTATTTCTGAGGATATCATGAAGCCTCGTTCCAATAAAGAAATGTAAAGGGTGCTTTTTACCTATTCAAACTTGAAAACGGGTCAAAAAAGACCCTAACACAATGGAAGGGTTAATGTTGACACTATCTTACACTGGAACTTTAAGTGATTTGCATCGGCAAATCTTTTATTTATAACTATTATACAGTTCAATTGTGAAAAAGCAGAGACCATATTGTAGCTTTTTCTTTAATTAACCCTATATCACCTAAGCCTACAGTGATGGTGAACATTTCGGTAGAATTAACACATTTTTTATTTTAGGAATTGGTTAGCATTTGTATATTTTCAATTTAGATTTGATGAGAACATTAAAATAAGTTCAACTGCTGTTACAACTACATTTAAAAAGTAATGAAAAGTCAACAAATGGGCAAAAATAACGTCAATGTTTCCTTAACATTTTGTTTTGTAGGTTATCTATAACTATGACATCATTGTGATCCAGGAAGTCAGAGACAGTGATGCTAACCTGCCTGTAGTCGATGCACTGTTGAGAGCGGTCAACAGCATGTAAGACCATCTCTGTAATCCAGTGGTTTTACATTGTTTTCAACAGTCAGGGGTGGGTAACTTTGATGATGGAGAGGGCCACTATATTTCCACACTCACTCCAGAGGGCCACATTGCATATACTGTCGGGCCATACCATGTCACACAAAAGTAGCAAAAATAGCAGATCTACAAGCTTCTTTTTTTTTTGGTGAGATCTGACGTTCATAGTGACAGAACACTATGCAACGTGATTGTCTTGAATGCGCCCCACCGGAAATCTCGCTAGACAAGATTTGAATCTCAAGATTTGAATCTCAAGATTTGAATCTCAAGATTTGAATCTCAAGATTTGAATCTCAAGATTTGAATCTCAAGATTTGAATCTCAAGATTTGAATCTCGTCTAGCAAGACATCCGGTGCGGCGCATTCAAGACAATCACATTGCATAGTGTTCTGTCACTATGAATGTCAGATCTCAAAAAAAAAAAAAAAAAAAAAAGCTATCAAAATATGCGATCTAGCGCAAGGCCTATTGGCACGCGTTTTCAGCTGTGGCGGACCCGGGATGGAGTTATGACATTTTTTCTACTGTACCATTCATCCTATCCGATATCATAACATCATAGAAAAGGTAAGAAAACCGTGGTCCAAAATTCCCCTTTAAACTCTATTTTATACTTCGGCAATTTGGAAATTGCACGACTCTGTCATCAAGTCTCTCAAGTCATAATGTTATACAAGTATGATCGTGTGTGTGTGTGTGTGTGTGTGTGTGTGTGTGTGTGTGTGTGTGTGTGTGTGTGTGTGTGTGCGTGAGCGTGTGCGTGTGCGCGTGCATGCGTGCGTGCGTGTGTGAGTGATTGTATAATTGTGTTTATGTCTATTCATCTCAGAGCAGTACACCAGTACCGCAGCACTGTGAGTGAAGAACTGGGTCGCAGTGGCAGCAAATACAAAGAACGATATGTCTACATCTACAAGTACAGTAAAACACATTGCATCACTCTGCAAGTACACACTAGGATTCTGATAGCTAGGAAAATCTTGAGTCTGAAATACTCAGTTAAAGTTAACGTGAGGCGGAACCAAATATGAGAAGAGAATACGGAGTTCAATAAATTGGTTTATTCAGAGAATGCATTCTCAGACATACAGAGTAAAGCAACAGTTTACATACAGTCAGTAAGTCACTCCCCTCAAGGGAGGGAGAGAGAGCTTGGTACATCATTATAGAGAGAAAGGGGCCCTGTGATCTGACCTTATCTTTCCGTACCAGGCACCGGAAAGCATAAGGCTGCAGTATTATGATCTCATCTCATGTTGATAAACATAGTTTAGATTTAAGGTCATACTGACACAGTTGAAGTTACACTATTGGAAAACTCAAATAAGATAATGAACAATATGAACCATATCTTTAATGACGAGACAATTCTTTAATAACATTCCAAACATACAAATGATAAAAATAAAAGATGAAATCCTATTTATCAGATTCTTTACAGGGTTTCATACAACCACTGTAATTGACTTTTATCGTTGATGTCGGGTGGAAATCTTTCATCACCAAAACCATTACTTAGTTCGATTCCTGCCGGGGACGCTGTGGGCGCAGAGGGACGTGTCCTCTCCTCCGCATCATCAGTGCCCATACCCTAGGTGGGGTTGGCGAAAGGGCCTTTCTGTGTGGAGTTTGCATGTTCTCCCCGTGTCCCCTAGGGTAGGTACTGTATATCCTCACAAAAAACATTGACTCAATCGTAGACTGCGAAAACATATGGACGAATTCGGGAGCCCCATTGTTTTTACAGTCCCGTTTTGAAGCCAAAACGTGTCAATTCAATGGCAAGTTCCAATCCACCTACCGGTAGAAAAGCTACCGGAAACGAATGCTATTGGCTGGAAGGGCTGGAAGGGCTGGAAGGGCGGGTCTTCCCTCGGTAGAACCATTAGAAGCCCTAGAACCCCTCACGAGGAAATGCAACGCTTCAGCCATACCTCACACATGTATTGTGTAGCCTACATTTTAGCCACAGCAACTTTCCTTCTTTTTGGCCGCAGCACTTTATCTTTGGCCGCAGCACCTTTGTTCTTGGCCCAAACCTCTAGTTATATATAATGGTACAGATGTAACACCATAACAATACCACCATATTTAACACCTAACTACTTAAACCTGTTAAAAATAACCCCTTTCTATATTCAAATATGTATCTCTATTAACCATAACCCTAAACCATTTCAATTTACAATTACAATTGAGGTATTTAGCAGACACTCTTATCCAGAACGACTTACAATAAGCAAGGTAAATACAGTAATAACGTACATATTATTCAGGGACAGTGCAGTGCCTGAAGTAACTAGTGTACCAGGTAAACCATGAACCTAGCATCTAACTTTTTGTTTTATTACATTATTATTTTTCTCAATATTAACTTTGTTTTGTTTTAATAAAAGGGTTTATTTGTTTTTCCCTTGTCATTAGCACCGCCACAGTGAATAAAGTAGATACGTTCCAGTATGTACCTCCTCGTCCCCGCACTTTCGACAGACCACCTTATCTTGCCAAGTTCCAGTCCATAGCTGGTAAATTGCCTGAGGTGTGTGTGTGTGTGTGTGTGTGTGTGTGTGTGTGTGTGTGTGTGTGTGTGTGTGTGTGTGTGTGTGTGTGTGTGTGTGTGTGTGTGTGTGAGCGTGCAGTGTGTGTGTGAGCGCGCAGTGTGTGTGTGTGTGAGCACGCGTGTGTGTGTACTTATGCTGCTATCTATGAGAGAAATAAATGTCTTCAAGAGGACAGAAACATTAAGAAAATTACAGAAAGTGAAGACATTTTGCATGGCAGGATCCTATTAACACACTTCACTCTGTCCTCCTCCCTCCCTCTACTGTATCTCTATCCCCCTCCACAGATCAGAGCTTGGAGTTTGTGTTGATCCCCCAGCACACCTCTCCAAAATGGGCTGCATGCAAGGAGATTGATGCTCTGGTTGATGTCGTGAATTATGTCAACACCCAATGGGGAAAACAAGTAATTAATGTCTCTACGCACACTTAAAACCGGCGATCTGATGCCGATCGGGCTGTGATCGGCGAGGTTTTGGTCGCTGTGTGTGAAAGGCTCTGCGAGACGATCCGGCCACGATAATTACGCTCGGCAATGGGCTTCCCGACCGTTTCAAATATCTAGCAGGTTAGATATTTGGTTCTGTCGCCTTTGAGTGGCTGAGTGCAGCGTGTAAACAGAGTTGCCAGATTTTGCGAGAGAAATAAGCAAGCCCTTCTATGAAACCAAGCCCAACAAAAGCGACTATAGGTCACATGAGCACTTTAAACCTATATACAAATACATTGAATATTTGAAAATAGACGATCTACAAGCTCACAATGCGTCGCAGCTATTTTCAAATAAAAGTCTTGAAAAAATTTGAAAATTGTGGAATATTTTCCAAATCCACACAGATCTTGTATTGGGGGGCTATGGGCACAACATATTTTCAGAAGGGGGGAGGTCTGCGGACAAATATTAATTTGGGGGTCCTTGCCATGACAATTTTTGTCAACTGGTTCAAACAACATTAGGAAACAAGGCAAACTACACTTTCAAACAACTTTACAGAAAAAACAAGCCCAAAGTCGCTTATAATAAGCAGACATGGCAACACTGCTTCTGTGCACTTGACGAGAGAGAGAGAGAGAGATAGATGCGCATATATCACGGGAGATGTCTGTTAAAATGAATTGGAATAAAAACAAATGTATGTATTGGGTCTGACTCTGGATAGCATCCTAGTGAACTATCCTACAGTGTGTAATCCCTCCCTGGTCGGGGATCAATCTATAGTGTGAAAAGGGGTCATCCCTATGTTCCCGGGTTCTATGTTCCCCCACTAAGGTTAGGGTTAGGGAATGGTTTGGGTTGGACTTCAGTGCTAAGCCTTTTTTAGAAAGGGCATCTTTTCCGAAAAAGGCAGAGCAAGGAATTTTTGCTCTCGCCATCTTGTTTTTGAAAGAAAGTCTTTTTGGGATCCCGTTACTCTTTAATTTTAAGGTCCTTGTATTTTTACATTCTGTTTACTAAGTCTTTAATCTAAATCTTAGCCCTAAGTTCTTTTTGGCTGTTTCGCCTTTCCTAAGAAAGGATTCCCCATTAGGGTTAACCATTTTCCCTTTCTTCAAAGTTTAGGTTTTTAGGCATGTTTACAAACTATAAATAAAATTGCCAGTGAACTTTGTGAGGAATGTTCACTGGGGACTGTGCATGGCAGGTACGTCCAGTCATCCTGAGTCCCACCTTAGTTGGACCGCATACCAAAAATCATCCATAGTCTCATTATAAGAATGTTTACCGGACTAGGACTCAATAAAAGATTTAAGAATACAAATGTAGTTATGGACCCAACCGCGATGGAGGGGCGCAGTCTCAAGCGAACTTGAGCCACGGGAAGCACCACCGAGCGCGCTAAGGCGCGCGAGTTGCCGTGTTGAAAGTTCGCTTTGAGCCTACTCAGCCCCGTCCGAATTATGTACCGATAGGCACAGAATAGTAAATGATGTTTGTGGGGACTGCGTTTGCCCCAACTGAACCTCCCAGTGACTACTGGTCAATCCTAGTGCGTCTTTCCTGGGACTAGAACAATTCTTTATTTCTGCTACAGGGGTTAGGCTTAGAGTAATGAGAACCTTAAGACATTTATTTTTAAGGTCCTTATTATTTTGCATTTGTTCATCTAAGTCTTCCTAGGTCCATTGTTTGATTATGTGTGTCTTTAACCCACTTAGTCCTTTTGAAGGTTGAATGGGCAAATACGTTGACGTTAGGGTTAGGGTTAGGTTTAGGTTTAGGTTAGGCCCTATGTTCCGGGGAACATAGACACGCTCCCGGTGAAAACCACAACGATACATGACAGCCGATTTCAAGAAATAAACTCCTGCAATGTGTAATGCTTAACGATCAGATGACTCCCGACCACTTTAAAAGTCCTACGGTGTGTACCTGCCCTAAGTGTTCCTCTGTGTCCTATATTCGCTGCCTCTCTCTGTCATCTTCATGACAGAACATACTGCTACTGGGTGACTTCAATGCAGCCTGCACCTATGTCAGTGGGGAAGACTGGGAGGACATCCGCCTCCACACACAAAGAAGAGACTTCCATTGGCTGATCGATGACTCGATGAACACTGCTGTGGGACACAAGCCCCCCAAACCACCCTGTGCCTATGATAGGTAGAGACGCACTCACACATACACGCACGCACGCACGCACGCACACATGCATGCTTGCACACGCACGCACGCACGCACGCACGCACGCACACAAGAATAAAATGAAAATAATAAAAATACACGCATACATTCAGTACATACATAGGTCTACACACGCATCCATATACTGTACATGCATACTGTAGTATACAATTGCAAAGGACACAACAAAAAGGCCTCATCTCCTGTCATCTCCTTGTATTTCTAGGATTGTGGCAAACATCCCCATGAAGCCACGTGTTGTGCGTGACATTGCTCAAGTAATTGACTTTGAACTACAATGGGCCCTCCCCAGCCCCGCTGGGGTACAAGTTTTGGTACGAATGTGGACCTGAAAAAAATGTGTTAGACCTGATCAACACAGTGTAGTGAGACAGCTAAAGAGTTAGAGTTAAACCCCTAGAAAGATGATTACCATTTATAGACACAGTAGCTTGCACCTGGTTAAGGTTTTACATATACATTACGTTCATTAATGCAATTCGAGGCAATAGAACAAATCAAATATTTAACAAAGTAAATTCAAAGTCAAAATTAGGTCAATTTTCAAAAGCTTGTTTTCACCCAAAAAATTGAATAATATAAAAATATGTTAGTTCAGATCCCACATAATACAAATTCAGTTCAGGCATAAATGCATTCCAGTTCATTAAATGCAAATAATCCACTAGGGAATAACCTGTGCTTGGCATTTACAGTATGCTATTCTTCTCTCTGAAGACATGTTATGTATGTTTGTACAATATATACGGTATACTGTATGATGTATTTGTAAAACAAATGAATGAATACATAAAATAGAGTCGGTACATCCTCCGAAAGTGATACATAAAAAATCATATTCAGTTAGACAATAAAAAACTAAATATACCTCCCAGAAAGGTGTCATTTTCAAGATGGCGTCCGAGATAGAAGGAGCTTAAATGGCTATATCTGAGCTACTATTCAACCTACTGTAGAAAGGTGGTCTTGGTGTCTAACTATGTTTTAGGACTCAGTGAATGTGACTGAATCTGTGAAATTACCATCAGTCCATTTTTTTGGGGGCAAATCCATGATGGTGTCCGTCCCAAGGTGATATCCCATTGTACAAAGTACGTAAAATAAAATGTTAATGTAAAAATGTATATAAACCTTTTTGGAATATATCTATTACCACACAAAGTAGTCAAGTAATCCAGGTTTACCCGACCATTATACACTTGTTGTCTTATGCACACCCAGGGGCGGATTTAAGGATCTGGAACCATAGAATGAGGCCCCAGGGGCGGGAACTTCGCACACGCGCGATTTTTTTTCGTTTTTTTCCTTCATTTTCCTCTAAATATTAAGACGGGAGATGGCTGTGACATTGCCAGCATGGATACAAAGTACATTTTCCATTCACTTCTCCGGGCACAATTTTGTATTTATTTTTCATGAGGTCCCCTAACTCTTGAGGCCCCAGGCGGTCGCCTAACCTTATCTACAGTTAAGTCCGCCACTGGGCACACCAAGTTATATGCTCTCGTGAAGTTTGGTATTAGATTCAGTTAGTACAGACGTTCAGGCGATGCAAACAACAAAGATGAGACAACATTCTTTCTGAAGTTGTTATATTGCATTGTTGCGAGGGAATCTGTGCACTTTCCACCAAAGAGGACAGCCAATACTTGGCCTAAGATCATCAGTCACCTCTGTGGTCCCATTTAGGTTAATTTTTGAGGGAAATTCAGTTTTCATCCTTGCTCAAGGACACCTCGACACATAGCCGGGGGCCAGGAATTGAACCTGGGACCATCTGTTTGGCCAGAGGCCTCTCTACCCATTCAGCTATTGCCGTTCACAAGACTGAAGCACAGGGACTCCTTTACAACCTTAATATGGAAAGCAGGCCCTTTGTCAATTGATTGATTGAATGAATATTTTATTAGGCAAAAAATGTAAAACAGCACAGTTACATTTAAAATACTTTGTCTAACAGGTCCGTTCATAAAAGTCCTTGCGGACTTGTTTCCAATGAGGGCCTTGGTATTCAATTCATATACATATATAGTGGCACCACAGTTCGAATATCATTACAAAAAAAACAGCAAAAAAAAAAAATATCACTATGTACAACAAAAAAAATAAAAAGAGGGGGAAAAAGATATGTACAAGAACAGGGGGGGGGGGGGGGTCTGCTGTCTAACGGGAAAATGGTACTACCTCCTCCTTTGGCCACCTGAAAGGTGATTTTTTTAAGGCTCTTTTAAATGAGCCCAGCGAACTGCATTTTTTGAGGGATGGAGTTAGACTATTCCAATCCTGGGTGGCAGTGCTGTAGAAGGAGAATTTGCCCATGTTTGTTTTATGGGTGGGTGGTACCAAATTGTTGTTAACGCTCCCTCTGGTATTGTGACTGTGGGTGTCGCTAACCTTTTGGAGGTATTTACTCAGATATGCGGGAATAGGGGGCATATCGGGCAAATTTACATTTACAATTTTGAAGGCCAGTCCCATTTTTTGTTGTTTAACCCTGTCTTCCACCCTGAGCCAGCCTAGGCTGGCAAAATGGGTGGGAGAAAGGTGGGTCATGGGCCCCAATCCGAGGAGTAGCCGAATCAGTTTGTTTTGGGAGGTTTGAAGCTTAGTCTTCAGTGACACTGAGGTGTTGGAGTACCAGGAGGTGCAAGCATAGTCAAAAAGTGGTTGAATCAGGGCCCCAGAGAGGGTCCTGAGGGCCTGAGGGTTGACAAAAGAGGAAACTCTGCCCATAAATTTGGTTCTCTGGTTAACTCTTTTGACCACCTTTGTAGCCATGCTTTCACCTGTCAGGTATTTGTCAAGGATACAACCCAAATAGGTAATCTCTTCTTTGCTAATTGTGATAATTGTGCCATCGACTTTGACATTGAAATCATTTACATCCATCTGTCTGAGGGAATGTTTGGTCCCAAAGAGAATGGATTCAGTTTTTCCAAGATGTAGTGACAGTTTGTTATCGGTAAGCCAAGTACGGATTTTTGAGAGCTGAGCGCCTCCTCAACTTGCAACTTGTCCTCTCCCGAGATCAGGAGTGCCGAGTCATCAGCGAACAGGAACAATTTGCAGTTACAGGCAGCATTCATGTCGTTAATGTATAGAAGAAACAGTAACGGCCCTAGAATGCTACCCTGAGGAACCCCACAGCTCACCGGGAGGGATGAGGACATGGTTCCGTTGATGTCAACCACTTGTTCTCTTCCCTCCAGGTAAGATCTCATCCAGTTTAGTGATGTGCAGTCAAAACCAATCGCCCTCAGCTTATCAAGTAAAATTTAATGGTTTACAGTGTCGAACGCTTTTTGGAGGTCCAACATGACCATGCCGCAGTATTTGCCCGCGTCTACCTCACGTTTGATGTAGTCGGTCAGATACAGTAGGCATGTGTCAGTGGAATGGGAGGTTCTGAAGCCCGATTGGAAGTTTATGCTCGCTGAGGTAGCTGTTGATTTGTTCTTGAATTAATCGCTCTACAACCTTTGAGATGGAACAAAGGATGGAAACAGGCCTATAGTTGCCAGGTTCTAATTTGCTTCCTTTTATATGCAGAGGGATTACTCTCGCCAACTTGAAATCCTGTGAGACGTGACACTGGCTGATGGATAGGTTTGTGATTTGGGCTACTATGGGGGCAATAGCAGTAGCTGCGTCTCTGAGGAATCTGGTGGGGATATTGTCAAGGCCGGTGGCCTTGTTTGGCTGGAGGGCGAGTAGTTTTTTCCGCACATCATCAGCATTTACTGGTTTGAATGAAAAGGAGTATTTTTTAGCCCCTAGTTTGACATAGTGAGCATGGATGTGGTCAGAGCCGTACAAACCTGAATGCTGAGGAAGTTTGCTTACCAACTGGGTTGCAATGGTGGTAAAAAAGCTGTTAAAACAGTTCGCTACCGCTTGCTTGTCGGTAATGAGCACGCCACTTGAAATAATGCAGATGTTTGAAGTTTTGGTTTGAATTTTGTTGTTGCAGCCCAATTTCTGTAGCGCTTCCCACAGCTTTTGTGGGTGGCTTTTGTTTGCCTCAATGCTTTCATTTAAGAAATTATTTTTGGCAGTTTTGACCAATTTGTTTACTACATTTCGTTGATTTCTGCATCTTTCAAGTAGTTGCACATTTTTGCATTTCCTGAACTCAGAGTACATTTTGTTTCTGAGTTTGATGGCATTTAGGATGTCTCCATTCATCCAGGGTTGTGTACGGGCTCTGACTCTCACCACCTTCTTGGGCGCTAGGCTATCAATAACAGACACAAAAGCAGTTTTGAAACCAGTCCAAGACTCCTCAGCCGAGGAGCCACTGAGTACATTTGACCAATCCACTTTCTCAAGAGCTGTTGTGAGAGCTTCTGATGAGTAAGTTTTCATAGCTCTGCAGCTGACCGTGCTATGACAATCAACCACAGATCTGTGAAGTTTACGCGTGCAGAAAATGATGTTATGGTCGCTTAGACTGCACTCAATGACTCCACTTAAAGGAATCCTCGATTGGTCTGATGTCAAAATGAGGTCAATGATGGTCTGAGAAGTGGGGCCTACCCTCGTGATAATTTTTATCATTTGGGTGAGGCTATGCATGTCACAGAATTTACTGAAAGATTTAAATATGGCGGCGTCTTTCCGGAGTACATCCGTATTGTAGTCGCCAATCAAAATCAATTCCGAATTTCCAATGATTGCCATGTGCTCCTCTAATAAATCATAAAACTCATTTTGACCTGGGGGCCTGTAGATTGCGCCAATTATCAGGGGTTTAGCGTGAGGATAGGTGATTTTTATCCATACCGATTCCGTGGAGTTGTTCTCCAATTTTGGGTACACATTGAAAATGATGTCAGATCTCACATAAATGCATACCCCTCCTCCACCAAGAGTTCTGTCTTTCCTAATGACATTGTAGCCTATAATCTCAATTTCAGAATCGTCTACTGAGCCATCCAGTTTTGTCTCTGAAAAAGAGAGAACCCCTACCTTGCCATTTCCAAACATGGATCTTAGTTCAGACATCTTTGTGGGTTTTTTTAGGCTATTCACATTTAGGTGAATGATGTGTAGGCCTTTTTTGGAGAAAATCGTGTCCATCTGTTCAGTCTGGAAAAAGTCAGGTTCCTTAAGTTGTTTTGTCCCTGTAGCTTCAAAGGTGGGTGGGTGGGTGGAGGGGGTCTGGAGTCGCTGATGGGCGGGGGGGTAGGGGGGTTTGGGTTAAAACCTGATCAGCTGGTTTTGTGGTCTCTGCAGGGGGGACTGCCAGACCTTCCTCTGTCCTGCTGTGGGGGATGTGTTGGGGGTGGGGGGAGGGGGGGGGGTGGGGGTGTGATCGGGGGAGGGGGGTGGGGGCTTTGTGATTGCAGCAGGGCAGTGGGGGAGGGGGGTGGGGGAGGGGTGAGGCAGAAGTCCTGTGGGAAAATGGGAAACTCAGTGAGAAAAAAATCTCTGTTTCCACGCCGATCCCACAGGGGAAAACCATGTAGATGTCCAGTGACCGCTTGGAAAACAGAGAAAGGAACTCCGTTTCCCAGCATTCCTCTTGGTGGGATACTATGCGGTTGTCCTGGTATCGACTGGTGGTGGTGGTGGTGGTGGAGGCGGAGGAGGGGGAGGGGGGTTGGACGTGGGGGAGGGGTGAAGCTGTTGTCCCGCGTCGACGCCAAGCGGTGGTGCCAGGAGATTACCTGAGAGATACCCTGCGGTTGTCTTGGGCCCGTGTGGCGCATGAGGAAATCCTCTTGATGACGCTGCTGTTGGGGAAGCCCTTGTCTCGTCACCGGCCACATTCCTTCAGGCGGTGGTCTGCTTGAGAATGCAGGTCTTGAAGCCAGCACGGACGTTAACCGGGACAAATAATCCATCCTTGTTTCTCCAGCTCTTTGCTGGGGTTCGTTCTTATCAGGTGAGGTGGGCCGTTGCCAAACAAAGTTATTTGTCTGCATGTTGTGGACCGGACCTTCTCGGGCGCTGCCGTCGCGTTTGAAATCAGCTGTGATGTTGCTTAGGCCATTGTAGTTGTGATCATAGCGAGTCTCCGTGGTGCTCTTCACGGTCGGTGGGCCGGGATTAGGATGTACATTTCCCGACAATAATAGACTCAACCAAATAATCTTTCTTACTGTAAGGCCGTCTAGCTGGTTTGGTGTCCTTCTCCGTGTTTGTACCGATTTACTCGCGCCGAACACTTTAACAACGGTAAATCTCCGTTTGCACTCGCTCTCCGTTGAAGCTGCACATTGTGGGATTCGATGAAGATTAATCCTTGCAATATAGCAGCGTAGAACAGCACCAGATTGTTGCTGGCAGTGATGATCCTTTTGAGGCGAAGGTGTTGCTTTCGCCGTTGAAGAATAGAGCGCGGGGTGGAAAGCAGGAGCGGTGAAAAGGTGCGACCGTCCTCGGTGAAAGCCATCTCTGTGTCTGTGTCTGTGTCCAACACCACAAATCTTTTCACGTACAATAAATAATTAACTGATGATAATGTCTCTGAATCAGTCACATTCATTGAGCCTACAACCTAGGGTTAGACACCAAAACCACCTTTCTAGTGGGAATAGTATTTGAGATATAGCCATTTTATGCTCCCGGCCATCTTGGACGCCACCTTGACAATGACGCCTTTCTGGGAGGTATACCTTCCTAGATTTTTGTGTTTTTAAGCATGCCTAGAGGTACCAGAATCAATTGAAAAACCTTTAGTATCCAAATTTGGGGGGTTTAACCATATTGACCGGTCTATATTTATGAAGTTGACCATTCTCTTTCCCACAGGCAACGGAGGTCACTGACCATTTCATTGTGGAGGTGACGCTGCAATAAGGCTGCATGAGCCCAGCTACAACAACCAATCAACACCCTTCTCTGAATTTGAATAGATTTTGGTCTCTTCAATGAGGAAATGCTCAACGATCATGATCATGCTCTTTTCGAGAATAAATAAAGACTTCAATCAATCAATGATGCAATGAATTATAATGACAATCAAATTCAATCAAATGACACCTGTCATGTCTGGATTACACTGATCTGTTCTGTTGGTATTTTCACTCCAGTGGTATGGCACTGACATCTAGTGGTGATGTAAAAAAATAATTGGTGTCTTCTCTTAGGTTTGAAACAGGGGCCAGCCTGACATATTTACAATGAGGCCGATACGGAAGAGACAGTTCATATGAATGGCGTATGGCGCTGTTTTACCCCTGCAGGTGTCAGAAGGAATATTCTCTCATTTTAAGCGGATGGGTTTTTGACGAACTTTAGACTAGATTTTCTTACCTTAATAAAAATTGTCATAAATACTATATGCTTCCAGTCGCTAGTTTAAAGTCTCCTTTCAATCATCATGATATGCGTTTTGCTAAACTATGGTCCCATTTATTATAAAATTGACGATAAAGTAGGCTGCTCCAGGAAGGGCGGGATGATTTGATTGACAACCTACACAACCAATAGCATTCATTCCCCGCCCCCGCTCTTGATTGACAAGCTACACAACCAATAGCATTCTTTGGGGATTGTTTTCCGGTTCCCTGGTCACATGTCTGGTCTCAAGCAATAGCGTTTGAGTTCCGACGTGCCCAATGGTATATATTAAAGATGGCAGATTGCACGTTCCTGAACAATCGGCTTCTTTTATGGTCTGTAGAAACCAATGGGTGACGTCACCGTTCCCTTCGTCCATATTTTTTACAGTCTTAGGTTTGAAATCGTTGGCCATGAAGGCACACACATGCACGAATGCACGCACGCACGCACAACTGTCTTTTGGTGTAGTGCTGCTTTGCCATGACCTGTTGGACATATTATGTGTTGGAAGTTGGAACTCCCCATCATGCAACATCCTCTATTTACCTTCTACAAAGTCACATGACCTGTAGGTGTTTTATTAAGCTTCTAGTACTGAATGCTCACTGTTGCAAACACACGTCTGATGCTGTTTACTCTCATCAGCTTTGATCACATACAGAGCCAAATTGCACTACGCTTTTGGACACATTTACTTATTTATCTCAAAGGTCAAGTCAGCCTTCATGACTGATCCTACCAGGGACAGGGCAAGGAACCAGACCGGTAGAAAGATCGGGCTGGGTGGAAAACAAACAAGCAGGCAGTGGTGGAAAAAGTACTCAAATGTACTTAAGTAAAAGTATCAATACTGCAATGTACAAGTAGTACTTGAGTAAAAGTACAAAAGTATTGGTATCAACATGTACTTAAAGTACCAAAAGTAAAATTACTCAAATGTTTGAAAATAGCAGATCTACAAGCTCACAACGCGTTGCGATGTGAGCTTGTAGATCTGCTTGTAGATCTGCTATTTTATAGGCCTAGGTATAAAATAGGGCTGAAGTGGTTAATGTGTGTTTTATAATGTAATGATTTATATCTGGAAAAGTAACTAGTAACTAAAGTTTTCAAATAATTGTAGGTTAGTAAAAGTACAATATTTGCCTCTGAGATGTAGTGGAGTAGAAGTAAAAGTACTGAAAATGGGAAATACTCCTGTAAAGTAAAACTTCCTCAAAAGTGTACTTAAGTACAGTACTTAAGTAAATGTACTTACTTTACACCACTGTAAGCAGGCACACAGTGGTACAGTCAAACAAACTAGACAGGGAAACAAGGGAACCCACCCACCAATTAAAACCAGGAAAGCACCAGTGGTGGAAGAAGTACTCACATTTTTCACTTAAAAGTATCAATACCACCATGTAGAAATACTCTGTTACAAGTTAAAGCCTGGTATCAAAAAAATAATTTACTTGAATATAAAGGTACAAAAGTAAAAGTACTCACTATGCAGAATATCCCATTTCAAGTTTTCAAAATGTATAATTTTTTTTTGGAAAATAGCCGATCTACAAGCTCACAATGCGTCGCATCGCGGCACATTGCGGGCTTGTAGATCGGCTATTTTCAAATAGCCAAAGTTTAAATAAAGTGGTTAATGTACAGTAGGCCTATGTCTAATTTATTTTTTTACTTAAATTTTATCCCACGATTTTGTAATCCTTTTTTTTTCTCCACCAGGTGCCAATTTTCTAAGTGATCATAATGATGCTTATAATGCATTTGATAGCATAGCAAGTGTTACCCCTATGGCCACAGTGGTGTTGATGCTCTACTTGCAGTGCCACAGTGTTCCAGCTGGTGTTTTTTTAGGCCGTGAATTCTTAACTCCCCCGAAAGGACCATCTTCAAATGAATCCACCGACTCTGATTGGTCCAGGGCTGAACTCTATGAACTCTTGACTCAGGAGTTTGTACAAATATTTGTAACTTGTAAATACCAATACAGTATATTGTGAAATAAACAGCCCCTTAATTCATTTATTTCACAAAAGAAACTTACTTAAAGTATTTTTTTCTGTGGAATTGAAATAGTTGAAATAGTATTTGATGGCCTTGCTACCCTTGCATTGACCTGTGTGTCCAACAACAGTAAAGGCCAAGTTGCCTTGCCCCTAAAATGATGAAGTTCCAGGCCTGGTGTGAGATATGATCTACTTAAGCAATATTACACGAGAGGGTGTGCTTTACCGTCATTATTGGCACGCCTGTGATGCGGTCAGGAACGAGGCGAAGCCGAGTTCCGCCGCGATCACAGAAGTGCCAATAATGTAAGGTAAAGCACACCCTCGAGTGTAATATTGCGATTATACAACAGTTACCAACAAAACACATCCAAATGTATTCATATTGTGGGGCAATTCATAATAAAAAAAAATCGCTTATCCGTTTCCCTGTAAAGAGAAGAGTTTATTTGACTGAGACAAAATAGTCCCTGTAACAGCGCAGCACTCTGAGTCATCGTCTCATCAACACAGCTGATTCCAGTAGGCTATATGCTCCGTCGTACGATCGTGTTACGTGGCCAAAATAACTGATCTACAAGCTCACAACACGTCAAGATGGCGATGCGTTGTGAACTTGTAGATCGGCTATTTTTGCCGTGCGATACCTTCGTACGATAAAGTATAACATACACTGGACTGTAATTTTACTTTAACACAGGAGGATATTTATACAGTATGGATGTTACCATTGAAATAAAGCACACTTTTTTCCAGTTATTCCTTTTATTATAGGATTTTAGGCGATTTTGTGTGCTCTCTTCTAACCATTGATCAACCGTAAGTCCACCAAATAAGTCAAAATTAACAACATAGTCCATTTTGCGTAGCTGTTTGTTCTCCGGTGGCGGCGGTGGGTACTGTCTGTTTGTTTTCCTATCGTGGGACAGCGTGACGTCACAGCACAGCTGTGCCATATATGGTCTAAGCAGGTGCGGACTGCAGTGCGGAGTGATTTATTAATGTGATTAGGCCCGTGCTATGATGCTGGTTTGAAGCACGGCTAGAAAGCTATTTCAACCAATCAGATTGCTTGGTCGGAACTACCTGTTGTATAATGGGCATTTCAACACATTTCAACATGAAGTTGATGATAAAATCGACCACTTCTGTGACTTGGTCATACTTTTCTGTTTCTTATCTTCTTATCATCAGTTCCCTCCCATAGATTGAAAGAAAACAAAGTAGTGTCAAAACTAAATTGTAAATTGCATATAATTGTTATATCATCATAGTAAATCATACAATTACCATTCCTGCTCTTTATTGTGCTAAGCTTCACTTAAACTCCCCACATGATTACACTGATCAATATGTTAAAGGTAGGGTAAGTGATATTTTTGGGTTAAAACAAGTATTTTGTTAAAAGGTTAAAGCACTATATTCTGATAGTAATCATTGCTATAGAGTGTTTGTTCAGTAACAGAAGTCTCCCCGTCTCTCCAGCTCTTTAATAAACAGAAAATACATTTTCCGGTAGGTGTCAAAATCTCAGCCAATCAGGAGAAAGTACAAATTTTTAAGCTTCATTTTTATAGTGTTCCAGTTCCAATTTTGCCTGCTCATTTCTTAGTGTCATCACTTCCAATTTCACTTGTTTAATCTATATCCTGATTGAGTTTTCTATCCTGATTGGATAATTGGAAATGAAACTGAAACGAAAATGCATTTTCTGTTTTATAAAGAGCTGGAGAGACGAGGAGACTCCTTTTACTGAACAAACACTCTATAGCAATGAGTACTATCAGAATATAGAGCTATTTAACACTTATTTTAAACAAAGAAAATCACTTACCCGACTGCCAGAGTTTATTCATAATGTACTCACCCACTGCCAGGGTTTTTAATAATTTTTTTATAGAAAAAATGTGAATTATTTGTCCGTACATTTTTAACATTGAAGTGAATGGATTTTTTTTTTAATTTTTTTTTATATCTCCTAATTCGTTAAAAAAATTATATTCAAAAATTAGAGAAACATTTTAGAAATTTAAAAAAAAAAAAAAAAAAGGGGGAGAATGGGGAGAATTCTCCCCTTTGGCGGTAAACACCATTGACTGAAAAGGGGAGAATTCTCCCCTTTGGCGGTGAGTGTGTTAATTCATAATCCCCAAATCTTTAACTTGTATTTGTATTTGTGTTTTACACGTGGTTACATGTGGTTTTCTGTTCCAGCTAACTCATAGTTCCTCTTCTCTGGGGCTGGGGCTCCGTAACCTTTACTTAAAGCATCCATAGACCAGTTTTTTTTTTGCAAACCATTGTATCTGCAGGCTTATGCAATTATACCATGTTTTGACAATACTTTTTTTTTCTTTCACTCTATGGGAGGAAACTGATGATAAAAGATAAGAAACAGAGAAGTATGACCAAGTTACAGAAGTTCGATTTTATCATGAACTGCATGTTGAAATGTGTTGAAATGCCCAGTAGATCATATCTCTCACCAGGCCTGGAACTTCATATTTTTAGGGGCAAGGCAACTTGGCCTTTACTGTTGTTGGACACAAAGGTTAATGCAAGGGTAGCAAGGCCATCAAATAAAATAATGATTTTAATTCCACCTAAATGATTATTTTAAATTAAGGGTTTTTGGAGTGAAATAAATGAATGCAAAGGCTGTATTTCACAGTATACCGTATTTGTATTTACAAGTTACTATTTGCACAAACTTCTGAGTCAAGAGCTCAGCCCTGGACTAATCAGAGTCAGTAGATTAATTTGAAGATGGGCATGGGGAGTCAGGGGGAGTTAAGCATTCACAATAGTATAATTATAGTTACTAGAGTAGACCATACCCGTCGGGGATATGAGCACCTAAAGTGAGTCATGGTCCGCTTGTTTCACGGATGGTCCGCTTGTTTCATGGATGTGGCAACACCGGCGCTTGTTGCACGCACATGATTTGGCAACCCGGGAGCCAGCGAACACAAAGACGCTAATAAACAGCTGAGTGAAAAACAGGCTTCGCTGTTCAGTGAACATGGTAATGGTCAATGGCTGTGTGCAAATGCAGATCAATTGCTCCAGCCACTGAGGAGAACCGGGCAGAAGAGATTTTGGGGACAAAAAAACAGACAGAGCTTTGTAGAATTATAGGATGATAGGATGATAGAACTCATACATACTCATATTGCTTTATAATCATAACACATCAGCATTCTATAATGACTTATGAGGTCAAGTATTATACGTGCTGGATACTTACACTTATTTAGCAAGGACTGTAGTGTATTATAATTTTCATAGTTGTAAAACATAATAATAATAATAATAATAATAAGGGTAATGATAATAATAATAATAATAATAATAATAATAATAATAATAATAATAATAATAATAATAATACAGTAAATAAAGATTAACATTTGGTTTAATCATTCACTGTGGTTGAATTGCATGTAATTGCACCTTGAACATGATTTATTCTAACGTACCTTAATTTGATTATTAATAGTAATGTATAAATATTTATTCCACTTAAAGGGATATTCCACTTTCAAACATGTTTGTGCAAATTTTAACATACACTCTGGCTTTTGTGAGCACCCAAAACAGTTTTTAATTTGCTTGTTTCAATGTTTAGATATTTGTTAAACATTTTATCAGACAAGCCCCCTTCCTATATAAACCCATTGTAACTTCAAACTCTTTTTTTTTTTCATTTTTTTTTTTATAATTTGTGGGGAAGATGAAAAAATGCAATAAAACATGAAAAAAGTCATTGAAAAAACACGGCCCCCTCACACATAGATTGGAAGGACAATATCAGTCAACAGAACCAAGGATGTGTGTTTCCAATTAATCTACCTAAATGAAGTTTGAAGTTACAATGTGTTTGCATGGGAAGGGGGCGTGTCTGATAAAATGAATATATGATCTAAATGCTGAATCAAGCAACTTAAAAACTGTCTGAGGTTCACACAAAAGCCTAAGTAGATGTTAAAATGCCCCCAAACACGTTTGAAAGTGAAATATCCCTTTAGATGTTTATGTTGTTAAAGTTTGAACCCAGAATATGAGGGCTTTTAGGCTTTATTTAAACAATCTTCTGTTATTCTTAAGGGTCATTTCACCCAGTCTGTCACTGTAGGGAGACAAGAACGATCAGTCATCAGAGTGATGAAACTCACAAAGCGATGAGGGAGAGCACTCTCTGGAAAGTGTGTCATTTTAGCTAAAAGCTCTTGGGTGGGCATGTCATTTCACATATGGACACCCAGAAGGGGAGGGAACCGTGTCAGGATAGGTCGAGGAGTTAGAGGGAGGTACAAAGGAAGGGATAATGGGCAGAACTAAAATCGTCTCTAAAAAGGGCCCGTACAGTGAAAAAGCAGGTTCTTGAGAGCTGAATGAGGACACCTGAATATCTATTACGAGTATAACCTTTGATATAATACTTAAAATAGGAACTTAGGCTCCAGAGTAATAAAACACTTAGTTGATATAGCTCCTTGGGACTTAGATTATAGATAACGTTTTAAAATCAGGCGACTGCTCCAGTGTACTAGAGATGGTTTAAAACCCCTGAACTCGTATTTCTAAATTGTATTCAGGCGAGGAGAAGACTGCTCAACTTAACATCATCAGCTCCAAAAGACAACAGGTAAAACAATAAGGTAAATTAGGTAAATTATTTAGAGGATTACTTGCTTTTATTAACCACTTACGCCCTATTTTTTACTGTATACTGTATGTTTATATCACGAAAAGAAAAAAAATATCTAAAGCTCACAAGTCACAGAGTGTTGCATTGCGACGTGTTGTGTCCTTGTAGATGTGCTATTTATGCAATTAATGAAATTTTCTGCCAATAATGACATAACAAGGACACCAGGGTTAAAGTGGTTAAAGTGTCATGCATCTTTCCCGGTGCCCAGGCAGCCCATATGGGCTTAGAGGACATTGATAAAAAAATTAACAATGTGTAGGCAATCTAGGCATCACATCTTGTTTCAGTCACAGTGTTATTGTTCACTGACTTTTCAACAAGTTCACGGTCATTAATATAGTTATCTGACAGTAGGCTATGCCACCTACAGCATACACACATCCTTTACTGACTATGTAAAGTAAAGCATTTGCTGTTATGCTATCCTCATAGCCTGTATAGATCTATAACAGATACATTCTCAGATTATTACTTCATGTAGGAAGGGGTCAAATGCCCGATGGGTGTTTTTTTCTAGTTTCAACAAAGCAAAACAACTGAACAGCACTTTTCCATTCAAAGTGATGCCATTGACACTCCTTCACATAAAACCCTCTAGTACTTAACGAAATAGCACAACACCCCTGATTAGCGTACAGCCTGTTTTTAAATGTTTTAATAATACCTGCTTGGAAAACACTAGTGAAGCTTCAATAACCGACAGGGCTGTGCACAGACATTTTGGGGAGCAGGGGTTCAAGCAAATAAAGCAGGGAATCATGTCACCAACATGGCTATTCCTACACTAATGTTGCCACACTGCTGCCATCCATAATCACACACTATCTGCCTATATTTTTGCCACAGTCTTACAAAATTTGTATTCAATAACAAATAAGAAACACATACACTACACTACATAGACCTAAACTAGGCCTACATTGCTATTTTCTTGTATTGCTTTAATTTTGATCTTGCCTCATTTAAATTTGTTCTTGATCATGTTTTTCTTTATATTGTTTTTAATCATGTTTTTTTTATTGTTTTTTTTAATGTAAAGCACTGTGGGCTATGAAAGGTGCTATACAAATAAAGTGTATTATTATTACTAGTGAAAAGAATAGAAAAGTAAATGGTGCATTTATATAGCACCTTCCTCGAAAGCACAATAAGGTGGTATGGTTCATGCAAGATTTACACTACACTGTCTGTAACCAGCAGAACAGGTGATCAAAATGATTGACTGAAATAAAAGGTCCGTCTTTATTAAAGGCCAGTCTAGGCATCAAAGCCCAGACCTGGACCGATGTCTGCATAGTGTTGCGCCGACCTGTGACCTGTTTTACATTTAAACATTAAAAGTAATGATAAGGTTCATCAGCAGCCCTACTCTGATATGCTTGATAAATAAGCCCCCTGAATGTGTTGTTTCAAAAGATCCTTAGATAGTTTCATGTTCTGTATTCTGTATTTTATAATTTAGACATTTGGTTGAACTACATCATAACAAAATGCATTGTGACGTGACCCACAGTACCAATCACCGTGCCAGATGCCATTACCTTTAAGAGAAGACTGCGCTAGCCATTATCCCCAATCCAATATACACTCTCCTATCTCCCTGTCTGCAGTGATGCCTGGTCTGATTATTATAAGCCACATTGGGCTTGTTTTTCTGAAGTTGCTTGTAAATAATGGTAGAACGGTTGTGAGCTTGTAGATCGTCTATTTTCAAATAGCCAACATATATAAATATGCACATTGTTTAATGGACGACATATATAGTTTTGAAGTGCTCATGTGGCCTATTATAGTCGCTTCTTTTGGGCTTGTTTTCATAGACCTGGTTCCTCTCGCACAATCTGGCAACACTGCTCATGTTCCGACCAGAGCCGTATACCGACATGAACTCTTCAGCCGCACTGTGGTGATTTTACATGGAGCACACACCCGATGTTTGGCTTCTAAGCTCTGGACTTTGATTTCCTTTCAATAAAACCACATTTGATAGACATAAGTATCACCTAAATGTTACTTTTTATATTTTATTTTTATAATTTTATATTTTTGTAATCAGTTCATTATTTCCTGTGTAATCGATGAATAAAACTGACGTGTGTAAATTGGAGCATTGCATTGCGTGATGCACAAATTGTCTTCTTTAAATAGGCTATCATCTTATATAAACACATTTGAGACAAGGAATTGACACCCTCCCTTCTGCTGATTATAGGATGATTAGAATCACAGAGATTTGTTGACATTAATATAGTAGAGAGAGGTGCGCGCTGTGCGTCCTGGCCGTCTCCACGAATCCATTGCAGTCTGTGCGTTCTTGCAGGTGGTTGTTTGGTGTTATAATAATTCATAACAGGTCAATGTTGAAAGGGAGGCATTTGTTCCTCAACGTAGTGTGAATGTGCATGCAAAGTTTCACCGCAATCGGACACTGCGTTCATGATTTGCGGCATTTTGTTCAATACGGGCCACTCCTGCAAACTTTAGATGTCAATCTTAGCCAATCAACCGATTAGCCAAGCCAATCAATCAATTTTTTTTAAACATTATATTTCAAAGTACTCCTACAAAACCATCTGAAAGGTTTAAAAAATGTTTTTGCAAGTACAAATATATCCGGGTCTTACAGGGTTAAGGAGTAATATCCAAAAATGTGTTTTACATAAGTCGGCCTCCTGGTGGCGCTTTAAAAGGCAGATGTGAAAAATGCAGGGCAAAGGTTTTTCCTTGGCCTCTAAGCCAGGATTTCAAATACAGTTTTACACAGATCGGTGCAGTTATAGGTAAAAAGACGAATTGGCCTGTTATAGCGCCACCATGAGGCTGATTTGAACATTTTCAAGTGGCATTTCTTCCTCGGCCTAGTTAGAATGTGTGTGCAGTGCAGTAATGCGCATAATCACACACTATCCGCCTTTATTTTTGCCACAGTCTCACAAATTTAGCTGACAATTATAAATAATAAACACATACACCTACACTACATAACATAGACCTTTACTCTTAATGTATTAACGACTTAAACCCATTATTTAAGTATGACTTAAATGAGTCTATATAATATCTAAGCTACCTAAAAGTGCAAAATAGCTCACGTGCAAACTACACTTTACCTTGCACAGTAAATTCCTTAGTGTTAATTTATACATTTGTAACTCTGAGAGTAACAAATCGACCAGTAAGGGTCCATTTGGTTCTACTTGCAAACTCTCAGAGTTAAATGAACTGTACTGTGTACCTTCTCTTAACACTATCCCTCCTCAACCCCAGGATGCGTTTAGTGTGTGGTCTGGTCCTCTTGCTGGGTGGGTTGCAGCTGGCCTATGCTCTGCTCCGGGTGGGAGCCTGGAACGTCCAGACATTTGGTCCGAAGAAGGCCAATCTTCCAGGTGTTCCAAACAGTCCTCCAGATGACCGTAAAGCCGCCATCCTGATTTACATCGCTGAGGTATGAAACACTGCAGGCTTTCACACTGTTTCTCTGGGCAACCACATTTGCCCAAATAATTGTCCTCATACAAATAACCTGGATACTGTGTATGTTCATGCATGTTATAAAAGTACATAGTATGTTTTTTATTTTATTTTTGTATGAAGCTTAATGTTGACACTATCTTACACTGGAACTTTAAGTGTACACTTGCATTGGAAAATCTGTTATAACTATTATACAGTTCAATTGTGAAAAAGCAGAGACCATATTGTAGTTTTTCCTTTACCCTATATCACCTAAGCCTACAGTGATGGTGTACGTTTCAGTATAATTAACACACAATTTCATGAAAACATTCAAATAAGTTCAACTGCTGTTACAACTGCATTTAAAAAGTAATGAAAAGTCAATAAATGGGCAAAAATAACGATAAATATAGCTGCAAGCAGCGATAATACGGGGCCAGCGATTGCAGAGAGACGAAAGAAAGAAGCAATGATAAGTAATATGCGCAATAAGCCATAGAAACATCTATAACAACTATATGAACTATGAGTTTTGAGACAGATGATGGGAGGGACTCTATGAGACCGGGGAGTTTATTTAGAAGGCTGGAATAGTGGCACCAGGAAAGAAGTGAGTGATTGCCTTGGGAAAACGGGTGTGCTTGATAATAGAGTCACCAATGATCACCGCTGAGGGAGCTATGAGGGGAGGACTGTAGATGGAGGCAAGGAATCCATATTGTTGGCTAAGGGGGCGGGTGGATGGGGCTGGGACGGAGGGGGCAGTGAAAGGCCGAGATGTGTGACCGGCGTGAGGGGGACACACTTTTTCGCCGAAAGCTGGAGCGAATTTCAACCCCCGGATTGGCGTCGGACCACCGCCTTCAGCAACAGGTCATTTACCTGTCCGGGAGCCAGTAGCCCTGAGGCCACATCGAGGGTGTTACATTGGGGTCGGGATCGGTGGAAAATCTTCAATGGCCAAGAGGGAGTAGCCTGGGACCAGACGAATCTGTGAGTGCAAAAAAAAATTGCACTCTGTGTTTTGGGTCTGGCACCGCTCCATAGAGAATCCATTTCCTGCTCCAGAAGACGTGTGTGACCAATCAGGGCCCAGTATTCGAATATGGGAGACTGTAATTGGTAATTGGTTGTAGGTCTAACCAATTGCGTCGAGGGCCATTGTTTTGATCCCGCCCCTTGGGAAAAAAAAACGTCCTCATGGAAGCACCAGACTCATATCCATGCAGTGATATAGTCTGGCTACGCCAGGCTAAAGAGGGAGAACTTATTTTTGGTAAAGGGAGGAGGGGAGTGGGGGCAGGGTGCCCCATGTTTACCCCAGGAGACCGTTGTCCAGGGGACTGGAGTGGAGCTGACCAAAGGTGGATCCTTGGGTCTGGCCCCGGCTTGGGACCAAGCACTGGGGAGGGCCGGGATGGTATCGTCTAGCTCAGTCGTCTTGGGCCTGGTGTCAGAGCGGATCCAGCTGCATAGTCTCGGCCTTGCCTTTCGGCCTGGCGGAGACAATGAATAAGAGTGGCAGCAGACCTGCAGTTTTCTCGGATTTTGTTCCAGATATATGGAGCATAAAAACTGAATGTTTAGTTGTGATTCTAGGGACAGAAAGTAGACCTGACCCCAGATGACTTGAGAGGTCTGGATAGTTCATGATATCACACAAGATCAGCTAAAGTTTAGCTGATCTTGTGTGATATCATGATAACCATTCAATTATTTTGAACCAACAGTAATAATTATACAACTAGTTTTGTGTAGTGGTGAGTGTGATAGACACAAAACTAGTGTTGTGTAATGGTGAGTGTGATAAACACACAACTAGTGTTGTGTAGTGGTGAGTGTGATAGACACACAACTAGTGTTGTGTAGTGGTGAGTGTGATAGACACACAACTAGTGTTGTGTAGTGGTGAGTGTGATAGACACACAACTAGTGTTGGCGTGGCTTGGTTTGTGGCCTCAGGGCTCCATCCAGACCAGATGGAACCGGTCCTGACAACAATTACCACTGATCTCAGTGTCACTTAATCGTTCATCCCCTGCACCTGTATTATTAACAATAAACCTGTATCATAACAGCTTTTCAATTTGTCTCTGTCAGGTGGAAATTTACTGACACACTACACTGTCTCTCTACATTCTATGTATGTGCTTACCTTGTTTACTATTTGTCACTCTGGATAAAGAGAGTCTGATAAATGCCTACATTGTATATTGTAACCACTTTCACTTAAAACTAAATCAAAAGTAGCTAAAATAGCCAATCTACAAGAGCTTGTAGATTCGCTATTTTTGCTACTTTTGAACAACACTGTAGTATGATGAAGTGTAGGACATATAAAATATGGAGATAAGAGGTTTCTGACTGACAGCAACGATTGTATCCTCTTGAGAACAGATGTGTACTATAAAAGCTTTTCATTGGACACTGAGGCATCGTCTCATTTCAGTCCTCAGGTCATGTTCTGCTTCTGTTTCTATCATGCGAACGTTGAACGCTGTCATCGCTTTGTTGTGTGTGAGTTCTTTATCATATGCATAGTTTCAGTAGCGGCTGGCGGTGATTTTGGGTGGGGCGGCTAAAAGACATCCATTATACTATATGATACCCATAGTTCACCCTGCAGCAACAGCATCACATTCCAGATACCAAGTTACAGCAATGACACTACTGTAGGGTGTAGGCTATCTATACTTTGTTATAGGAAATGCTCCACAACAACACAAGTACCCACAACAAAACAGGGGTTCCAAAAAATGCAGGGCAAAGGTTTTTCCTTGGCCTCTATAGGGAGTGTGCGTGCAAAGTTTCACACAGATTATAGGTAAAAGTTATAGGTAAAAACGTGACACGGACATGTTATAGCGCCACCATGAAGCTGATTTGAAAATGGCATTTCTTCCCCGGCCTAGTGGGAATGTACGCGCAATATGCTCAAAGCATGCTGCGTTCATGATTTGAGGCATTTTGTTCAAAACGAACCAAGCCTGCAAACTTTGGAAGCCAATCTTAGGCAATCAGGATGGAATATGGGAAATTGGGTAGATCCATGTTGATCACATGACTATAGAGATACTGAGTGTGTGTGCACAGTTTCGCAGTGACCGGGCCAACGGTGCCAGAGATTAGCTGCTGACCGACAGACGGACAGACGGACGGACACAGGGCAAAGTTGTGAGATTATAGATCGGCTATTTTCAGAATGAAGTATGTCATACATTGAAAAAACATACTCTCAAATAAGCATTTCAGGTTATCTTTAACAATTGCACATGCATTAATTGACACAATCATGTTGTGTGCAATGCAACTCTCTGCAGTACATGCAAAAGTCTGCATCAAGTGAGCCTTGAACTGGCGACTTTGCGGTTGTCAGGCAGACGCTTAAGTGAGAAACCATTGGACCGACAGACCTGAACTGGTGAATAAGCAGCTCAAACAGATGATACAGGCAAAACAAGGTTGAAGTGTTTTTCAAACTGCTCAGAATAGAGCGTCGCAGTTCCCGCCCACTTCCTGTTTTTTTTGGTGCCGGAAGAAAAAACTCAATGCATTTTTCCATTGCGAAAAACAATTATCAATATAGCTGCAAGCAGCGATAATACGGGGCCAGTGAATAGAGAGAGAGAGAGAGAGAGAGAGAGAGAGAGAGAGAGAGAGAGAGAGAGAGAGAAATGGAAACGGAATAGATTGAAGAGAAAGAGACAGAGAGAGACATGGAAACGGAATAGATTGAAGAGAAAGAGAGAGAGAGACATGGAAACGGAATAGATTGAAGAGAAAGAGAGAGAGAGAGACATGGAAACGGAATAGATTGAAGAGAAAGAGAGAGAGAGACATGGACACGGAATAGATTGAAGAGAGAGAGAGAGAGAGAGCGAGAAAGCCATGAAAACTGAATAGATTGAAGAGAGAGAGAGAGAGTGAGAGAGCCATGGAAACGGAATAGATTGAAGAGAGAGAGAGAGAAAGAGACATGGAAACGGAATAGATTGAAGAGAGAGACCGACAGATCGAAATGGTGAAAAATCAGCTCACACAGATGTGGGGGGGAGGAGAGAGAGAGAGAGAGAGAGAGAGAGAGAGAGAGAGAGAGAGAGAGAGAGAGAGAGAGAGAGAGAGAGAGAGAGAGAGAGAGAGAGAAACGGAATAGATTGAAGCGAAAGAGAGAGAGAGGAGAGAGACATGGAAACGGAATAGATTGAAGAGAAAGAGAGAGAGAGACAGACATGGAAACGGAATAGATTGAAGAGAAAGAGAGAGAGAGCCATGGAAACGGAATAGATTGAAGAGAGAGAGAGAGAGAGACATGGAAACGGAATAGATTGAAGAGAGAGAGAGAGACAGACATGGAAACGGAATAGATTGAAGAGAGAGAGACATGGAAACATAATAGATTGAAGAGAGAGAGAGATGGAAGCAGAATGGATTGATTGGACGTCTCAACCTATTGCCATTAACAGGAATCAAACCCTCAACCTTCGGATTGACAGGCTGCAACACTACCTATAGTGCTATGGCTTTGTCCAGGCTGAGGTTGTCTGTTGAAGATAAAAGTGAACCAGTGAAAGCAGCCGATCTAGCAAGCTCAGAAACACGTTGCTATCTGAAAGGTTTTGAGATTGTAGATCGGCTACTTTCAGAATGAAGTATGTCATACATTGCAACATACCCTCTCAAATAAGCATTTCAGGTTATCTTTACCCTTTGCACATGTATTCATTGATACATTCATGTTTTTTGCAATTCAACTTAAATGAGTCTGCATCAAGTGAGGCTTGAACCGGCAACCTTGCAGTCATGAGGCACTCACTTAAGGGAGAAGCCATTGGACCAACAGACAAGACCTGTGAAAAAAGAGATAACACAGCAGCCGATCTACAAGCTCAGAAACACGTTGCTATCTGAAAAGTTGTGAGATTGTAGATCGGCTATTTTCACAATTTTGTCATATATTGCAAAAAATACTCTCTCCAAGAAGCATTTCATGTTACCTTTAACAGTTGCGCATGCATTAATTGATACAGTCATGTTTTGTGCGATACATTTGAAAAGTAGCCAGCAAGAGTTGAGGCTTGAACTGGCGACTGCTGAAGCGAGACGCCATTGGACCAACAGCCCAGAACCAGTGAAAAAATAATTCACACTAACACTAACACTAAGATCACTCGTTCACAAACCATTTACCAATAGAGAAATTGTATGTCTCCTCGAAACCGAAACCAGTGAAAGCAGCCGATCTACAAGCTCACAAAACGTTGCTATCTGAAAAGTTGTGAGATTGTAGATCGGCTATTTTCACAATGAAGTACGTCATACATTGAAAAAACATACTCTCAAATAAGCATTTCATGTTATCTTTACCGTTTGCACATGTATTCATTGATACAGTCATGTTTTTTGCAATTCAACTTAAATGAGTCTGCATCAAGTGAGGCTTGAACCGGCAACCTTGCGGTCGTGAGGCACTCGCTTAAGGGAGAAGCCATTGGACCAACAGACAAGAACCTGTGAAAAAGGAGATCACACAGATGATACAGTTTCACGCAAATACCTGAGAAATCCTGGGTTTAAGTGTTTTTCAAACTGCTCAAAATTGCGGACAATCTAAGGGCGGAGCTTACTGGTCAACGTGATACATGTGTTCCTCATGAGTCAAGGCACATGTGTAAGCAGGTTTAATGGCTGTCGGCCAAACGAGGCATGACTTTTGCCTGTTTAAAGTTTGCATTTTCAAAAAATCGCTATAGCGCCCCCCTTTGACCAATTGGAGTAAGATTGGTTTCAGTGATACTTGGAATGACCCTCAACATTACCGCAAAGTTTCAAAGAAATGTGAGTCTGCATGTATGTGTTAGGGGCAGATGAATAATTGTCATAAAACTGCAATATTCATTGGCTCATTAAAGCTTCATTTTTTCACTTATGGAAAATCTTTGCTGCTTGTTTGTCGGCATAGGTCCAAAGTTCATGTGTAAAACGTTTCATGCAGATTACTCAAAAATCCCAGGAGGAGATAGGTTTGAACTGTTTTTCATATAATTCAAAATGGTGGGAGATCTAAAGGTCAGAGGTCAAAAGTCAGAGTGTGAAAGTTGTTCATCATGAGTAGACGCATGTGTGTATTGAAGTTTCATGGCTGTAGGTCAAACAGGGCATGAGCTGTACCTGTTCAAAGTTGGCATTTTGCTATAGCGCCACCTTTTGACGAAAGATTGTGAGAATTATTTCTTGATAGTTTTTCATGACCATCTACCATATGGCCAAGTTTCGTAAAAAGCGTATGCACGGTTCAGCCAGAACTGCGAAAAGTGGCAGAAGAAAAAAGAGGGGAACATTAAGACAGGTCCAGAGCTGAGCTCTGGCCCCGTAATAATAATCAATGTTTCCTTAAAATGTTGTTTTGTAGGTTATCGGTTTATATGACATCATTGTGATCCAGGAGGTCAGAGACAAGGATGGCGCTGTAATGAAAGCACTGATGACCGAGGTCAACAAAGTGTAAGACTATCTCTGTATTCAAATGGTTTTATATTGTTTTTAAGTCAATTCTAGGTTGAATTAATATCACTGAGAGGACATAATGATCACTCTGTTGCTCTCTGTGCTACTAATTCAAACATGATGCATAGAACAATGAGCTGGATTGGATTAGGCAGTGGTGGAAAGCAACTAAGTACATGGTACTCAAGTACTGTATTTAAGTAAAATGTTTACATACTTTTACTTTACTCAAGTATTTATATTTTTCAATACTTTATAGTTCTACTCCAATCCATGTGTCACAGGCAAATATTGAACTTTTTGCACCACTACAAGTATTTTACAACTTTATTTTAATGTGCAGATTTAGATTATGAATACAAACATACATTAACCACCTAAGCTCTGTTTTATACTTCGGCAATTTGGATATTGCACATTTACAAGCTCACAATACGTTGTGATGTGAGGCATTGTGAGCTTATGTAGATTTGCTATTGTTGAGAAATGTTGCAAAGAGGGGGAAATAATTAATGGGAGACTGCATGCTGAGTAATGTATGCTTGATAATTTTACTTAAGTAACAGATCTGACTAATTCTTCCACCACTGCGTTTAGGTTGTGTCTAGACATAGAAGTGTGTACAATTGGCATGATTTTTTTGTCAATTTAGGTTTGACTTGGGTATATTTGCCAGAGGCTTCTCTCAAAAAGCGTCGTTACACCTTAGCGTAAGAGGTAATTCTGGCACTTTTGTACTTTCGCCATCGGTGTAGTGCCACATGTACTGTACATTTGGCGAATTTGCCAAATGTACGGTACATTTGGCAAAAACTCATTCTAATTAGACGGTCGGTTTGGCCAGAGTGAGCCTACATTTGGCATTGAGTGTAATTACCAACTTCTACCAAAGGGGTGCTAGAGGACTGTCTCCTGCCAAATGGACGTACATTTGGCGAAATGATGTCATCCCAAATTGACGGTCAAATTGGCATTGCCTTACAATACTATTCACCCAAGTTGACAAAATCCATCCCAAAATGACAGTCTAATTGGTTTGCACTTGCGAAAAAGCTAAGCCAAGTCGACAATATTTAAATCCCAATTCGACGGTCAGATTGGCATTGCCTTACAATACTATTCACCCAAGTTGACAAAATCCATCCCAAAATGACATTCTAATTGGTATGCACTTGCAAAAAAGCTAAGCCAAGTCGACAATATTTAAATCCTAATTTGACAGTCAGATTGGCATTGCCTTACAATATTATTCACCCAAGTTGGCAAAATCCATCCCAAAATGACAGTCTACTTGGTTTGCACTTGCGAAAAAGCTAAGCCAAGTCGACAATATTTAAATATATACTAGTAACCCAAGTTGACTATTATCTCTGCCCCTATAGGGTGCCGAAACAATCGGACAAGGGACATGCGGTTCTGAAAATTGCTTTATTTGATTTGATTTGATTAATTATTTTTTAATTGGATTTAGTTGTAGAGCTGATTGAGACAAGTGGACAGCGACGACCCAAAGAGACACTTCATGTTGGCAGAGACTTGGTAAATGGTCAATTCCAAGTTGACACGTGGTCATCCCAAAACCTGGGCCTGTTCCAACGGGCGGTTTATGGAGTAAAAGCTTTGCATATTCTGATAGAGCATTGAAACATGATTATCTGACAACTGTTTGGTGTTCATAGCACCTAAAGAACTTTTAAAATAAGCCCAAAAGATGGGTTGGTACCTTGCAAAAATCCAGTTGTTACATAACAGGTACGGGTCATACCCAAGTAGACAAGTGGTTATCCCAAAAAGACAGTCCTGTTGGTTCTATAAAACTCCCAATTAGACGGTATGTTTGGTATTGACTAAGCCTTTATTTTGCATTGAGTGTAGTTACCAACTTCTACCTAAGGGCTGCTAGAGGACTGTCTCCTGCCAAATGGACGTACATTTGGCGATGGCAGGCCAAATTTGATGTCATCCCAAATTGACGGTCATATTGGCATTGCCTTACAATATTATTCACCCAAGTTGACAAAATCCATCCCAAAATGACAGTCTAATTGGTTTGCACTTGCGAAAAAGCTAAGCCAAGTCGACAATATTTAAATCCCAATTTGACGGTCAGATTGGCATTGCCTTACAATATTATTCA
Organism: Gymnoscopelus braueri; assembly: GCF_963280865.1. Classification (NCBI taxonomy): domain Eukaryota; kingdom Metazoa; phylum Chordata; class Actinopteri; order Myctophiformes; family Myctophidae; genus Gymnoscopelus; species Gymnoscopelus braueri. Next base: position 2,294,084 of record NC_137616.1, on the reverse strand, counting down.
CCCAAGTTGACAAAATCCATCCCAAAATGACAGTCTAATTGGTTTGCACTTGCAAAAAAGCTAAGCCAAGTCGACAATATTTAAATGTATACTAGTAACCCAAGTTGACTATTATCTCTGCCCCTAGAGGGTGCCGAAACAATCGGACAAGGGACATGCGGTTCTGAAAATAGCTTTATTTGATTTGATTTGATTAATTATTTTTTAATTGGATTTAGTTGTAGAGCTGACTGAGACAAGTGGACAGCGACGACCCAAAGAGACACTTCATGTTGGCATAGACTTGGTAAATGGTCAATTCCAAGTTGACACGTGGTCATCCCAAAACCTGGGCCTGTTCCAACGGGCGGTTTCTGGAGTAAAAGCTCTGCATATTCTGATAGAGCATTGAAACGTGATTATCTGACAACTGATTGGTGTTCATAGCACCTAAAGAACTTTAAAAAATAAGCCCAAAAGATGGGTTGATACCTTGCAAAAATCCAGTTGTTACATAACAGGTACGGGTCATACCCAAGTAGACAAGTGGTTATCCCAAAAAGACAGTCCTGTTGGTTCTATAAAACTCCCAATTAGACGGTATGTTTGGTATTGACTAAGCCTTTATTTTGCATTGAGTGTAGTTACCAACTTCTACCTAAGGGCTGCTAGAGGACTGTCTCCTGCCAAATGGACGTGCATTTGGCGATGGCAGGCCAAATTTGATGTCATCCCAAATTGACGGTCATATTGGCATTGCCTTACAATACTATTCACCCAAGTTGAAAAAACCCATCCCAAAATGACAGTCTAATTGGTTTGCACTTGCGAAAAAGCTAAGCCAAGTCGACAATATTTAAATCCCAATTTGACGGTCAGATTGGCATTGCCTTACAATATTATTCACCCAAGTTGACAAAATCCATCCCAAAATGACAGTCTAATTGGTTTGCACTTGCAAAAAAGCTAAGCCAAGTCGACAATATTTAAATCCTAATTTGACGGTCAGATTGGCATTGCCTTACAATATTATTCACCCAAGTTGGCAAAATCCATCCCAAAATGACAGTCTAATTGGTTTGCACTTGCGAAAAAGCTAAGCCAAGTCGACAATATTTAAATCCCAATTTGACGGTCAGATTGGCATTGCCTTACAATATTATTCACCCAAGTTGACAAAATCCATCCCAAAATGACAGTCTAATTGGTTTGCACTTGCGAAAAAGCTAAGCCAAGTCGACAATATTTAAATTTATACTAGTAACCCAAGTTGACTATTATCTCTGCCCCTAGAGGGTGCCGAAACAATCGGACAAGGGACATGCGGTTCTGAAAATAGCTTTATTTGATTAATTATTTTTTTATTGGATTTAGTTGTAGAGCTGACTGAGACAAGTGGACAGCGACGACCCAAAGAGACACTTCATGTTGGCATAGACTTGGTAAATGGTCAATTCCAAGTTGACACGTGGTCATCCCAAAACCTGGGCCTGTTCCAACGGGCGGTTTCTGGAGTAAAAGCTCTGCATATTCTGATAGAGCATTGAAACGTGATTATCTGACAACTGATTGGTGTTCATAGCACCTAAAGAACTTTAAAAAATAAGCCCAAAAGATGGGTTGATACCTTGCAAAAATCCAGTTGTTACATAACAGGTACGGGTCATACCCAAGTAGACAAGTGGTTATCCCAAAAAGACAGTCCTGTTGGTTCTATAAAACTCCCAATTAGACGGTATGTTTGGTATTGACTAAGCCTTTATTTTGCATTGAGTGTAGTTACCAACTTCTACCTAAGGGCTGCTAGAGGACTGTCTCCTGCCAAATGGACGTGCATTTGGCGATGGCAGGCCAAATTTGATGTCATCCCAAATTGACGGTCATATTGGCATTGCCTTACAATACTATTCACCCAAGTTGACAAAACCCATCCCAAAATGACAGTCTAATTGGTTTGCACTTGCGAAAAAGCTAAGCCAAGTCGACAATATTTAAATCCCAATTTGACGGTCAGATTGGCATTGCCTTACAATATTATTCACCCAAGTTGACAAAATCCATCCCAAAATGACAGTCTAATTGGTTTGCACTTGCAAAAAAGCTAAGCCAAGTCGACAATATTTAAATCCTAATTTGACGGTCAGATTGGCATTGCCTTACAATATTATTCACCCAAGTTGGCAAAATCCATCCCAAAATGACAGTCTAATTGGTTTGCACTTGCGAAAAAGCTAAGCCAAGTCGACAATATTTAAATCCCAATTTGACGGTCAGATTGGCATTGCCTTACAATATTATTCACCCAAGTTGACAAAATCCATCCCAAAATGACAGTCTAATTGGTTTGCACTTGCGAAAAAGCTAAGCCAAGTCGACAATATTTAAATTTATACTAGTAACCCAAGTTGACTATTATCTCTGCCCCTAGAGGGTGCCGAAACAATCGGACAAGGGACATGCGGTTCTGAAAATAGCTTTATTTGATTAATTATTTTTTAATTGGATTTAGTTGTAGAGCTGACTGAGACAAGTGGACAGCGACGACCCAAAGAGACACTTCATGTTGGCATAGACTTGGTAAATGGTCAATTCCAAGTTGACACGTGGTCATCCCAAAACCTGGGCCTGTTCCAACGGGCGGTTTCTGGAGTAAAAGCTCTGCATATTCTGATAGAGCATTGAAACGTGATTATCTGACAACTGTTTGGTGTTCATAGCACCTAAAGAACTTTAAAAAATAAGCCCAAAAGATGGGTTGATACCTTGCAAAAATCCAGTTGTTACATAACAGGTACGGGTCATACCCAAGTAGACAAGTGGTTATCCCAAAAAGACAGTCCTGTTGGTTCTATAAAACTTCCAATTAGACGGTATGTTTGGTATTGACTAAGCCTTTATTTTGCATTGAGTGTAGTTACCAACTTCTACCTAAGGGCTGCTAGAGGACTGTCTCCTGCCAAATGGACGTACATTTGGCGATGGCAGGCCAAATTTGATGTCATCCCAAATTGACGGTCATATTGGCATTGCCTTACAATACTATTCACCCAAGTTGACAATATCCATCCCAAAATGACAGTCTAATTGGTTTGCACTTGCGAAAAAGCTATGCCAAGTCGACAATATTAAAATCCTGTACACAAAGGTTTTGGGTCATGCCCAATTAGACAAGTGGTCATCCCAAAAAGACTGTCCAGTTGCCTTGGTCCAAAGCCAGGGCCATGCCAAGTGGACATCCAATGAATCCAAAAACAGCCAAGTTGTGCCAAATAGACGTAAGGCCTCTGCAGCTGTTGCTTTTTTGGCACTATTTGGTTTGAGGGCCTCAGGGAGCTCCCATAATGCATGTGCGCTAATTAGGGCTATCAACAAATATGTGGTAACAAGTTGAAGCTGTTTTATAACACGGTTGAGGAACTTGGGCCATTTCAATTTTCATCAAACTAAACTGGAAGTCATGCCGAATGGACATTCGGCCTTGCCTTGATGCTCTTAGACCCCTTTTCTGTCCTGGGGATTGAGGGTGGGGGGGATGGGATAGGGGTATGTATTGTATGTACATTTTTTTTGTCTTTTAAGTGATACAATATGAAAAGATCTGTATGTGCAGTATATTTGCTCCTGGGCCTTGTACTAAAAACCAATAAAAATATCTTGAAAAGAAAGAAAGACCCCTTATCTGTTCCAACAGGTGGTTTCTGGAGCAAAAGCTCTGCATATTCTGATAGAGCATTGAAACATGATTATCTGACAACTGTTTGGTGTTCATAGCACCTAAAGAACTATAAAAATAAGCCCAAAATATGGGTTGATATTTTACAAAAATTCAGTTGTTACATAACAGGTACGGGTCATGCCCAAGTAGACAAGTGGTCATCCCAAAAAGACAGTCCAGTTGGCATTGCCCGTAACCAGGGCCATGCCGAGTGGACATCCAATGACTTATTGACCTTTTCCAGGTTTTCAGACAACGTGTGGCGTCGAGCACAGAATCTGTGATAAATCGAGGGGGATATTTTTCAAAAATCCGAAACTTCTTTCCATCCATATTGAGAGTAAGTTGTTTTTTTTGCCACCGGCCCTGAATTTTTTTGACACTGATAAAGCTCAAAGTTCAGCGAAAAGACTGCAAGTGTCATTTCTCGTTAAATTTTTAGAAATTGTATTTTTCTTCGAGACTCTGGCTATAGACTAATATGATAACGCTGATTCCAAATATGTAAGTTTTATTGTTCTAGTTTACTGTTCTCAAAATGCCACTTCCTGGTTGGTTTAAGGGTGTTCCAGGCCTGTGAGTGCTCCGATATATATTTTTTTCAAATCTCCACGTAAAATGATGCTTAGATATGACATCATCAAACCCTGATATCAAATCCTGATTTAATTATCCCTTAATTGGCTCTGGTTACAGCCGCGCTAACTCGCTGGATATCTCAAATACGATAAGGACTTAGGGTCCAGTTTTTTGATATGTTGTAGAGCTGACTGAGACGCACGCTCGGATGTCTTGTTCGTCCTGGTTCGACATATTTTTATTTTTGACGTTGTCCTTCGGTATGGTCTAAGGGTTTAAGACTCTATGTACCTTCCGAGAATGTAGGAAGCAAACTTAGGAGTGTCGTATGAGAAAAGCGAAGACATCCATGCGTGCGCCTTGGCGGGTTGTACAACATATCCGAAAAGCGGTTTCTAAAAACGTATCGTTATCAACATATAGCGCTTTATTGCGTGCAATAAGTTGAGATTTGACCACAGCCAATTAAGGAAAACTATAAGGCCGTGTGTCAGGAGAGTTATGTTGGCGCGTTCGGGGCGGCGCGTTGATTCCGAATCTGGTGTCAAATTTATTTTATACTCCTTTTGAACAGTTTTTCACTATTATCTTGGCCCCTAGGGAACGCCGAAACAATCGGACAAGGGATTATCGATCAGCTCTTCACCCCGGACGCGCCCATATAACTTTCCCCACAAACGGACATGCGGTTCTGAATATAATTGTATTTTAATTGATTGATAATTTTTTAATTGGATCAGGTTGTAGAGCTGACTGAGACAAGTGGACAACGACGTCCCAAAGAGACAGTTCATGTTGGCATAGACTTGGTATAATGGTCAAGGCCAAGTTGACACGGTGTCATCCCAAAAGGACAGTCCAGATGGCTTGGTCAAAAGCCAGGGCCATGCCAAGTGGACATCCAATGAATCAAAAAAAGTTGAAGTGTTCTATAACATGGTTATAACACCTTACAAAAATCCAGTTGTTACATAACAGGTACGGGTCATGCCCAATTAGACAAGTGGTCATCCCAAAAAGACATTCCAATTGGCTTTGCCCGTAACCAGGGCCATGACAAGAGGACATCCAATGACTATCTGACCTTTTCCAGGTTTTCAGACAATGTGCGGCGTCGAGCTGTAATGCCCAAGTTGACAAAAGCCATCCCAAAGTGACAGTCTAATTGGTATGCACTTGCGAAAAAGCTATGCCAAGTCGACAATATTAAAATCCTGTACACCAAAGCTTTGGGTCATGCCCAAGTAGACAAGTGGTCATCCCAAAAAGACTGTCCAGTTGCCTTGGTCCAAAGCCAAGGCCATGCCAAGTGGACATCCAATGAATCAAAAAAAGTTGAAGTTGTTCTAAAACACGGTTATAACACCTTACAAAAATCCAGTTGTTACATAACAGGTACGGGTCATGCCCAAGTAGACAAGTGGTCATCCCAAAAAGACAGTCCAGTTGGCATTGCCCGTAACCAGGGCCATGCCGAGTGGACATCCAATGCTCTATTGACCTTTTCCAGGTTTTCAGACAATGTGCGGCGTCGAGCTGTAATGCCCAAGTTGACAAAAGCCATCCCAAAATGACAGTCTAATCGGTATGCACTTGCGAAAAAGCTATGCCAAGTCGACAATATTAAAATCCTGTACACAAAGGTTTTGGGTTATGCCCAATTAGACAAGTGGTCATCCCAAAAAGACTGTCCAGTTGCCTTGGTCCAAAGCCAGGGCCATGCCAAGTGGACATCCAATGAATCCAAAAACAGCCAAGTTGTGCCAAATAGACGTAAGGCCTCTGCAGCTGTTGCTTTTTTGGCACTATTTGGTTTAAGGGCCTCAGGGAGCTCCCATAATGCAGGTGCGCTAATTAGGGCTATCAACAAATATGTGGTAACAAGTTGAAGTTGTTTTATAACACGGTTGAGGAACTTGGGCCATTTGAATTTTCATCAAACTAAACTGGAAGTCATGCCGAATGGACATTCGGCCTTGCCTTGATGCTCTTAGACCCCTTTTCTGTCCTGGGGATTGAGGGTGGGGGGGATGGGATAGGGGTATGTAGTGTATGTACATTTTTTTTGTCTTTTAAGTGATACAATATGAAAAGATCTGTATGTGCAGTATATTTGCTCCTGGGCCTTGTACAAAAACCAATAAAAATATCTTGAAAAGAAAGAAAGACCCCTTATCTGTTCCAACAGGTGGTTTCTGGAGCAAAAGCTCTGCATATTCTGATAGAGCATTGAAACATGATTATCTGACAACTGTTTGGTGTTCATAGCACCTAAAGAACTATAAAAATAAGCCCAAAATATGGGTTGATATTTTACAAAAATTCAGTTGTTACATAACAGGTACGGGTCATGCCCAAGTAGACAAGTGGTCATCCCAAAAAGACAGTCCAGTTGGCATTGCCCGTAACCAGGGCCATGCCGAGTGGACATCCAATGACTTATTGACCTTTTCCAGGTTTTCAGACAACGTGTGGCGTCGAGCACAGAATCTGTGATAAATCGAGGGGGATATTTTTCAAAAATCCGAAACTTCTTTCCATCCATATTGAGAGTAAGTTGATTTTTTTGCCACCGGCCCTGAATTTTTTTTGACACTGATAAAGCTCAAAGTTCAGCGAAAAGACTGCAAATGTCATTTCTCGTTAAATTTATAGAAATTGTATTTTTCTTCGAGACTCTGGCTATAGACTAATATGATAACGCTGATTCCAAATATGCAAGTTTTATTGTTCTCGGACAACAGGAAGTGCCTCAAAATGCCACTTCCTGGTTGGTATAAGGGTGTTCCAGGCCTGTGAGTGCTCCGATATATATTTTTTTCAAATCTCCACGTAAAATGATGCTTAGATATGACATCATCAAACCCTGATATCAAATCCTGATTTAATTATCCCTTAATTGGCTCTGGTTACAGCCGCGCTAACTCGCTGGATATCTCAAATACGATAAGGACTTAGGGTCCAGTTTTTTGATATGTTGTAGAGCTGACTGAGACGCACGCTCGGATGTCTTGTTCGTCCTGGTTCGACATATTTTTATTTTTGACGTTGTCCTTCGGTATGGTCTAAGGGTTTAAGACTCTATGTACCTTCCGAGAATGTAGGAAGCAAACTTAGGAGTGTCGTATGAGAAAAGCAAAGACATCCATGCGTGCGCCTTGGCGGGTTGTACAACATATCCGAAAAGCGGTTTCTAAAAACGTATCGTTATCAACATATAGCGCTTTATTGCGTGCAATAAGTTGAGATTTGACCACAGCCAATTAAGGAAAACTATAAGGCCGTGTGTCAGGAGAGTTATGTTGGCGCGTTCGGGGCGGCGCGTTGATTCCGAATCTGGTGTCAAATTTATTTTATACTCCTTTTGAACAGTTTTTCACTGTTATCTTGGCCCCTAGGGAACGCCGAAACAATCGGACAAGGGATTATCGATCAGCTCTTCACCCCGGACGCGCCCATATAACTTTCCCCACAAACGGACATGCGGTTCTGAATATAATTGTATTTTAATTGATTGATCATTTTTTTATTTGATCAGGTTGTAGAGCTGACTGAGACAAGTGGACAACGACGTCCCAAAGAGACAGTTCATGTTGGCATAGACTTGGTATAATGGTCAAGGCCAAGTTGACACGGTGTCATCCCAAAAGGACAGTCCAGATGGCTTGGTCAAAAGCCAGGGCCATGCCAAGTGGACATCCAATGAATCAAAAAAAGTTGAAGTGTTCTATAACATGGTTATAACACCTTACAAAAATCCAGTTGTTACATAACAGGTACGGGTCATGCCCAATTAGACAAGTGGTCATCCCAAAAAGACAGTCCAATTGGCTTTGCCCGTAACCAGGGCCATGACAAGAGGACATCCAATGACTATCTGACCTTTTCCAGGTTTTCAGACAATGTGCGGCGTCGAGCTGTAATGCCCAAGTTGACAAAAGCCATCCCAAAGTGACAGTCTAATTGGTATGCACTTGCGAAAAAGCTATGCCAAGTCGACAATATTAAAATCCTGTACACCAAAGCTTTGGGTCATGCCCAAGTAGACAAGTGGTCATCCCAAAAAGACTGTCCAGTTGCCTTGGTCCAAAGCCAAGGCCATGCCAAGTGGACATCCAATGAATCAAAAAAAGTTGAAGTTGTTCTAAAACACGGTTATAACACCTTACAAAAATCCAGTTGTTACATAACAGGTACGGGTCATGCCCAAGTAGACAAGTGGTCATCCCAAAAAGACAGTCCAGTTGGCATTGCCCGTAACCAGGGCCATGCCGAGTGGACATCCAATGCTCTATTGACCTTTTCCAGGTTTTCAGACAATGTGCGGCGTCGAGCTGTAATGCCCAAGTTGACAAAAGCCATCCCAAAATGACAGTCTAATCGGTATGCACCTGCGAAAAAGCTATGCCAAGTCGACAATATTAAAATCCTGTACACAAAGGTTTTGGGTTATGCCCAATTAGACAAGTGGTCATCCCAAAAAGACTGTCCAGTTGCCTTGGTCCAAAGCCAGGGCCATGCCAAGTGGACATCCAATGAATCCAAAAACAGCCAAGTTGTGCCAAATAGACGTAAGGCCTCTGCAGCTGTTGCTTTTTTGGCACTATTTGGTTTGAGGGCCTCAGGGAGCTCCCATAATGCAGGTGCGCTAATTAGGGCTATCAACAAATATGTGGTAACAAGTTGAAGTTGTTTTATAACACGGTTGAGGAACTTGGGCCATTTGAATTTTCATCAAACTAAACTGGAAGTCATGCCGAATGGACATTCGGCCTTGCCTTGATGCTCTTAGACCCCTTTTCTGTCCTGGGGATTGAGGGTGGGGGGGATGGGATAGGGGTATGTAGTGTATGTACATTTTTTTTGTCTTTTAAGTGATACAATATGAAAAGATCTGTATGTGCAGTATATTTGCTCCTGGGCCTTGTACTAAAAACCAATAAAAATATCTTGAAAAGAAAGAAAGACCCCTTATCTGTTCCAACAGGTGGTTTCTGGAGCAAAAGCTCTGCATATTCTGATAGAGCATTGAAACATGATTATCTGACAACTGTTTGGTGTTCATAGCACCTAAAGAACTATAAAAATAAGCCCAAAATATGGGTTGATATTTTACAAAAATCCAGTTGTTACATAACAGGTACGGGTCATGCCCAAGTAGACAAGTGGTCATCCCAAAAAGACAGTCCAGTTGGCATTGCCCGTAACCAGGGCCATGCCGAGTGGACATCCAATGACTTATTGACCTTTTCCAGGTTTTCAGACAACGTGTGGCGTCGAGCACAGAATCTGTGATAAATCGAGGGGGATATTTTTCAAAAATCCGAAACTTCTTTCCATCCATATTGAGAGTAAGTTGTTTTTTTTGCCACCGGCCCTGAATTTTTTTGACACTGATAAAGCTCAAAGTTCAGCGAAAAGACTGCAAATGTCATTTCTCGTTAAATTTTTAGAAATTGTATTTTTCTTCGAGACTCTGGCTATAGACTAATATGATAACGCTGATTCCAAATATGTAAGTTTTATTGTTCTCGGACAACAGGAAGTGCCTCAAAATGCCACTTCCTGGTTGGTTTAAGGGTGTTCCAGGCCTGTGAGTGCTCCGATATATATTTTTTTCAAATCTCCACGTAAAATGATGCTTAGATATGACATCATCAAACCCTGATATCAAATCCTGATTTAATTATCCCTTAATTGGCTCTGGTTACAGCCGCGCTAACTCGCTGGATATCTCAAATACGATAAGGACTTAGGGTCCAGTTTTTTGATATGTTGTAGAGCTGACTGAGACGCACGCTCGGATGTCTTGTTCGTCCTGGTTCGACATATTTTTATTTTTGACGTTGTCCTTCGGTATGGTCTAAGGGTTTAAGACTCTATGTACCTTCCGAGAATGTAGGAAGCAAACTTAGGAGTGTCGTATGAGAAAAGCAAAGACATCCATGCGTGCGCCTTGGCGGGTTGTACAACATATCCGAAAAGCGGTTTCTAAAAACGTATCGTTATCAACATATAGCGCTTTATTGCGTGCAATAAGTTGAGATTTGACCACAGCCAATTAAGGAAAACTATAAGGCCGTGTGTCAGGAGAGTTATGTTGGCGCGTTCGGGGCGGCGCGTTGATTCCGAATCTGGTGTCAAATTTATTTTATACTCCTTTTGAACAGTTTTTCACTATTATCTTGGCCCCTAGGGAACGCCGAAACAATCGGACAAGGGATTATCGATCAGCTCTTCACCCCGGACGCGCCCATATAACTTTCCCCACAAACGGACATGCGGTTCTGAATATAATTGTATTTTAATTGATTGATAATTTTTTAATTGGATCAGGTTGTAGAGCTGACTGAGACAAGTGGACAACGACGTCCCAAAGAGACAGTTCATATTGGCATAGACTTGGTATAATGGTCAAGGCCAAGTTGACACGGTGTCATCCCAAAAGGACAGTCCAGATGGCTTGGTCAAAAGCCAGGGCCATGCCAAGTGGACATCCAATGAATCAAAAAAAGTTGAAGTGTTCTATAACATGGTTATAACACCTTACAAAAATCCAGTTGTTACATAACAGGTACGGGTCATGCCCAATTAGACAAATGGTCATCCCAAAAAGACAGTCCAATTGGCATTGCCCGTAACCAGGGCCATGCCAAGTGGACATCCAATGACTATCTGACCTTTTCCAGGTTTTCAGACAATGTGCGGCGTCGAGCTGTAATGCCCAAGTTGACAAAAGCCATCCCAAAGTGACAGTCTAATTGGTATGCACTTGCGAAAAAGCTATGCCAAGTCGACAATATTAAAATCCTGTACACCAAAGCTTTGGGTCATGCCCAAGTAGACAAGTGGTCATCCCAAAAAGACTGTCCAGTTGCCTTGGTCCAAAGCCAAGGCCATGCCAAGTGGACATCCAATGAATCAAAAAAAGTTGAAGTTGTTCTAAAACACGGTTATAACACCTTACAAAAATCCAGTTGTTACATAACAGGTACGGGTCATGCCCAAGTAGACAAGTGGTCATCCCAAAAAGACAGTCCAGTTGGCATTGCCCGTAACCAAGGCCATGCCGAGTGGACATCCAATGCTCTATTGACCTTTTCCAGGTTTTCAGACAATGTGCGGCGTCGAGCTGTAATGCCCAAGTTGACAAAAGCCATCCCAAAATGACAGTCTAATTGGTATGCACCTGCAAAAAAGCTATGCCAAGTCGACAATATTAAAATCCTGTACACAAAGGTTTTGGGTTATGCCTAATTAGACAAGTGGTCATCCCAAAAAGACTGTCCAGTTGCCTTGGTCCAAAGCCAGGGCCATGCCAAGTGGACATCCAATGAATCCAAAAACAGCCAAGTTGTGCCAAATAGAGGTAAGGCCTTAGTAGAGGCCCTAGGAGGGGTCCACGCGCGACTGCTTATTTTTTTTTCTAGTTTTGATTTTTGGCATCCATAGGACCTCTAATATTGGGATTTTGATGATCCCAAGAAAAAAAGTGGTCCCAAGTGTGTTTTTTTCAATGTTTTATTACCCCTATGAGACCTGGGAGATGGCTGGCTGGAACGCCGGCGAGAGTGTCTTTCGGAGACTGTGGAACGCTCAAATTTAGACGTAGCCCAAAGATAGAGATACCATTTGATTCCAGACAACCTCAGGTTTCCAACGAGACCAACCTTTTCATGCTACCTTGTCGGGAAGGGGGGCTAAATACCTAATGATTCAAAGTTAAGACAACATTTTGGCGAGGGAAAAACGACCATCACCATTTTCCAAATGGTCCCTTGAGCTGTCACCTCAATATATGTGAATGGAAATGGGTTAAATGGATACCTACAAGCCTCCCCTGTACAGACATGTCAAATATATGCCAATCTCATGCAGTTTTGGGCAAGAACCATGCAGTGTTTTGCATGCAGTACAAATATGTAATTTCCGCCTATTGTAAAAAGGAGACCACTTTACTGTATCTATAGCTGTATGAGACCACTGTACTGTATCTATAGCTGCATGAGACCACTGTACTGTATCTATAGCTGCATGAGACCACTGAACTGTATCTATAGCTGTATGAGACCACTGTACTGTATCTATAGCTGCATGAGACCACTGTACTGTATCTATAGCTGCATGAGACCACTGTACTGCATCTATAGCTGCATGAGACCACTGTACTGCATCTATAGCTACATGAGACCACTGTAATGTATCTATAGCTGTATGAGACCACTGTACTGTATCTATAGCTGCATGAGACCACTGTACAGTATCTAGACCACTGTGCTGAATCTATAAACCACTGTACTGCATATATAGACCATTGTACTGCATTTATAGACCACATACATTGACCACCGTACTGTATCTAATATAGACCACTATACTGCAACTCAACACAACTTAAAACATTTATTTATAAAGCACATTTAACATGACCAGGTCACCTAAAGTGCTGCACAGGTCGCCACGAAGGCTCGGTAGATGCAGTACAGTGGTCCACAGATGCACTAGAGTAGTCTACAGATGCACTCGAGTGGTCTACAGATGCATTATAGGTGTCCACAGTGGTCTACAGATCACGACAGTGGTCTACTGATGCACTAGAGGGGTCTACATATCACAACAGTGGTCTACAGATGCAGTATAGGGGTCTAAAGATGCACTAGAGTGGTCTACAGATGCACTAGAGTGGTCTATGATGCACTAGAGTGGTCTATAGATGCACGACAGTGGTCTACAGATGCACTAGAGTGGTCTACGGATGCACGACAGTGGTCTACAGACACACTAGAGTGATCTACAGATGCACTAGAGTGGTCTACAGACATACTAGACTGGTCTACAGATGCACTAGAGTGGTCTACAGACACACTAGAGTGGTCTACAGATGCACTAGAGTGGTCTACAGATGCACTAGAGTGGTCTACAGATGCACAACAGTGGTCTACAGATGCACTACAGTGGTCTACAGACACACTAGAGTGGTCTACAGATGCACGACAGTGGTCTACAGACACACTAGAGTGGTCTACAGATGCACTAGAGTGGTCTACAGATGCACTAGAGTGGTCTACAGATGCACAACAGTGGTCTACAGATGCACGACAGTGGTCTACAGACACACTAAAGTGGTCTACAGATGCACTAGAGTGGTCTACAGATGCACTAGAGTGGTCTACAGATGCACAACAGTGGTCTACAGATGCACTACAGTGGTCTACAGATGCACTAGAGTGGCTAAAGATGCACGACAGTGGTCTACAGACACACTAGAGTGGTCTACAGATGCACTAGAGTGGTCTACAGATGCACTAGAGTGGTCTACAGATGCACTAGAGTGGTCTACAGATGCACTAGAGTGGTCTACAGATGCACGACAGTGGTCTAAAGACACTAGAGTGGTCTACAGATGCACTAGAGTGGTCTACAGATGCACTAGAGTGGTCTACAGATGCACTAGAGTGGTCTGCAGATGCACGACAGTGGTCTAAAGACACTAGAGTGGTCTACAGATGCACTAGAGTGGTCTACAGATGCACTAGAGTGGTCTACAGATGCACTAGAGTGGTCTACAGATGCACGACAGTGGTCTAAAGACACATTAGAGTGGTCTACAGATGCACTAGAGTGGTCTACAGATGCACTAGAGTGGTCTACAGATGCACTAGAGTGGTCTACAGATGCACGACAGTGGTCTAAAGACACATTAGAGTGGTCTACAGATGCACTAGAGTGGTCTACAGATGCAGTACATGGTCTACATATGCACTACAATGTGTCTGTAGACCACTCTAGTGTGTCTGTAGACCACTATCGTGCATCTGTAGACCACTATCGTGCATCTGTAGACCACTCTAGTGTGTCTGTAGACCACTCTAGTGCGTCTGTAGATCACTCTAGTTCGTCTGTAGACCACTCTAGTGTGTCTGTAGACCACTGTTGTGCATCTGTAGACCACTCTAGTGCATCTGTAGATCACTCTAGTGCGTCTGTAGTCTGTAGACCACTCTAGTGTGTCTGTAGACCACTGTCGTGCATCTGTAGACCACTCTAGTGCATCTGTAGACCACTGTCGTGCGTCTATAGACCACTCTAGTGCATCTATAGACCACTCTAGTGCATCTGTAGACCACTCTAGTGCATCTTTAGACCCCTATACTGCATCTGTAGACCACTGTTGTGTTCTGTAGACCCCTCTAGTGCATCTGTAGACCACTGTCGTGATCTTTAGACGACTGTGGACACCTATAATGCATCTGTAGACCACTCGAGTGCATCTGTAGACTACTCTAGTGCATCTGTGGACCACTGTACTGCATCTACCGAGCCTTCGTGGCGACCTGTGCAGCACTTTGGGTGACCTGGTCATGTTAAATGTGCTTTATAAATAAATGATTTAAGTTGTAGTATAGTGGTCTATATTAGATACAGTACAGTGGTCAATGTATGTGGTCTATAAATGCAGTAGGCCTACAATGGTCTATATATGCAGTACAGTGGTTTATAGATTCAGCACAGTGGTCTAGATACAGTACAGTGGTCTCATGCAGCTATGGATACAGTACAGTGGTCTCATGCAGCTATAGATACAGTACAGTGGTCTCATACAGCTATAGATACATTACAGTGGTCTAATGTAGCTATAGATGCAGTACAGTGGTCTCATGCAGCTATAGATGCAGTAAAGTGGTCTCCTTTTTACAATAGGCGGAAATTACATATTTGTACTGCATGCAAAACACTGCATGGTTCTTGCCCAAAACTGCATGAGATTGGCATAAATTTGACATGTCTGTACAGGGGAGGCTTGTAGGTATCCATTTAACCCATTTCCATTCACATATATTGAGGTGACAGCTCAAGGGACCATTTGGAAAATGGTGATGGTCGTTTTTCCCTCGCCAAAATGTTGTCTTAACTTTGAATCATTAGGTATTTAGCCCCCTTCCTGACAAGGTAGCATGAAAAGGTTGGTCTCATTGGAAACCTGAGGTTGTCTGGAATCAAATGGTATCTCTATCTTTGGGCTACGTCTAAATTTGAGCGTTCCACAGTCTCCGAAAGACACTCTCGCCGGCGTTCCAGCCAGCCATCTCCCAGGTCTCATAGGGGTAATAAAACATTGAAAAAAACACACTTGGGACCACTTTTTTTCTTGGGATCATCAAAATCCCAATATTAGAGGTCCTATGGATGCCAAAAATCAAAACTAGAAAAAAAAAAGCAGTCGCGCGTGGACCCCTCCTAGGGCCTCTACTACCTCTGCAGCTGTTGCTTTTTTGGCACTATTTGGTTTGAGGGCCTCAGGGAGCTCCCATAATGCATGTGCGCTAATTAGGGCTATCAACAAATATGTGGTAACAACTTGAAGTTGTTTTATAACACCGTTGAGGAACTTGGGCCATTTGAATTTTCATCAAACTAAACTGGAAGTCATGCCGAATGGACATTCGGCCTTGCCTTGATGCTCTTAGACCCCTTTTCTGTCCTGGGGATTGAGGGTGGGAGGGGGGGGGGGGGGATGGGATAGGGGTATGTAGTGTATGTACATTGTTTTTGTCTTTTTTTGTGATACAATATGAAAAGATCTGTATGTGCAGTATATTTGCTCCTGGGCCTTGTACTAAAAACCAATAAAAATATCTTGAAAAGAAAGAAAGACCCCTTATCTGTTCCAACAGGTGGTTTCTGGAGCAAAAGCTCTGCATATTCTGACAACTGTTTGGTGTTCATAGCACCTAAAGAACTATAAAAAATAAGCCCAAAATATGGGTTGATATTTTACAAAAATCCAGTTGTTACATAACAGGTACGGGTCATGCCCAAGTAGACAAGTGGTCATCCCAAAAAGACAGTCCAGTTGGCATTGCCCGTAACCAGGCCATGCCGAGTGGACATCCAATGACTTATTGACCTTTTCCAGGTTTTCAGACAACGTGTGGCGTCGAGCACAGAATCTGTGATAAATCGAAGGGGATATTTTTCAAAAATCCGAAACTTCTTTCCATCTATATTGAGAGTAAGTTGATTTTTTTGCCACCGGCCCTGAATTTTTTTGACACTGATAAAGCTCAAAGTTCAGCGAAAAGACTGCAAATGTCATTTCTCGTTCAATTTTTAGAAATTGTATTTTCTCCGAGACTCTGGCTATAGACTAATATGATAACGCTGATTCCAAATATGTAAGTTTTATTGTTCTCGGACAACAGGAAGTGACTCAAAATGCCACTTCCTGGTTGGTTTAAGGGTGTTGCAGGCCTGTGAGTGCTCCGATATATATTTTTTTCAAATCTCCTCGTAAAATGATGCTTAGATATGACATCATCAAACCCTGATATCAAATCCTGATTTAATTATCCCTTAATTGGCTCTGGTTACAGCCGCGCTAACTCGCTGGATATCTCAAATACGATAAGGACTTAGGGTCCAGTTTTTTGATATGTTGTAGAACTGACTGAGACGCACGCTCGGATGTCTTGTTCGTCCTGGTTCGACATATTTTTATTTTTGACGTTGTCCTTCGGTATGGTCTAAGGGTTTAAGACTCTATGTACCTTCCGAGAATGTAGGAAGCAAACTTAAGAGTGTCGTATGAGAAAAGCGAAGACATCCATGCGTGCGCCTTGGCGAGTTGTACAACATATCCGAAAAGCGGTTTCTAAAAACGTATCGTTATCAACATATAGCGCTTTATTGCGTGCAATAAGTTGAGATTTGACCACAGCCAATTAAGGAAAACTATAAGGCCGTGTGTCAGTAGAGTTATGTTGGCGCGTTCGGGGCGGCACGTTGATTCCGAATCTGGTTTCAAATTTATTTTATAATCCTTTTGAACAGTTTTTCACTATTATCTTGGCCCCTAGGGAACGCCGAAACAATCGGACAAGGGATTATCGATCAGCTCTTCACCCCGGACGCGCCCATATAACTTTCCCCACAAACGGACATGCGGTTCTGAATATAATTGTATTTTAATTGATTGATAATTGTTTAATTGGATCAGGTTGTAGAGCTGACTGAGACAAGTGGACAACGACGTCCCAAAGAGACAGTTCATGTTGGCATAGACTTGGTATAATGGTCAAGGCCAAGTTGACACGGTGTCATCCCAAAAGGACAGTCCAGATGGCTTGGTCAAAAGCCAGGGCCATGCCAAGTGGACATCCAATGAATCAAAAAAAGTTGAAGTGTTCTATAACATGGTTATAACACCTTACAAAAATCCAGTTGTTACATAACAGGTACGGGTCATGCCCAAGTAGACAAGTGGTCTTCCCAAAAAGACAGTCCAGTTGGCATTGCCCGTAACCAGGGCCATGCCAAGTGGACATCCAATGACTATCTGACCTTTTCCAGGTTTTCAGACAATGTGCGGCGTCGAGCTGTAATGCCCAAGTTGACAAAAGCCATCCCAAAGTGACAGTCTAATTGGTATGCACTTGCAAAAAAGCTATGCCAAGTCGACAATATTAAAATCCTGTACACCAAAGCTTTGGGTCATGCCCAAGTAGACAAGTGGTCATCCCAAAAAGACTGTCCAGTTGCCTTGGTCCAAAGCCAAGGCCATGCCAAGTGGACATCCAATGAATCAAAAAAAGTTGAAGTTGTTCTAAAACACGGTTATAACACCTTACAAAAATCCAGTTGTTACATAACAGGTACGGGTCATGCCCAAGTAGACAAGTGGTCATCCCAAAAAGACAGTCCAGTTGGCATTGCCCGTAACCAGGGCCATGCCGAGTGGACATCCAATGCTCTATTGACCTTTTCCAGGTTTTCAGACAATGTGCGGCGTCGAGCTGTAATGCCCAAGTTGACGAAAGCCATCCCAAAATGACAGTCTAATTGGTATGCACTTGCGAAAAAGCAATGCCAAGTCGACAATATTAAAATCCTGTACACAAAGGTTTTGGGTCATGCCCAATTAGACAAGTGGTCGTCCCAAAAAGACTGTCCAGTTGCCTTGGTCCAAAGCCAGGGCCATGCCAAGTGGACATCCAATGAATCCAAAAACAGCCAAGTTGTGCCAAATAGACGTAAGGCCTCTGCAGCTGTTGCTTTTTTGGCACTATTTGGTTTGAGGGCCTCAGGGAGCTCCCATAATGCATGTGCGCTAATTAGGGCTATCAACAAATATGTGGTAACAACTTGAAGTTGTTTTATAACACGGTTGAGGAACTTGGGTATTTGTATTTTCATCAAACTAAACTGGAAGTCATGCCGAATGGACATTCGGCCTTGTTTCCAATTATTATATATTCCAATTAATTTTTAATTGGAATATGTTGTAGAGCTGACTGAGACAAGTGGACAACGACGTCCCGAAGAAACACTTCATTTTGGCATAGACTTGATAAATGGTCAATGCCAAGTTGACACGTGGTCATCCCAAAAGGACAGTCCAAATGGCCTAGACTTGGTAATTGGTCAATCCCAATTAAGCGAGTGGACTTCCCAAAGAGACAGTTAATTTGGCATTGACTTATACAAGACCCTCCCCTACCCCGCCCGAGAGCACATGGTAATACATTTCAACCTGTTTTAGGCGTGCGTGTTACGTAACATGTACAGGTCGTGCCCAACTGAACACTTGGCGTCCCAACTGGACAGGTAATTTCGGCATAGACTTGGTAAATGGTCAATGCCAAGTTGACAAGTTCAACTCCCAAAAAGTAAGTACATTTGGAATTGACTAAAATAGAAAACCTCCCCCCTCATTATAAGCTCTGCAATCCAGCTTGTCATTGGCAGTCAGTCATCTGGTTTCCAAAAGGAAGGACACAGAGATTAACATTGCAGAGATTAACATTCTCTTGAATCCAATTTAAAAACTTGATAATCATGGACAATCTCCAGCATGTAAGTAATCTTTTTTGTTGATTTCAGAAAAAAAATTCAGAAAAAAGTGAGACTATCTGATACTTTGAAATACTTTGCTTTCAAATGATCCCTCTTTAATGAGCTGACTATGCCTTAAGCTAGACCTGGAACCACAATTATTTTATGATTAGGGCTAGGTGTTCTTCTAAGTTTACATTGGAGTTACAGAGGACAATTATAATGCATTGAGACATATTTGTTTTATTAGCCAGGGATCATTTTCAGCATCGCTGTTTTGCCAAATTGACTTTTTACTTGGCAATGCTCTTTCCCATGTCTATTCCAAATTGACTGTCCTTAAGAAATGTACCTTTTGTCCACTTGGTGAGGCCTTTTACCATGTCTATGCCAAATGGACTGTCATTTTGCAACACACCATTTGTCCACTTGGCATGGCCCTATCCCCTGTCTATTTCAAATTGACTGTCCTTTTGCATTTTAACATATGTCCAATTGGTATGGCCTCCCTTGAATATGGAATATTTTCATATTCTAATTCAATCGGATCTAATACCTTCTCTTTCTTATTGTTTAGAACAAGGACAATGAGGCCAAAGGGGTTGCAGGGTCGCGTAACCCTCCTCCAAACTCCCCGGAGGAAACAGAAGAGGTGGATGAGAAGGAAGATGAGGTTAACTCGAAACGAAATATATATATATATTTATGTTCTCCTCAATGTTTAGGACCAAAGTAGTGTGACAGTTTTTTTTTGTAAAAACAAGGGTTTATGTTTTAAGTGCTCAGTTATGTGTCACTTGCACATGAATAACTTATCTTTTTTATTGTTTAGAACAAGGAAAATGAGGCCGATGGAGTTGACGGGTCGCCTAACTGGCTATTTCCCAGAGTCCTTATTCCCCCCTTATCCATGCCTGCCTCCAGCATGCCTCCTCCAGCCCAAGATGGATCATATGGCACATACACGCTGGTTGTTCGAGGCAGAGCTCGTTACCAAGTGCTGCTGGGGATGCGCGATGCTCTGGCAGCACTAGACAGGCTCAAAAGGAGAAGAGAGGAGGAAGAGAGTGAGGAGGAAGAGGGAGAGGAGGAAGAGGGAGAGGAGGAAGAGGGAAAGGAAAAAGGAGGAGAGGTGGAAAAAGGAGAGGAGGAAAAAGAAAAGCAGAAGGATGAGAGAGCTGAGCAGGAAGAGGACACCGAGGACACCGATGATGTGGACTCGGATTATCCACGAAAGGCTGCCGGTGATACTGAAAAATAAAAAATAAAAATAAAAAAATGAATAAAGAAGTCTGAAATAAAAAGATGGGGATCAAAGCCCTCCCCTAACAAAGTCGTTTGCATTGAGTTTTCTGTCCTTTATACAATGACTGCCTATGAAACTGCTATTGTATAATATGGTGTCAGTTTAGCATATAATTCTATAGAGAGTAAAGTCTTCCATCCCGAAAGGACGGTCCATTTGGCATAGACCCAAGAAAAGGAATATGGTATATTGCAGGAGTCAATGCTAAAAAGACAAATAGACAGGAGTGCCCACATGAATTATATTCTCCTAAGTTTCTGAAATGTATGGGTCTTATCCAAGTAGACAAGGAGGTCCCAAAGAGACAGTCGAGTTGGCATAGACTTGGGGAAAAGGGAAAGTCTATTTGGCTTAAACAAGGAACAGCCTCTAGCTCTAGGTCAAGAGAGTAAACGGGTAGATGTGGGGGTCATGCCCAAGTGGACAACGATGTCCCGAAAAGACAGTTCATTTGGCATAGACTTGGTAAATGGTCAATGCCAAGTTGAAAAGTGTTCAGCCCAAAAGGACAGTCCAGTTGGCAAGGTCCAAAGCCAAGGCCATGCCAAGTGGACATCCAATGAATCCAAAAACAGCCAAGTCATGCAAAATGGACGTAAGGCCTTTGCAGCTGTTGCTCTTTTGGCATTATTTGGTTTGTGGGCCCCAGCGAGCTCCCATAATGCATGTAGGCTAATTAAGGCTATCAACAAATATGTGGTAACAAATTGAAGTTGTTCTATAACACGGTTCCGGAACCTGGGCCATTTGAATTTTCACAAAACTAAACTGGACACCATGCCGAATGGACATTTGGCCTCGCCATGATGCTCTTAGACCCCTTTTCTGTTCCAACAGACGGTTTCTGGAGCAAGAGCTCTGCATATTCTGATAGAGCATTGAAAAATGATTATCTGACAACTGTTTGGTGTTCATAGCACCTAAAGAACCTAAAAAAAAGCCAAAAAGATGTGTTGGAACAAAAATCCAGTTTTGACATAACAGGTACGGGTCATGCCCAAGTAGACAAGTGGTCATCCCAAAAAGACAGTCCAGTTGGCATGGCCCATAACCAGTTCCAAGCCAAGTGGACATCCAATGACTTATTGACCTGTTCCAGGTTTGCAGACAATGTGAGGCGCTGAGCACAAAATCTGTGATGAATCGATGGAGATATTTTTCAAATATCCGAAACTTCTCTCCATCCATATTGAGAGTAAGCTGAATTATTTGGCACCGGCTTTGAATTTTTCTGACACTGATAAAGCTCAAAGTTCAGCAAAAAGATGAATGATGACGCTGATTCCAAATATTTAAGTTTGACTGTTCTCGGACAACAGGAATTGCCTCAAAACGCCACTTCCTGGTTGGTTTAAGGGTGTTCAAGGCCAGTGAGTGTTCCAATATATATATATTTTCAAATATCCACATAATATAATGCTTAGATTTGACATCATCAAACCATGATATCAAATCCATTTTTAATTATCCCTTAATTGGCTCTGGTTATAGCCTCGCTAACTTGCTGAATATCTCAAATACGATAAGGAGTAGGACTTAGGGTACAGTTTTTGGATATGTTGTAGAGCTGAATGAGACAAGAAGACGACGACGTCCCAAATAGACAGTTCCTTTGGCATTGACTAAGACAAGACCCCCCCCGAGACCACATGGTAATTAATTTCAACCTGCTTTAGGTGTGCGTGTTACGTAACATGTACAGGTCATGCCCAACTGAACACTTCCAACGTCCCAACTGGACAGGTCATTTTGGCATAGACCTGCTAAATGGTCGATGCTAAGTTGACAAGTTCAACTCCCAAATAGACAGTACTTTTGGAATAGACAATCCCCTCCCCCCCTTCATTATAAACTCTGCAATCCAGTTTGTCATTGGCAGTCAGTCATCTGGTTTCCAAAAGGAAGGACACAGAGATCAACATTGCAGAGATTAACATTCTCTTGAATCCAATTTAAAAACTTGATCATCATGGACAATCTCCAGCATGTAAATAATCTTTTGTGTTGATTTTTGTTTCAGAAAAAGGTGAGACTATCTGATACTTTGCAATACTGCGATTTCAAATGATCCCTGTTTAATGAGCTGACTATGCCTTAACTTAGACCTGGAACCACAATTATTTTATGATTAGGGTTAATTGTTTTTCTAAGTTTACATTGGAGTTAAAGAGGACAATTATAATGCATTGAGACATATTTGTTTTATTAGCTAGGGATCATTTTCAACATCGCTATGTTGCCAAATTGACTGTTTACTTGACAGTCCTTTTCCATTGTAACAAATGCCAACTTGCCATGGCCCTTTCCCATGTCAATGCCAAATGGACAGTCCGTCCTTTTTAAATGTACCATGACATTGGATTGTATATAGTGATGCAAGTCCCTCAGTGTTTGTCAAAAGGGACACCATGTTAAGCCAATGCACTTTTGTTGTGTTATTATGGTTTCAGGGAAAGGCCAAGCAGGCACCTAAAAAGGCACGTAAGAAGACGCCTCCAGCCCTCTGCAGGAGCCCCACCTGCCAGAAGAAAAAAAAACTTTTAACAAAACAAAGCATACAATATCAATTAGAAACAAAACGCAAACATAAAATTACTGCCGGAAGGCAGGCCATGGCAGTGTCTTGGGGGCTCGCAGTATGGAGGTAAGGCTGTTGGTGTTCAACGCCAGCCTTTGATTTGGAGTTGTCGTAAGGCCCCAACAAAAGGAGTTGCAGAATCATCAGATTCCTGTTCCCAGTCTTCCTCTGTGACAGGTGTCGTCTATGCAGATCCTCCCCATGGCCAACTTCAAAAAATGAGGATCTCCTCTCGGTTCCTTAGATTGTGGGTGGTATTCAAATGGAGCTTAAGGTCACTCCTTTCATCAATGCACCCGGGGAGGGGGCAGAGGGCTGGAAGCCTCTTTTTACGTGCCTTCCATCCCGAAAGCACGGTCCTTTTGGCACGGACCTAAGAAAGGGAATATGGTACATTGCAGGAGTCAATGCTAAAAAGACATAGACCAGACTGCCCATATGAATTATATTCTTCTAATTGTCTGAAATGTACGGGTCTTGCCCAAGTGGACAAGGACAACCCAAAGAGACAGTCGACTTTGCTTAGACTTGGGGAAAAAGGAAAGTCCATTTGGCTTAGACATGAACCGGTCTCTAGCTGTAAGTCAAGAAAGTAACCATGGTACATGTGGGGGTCATGCCCAAGTGGACAACAACGTCTCAAAAAAGACAGTTCATTTTGGCCTAGACTTGGTAAATGGTCAATGCCAAGTAAACAAGTTCAACTCCCGAATAGAAAGTACATTTGGCATTGACTAAGAAAAGACCACCCCCCCAGTAGCACATGGTAATTAATTTCAACCTGTTTCAGGTGTGCGTGTTACGTAGCATGCACAGGTCATGCCCAACTGAACACTCCCAACCTCCCAACTGGACAGGTAATTTCGGCATAGACTTGGTAAAAGGTCAATGCTAAGTAGACAAGTTCAACTCCCAAATAGACAGTACATTTGTACTTGACTACAATAGACAATCCCCCCTCATTACACTGCAATCCAGCCTGTCATTGGCAGTCAGTCATCTGGTTTCCAAAAGGAAGGACACAGAGATTAACATTGCAGAGATTAACATTCTCTTCAATCCAATTTAAAAACTTGATCATCATGGACAATCTCCAGCATGTAAGTCATCTTTTTTGTTGATTTTCGTTTTAGAAAAAAGTTAGACTTTTTGATACTTTGAAATGCTGTGCTTTCAAATGATCCCTGTTTAATAAGCTGACTATGCCTTAACCTAGACCTGGAACAAAAAATATTGTATGATTAGGGTTAGGGTTAGGGTTAGGTGTTTTTCTAAGTTTACATTGGAGTTACAGAGGATAATTATAATGAGACATATTTGTTTTATTAGCTAGGGATCATTTTCAGCATCGCTATTTTGCCAAATTGACTGTTTAATTGAATTGTCCCTTTCCCATTTCTCTTCCAAATTGACCGCCCTTTTGAAATGTACTTTTTTTCCACTTGGCAAGGCCTTATCCCATGTCTAAGCCAAATGGACTGTCCTTTTTGCAACGTACCATTTGTACACTTAGCATGGCCCTATCCCATGTCTATTCCAAATTGACAGTCCTTTTCCAACGTAACAAATGTGAACTTGGCATGTTCCTTTCCCATGTCTATTCCAAATTTACTCTGCTTTTGGGATGACTACTTGTCCACTTGGCAAGGCCTATTACTTTTCTATGCCAAAATGGACTGTCCTTTTACAACATACCATTTGTCCACTTGACATGGCCCTTTCCCATGTCTACACCAAATTGACTGTCGTTTTGCATAGTAACATATGTCCAATTGGTATGGGCTCCCTTGAATATGAAATATTTTCATATTCTAAATCAACCGGATCTATCTAATTCCAATTCTATATCAATTTATAGGAAAGGAGGAATGAAACCAACCACCTGGTGAGGTGGGCCGACACCAATCACATTCCTGTTGAATGTGAACAATGTAAGTCCTATCATTATTATTTCTATCTAAAGAACTTGTTTTTGACTGAAAAAAAACTAAAATACATTTTGTGTTTCAATTATGTCACAGGTCTGGAACTTCAGGTCAGACAACCCGCGCCAGTGGTAAGGTGGGCCAACACCAATCACCTTCCGGTTGAACGTAAACAATGTAAGTCCTATCATTATTATTTCTATCTAAAGAACTTGTGTGTGACCGAAAGAAAAACTTAAATACATTTTTGTGTTTCAATTATGTCACAGGTCTTGAACTCCAGGTCACACAACCCGCGCCAGCAGCACCTGCTTTTTACAATACAGCCCCCAACCAAATCTCACCAGCAACTGTCGCCCATCCTGCCCCTGCCCCAGCAAACCGACGCCGACGCCCATCTCCGATCCTTGTTCCCTTTCCTTTCTGTTGCATAATATCATGAATAAACCAACCCCCCCCCAAAAACAAACACACACACACACACACACACACACACACACACACACACACACACACACACACACACACACACACACACAGAGACACATACACATACAC
This sequence comes from Gymnoscopelus braueri, assembly GCF_963280865.1. Taxonomy (NCBI): domain Eukaryota; kingdom Metazoa; phylum Chordata; class Actinopteri; order Myctophiformes; family Myctophidae; genus Gymnoscopelus; species Gymnoscopelus braueri. The sequence goes on along the minus strand of NC_137616.1, from coordinate 2,268,612 downwards.
ACACACACACACACACACACACACACACACACACACACACACACACACACACACACACACACACACACACACAAACACACAAACAAACACACACTTTTCATTCTGTTTTAATATTTTTATCCTAAAAAAAAACGTATTTGTGAAATAAAAAAGGGGCTCAGGGTTCCTCCCTTTAACAAAGTTTTTTGCATTGAGTTTTCTCTCCTTTATACAATGACTGCCTTTGAAATTGCTATGGTATAACATGGTGTCAAATTAGCATATCATTCTATATAGAGTTAAGTGTTCCATTCCAAAAGGACGGTCCATTTGGCATACACTCAAGAATGGGAATATGGTACAATTTAGGAGTCAATGCTAAAAAGACAAATAGACAGGACTGCCCACGTGAATTATATTCTTCTAAATATCTGAAATGTACTGGTCACTTGGCATGGCATTTCCCAAGTCTAAGCCAAATGGACTGTCCTTTTGCAATGTACCATATGTTCCCTTGGCATGGCCATTTCCCATGTCTATGCCAAATGGACTGTCCTTTTGGGATGACTACTTGTCTACTTGGCATTGGGGAACTATGGATTACTGACAGTAACCTCGGTACTCTGAGTAGTGCAATCAACCAAAGTCTATGCCAAATAGACTGTCCTTTTGGGTTGACCACATATCCACTTGGCAAAGCCCTGGCTTTGGACCATAGCAACTGGACTTTCCTTTTGCAATGTACCATATGTCCACTTGGCATGGCCATTTCCCTTGTCAATGCCACATCGACTCTCCTTTTGGTAAGTGTCTACCTGGCATTGTTAAAACTATCTCTAGGCTAATAACGTAACCCTGGTACATGTGGGGGTCATGCCCAAGTGGACAAGGACGTCGCAAAGAGACGGTCGATTTGGCATAGACTTTGGGATAAAAAGGAAAGTCCATTTGGGTTAGACATGGGCCGTTCTCAAGCTATAGGTCAAGAGAGTAACCCTGGAGTAGGACTTAGGGTACAGTTTTTGGATATGTTGTAGAGCTGAATGAGACAAGAAGACAACGACGTCCCAAATAGACAGTTCCTTTGGCATTGACTAAGACAAGACCCCCCCCGAGACCACATGGTAATCAATTTCAACCTGTTTCAGGTGTGCGTGTTACGTAACATGTACAGGTCGTGCCCAACTGAACACTTGACGTCCCAACTGGACAGGTCATTTTGGCATAGACTTGGTAAATGGTCAATGCCAAGTTGACAAGTTCAACTCCCAAATAGACAGTACATTTGGAATTGACTATAATAGACAATCCCCTCCCATTCCAAATCAGCAATCAGCACCAGCTTTGAAATCCAGCCTGTCATTGTCATTCAGTCATTTGGTTTCCAAAAGGAAGGACACAGAGATCAACATTGTTTTAGTTTCTTGAATCCAATTTAAAAACCTGATCAGCATGGACAATATCCAGCATGTAAGTAATCTTTTTTGTTGATTTTCGTTTTAGAAAAAAGTGAGACTTTCTGAAACTTTAAAATACTGTGCTTTCAAATGATCCCTGTTTAATGAGCTGACTTTGCCTTAACCTAGACCTGGAACCAGAATGATTTTATGATTAGGGTTAGGTGTTTTTCTAAGTTTAATTGTAATTGTAATTGTAGTGTAATTGGAGTTACAGAGGACAATTATAATGCATTGAGAAATATTTGTTTTATTAGCCAGGGATCATTTTCAGCATCGCTATTTTGCCAAATTGACTTTTCACTTGGCTTGGCGCTTTCCATAGTCTATTCCAAATTGACTGTCCCTTTGAAATGTACCTTTTGTCCACTTGGCGAGGCTTTTTCCCATGTCTATTCAAAATGGACATTCCTTTTGCAACGTACCATTTGTCCACTTGGCATGGCCCTATCCCATGTCTATATCAAATTGACTGTCATTTTGCATTGTAACATATGTCCAATTGGTATGGCCTCCCTTGAATATGGAATATTTTCATATTCTAATTCAATCGGATCTAATACCTTCTCTTTCTTATTGTTTAGAACAAGGACAATGAGGCCCAAGGGGTTGAGGGGTCGCGTAACCCTCCTCCAAACTCCCTGCAGGAAAAAGAAGAGGTGGATGAGAAGGAAGATGAGGTAAATTCTAAACGATATATATATATATATATATATATATATATATATATATATATATATATATATATATATATATATATATATATATATATATATATATATATAATGTTCTCCTCAATGTTTAGGACCAAAGTAGTTTGACAGTTTTTTTTTGTAAAAACATGGCTTTATGTTTTAAGTGCTCAGTAATGTGTCACTTGCTCATGAATAACATCTCATAATGATCCCTGTTTAATTGCTGAATATGCCTTAACCCGTTTAGACCTGGAACCACTTTAACAATCTTGTTATGAATATACTATGAAGAATAGCAGATCTACAAGCTCACCGTGCGGCACCGATTACCTCTGTGAGCTTGTAGATCTGTTATTTTTGAAAAATCGTGATTGTTTTTGCAAATCTTTGAATGTATCTTCGTAAAATATTTTTAACTCAAATATTCATTTCTTGGGGGTCCCTGGATGTTTTAGATTTTTATATTGAAGTTAGAGAGGATAATTATAATGCATTGAGACATATTTGCTTTATTAGCTAGGGATCATTTTTAACATTGCTATTTTGCCAAATTGACTGTTTACTTGGCATGGCCATTTCCCATGTCAATGCCAAATTGACAGTCATTTTCCATTGTAACGAATGTCAACTTGGCATGGCCATTTCCCATGTCTATGCCAGATTGACAGTCTTTTTGTATTGTAACAAATGTCAACTTGGCATGGACTTTTCCCATGTCAATGCCAAATTGACAGTAATTTTCCATTGTAACAAATGTCAACTTGGAATGGCCGTTTCGAATGTCAATGCCAAATTGAGAGTCGTTTTCAATTGTAACAAATGTCAACCTGGCATGGCCGTTTCCCAAGTCAATGCCAGATTGACAGTCCTTTTCCATTGTAACAAATGTCAACTTGCCTTGGCAAATTCCCATGTCAATGCCAAATTGACAGTCCTTTTGAAATGTACCTTGACGTTGGATTGAATAATAGTGATGCAAGTCCCTCAGTGTTTGTCAAAAGGGACACCTTTTTAAGCCAATGCACTTTTTTTAAAGCAGTTCCATTGTGGTTTCAGGGAAAGGCCAAGCAGGCACTTAAGAAGGCACGTGAGAAGACGCCTCCAGCCCTCTGCCCCTTCCCCGGGTGCGATGTTGAAAAGAGAGACTTTAAGCTCCATTTGAAGTCCACACACAATCTAAGGAACCAAAAGGAGATCCTCATTTTTCTAAAGTTGGCCATGGGGATGATCTGCATAGACGAGGTTCCTTGCCCCACCTGCCAGAAAAAAACCAAGAGACTTGAAAGGCACCTCCAGACCCATGTCAAGGGGGAGGAGGACCCTGCAGAGAAAGCACGCACTCTGAGCAGCCTTATGCATATCGCCACATGGCAGGAGGTGAAAAGGCTGCTTGCAGAGCTACGGGCCTCTAAGCCTGCTCTGGCAGTGGTTTCTACATTTGACTTGGAGGAAGGAACCCCGGCGGAGGCCCCGGTAGCCCAGGTGCCTGGTCCCTCTGGGGGACCTCCCATCTCCCCCAGAAGACCTAACCAATCCCTAAAGAGACCCCTTCCGTCTTCGGGAAGTTCTCAATCCGAGGGAGAAGAGAAAGGAGGAGAGGTGGAAGGAGGAGAGGAGGAAAAAGAGAAGGAGAAGGATGAGTGAGCTTAGCAGGAAGAGGACACCGAGGACACCGATGATGTGGACTCGGATTATCCACAAAAGGCTACCGCTGATACTGATAAAATAAAAATGAAAAAATTAATAAAGAAGTGTGAAATAAAAAGAGGGGGATCAAGGCCCACCCCTAACAAAGTCGTTTGCATTGAGTTTTCTGTCCATTATACAATGACTGCCTATGAAACTGCTATGGTATAACATGGTGTCAAATTAGCATATCATTCCATATAGAGTTAAGTGTTCCATTCCAATTAGAAGGTCTATTTGGGATACACTCAAGAAAGGGAATATGGTACAATGTAGGAGTCAATGCTAAAAAGACAAATAGACAGGACTGCCCACGTGAATTATATTCTTCTAAGTGTCTGAAATGTACGGGTTACTTGGCATGGCCATTTCCCAAGTCTATGCCAAATGGACTTGGGGATAAAAAGGAAAGTCCATTTGGGTTAGACATGGGCCATTCTCAAGCTAGAGGTCAAGAGAGTAACCCTGGTACATGTGGGGGTCATACCCAAGTGGACAAGGACGTCCCAAAGAGACAGTCGATTTGGCATAGACTTGGGGAAAAAAGGAAAGTCCATTTAGGTTAGACATGGGCCGGCCTCTAGCTTTAGGTCAAGAGAGTAACCATGGTACATGTGGGGGTCATACCCAAGTGGACACGGACGTCCCAAAGAGACAGTCAACTTGGCATATATCCCAAAGAGACAGTTAATTTGGCATTGATTAATACAAGACCCTCCCCTACCCCGCCCTAAAGCATATTGTAATCAATTTCAACGTGTTTCAGGTGTGCTTGTTACGTAACATGTACAGGTCGTGCCCAACTGAACACTTGACGTCCCAACTGGACAGCTCATTTTGGCATAGACTTGGTAAATGGTCAATGCCAAGTTGATAAGTTCAACTCCCAAATAGACAGTACATTTGGAACGACTACAATAGACAATCCCCTCCCCTCCCTCCCATTCCAAATCAGCATCAGCTCTGAAATCCATTCTGTCATTGGCATTCAGTCATCTGGTTTCCAAAAGGAAGGACACATAGATCAATATTGTTTTCTTTATTGAATCCGATTTACAAACTTGATCAGCATGGACAATATCCAGCATGTAAGCAATCTTTTTTGTTGATTTTCGTTTTAGAAAAAAAGTGAGACTTTCTGGTACTTTGAAATACTGTGCTTTCAAATGATCCCTGTTTAATGAGCTGACTATGCCTTAACCTAGACCTGGAACCACAATTATTTTATGATTAGGGTTAGGTGTTTTTCTAAGTTTACATTGGAGTTACAGAGCACAATTATAATGCATTGAGACATATTTGTTTTATTAGCCAAATTGACTTTTGTTTTGAAATGTACCTTTTGTCCACTTGGCGAGGCATTTTCCCATATCTATGCCAAATGGACTGTCCTTTTGCATAGTAACATATGTCCAATTGGTAAGGCCTCCCTTGAATATGGAATATTTTCATATTCTTATTCAATCGGATCTAATACCCTCTCTTTCTTATTGTTTAGAACAAGGACAATGAGGCCCAAGGGGTTGAGGGGTCGCGTAACCCTCCTCCAAACTCCCCGGAGGAAAAAGAAGAGGTGGATGAGAAGGACGATGAGGTAAATTCTAAACGATATATATATATATAATATATATATATATATATATATATATATATATATATATATATATATATATATATATATATATATATATATATGTTATCCTCAATGTTTAGGACCAAAGTAGTTTGACAGTTTTTTTTAGTAAAAACATGGCTTTATGTTTTAAGTGCTCAGTAATGTGTCACTTGCACATGAATAAAAACTCAAAATGATCCCTGTTTAATGAGCTGAATATGCCTTAACCCGTTTAGACCTGGAACCACTTTAACAATCTTTTTATGATTAAACTCTGAAAAATAGCAGATCTACAAGCTCACCGTGCGGCAACGATTGGCTCTGGTAGCTTTTAGATCTGCTATTTTTGAAAAATATTGAAGGTTATTGCAAATATTTGAATCCATCTTTGTAAAATATTTTACTCAAATATTCATTTCTGAGGGGTCCCTGGATGTTTTAGATGTTTACATTGGAGTTAGAGAGGATAATTATAATTCATTGAGACATTTTTGTTTTATTAGCTAGGGATCATTTTCAACATCGCTATGTTGCCAAATTACCTGTTTACTTGGCATGGCCGTTTCCCATATCAATGCCAGATTGACAAGTCTATGCCAAATGGACTGTCCTTTTACATTGTACCATATGCCCACTTGGCCTGGCCATTTCCCATGTGTATGCCAAATGGACTGTGCTTTTGGGATGACTACTTGTCTACTTGGCATTGGGGAACTATGGATTACTGATAGTAACCTCGGTACTCTGAGTAGTGCAATCAACCAAAGTATATGCCAAATTGACTGTCCTTTTGGGATGACCAGATGTCCACTTGGCAAGGCCCTGGCATTGGACCATAACAACTGGACTTTTCTTTTGCAATCGACCATATGTCCACTTGGCATGGCCATTTCCCATGTCAATGCCAAATCGACTGTTCTTTGGGGATGACTAAGTGTATACCTGACATTGTTAAAACTCTAGCTCTAGGCTAAGAACGTAACCCTGGTACATGTGGGGGTCATGCCCATGTGGACAAGGACATCCCAAAGAGACAGTCAATTTGGCATAGACTTGGGGAAAAAAGGAGAGTCCATTTGGGTTAGACATGGGCCGGCCCTTAGCTATAGGTCAAGAGAGTAACCCTGGTACATATGGCGGTCATACCCAATTGGACTCGGATGTCCCAAAGAGACAGTCAATTTGGCATAGACTTGGGGAAAAAAGGAGAGTCCATTTGGGTTAGACATGGGCCGGCCCTTAGCTAAAGGTCAAGAGAGTAACCCTGGTACATGTGGGGGTAATGCCCAAGTGGACAAAGAAGTCCCAAAGAGACGGTCGATTTGGCATAGACATGGGGAAAAAAGGAAAGTCCATTTGAGTCAGACATGGGCCGTTCTCTAGCTATAGAATACAAACGTAACCCTGGTACATTTGGGGGTCATACCCAAGTGAACACGGACGTCCCAAAGAGACAGTCTATTTGGCATAGACTTGGGGAAAAAAGGAAAGTCCATTTGGGTCAGACATGGGCCGTTCTCTAGCTGTAGAATACAAACGTAGCCCTGGTACATGTGGGGGTCATACCCAAGTGGACACAGACGTCCCAAAGAGACAGTCGATTTGGTATAGACTTGGGGAAAAAAGGAAAGTCCATTTGGGTTAGACATTGTCGTTCTCTAGCTGTAGAATACAAACTTAACCCTGGTACATGTGGGGGTCATACCCAAGTGGACAAGGACGTCCCAAAGAGACAGTCAATTTGGCATAGACTTGCGGAAAAAAGGAGTGTCCGTTTGGGTTAGACATGGGACAGCCTCTAGCTATAGGTCAAGAGAGTAACCCTGGTACATGTGGGGGTCATACCCAAGTGGACACGGACGTCCCAAAGAGACAGTCGATTTGTTATACATCCCAGAGAGACAGTTAATATGGCATTGACTGATACAAGACCCTCCCCTACCCCGCCCTAGAGCACATTGTAATCAATTTCAACTTGGTTCAGGTGTGCGTGTAACCTAACATGTACAGGCATTGCCCAACTGAACACTTGACGTCCCAACTGGACAGGTCATTTTGGCATAGACTTGGTATATGGTCAATGCAAAGTTGATAAATTCAACTCCCAAATATACAGTACATTTGGAACGACTACAATAGACAATCCCCTCCCCTCCTTCCCATTCAAATGGCAATCAGCATCAGCTCTCAAAAGGGACACCATGTTAAGCCAATGCACTTTTTTAAAGCAGTGTTATTGTGGTTTCAGGGAAAGGCCAAGCAGGCACTTAAGAAGGCACGTAAGATGACGCTTCCAGCCCTCTGCCCCTTCCCCGGGTGCCTTGATGAAAGGGCTGACGTTAAATTCCATTTGAAGAACACCCACAGACTAAGGAACCCAGAGGAGATACTCATTTTTCTAAAGTTGGCCAGGGGGAGGATCAGCATAGACCAGGCTCCTTGCCCCACCTGCCAGAAAAAAACCAAGAGACTTGAAAGGCACCTCCAGACCCATGTCAAGGTGGAGGAGGACCATGCACAGGAGGGCCGCACTCTCAGCAGCCTCATGCACATCGCCACCTGGCAGGAGGTGAAGAGGCTGCTTGCAGAGCTGCGGGCCTCTGAGCCTGCTCTGGCAGTGGTTTCTACGTTTGACATGGAGGAAGGAACCCCGGCGGAGGCCCCGGTAGCCCTGGTGCCTGGTCCCTCTGGGGAACCTACCATCTCCCCCAGAAGTCCTCACCCATCCCCAAGGACACCCCTTCCGTCTTCGGGAAGTTCTAAATCTTCAGCCAGTAGTCCCTGCGCCTCCTGCTTGCGCCTGAGATGGAAGTTAATGGAGGCCCGTCAAGAGCTGCAGGAGACCAGGGTCGAGCTCCAGCTGGCACAAAATGGGAAGGCAAAGTGGAAGGCCCTGTTCCATTCTGCCTATTTTACTTCTAGCCCAACTAGGAGGAGAGAGGTCTGTCTGTCTTTCTCTCTGATTGTCTTACCTTCCGATTGACTGTTTCCCATGTTGTTTATGCATGTCTGTTTTTCCTAATTGTACAGGAACCACGAGCGACGACCTCTGGGGTTAGGGAGCCCCCCAAGAAATGGCGTGCAGGAGAGGTCTGTATTCATCTGTGTGCGTGCGTGCGTGTTTCCATCTGACTGTCTGGTTGTCTGACTGCCTTTGTTTAATCTCGCCAGGTGGAGCGTCGGAAGGAGAGCCGCGATGGTGGGAGGAAGGCCAACGTAAAGCAGCGTGTTAGAGAGGTCTGTATTCTGTCTGTCTGTCTGTCTGTCTGTCTGTCTGTCTGTCTGTCTGTCTGTCTGTCTGTCTGTCTATCTGATTGTGTTACTTTCCGACTGACTGCCATGTTGTTTATGCATGTCTGTTTTTCCTAATTGTAAAGGAACCACGAGCGACGACCTCTGGGGATTGGGAGCCCCCCAAGAAGCGGCATGCTGGAGAGGTCTGTATTCATCTGTGTGCGTGCATGCGTGTGTCCATCTGACTGTCTGGTTGTCTGACAGCCTTTGTTTAATCTCACCAGGTGGAGTACAGCAGCGACGAAGGGGATATCAGCCTCCTGCAGCCTCCAATAGGCTTCTCCACCCCCCTCTCGCATGCTGCACCCCAGTCCAACGGCGAGGATTCCATCCTCCATGAGGCTATTGATATTTTCAATATACATGACGAGGACGTGGATGTTGCAACAACTAAGGTATTTCAAGAATTAGAACCTGTGTTTGGCACAACGTTGAGACACTTAAGTAACACTGACTGTTCTCGACACTCCCACGTGAATAGTAAAGGTGTCTATCTATCTCTCTATCTAGACGAGCAGCCGAGAGGTGCCGAAAGAGAGCGAGGGGGAGGACACAGACATCGACGCAACACCTGAGAAAACACCTGCAGTCGGCACCCCTCAGGCAGCATCGACTCCAGTGGTCACCCCCAAGGCAGCAGCGACTCCAGTGGTCACCCCCCCCAGCTACGCCAGCTGGCAAATTGGGAGTGGACGGGGAAACACGATGAGGGACATAGTGTTGCCTGAGAGCATGAGTAAGTATTTGCTTGTAACATGACCTTATATTCACTCGGCATGGCTCTTTCCCATGTCTGAGACAAATTGAATGTCCTTTTGCAATGTAGCATAACACAGATAAACTATTTGAGATTGCTGCTCCAGGCTTAAACCCATTTGACGTATGATATGTTTTTACAGACGCCTACTTGTGCGACTATCAAGCGCAGCTTCAAGGGCTTGATACATCCCTATCAGCAGCTGCTAATATCAAGTCCAGGATTTCCAGGCTAAAGGCCTTTTTGCAGTACATGGCCTTTAACGTGAAAAGAATCTCTGACTGGAAATTCATGGACAACAAGCTGCGCATCAAAAAGTGAGTAATGTTGATCCATCAGGAAGTGTGTGTGTGTGTGTGTGTGTGTGTGTGTGTGTGTGTGTGTGTGTGTGTGTGTGTGTGTGTGTGTGTGTGTGTGTGTGTGTGTGTGTGTGTGTGTGTGTGTGTGTTTGTTTGATGAAGAAATGCAAAAACAAACATACATTTTCACTCTCCTCAACAGGTGGGTCTTCCAACACCTTCAGGTGCGCTTCTCTGAGACTCCCAACACAATGGACCACTACCTCTTAAATGTCAGGTCCTTCTTGAGGCACCTCAAGGACGCCGCCCCCAAAAACAGCCGCCTTCCTGCCAGGGCTCTCAACGGCCTGATCGTCTACCTAGATAACCTTATCAGAAGCAACAAACGGGCCAAGACACAGCGCATACACAAGGTTAAAAGTGACAAGAAGCTGAGAATGCATTCTGCTGAGGACCTACGGCAATGCCTACAGCAGGGCCGGGTCGAAATCCCCAAATTGCTGGGTAAGCCAATATCCAATTCGACATTTATTCTCATCATCATAGGGGATGCATTCATCAATAACCCATGTGGCTTTGTGTGCTTCTGGTTACAGCATCAATGGAGGAGGAGGGGGGCTTCACCATGGTCCGGAAGGCCCACTTTTACGGCTACATGAACCTTTACCTTGGCTGTTTATTTGGACACCGAAACGGTGTCCATGCGAATCTTGATGAGGCCAGCGTGAGGCAGGCTGAGGAGCGTGGTGCTAAAAATGGGGGCTACATCGTGCAAGTAAGTACTATTGTGTTCATCACAAAGTTTTTTTATTTGTAGAACTTTAGAACACTGTAGAACTTCAAGTCCTGTCTGCTTTCTCTCCCGTGCTCTTTCCCATTTCTCCACCTGTCTCTGTCATAATAGGTGATCGACCACAAGATGGCCAAGAAATATGGGCCAGCTGAATTCTTCCTCAACGAGGAAGAGTTCAGCTGGTTCACCCGCTGGCTTAACATAAAAGCCACTCTGCCGGAAGATCAGAAAAATCAATATTTCTTTTTCACGACGGGACAGCTGGCCTCGAAGAACCTGAATGCCCAGATGCAGGCGGTGTGGAGGATCATGGGCCTCAAGGGCCATCCCATTTTCAATACCATACGATCAACTGTATCAACAATGGTAAGTAAACACTGAAGTCTAAGCACACCTCCTAACAAATTATGGTTGACAACTGAAAGCCTGATTTGTTTTCCTTTTTTTCTTCTAAATTGTTTGTTATGTCGTTTTATTCAGTTCTTTAATTCTCTACTTTTATCTTTTCTTCTTTTTTTTCAGGCCCGGGAGAAATATGGAAAGGGGGAGGAGCGACAAGCCATTGTCAATTATATGGCCCACACAATGTCCATTTCTGATACACATTACGCTTACGCCCCCACCCATTCCGAGTCCCACAGGATCCGGACATATTTTGAGGCCGCTATACAGGAGGGAGGGTCTGGTGCCGGACCCTCCGGTAGCCAAAAGGCCCTGGAGGAGGAGGAGGAAGAGGACAAAAAGGGAGAGGACGAAGAGGAAGAGGACAAAGAGGGCGATGCATATGGGGAAGATGAGGAGGAGGGAGAAGGAGAGAGGGGAAAAGGAGAGGAAGATGGGGGTGAGAGCACAGAGAATGATATGGAGGATCCAATGGATAAAGACTTTGAAGAGTTACCAAAAAAGAGGAAGGGCTTCAGTCCCAAAAAAGGGTACAAAGAGAGGCTGAGAAAGAGTGTGGTAAAAAGGGCATTGTTTCAACCCAAAAGATAATGTAAAGAGATATAAAATGTGGCTCGGGGCCTTACAAAAAGATGTTTGCGTTGAGTTTTCTGTCCTAAAAAGACAAATAGACAGGACTGCCCACATGAATTATATTCTTCTAAGTGTCTGAAATGTACGGGTCTTGCCCAAGTGGACAAGTACAACCCAAAGAGACAGTTGATTTGGCATAGACTTGAGGGGAAAAAAATCAATTTGGGTTAGACTTGGGACATCCCTGTGTGATAGCCAAATGGACTTTCCCTTTTCCCCCAAGTATATGTCTCTTTGGGACGTCGTTGTCCACCTGAGCATCACCCCCACATGTACCAGGGTTACGTGTTTAACCTACATCATGGGGTATTTACATGGCAAAAGGATAGTGACTGTCTTTTTGGGATTGACATGGGGTATTTACATGCCAAAAGGGCAGTCTTTTTGGCATTGACTTGGGAAAGTCCATGCCAAGGTGACACTGCCAAATAGACACAATGCCTCAAACCAAGGCCTCAAAGTATGCAACGTTCTTTTGGTCCTATGTTCATTCTGGGCCCCCGCAAGCTCCCATAATGCAAGTGCATTAATAAGGGCTATCAAAAAATATGTGTACCAATTATGAGGTTGTTATCTTACACGGTTCACCAACTAGGGCCATTTGAATTTTCAAAAATCTAAACTGGTAGTCATGCCAAATAGACATTTGACCTTGTCATGATGCTCTTAGACCAGGGGTCTTCAGCAGGGGGATGGGACCCCCAGGGGGTCATCAGAGTTACTACCGGGGGTCCGCCGAATCTTTGTGTGATATGATTTTTTTTACCTTACCTTGGACCTTAGCATCCCTTTTCTGAGGAGAAATTTTGCCAAAAGCAGCAGATCTACAAGCTCACAACGCCTCGCAGCGCGAGGCGTTGTGAGCTTGTAGATCGGCTATTTTTGGCAAAGAGGTATAGGTGTAGAGGGGAAAAAGAGCAGACCAAGTAAACAAAAAAGTTCTGAAAAACATTTTTTTTCTGGAGCAAAAGCTCCGCATTATTCTGATAGAGCATTGAAACATGATTATCTTACAACTGGTCCAGTTGGCATAGACTTGGTAAATAGACCACCGAAGTCTGACGTCACTGCCAGTAGAGGGCGCTCTTCCAGGGTTTATTTTTTATTTTTTTCTGTTGAAATCCCCATTGGAGAATCTTAGATCACGTCATAGAAGAACTGTGTTCCCAACATAAACACACCACCCCGGCTTTCTTACTCAAATGGATATGAAGCATCGATTGAAGGTGGAAATGTACAAATTTACCCAAAGAGTAACACTAGAAACGAGCCAAACGAGCCAAACGAGCCACGGACTACATTTCCCATGAACGCGGGTGTTGCCCCGCGCACACAACATACGTCACGCCCAGTGGTTGTTTTCTTTTTGAAAAAGGCAGCTTGCTTGCTGTATCTATGTCAAACTGTACAAAAACTGCACGAATGCGGTGCTTCGTTCCAGATTGCGATCACGATAGCGGCCACGGCTGTTCTTTCCACCGTTTCCCTAAAAATGAGAGGACGAAACGTCGATGGATTGAGAGGATAAGGTAAGGATCATGGCAACTTCGTTTCGCATGCCTGCAAAAAGTCACTGCTAAATAGTTTTGTTTTCTTGCCAAGGGATAATGCACAACATATGTGTCACACCCGATATAGGCATGGATATAGATATTAGCTAATTTGCATCTGTAGCCCCGTACGGACGCTATCGCCACACAAACGACATCAAATACAGCTTGATGGTCGTCCTTGTAAGACACACAAAAACATTGTCGATAGTCCACAAGCTTTTATACTTTGAAAATCATGTTCCAGACCAACATAATAGAAGTATTTGACTCTGTCCCGGGCTCCCCGGCCCTGGTTCTATACATTTTGGATTTCATTTAATTTAGAAATGGCAAATGGGCACAGCATACATATCCCCCTCCCCCAAATTCAAACCACCTACATACAGTACATTATTACTGCCAGACTTTACTCTAATGTAAAACAAAAAAGTTGTTTAGTGATTGTTTGCAAATCCTTTCCTGCATAGTAGTGTATATCTGTCTGTCATTTAATGTCACTTTGAATTTAGTACATAAGGACCCCATTTGAAACAAGCCATTGGGCTTTCATGGGCTTTTCAATCCTATTTAGTTGACCTTGTATGTAAACTGTACTTTCTTGTGCTTTTTTCTGCAAATGTCTAGATAAATTATTCAATCAATCAATCAATCCATGAGTTCCTGATCAGGGAATGATCCCAGGCTAATTGATCTTATTTTCACATAAGATGTTATAGTTAATAATGCTTTCAAGCAGTTATGTCCAGACTTTTGGACTGTACATATTGATTATTGGGGCCGTCATTTCTTTGTATAATACGTTATTTGTCATATCTGTCATGTGCAATATTTTTGCACTCAAACAGATGAATACAGACCTCATGAATACGCCGTTTCGCGGTGGCCTTCCCCTCAGGAATAGTATCTCTGCTCTCCTCGCGACGCTCCACCTGGTGAGATTAAACAAAGGCAGTCAGACAACCAGACAGTCAGATGGACACACGCACGCACGCAGACACACAGATGAATACAGACCTCTCTCCTTGGTGGGCTCAAGGAACAATGGAACATGGCCTTCCACTTTGCTTTTCCATCCCTGGCCAGCTTAAGAAAAATCCGGATCTCCTGTGGGTTGAGCATACCATGGATGGTATTAAAATGGTGTTTCATTGCGCTCCTTATCACACTGCACCCGGGGATGGGGCATAGGGATGGAGGCGTCTTTTTCCTCCCTGGATACGGCTTCGGCTTTCTCGCCTGCTTCGCCTTTCCCTGAAACAACATTAACACTGCTTTAAAAAAACTACTAAGAGCAGGGAACACTCCAGCAAGAGCCCTGAACTCTCTTCTGGACCGATGGCCTTCCACTTTGCTTTTCCATCGATTGCATGCTGCAGCTCGTCCCAGGTCTCCTGCAGTTCCTGGCGGGCCGCCATCAATTTCCGTCTCAGGCGCTGGCAGGAGACGCAGGGACTACTGGCTGAGATGTTAGAACCTCCGGAAGATGCACGGGGTCTTTTTGGGGATGGATTAGGTCCTCTCCCAGAGGGACCTCCCAAGTTTTCCAAGGCCAAGGACACCAGGGCCACCGGGGCCTCCGCCGGGGTTCCTTCTTCAAGATCAAAGGTTGAAACCATCTCAACATCAGGCTCAGAGGCCCGCAGCTCCGCAAGGAGCCTCTTCACCTCCTGCCATTTAGCCTCCTGTACGAGGCTGTGCAGGGTCCCACCCCTTGGTATGGACTTGGAGGTGCCTTTCGAGTTTCTTGGTTCGCTTCTGGCAGATGGGGCAAGGAGCCGCATCGATGCGTATCCTCCCCCTGGCCAGCTTAAGAAAAATCCGGATCTCCTGTGGGTTGAGCATACCATGGATGGTATTAAAATGGTGTTTCATTGCGCTCCTTATCACACTGCACCCGGGGATGGGGCGTAGGGATGGAGGCGTCTTTTTCCTCCCTGGATACGGCTTCGGCTTTCTCCTCTGCTTCGCCTTTCCCTGAAACAACATTAACACTGCTTTAAAAAAACTACTAAGAGCAGGGAACACTCCAGCAAGGGCCCTGAACTCTCTTTTGGACCGATGGCCTTCCACTTTGCTTTTCCATCGATTGCATGCTGCAGCTCGTCCCTGGTCTCCTGCAGTTCCTGCAGGAGACATGGCTTTCCAAGCAAGATCTGAATGAACTGAACTCATTACATGTCAACTTCCATGGTACTGGTGAATCCACCACTGACCTTTCCTCTAAATTAACGAGGGGGAGAATACCTCGTGGGGTAGCTATATTATGGAACTCTAAATATGACAAAGCTGTGAAAGCGGTCAGACTTAATGTTGATTGGGCCATAGCAATAGAAGTAACATAGATGACAAGTCATTTATACTCTTGAATGTATACATGCCGTATGAATCAGTACAATCTGAAGATGAATTTATCAATAGACTAGCATTTATACAGTCCTTCATTCAGGTTAATGATTCCACATGTGTGTTTACCATTGGTGATTTTAATGCTGATTTATCAGATAATAATGCATTGCATTACTATCAATCACTATCACAAATGTATCACTAATAATGCATTGCATACTCATTATGCAGAATGTACCGTTTCACAAGGTATCATTATGTATGAAATCTAATAAAGTCTTTGGAAAAATAGAAGATCTATCGGCTATTTTTGGCAAAGAGGTGTAGGTGTAGAGGGGGAAAAGAGCAAACCAAGTAAACAAAAAAGTTCTGAAATACATTTTTTTTCTGGAGCAAAAGCTGTGTATTATTCTGATAGGGCATTGAAACATGACTATCTGACAACTGGTCTAGTTGGCATAGACTTGGTAAATTGTCATTGCCAAGTTGACAGTATATTTGGAATTGACAATCCCCTCCCCTCCCCCATTAGTCCACTTCGCAATTAGCAGCACCTGTGCAATCATACCTGCAGTCACTTTGGAAGCGTTGGCAGCGCGAGGCGTTGTGATATCGGCTATTTTTATAGCTTGTAGATCGGCTATTTTTGGCAAAGAGGTATAGGTGTAGAGGGGGAAAAGAGCAAACCAAGTAAACAAAAAAGTGGACAAGGACGTCCCAAAGAGACGGTCGATTTGGCATAGACTTGGGGAAAAAGGAAAGTCCATTTGGGTTAGACTTGGGCTGTTCTCTAGCTGTAGAATACAAACGTAACCCTTTTACATGTGGGGGTCATACCGAAGTGGACAAGGACGTCCCAAAGAGACAGTCGTTTTGGCTTAGACTTGGTTAATAAGGAAAGTCTATTTGGGTTAGACTTGGGCCGTCCTCTAGTTATAGGTCAAGAGAGTAACCCTGGTACATACGG
Organism: Gymnoscopelus braueri; assembly: GCF_963280865.1. Lineage (NCBI taxonomy): Eukaryota > Metazoa > Chordata > Actinopteri > Myctophiformes > Myctophidae > Gymnoscopelus > Gymnoscopelus braueri. Next base: position 2,252,136 of record NC_137616.1, on the reverse strand, counting down.
GGGTCATGCCGAAGTGGACAAGGACGTCCCAAAGAGACGGTCGATTTGGCATAGACTTGGGGAAAAAGGAAAGTCTATTTGGGTTAGACTTGGGCTGTTCTCTAGCTGTAGAATACAAACGTAACCCTTTTACATGTGGGGGTCATGCCCAAGTGGACAAGGACGTCCCAAAAAGTCGGTCGATTTGGCATAGACTTGGGGAAAAAGGAAAGTCCATTTGGGTTAGACATGGGCCGTTTTCTGGCTGTAAAATACAAACGAAACACTTGTACATTTGGGGGTCATACCGTAGTGGACAGGGATTTCCCAAAGAGACAGTCTATTTGGGTTAGACTTGGGCCGGCCTCTAGATATAGGTCAAGAGAGTAACCCTGGTACATATGGGGGTCATGCCAAAGTGACAAAGGACGTCCCAAAGAGACAGTCCTTTTGGCATAGACTTGGTTAATAAGGAAAGTCTATTTTGGGTTAGACTTGGGCCGGCCTCTAAATATAGGTCAAGAGAGTAACCCTGGTACATATGGATGTCATGCCTAAGTGGACAAGGACGTCCCAAAGAGACGGTCGATTTGGCATAGACTTGGGGAAAAAGGAAAGTCGATTTGGGTTAGACTTGGGCTGTTCTCTAGCTTTAGAATACAAACGTAACCCTTTTACATGTGGGGGTCATACCGTAGTGGACACGGACGTCCCAAAGAGACAGTCGTTTTGGCTTAGACTTGGTTAATAAGGAAAGTCTATTTGGGTTAGACTTGGGCCGTCCTCTAGTTATAGGTCAAGAGAGTAACCCTGGTACATACGGGGGTCATGCCGAAGTGGACAAGGACGTCCCAAAAAGACGGTCGATTTGGCATAGACTTGGGAAAAAGGAAAGTCCATTTGGGTTAGACCTGGGCCGTTTTCTGGCTGTAGAATACAAACGAAACACTTGTACATTTAGGGGTCATACCGTAGTGGACACGGACGTCCCAAAGAGACAGTCTATTTGGGTTAGACTTGGGCCGGCCTCTAGATATAGGTCAAGAGAGTAACCCTGGTACATATGGGGGTCGTGCCAAAGTGACAAAGGACGTCCCAAAGAGACAGTCCTTTTGGCATAGACTTGGTTAATAAGGAAAGTCTATTTGGGTTAGACTTGGGCCGGCCTCTAGATATAGGTCAAGAGAGTAACCCTGGTACATGTGGGGGTCATACTCAAGTGGACACGGACGTCCCAAAGAGACAGTCAATTTGGCATGACTTGGGGAAAAAAGGAAATCATTTTGGCATGACATGGGCCGGCCTCGACTGGTACATGTGGGGGTCAAACCCAAGTGGACACGGATGTCCCAAAGAGACAGTCAATTTGAAATAGACTTGGGGAAAAAAGGAAAGTCCATTTGGGTTAGACTTAAGCCGGCCTCTAGCCATAGGTCAAGAGAGTAACCCTGGTGCATTTGGGGGTCATACCCAAGTGGACACGGACGTCCCAAAGAGACAGTCAATTTGAAATAGACTTGGGGAAAAAAGGAAAGTCCATTTGGGTTAGACTTGGGCCGGCCTCTAGCCATAAGTCAAGAGAGTAACCCTGGTACATTATTTGGAAACAATTGTGTACCAAAGCTGCAAACGCCTCACAACGCCTCGCAGCGCGAGGCGTTGTGAGCTTGTAGATCGGCTATTTTTGGCAAAGAGGTATAGGTGTAGAGGGGGAAAAGAGCAGACCAAGTAAACAAAAAAGTTATGAAAAACATTTATTTTCTGGAGCAAAAGCTGTGTATTATTCTGATAGGGCATTGAAACATGACTATCTGACAACTGGTCCAGTTGGCATAGACTTGGTAAATTGTCAATGCCAAGTTGACAGTATATTTGGAATTGACAATCCCCTCCCCTCCCCAATTAGTCCACTTCGCAATTAGCAGCACCTGTGCAATCATACCTGCAGTCACTTTGGCAGTGTTTAACTTAAGACAGGAGAGAGAGAGAGAGACAGAGAGAACTTGTTTGGAAGCATCATGCCTAACAATCTCAAACATGTAAGTTAAGATCTGCGGAGATCTAAATAAACAAATAAAGTAAAGAACTTTAGCCAAAAACAGCAGATCTACAAGCTCACAACGCGTTGTGAGCTTGTAGATCGGCTATTTTTGGCAAAGAGGTATAGGTGTAGAGGGGGAAAAGATCTTTAAATCTTTGAATGTATCTTTGTAAAATATTTGTAACTCAAAAGCTTGTAAAAATATTTGTTGTTGATTTTCGTTTTTGTTTTGTTTTTAGTAATATGCAGAAACCATTTAATGGAAGTTCAAATAGACTGCCGAAGTGGACAAGGACGTCCCAAAAAGACGGTCGATTTGGCATAGACTTGGGGAAAAAGGAAAGTCCATTTGGGTTAGACATGGGCCGTTTTCTGGCTGTAGAATACAAACGAAACACTTGTACATTTGGGGGTCATACCGTAGTGGAAACGGACGTCCCAAAGAGACAGTCGTTTTGGCATAGACTTGGTTAATAAGGAAAGTCTATTTGGGTTAGACTTGGGCTGTTCTCTAGCTGTAGAATACAAACGTAACCCTTTTACAGGTGGGGGTCATGCCCAAGTGGACAAGGACGTCCCAAAAAATCGGTCGATTTGGCATACACTTGGGGAAAAAGGAAAGTCCATTTGGGTTAGAGATGGGCCGTTTTCTGGCTGTAAAATACAAACGAAACACTTGTACATTTGGGGGTCATACCGTAGTGGACAGGGATTTCCCAAAGAGACAGTCTATTTGGGTTAGACTTGGGCCGGCCTCTAGATATAGGTCAAGAGAGTAACCCTGGTACATATGGGGGTCATGCCAAAGTGACAAAGGACGTCCCAAAGAGACAGTCCTTTTGGCATAGACTTGGTTAATAAGGAAAGTCTATTTTGGGTTAGACTTGGGCCGGCCTCTAAATATAGGTCAAGAGAGTAACCCTGGTACATATGGATGTCATGCCTAAGTGGACAAGGACGTCCCAAAGAGACGGTCGATTTGGCAGAGACTTGGGGAAAAAGGAAAGTCCATTTGTGTTAGACTTGGGCTGTTCTCTAGCTGTAGAATACAAACGTAACCCTTTTACATGTGGGGGTCATACCGTAGTGGACACGGACGTCCCAAAGAGACAGTCGTTTTGGCTTAGACTTGGTTCATAAGGAAAGTCTATTTGGGTTAGACTTGGGCCGTCCTCTAGTTATAGGTCAAGAGAGTAACCCTGGTACATACGGGGGTCATGCCGAAGTGGACAAGGACGTCCCAAAAAGACGGTCGATTTGGCATAGACTTGGGGAAAAAGGAAAGTCCATTTGGGTTAGACATGGGCCGTTTTCTGGCTGTAGAATACAAACGAAACACTTGTACATTTGCGGGTCATACCGTAGTGGACACGGACGTCCCAAAGAGACAGTCTATTTGGGCTAGACTTGGGCCGGCCTTTAGATATAGGTCAAGAGAGTAACTCTGGTACATATGGGGGTCATGCCAAAGTGACAAAGGACGTCCCAAAGAGACAGTCCTTTTGGCATAGACTTGGTTAATAAGGAAAGTCTATTTGGGTTAGACTTGGGCCGGCCTCTAAATATAGGTCAAGAGAGTAACCCTGGTACATATGGATGTCATGCCCAAGTGGACAAGGACGTCCCAAAGAGACGGTCGATTTGGCATAGACTTGGGGAAAAAGGAAAGTCCATTTGGGTTAGACTTGGGCTGTTCTCTAGCTGTAGAATACAAACGTAACCCTTTTACATGTGGGGGTCATACCGTAGTGGACACGGACGTCCCAAAGAGACAGTCGTTTTGGCATAGACTTGGTTAATAAGGAAAGTCTATTTGGGTTAGACTTGGGCCGTCCGCTAGTTATAGGTCAAGAGAGTAACCCTGGTACATACGGGGGTCATGCCGAAGTGGACAAGGACGTCCCAAAAAGACGGTCGATTTGGCATAGACTTGGGAAAAAGGAAAGTCCATTTGGGTTAGACATGGGCCGTTTTCTGGCTGTAGAATATAAACGAAACACTTGTACATTTAGGGGTCATACCGTAGTGGACACGGACGTCCCAAAGAGACAGTCTATTTGGGTTAGACTTGGGCCGGCCTCTAGATATAGGTCAAGAGAGTAACCCTGGTACATATGGGGGTCATGCCAAAGTGACAAAGGACGTCCCAAAGAGACAGTCCTTTTGGCATAGACTTGGTTAATAAGGAAAGTCTATTTGGGTTAGACTTGGGCCGGCCTCTAGATATAGGTCAAGAGAGTAACCCTGGTACATGTGGGGGTCATACTCAAGTGGACACGGACGTCCCAAAGAGACAGTCAATTTGGCATGACTTGGGGAAAAAATAAATAATTTTGGCATGACATGGGCCGGCCTCGACTGGTACATGTGGGGGTCAAACCCAAGTGGACACGGATGTCCCAAAGAGACAGTCAATTTGAAATAGACTTGGGGAAAAAAGGAAAGTCCATTTGGGTTAGACTTAGGCCGGCCTCTAGCCATAGGTCAAGAGAGTAACCCTGGTGCATTTGGGGGTCATACCCAAGTGGACACGGACGTCCCAAAGAGACAGTCAATTTGAAATAGACTCCCTATTCGCAGCGCGAGACGTTGTGAGCTTGTAGATCGGCTATTTTTGGCAAAGAGGTATATGTGTAGAGGGGGAAAAGAGCAGACCAAGTAAACAAAAAAGTTCTGAAAAACATTTATTTTCTGGAGCAAAAGCTGTGTATTATTCTGATAGGGCATTGAAACATGACTATCTGACAACTGGTCCAGTTGGCATAGACTTGGTAAATTGTCAATGCCAAGTTGACAGTATATTTGGAATTGACAATCCCCTCCCCTCCCCAATTAGTCCACTTCGCAATTAGCAGCACCTGTGCAATCATACCTGATGTCACTTTGGCAGTGTTTAACTGAAGACAGGAGAGAGAGAGAGAGACAGAGAGAACTTGTTTGGAAGCATCATGCCTAACAATCTCAAACATGTAAGTTATGATCTGCGGAGATCTAAATAAACAAATAAAGTAAAGAACTTTAGCCAAAAACAGCAGATCTACAAGCTCACAACGCGTTGTGAGCTTGTAGATCGGCTATTTTTGGCAAAGAGGTATAGGTGTAGAGGGGGAAAAGATCTTTAAATCTTTGAATGTATCTTTGTAAAATATTTGTAACTCAAAAGCTTGTAAAAATATTTGTTGTTGATTTTCGTTTTTGTTTTGTTTTTAGTAATATGCAGAAACCATTTAATGGAAGTTCAAATAGACTGCCGAAGTGGACAAGGACGTCCCAAAAAGACGGTCGATTTGGCATAGACTTGGGGAAAAAGGAAAGTCCATTTGGGTTAGACATGGGCCGTTTTCTGGCTGTAGAATACAAACGAAACACTTGTACATTTGGGGGTCATACCGTAGTGGAAACGGACGTCCCAAAGAGACAGTCGTTTTGGCATAGACTTGGTTAATAAGGAAAGTCTATTTGGGTTAGACTTGGGCTGTTCTCTAGCTGTAGAATACAAACGTAACCCTTTTACATGTGGGGGTCATGCCCAAGTGGACAAGGACGTCCCAAAAAATCGGTCGATTTGGCATACACTTGGGGAAAAAGGAAAGTCCATTTGGGTTAGAGATGGGCCGTTTTCTGGCTGTAAAATACAAACGAAACACTTGTACATTTGGGGGTCATACCGTAGTGGACAGGGATTTCCCAAAGAGACAGTCTATTTGGGTTAGACTTGGGCCGGCCTCTAGATATAGGTCAAGAGAGTAACCCTGGTACATATGGGGGTCATGCCAAAGTGACAAAGGACGTCCCAAAGAGACAGTCCTTTTGGCATAGACTTGGTTAATAAGGAAAGTCAATTTTGGGTTAGACTTGGGCCGGCCTCTAAATATAGGTCAAGAGAGTAACCCTGGTACATATGGATGTCATGCCTAAGTGGACAAGGACGTCCCAAAGAGACGGTCGATTTGGCATAGACTTGGGGAAAAAGGAAAGTCCATTTGGGTTAGACTTGGGCTGTTCTCTAGCTGTAGAATACAAACGTAACCCTTTTACATGTGGGGGTCATACCGTAGTGGACACGGACGTCCCAAAGAGACAGTCGTTTTGGCTTAGACTTGGTTAATAAGGAAAGTCTATTTGGGTTAGACTTGGGCCGTCCTCTAGTTATAGGTCAAGAGAGTAACCCTGGTACATACGGGGGTCATGCCGAAGTGGACAAGGACGTCCCAAAAAGACGGTCGATTTGGCATAGACTTGGGGAAAAAGGAAAGTCCATTTGGGTTAGACATGGGCCGTTTTCTGGCTGTAGAATACAAACGAAACACTTGTACATTTGCGGGTCATACCGTAGTGGACACGGACGTCCCAAAGAGACAGTCTATTTGGGCTAGACTTGGGCCGGCCTTTAGATATAGGTCAAGAGAGTAACTCTGGTACATATGGGGGTCATGCCAAAGTGACAAAGGACGTCCCAAAGAGACAGTCCTTTTGGCATAGACTTGGTTAATAAGGAAAGTCTATTTGGGTTAGACTTGGGCCGGCCTCTAAATATAGGTCAAGAGAGTAACCCTGGTACATATGGATGTCATGCCCAAGTGGACAAGGGCGTCCCAAAGAGACGGTCGATTTGGCATAGACTTGGGGAAAAAGGAAAGTCCATTTGGGTTAGACTTGGGCTGTTCTCTAGCTGTAGAATACAAACGTAACCCTTTTACATGTGGGGGTCATACCGTAGTGGACACGGACGTCCCAAAGAGACAGTCGTTTTGGCATAGACTTGGTTAATAAGGAAAGTCTATTTGGATTAGACTTGGGCCGTCCGATCTAAATAAACAAATAAACAGCAGATCTACAAGCTCACAACGCCTCGCAGTGCGAGGCGTTTTGAGTTTTTAGATCGGCTATTTTTGGCAAAAAGGTATAGGTGTAGAGGGGGAAAAGATCTTTAAATCTTTAAATGTATCTTTGTAAAATATTTGTAACTCAAAAGCTAGTAAAAATCTTTTTTGTTGATTTTCGTTTTTGTTTTGTTTTTCGTAATACGCAGAAACCATTTAATGGAAGTTCAAATAGACTATATACAAGCTCCCAAAAAGTCAATTTAGCTTAATTTAATTTATGTTATGATTATACTATGAAAAATAGCAGATCTACAAGCTCACCGTGCAGCACCGATTGCCTCTGCGAGCTTGTAGATCTGCTATTTTTGAAAAATCGTTTGAATGTATCTTTGTAAAATATTTTTCACTCAAATATTATTTTCTGGTGGGTCCCTGGATTTTTTTAGATTGCATTGGAGTAACAGAGGACACTTATAATGCATTGAGACACTTTTAATTAACTAGGGATCATTTTCGGCATCGCTATGTTGCCAAATTGACTGATTACTTGGCATGGCCGTTTCCCAGGTCAATGCGAAATTGACTGTCCTTTTCCATTGTAACAAATGTCAACTTGGCATAGACCTTTCCCATGTCAATGCAAAATTGACTGTCCTTTTCCATTGTAACAAATGTCAACTTGGCATAGACTTTTCCCAAGTCTATTCCAAAATGACTGTCCTATTCAACGTACCATATGTCATCTTGGCATGACCCTTTCCCATGTCAATGCCAATTTGACAAGCCTTTTGAAATGTACAATGACATTGGATTGCATATAGTGATGCAAGTCCCTCAGTGTGACAAAAGGGACACCATTCTAAGCCAATGCACTTTTTTAAAGCAGTGTTATTGTGGTTTCAGGGGAAGAAGCCATCGAAAGCGGCCGGTAAAAAAAAACCGGAAAAAGCCCCCTGCCCCTTCCCCGAGTGTCGTAGGGTTTTGACCGACATGAAGGGACACCTCAGCAAAAAACACCTGATGAAGAACCCTGAGGAAAGAGTGATTTTCCTGAAGTTGGCTAGGGGGAGGATTCACATTTCAAAGGTTCCTTGCCCCACGTGCGGGAAAAAAACTGCAAAGGTCGAAAGGCATTGGGAGATGCATTTAAAGGGGGAGAAGGACCGAGAAGAGCGCGCCCGCACTCGCAGGCTCCTCTTACACCTCGCCACCTGGGAGGAGGTGAAAAGATTGGTAGGAGCGCTGCGGGCCTCTGCCCCAGCAGTAGCAGTGGTCACAGAATTCGATTTGATTGAAGGAACCCCGCCGGTTCCCCAGGAAGTTCCCCAGGAAGCCCCGGTTCCTGGTCCCTCTGGGGGACCTCCCATCTCCCCCAGAGGACCGAACCCCTCCCCTAACACTCCATGTATGTCTCCCGCATGCCTGCGCAGGCGGAAGAGAGCCAGGGCGACCCTTTTGGAGCTGGGAGAAACCATTGAAAGGCTGGAGCGTTGGAAGGCAAAATTTCGGGCCTTGCAGCGTTCTTTAGAGGTCTGTATTCATCTGTGTGTGTGCGTGCGTGTGTCCATCTAGCTGTCTGGTTGTCTGACTGCCTTTGTTTAATCTCGCCAGGTGGAGCCTCGCAAGGAGGGCCGTGATGGTGCCAGAGAGGCCAAAAGGAAACAGAGTGATGGAAAGGTCTGTAATCTGTCTGTCTGTCTGTCTGTCTGTCTGTCTGTCTGTCTGTCTGTCTGTCTATCTGTCTGATTGTCTTACTTTCCAACTGACTGTTTCCCATGTTGTTTATGCATGTCTGTTTTTCCTAATTGTACAGGAACAACGAGCGACAACCATTAGGGGTGGGGAGCCGCCCAGGAAGCGGCATGCTGGAGAGGTCTGTATGCATCTGTGTGCGTGCGTGCGTGTTTCCATCTGACTGTCTGGTTGTCTGACTGCCTTTGTTTAATCTCGCCAGGTGGAGCCTCGCAAGGAGGGCCGTGATGGTGCGAGAGAGGCCAAAAGGAAACACAGTGTTGAAAAGGTCTGTAATCTGTCTGTCTGTCTGTCTGTCTGTCTGTCTATCTATCTGTCTGATTGTCTTACTTTCCAACTGACTGTTTCCCATGTTGTTTATGCATGTCTGTTTTTCCTAATTGTACAGGAACCACGAGCGACAACCGCTACGGGTGGGCCGAAGAAGCGGCGTGCTGTAAAGGTCTGTATTCATCGGTGTGCGTGTGTGAGTGTGTCCCTCTGGTTGTCTGACTGCCTTTGTCTAATCTCGCATGGTAAAGAGTGGCGATGGGAGGAAGAAGGCCAAGAGAGGGCCTTCCTTAGAGGTCTGTATTCATCTGTGTGTGTGTGTGTGTGTGTGTGTGTGCGTGCGTGTGTCCATCTGATTGTCTGGTTGTCTGACTGCCTTTGTTTAATCTCGCCAGGTGGAGAGTCAGGAGGGGATCCAGGGGAGCCAGGGGATGGCCACCGCTGAACAACTTTTTGGAGAGGTCTGTATTCATCTGTGTGCGTGCGTACGTGCGTGTGTTCATCTGACTGTCTGGTTGTCTGACTGGCTTTGTTTAATCCTCCACAGCCACAGCAATTAATTGAGCTCAGCGGAGAAGAAATCGATTTGATCCATCAGGCGATGGACAATGTGGAGAATATTCCAGATCAAAACAACCTCGAGGGAACAGTTGATCGCAACCTCCGACAAATTAGAGAAAGCCATGCGTCCAATAGTGCAACTTTGAGTGAAAGGCTTTGATCACGTTTGGGGGAATTCTGGGTCCCAAAATAAAAGATGTGGCTTGGAGCCTTAAAAAAAGATGTTTGCATTGATTTTTCTGTCCTTTACACAATGAATGCCTTTGAAACTGCTATGGTATAATATGGTGTCAAATTAGCATTTTTTATTCTATATACAGTTAAGTGTTCCATCCCAAAAGGACACTCCATTTGGCAAAGACTCAAGAAAGGGAATGTGGTAAATTGTAAATTGAAAAAAGTAACGTCCATTTGGGTTAGACTTGGGCCGGCCTCTAGATATAGGTCAAGAGAGTAACCCTGGTACATATGGGGGTCATGCCAAAGTGACAAAGGACGTCCCAAAGAGACAGTCCTTTTGGCATAGACTTGGTTATTAAGGAAAGTCTATTTTGGGTTAGACTTGGGCCGGCCTCTAAATATAGGTCAAGAGAGTAACCCTGGTACATATGGATGTCATGCCTAAGTGGACAAGGATGTCCCAAAGAGACGGTCGATTTGGCATAGACTTGGGGAAAAAGGAAAGTCCATTTGGGTTAGACTTGGGCTGTTCTCTAGCTGTAGAATACAAACGTAACCCTTTTACATGTGGGGGTCATACCGTAGTGGACACGGACGTCCCAAAGAGACAGTCGTTTTGGCTTAGACTTGGTTATTAAGGAAAGTCTATTTGGGTTAGACTTGGGCCGTCCTCTAGTTATAGGTCAAGAGAGTAACCCTGGTACATACGGGGGTCATGCCGAAGTGGACAAGGACGTCCCAAAAAGACGGTCGATTTGGCATAGACTTAGGGAAAAAGGAAAGTCCATTTGGGTTAGACATGGGCCGTTTTCTGGCTGTAGAATACAAACGAAACACTTGTACATTTGGGGGTCATACCGTAGTGGACACGGACGTCCCAAAGAGACAGTCTATTTGGGCTAGACTTGGGCCGGCCTCTAGATATAGGTCAAGAGAGTAACTCTGGTACATATGGGGGTCATGCCAAAGTGACAAAGGACGTCCCAAAGAGACAGTCAATTTGAAATAGACTTGGGGAAAAAAGGAAAGTCCATTTGGGTTAGACTTGGGCCGGCCTCTAGCCATAAGTCAAGAGAGTAACCCTGGTACATTATTTGGAAACAATTGTGTACCAAAGCTACAAACGCCTCACAACGCCTCGCAGCGCGAGGCGTTGTGAGCTTGTAGATCGGCTATTTTTGGCAAAGAGGTATAGGTGTAGAGGGGGAAAAGATCTTTAAATCTTTGAATGTATCTTTGTAAAATATTTGTAACTCAAAAGCTTGTAAAGATATTTGTTGTTGATTTTCGTTTTTGTTTTGTTTTTAGTAATATGCAGAAACCATTTAATGGAAGTTCAAATAGACTATATACAAGCTCCCAAAAAGTCAATTTAGCTTAATTTAATTTATGTTATGATTATACTATGAAAAATAGCAGATCTACAAGCTCACCGTGCAGCACCGATTGCCTCTGCGAGCTTGTAGATCTGCTATTTTTGAAAAATCGTCATTGTTTTTGCAAACGTTTGAATCTATCCTTGTAATAAGGAAAGTCTATTTGGGTTAGACTTGGGCTGTTCTCTAGCTGTAGAATACAAACGTAACCCTTTTACATGTGGGGGTCATGCCCAAGTGGACAAGGACGTCCCAAAAAATCGGTCGATTTGGCATACACTTGGGGAAAAAGGAAAGTCCATTTGGGTTAGAGATGGGCCGTTTTTTGGCTGTAAAATACAAACGAAACACTTGTACATTTGGGGGTCATACCGTAGTGGACAGGGATTTCCCAAAGAGACAGTCTATTTGGGTTAGACTTGGGCCGGCCTCTAGATATAGGTCAAGAGAGTAACCCTGGTACATATGGGGGTCATGCCAAAGTGACAAAGGACGTCCCAAAGAGACAGTCCTTTTGGCATAGACTTGGTTAATAAGGAAAGTCTATTTTGGGTTAGACTTGGGCCGGCCTCTAAATATAGGTCAAGAGAGTAACCCTGGTACATATGGATGTCATGCCTAAGTGGACAAGGACGTCCCAAAGAGACGGTCGATTTGGCATAGACTTGGGGAAAAAGGAAAGTCCATTTGGGTTAGACTTGGGCTGTTCTCTAGCTGTAGAATACAAACGTAACCCTTTTACATGTGGGGGTCATACCGTAGTGGACACGGACGTCCCAAAGAGACAGTCGTTTTGGCTTAGACTTGGTTAATAAGGAAAGTCTATTTGGGTTAGACTTGGGCCGTCCTCTAGTTATAGGTCAAGAGAGTAACCCTGGTACATACGGGGGTCATGCCGAAGTGGATAAGGACGTCCCAAAAAGACGGTCGATTTGGCATAGACTTGGGGAAAAAGGAAAGTCCATTTGGGTTAGACATGGGCCGTTTTCTGGCTGTAGAATACAAACGAAACACTTGTACATTTGCGGGTCATACCGTAGTGGACACGGACGTCCCAAAGAGACAGTCTATTTGGGCTAGACTTGGGCCGGCCTTTAGATATAGGTCAAGAGAGTAACTCTGGTACATATGGGGGTCATGCCAAAGTGACAAAGGACGTCCCAAAGAGACAGTCCTTTTGGCATAGACTTGGTTAATAAGGAAAGTCTATTTGGGTTAGACTTGGGCCGGCCTCTAAATATAGGTCAAGAGAGTAACCCTGGTACATATGGATGTCATGCCCAAGTGGACAAGGACGTCCCAAAGAGACGGTCGATTTGGCATAGACTTGGGGAAAAAGGAAAGTCCATTTGGGTTAGACTTGGGCTGTTCTCTAGCTGTAGAATACAAACGTAACCCTTTTACATGTGGGGGTCATACCGTAGTGGACACGGACGTCCCAAAGAGACAGTCGTTTTGGCATAAACTTGGTTAATAAGGAAAGTCTATTTGGGTTAGACTTGGGCCGTCCGCTAGTTATAGGTCAAGAGAGTAACCCTGGTACATACGGGGGTCATGCCGAAGTGGACAAGGACGTCCCAAAAAGACGGTCGATTTGGCATAGACTTGGGAAAAAGGAAAGTCCATTTGGGTTAGACATGGGCCGTTTTCTGGCTGTAGAATACAAACGAAACACTTGTACATTTAGGGGTCATACCGTAGTGGACACGGACGTCCCAAAGAGACAGTCTATTTGGGTTAGACTTGGGCCGGCCTCTAGATATAGGTCAAGAGAGTAACCCTGGTACATATGGGGGTCATGCCAAAGTGACAAAGGACGTCCCAAAGAGACAGTCCTTTTGGCACAGACTTGGTTAATAAGGAAAGTCTATTTGCAAGCTGTGTATTATTCTTTTAGGGCATTGAAACATGACTATCTGACAACTGGTCCAGTTGGCATAGACTTGGTAAATTGTCAATGCCAAGTTGACAGTATATTTGGAATTGACAATCCCCTCCCCTCCCCAATTAGTCCACTTCGCAATTAGCAGCACCTGTGCAATCATACCTGCAGTCACTTTGGCAGTGTTTAACTGAAGACAGGAGAGAGAGAGAGACAGAGATAACTTGTTTGGAAGCATCATGCCTAACAATCTCAAACATGTAAGTTATGATCTGCGGAGATCTAAATAAACAAATAAAGTAAAGAACTTTAGCCAAAAACAGCAGATCTACAAGCTCACAACGCCTCGCAGTGCGAGGCGTTTTGAGCTTTTAGATCGGCTATTTTTGGCAAAAAGGTATAGGTGTAGAGGGGGAAAAGATCTTTAAATCTTTAAATGTATCTTTGTAAAATATTTGTAACTCAAAAGCTAGTAAAAATCTTTTTTGTTGATTTTCGTTTTTGTTTTGTTTTTCGTAATACGCAGAAACCATTTAACCCTGCAAGACCCGGATATATTTCTACTTACAAAAAAAAATTGTCAACCTTTCAGATGGTGTTTTAGGAGTACTTTGGAGAGGAAAATATAATGTTTTTTAAAAAAAATAGTTTTCGTAAGGTTTTATTGAAATGTTGTAATATTACAACAGTGGGTCTAACGGGTAGCAGAATTTCCTATAGGCCATTTTACTCACTGTCAGAATAGCATGGCAAATGTCTATATACTTCACTAAAACAACTTAAGGGTTCATTTATATGGTTATGGTTTATCATTTGGCCTCAGAACAGTATACATTATGAATAATATTGGGCCTCAGAACAGTACATTATGAATAATAACATCAATAAGCCATATTTTTAAGAATTTTGATTTTATTAAAAGAACAAAATGAAAAACAGTACAATGAATGTACTAAAGAAACCTAATTACAATATACACTGGTCACAATGTGATGCAAACAGCCCTCCACCGAAGACCAATTCACACCTGCTCAAAATGAAACGGGCACCCCCTCTCATCCATCTATTTGAACACCATTTACAATCACTTGCTTTTTAGCAGTGATAGTCCCAGAAACAGTTTCGGTCTCCTGAAATGCACAGACGAACACCACACTTGTGGCAGAGTAAGCTGGTGTAACTTGAACAGCCACTATTCCTGCAGCGCCCCCTCTCTGTCTTCCGTGGGAGGTGTCCAACTTGGTCCTGGCGCACATCTGATGGCCGATGTTGACATGGTGCCTTGCGTGGATTGCAGTCTGGACTATCTTCCAGTTGTCTCTTCTGAGCTGAAGATGGCCGTCCCCTCTTTGGCGTTTTTCTTTGGACTCCTCTCCACAGGCCTCTTCATCCGACTCTTCATCAGTTTCAGTAAAGTCGATGTCCACATCACTCTCTCCATTCATTACAATATCCAACACATCCCTTGCAGTGAAGCGAGGCTCTCTCCTTGCTTGTGGCATTCTGAAATGAAAATAAAGAAATACCATTAGTACATTAGTACTAGCACATCTCACTGCAGGTACATATTTCACAAGTCACACAATACTGTCTGGCCAACCTATTGTACTTTGCTTATCCTCACAAGTGGCATCAGTGATGATGGTACTTAGCACCATCAGTGATGAATGATGATGCTTAGCCTAACAAAGGGATTGGGGATGACTGTAAGTGGGCAATCCCAACACCCATCACATGAACAATGATGAGAGATTCTTAACTGGGCGACTCCCATATGAACAATTACCATACACTGATTGCTAACCACAAACATTACCAAAATGTTTTGCTAAAACATTATAGGCAATGACATGTTATAAGCTAATGATGCAGTATATTTGTCTTCGAGTACAATTGGTTACAATATACAAATTGGTATATATATATATATATATATATATATATATATATATATATATATATATATATATATATATATATATATATATATACACACACACACACACACACACACACACACACACACACACACACACACACACACACACACACACACATACCAATTTGTATGTTTTAACCAATTGTACTCGAAGACAAATATACTGCTTTAGCTTATAAGTTATAACATTTCATTGCCTATAATGTTTTAGCAAAACATTTTGGTAATGTTTGTGGTTATTTGTGGTATATATATATATATAGTAATGCAATGTGGGGAAAATACACATAATTGTATAAATGTATTGTGAAAACTATAAGACTCCACTTAGCCAGGTGAACAGGTGGCATTGCTATTTGCTACCACTATGACCCAGAGTTGTAAAAAAACAACAAGTATAAAGCATGCTCTAATTTACATTTGGGGGATATCTTTCCCAATAATATCATATGTACATGTTCTAGACATTCTAATGATCACCAAAAAAATTATTGCAGACATTTTACTTACTTTTTTGTGAGAAATCCTGTCCAGTGAAAAAGAGATTGTTCTTCCTTCAAGGATTTTCAAGTTGTGACTTTTCCTGCCTCTGTGGGGGGTATTTATATGCAAATATCCCGGCCAATGACATTGCAAGACTAAACAATAGGATCCAATGATGATGTTTAGGTGAAAGAATAACAGGAAAACAAATGATTTATACCATGTTTTTGATAAAATACAAATGTTGTAATATTACAACTGCGGGTCTTGGAGGGTTAATGGAAGTTCAAATAGACTATATACAAGCTCCCAAAAAGTCAATTTAGCTTAATTTAATTTATGTTATGATTATACTATGAAAAATAGCAGATCTACAAGCTCACCGTGCAGCACCGATTGCCTCTGCGAGCTTGTAGATCTGCTATTTTTGAAAAATCGTCATTGTTTTTGCAAACGTTTGAATGTATCTTTGTAAAATATTTTTCACTCAAATATTATTTTCTGGTGGGTCCCTGGATTTTTTTAGATTGCATTGGAGTAACAGAGGACACTTATAATGCATTGAGACACTTTTAATTAACTAGGGATCATTTTCGGCATCGCTATGTTGCCAAATTGACTGATTACTTGGCATGGCCGTTTCCCAGGTCAATGCGAAATTGACTGTCCTTTTCCATTGTAACAAATGTCAACTTGGCATAGACCTTTCCCATGTCAATGCAAAATTGACTGTCCTTTTCCATTGTAACAAATGTCAACTTGGCATAGACTTTTCCCAAGTCTATTCCAAAATGACTGTCCTATTCAACGTACCATATGTCATCTTGGCATGACCCTTTCCCATGTCAATGCCAATTTGACAATCCTTTTGAAATGTACAATGACATTGGATTGCATATAGTGATGCAAGTCCCTCAGTGTTTGACAAAAGGGACACCATTCTAAGCCAATGCACTTTTTTAAAGCAGTGTTATTGTGGTTTCAGGGGAAGAAACCATCGAAAGCGGCCGGTAAAAAAAAAACGGAAAAAGCCCCCTGCCCCTTCCCCGAGTGTCGTAGGGTTTTGGCCGACCTGAAGGTTCACCTCAGCAAAAAACACCTGATGAAGAACCCTGAGGAAAGAGTGATTTTCCTGAAGTTGGCCAGGGGGAGGATTCACATTTCAAAGGTTCCTTGCCCCACGTGCGGGAAAAAAACTGCAAAGGTCGAAAGGCATTGGGAGATGCATTTAAAGGGGGAGAAGGACCGAGAAGAGCGCGCCCGCACTCGCAGGCTCCTCTTACACCTCGCCACCTGGGAGGAGGTGAAAAGATTGGTAGGAGCGCTGCGGGCCTCTGCCCCAGCAGTAGCAGTGGTCACAGAATTCGATTTGATTGAAGGAACCCCGCCGGTTCCCCAGGAAGTTCCCCAGGAAGCCCCGGTTCCTGGTCCCTCTGGGGGACCTCCCATCTCCCCCAGAGAACCGAACCCCTCCCCTAACACTCCATGTATGTCTCCCGCATGCCTGCGCAGGCGGAAGAGAGCCAGGGCGACCCTTTTGGAGCTGGAAGAAACCATTGAAAGGCTGGAGCGTTGGAAGGCAAAATTTCAGGTGGAGAGACAGAAGGGGAGCCAGCGGATGGCAAAATTTCGGGCCTTGCAGCGTTCTTTAGAGGTCTGTATTCATCTGTGTGTGTGCGTGCGTGTGTCCATCTAAAGGTCTCTATTCATCGGTGTGCGTGTGTGAGTGTGTCCCTCTGGTTGTCTGACTGCCTTTGTTTAATCTCGCATGGTAAAGAGTGGCGATGGGAGGAAGAAGGCCAAGAGAGGGCCTTCCTTAGAGGTCTGTATTCATCTGTGTGTGTGTGTGTGTGTGTGTGTGTGTGTGTGTGTGTGTGTGTGTGTGTGTGTGTGTGTGTGTGTGTGTGTGTGTGTGTGTGTGTGCGTGCGTGTGTCCATCTGATTGTCTGGTTGTCTGACTGCCTTTGTTTAATCTCGCCAGGTGGAGAGACAGAAGGGGAGCCAGCGGATGGCAAAATTTCGGGCCTTGCAGCGTTCTTTAGAGGTCTGTATTCATCTGTGTGTGTGCGTGCGTGTGTCCATCTAGCTGTCTGGTTGTCTGACTGCCTTTGTTTAATCTCGCCAGGTGGAGCCTCGCAAGGAGGGCCGTGATGGTGCCAGAGAGGCCAAAAGGAAACAGAGTGTTGGAAAGGTCTGTAATCTGTCTGTCTGTCTGTCTGTCTGTCTGTCTGTCTATCTGTCTGATTGTCTTACTTTCCAACTGACTGTTTCCCATGTTGTTTATGCATGTCTGTTTTTCCTAATTGTACAGGAACAACGAGCGACAACCATTAGGGGTGGGGAGCCGCCCAGGAAGCGGCATGCTGGAGAGGTCTGTATGCATCTGTGTGCGTGCGTGCGTGTTTCCATCTGACTGTCTGGTTGTCTGACTGCCTTTGTTTAATCTCGCCAGGTGGAGCCTCGCAAGGAGGGCCGTGATGGTGCGAGAGAGGCCAAAAGGAAACACAGTGTTGAAAAGGTCTGTAATCTGTCTGTCTGTCTGTCTGTCTGTCTGTCTGTCTGTCTGTCTGTCTATCTGTCTGATTGTCTTACTTTCCAACTGACTGTTTCCCATGTTGTTTATGCATGTCTGTTTTTCCTAATTGTACAGGAACCACGAGCGACAACCGCTACGGGTGGGCCGAAGAAGCGGCGTGCTGTAAAGGTCTGTATTCATCGGTGTGCGTGTGTGAGTGTGTCCCTCTGGTTGTCTGACTGCCTTTGTTTAATCTCGCATGGTAAAGAGTGGCGATGGGAGGAAGAAGGCCAAGAGAGGGCCTTCCTTAGAGGTCTGTATTCATCTGTGTGTGTGTGTGTGTGTGTGTGTGTGTGTGTGTGTGTGTGTGTGTGTGTGTGTGCGTGCGTGTGTCCATCTGATTGTCTGGTTGTCTGACTGCCTTTGTTTAATCTCGCCAGGTGGAGAGACAGAAGGGGAGCCAGCGGATGGCCACCGCAGAGGCCACCGCCACAAGCACATTCTCTCCAGTGGCATCTGCGATGGCCTCTGCGGTGGCCACTGGAGAAAATGCTTTTGGAGAGGTCTGTATTCATTTATGCGTGTGTGCGTAGAATTGACTCCTTTTCCATTGTAACAAATGTCAACTTGGCATAGACCTTTCCCTTGTCAATGCAAAATTGACTGTCCTTTTCCATTGTAACAAATTTCAACTTGGCATAGACTTTTCCCAAGTCTATTCCAAGATGACTGTCCTATTCAACGTACCATATGTCATCTTGGCATGACCCTTTCCCATGTCAATGCCAATTTGACAATCCTTTTGAAATGTACAATGACATTGGATTGCATATAGTGATGCAAGTCCCTCAGTGTTTGACAAAAGGGACACCATTCTAAGCCAATGCACTTTTTTTAAAGCAGTGTTATTGTGGTTTCAGGGGAAGGCCAAGAAGCCATTGAAAGCGGCCAAAATAAAAAATCTTGAAAAAGCCCCCTGCCCCTTCCCCGAGTGTCAAAAAGTTGTGGTGGAGAGACAGGAGGGGAGCCAGGAGGGGAGCCAGCGGATGGCCACCGCAGTGGCCACTGCCACAAGCACCTTCCCTCCAGTGGCATCTGCGATGGCCTCTGCGGTGGCCACTGGAGAAAAGGGTTTTGGAGAGGTCTGTATTCATATGTGTGTGTGTGTGTGTGTGTGTGTGTGTTTGTGTGCATGCGTGTGTCCATCTGATTTTCTGGTTGTCTGACTGCCTTTGTTTAATCTCGACAGGTGGAGAGTCAGGAGGGGAGCCAGCGGATGGGCACCGCAGAGGCCACCGCCACAAGCACATTCTCTCCAGTGGCATCTGCGATGGCCTCTGCGGTGGCCACTGGAGAAAATTCTTTTGGAGAGGTCTGTATTCATCTATGCGTGTGTGCGTGCGTGTGTCCATCTGTTTGTCTGGTTGTCTGACTGCCTTTGTTTAATCTCGCCAGGTGGAGAGTCAGGAGGGGATCCAGGGGAGCCAGGGGATGGCCACCGCTGAACAACTTTTTGGAGAGGTCTGTATTCATCTGTGTGCGTGCGTACGTGCGTGTGTTCATCTGACTGTCTGGTTGTCTGACTGGCTTTGTTTAATCCTCCACAGCCACAGCAATTAATTGAGCTCAGCGGAGAAGAAATCGATTTGATCCAGCAGGCGCTGATGGACAACTACCTCCGACAAATTAGAGAAAGCCATGCGCCAACTTTGAGCGAAAGGCTCAGATCACGGTTGGGGGAATACTGGGTCCCAAAATAAAAGATGTGGCTTGGAGCCTTAAAAAAAGATGTTTGCATTGATTTTTCTGTCCTTTACACAATGAATGCCTTTGAAACTGCTATGGTATAATATGGTGTCAAATTAGAATGTTTTATTCTATATACAGATAAGTGTTCCATCCCAAAAGGACACTCCATTTGGCAAAGACTCAAGAAAGGGAATATGGTAAATTGTAAATTGAAAAAAGTAACGTCCATTTGGGTTAGAATTGGGCCGGCCTCTAGATATAGGTCAAGAGAGTAACCCTGGTACATGCCAAAGTGACAAAGGACGTCCCAAAGAGACAGTCCTTTTGGCATAGACTTGGTTAATAAGGAAAGTCTATTATGGGTTAGACTTGGGCCGGCCTCTAAATATAGGTCAAGAGAGTAACCCTGGTACATATGGATGTCATGCCCTAGTGGACAAGGACGTCCCAAAGAGACGGTCGATTTGGCATAGACCTGGGGAAAAAGGAAAGTCCATTTGGGTTAGACTTGGGTTGTTCTCTAGCTGTAGAATACAAACGTAACCCTTTTACATGTGGGGGTCATACCGTAGTGGACACGGACGTCCCAAAGAGACAGTCGTTTTGGCTTAGACTTGGTTAATAAGGAAAGTCTATTTGGGTTAGACTTGGGCCGTCCTCTAGTTATAGGTCAAGAGAGTAGCCCTGGTGCATACGGGGGTCATGCCGAAGTGGACAAGGACGTCCCAAAAAGACGGTCGATTTGGCATAGACTTGGGGAAAAAGGAAAGTCCATTTGGGTTAGACATGGGCCGTTTTCTGGCTGTAGAATACAAACGAAACACTTGTACATTTGGGGGTCATACCGTAGTGGAAACGGACGTCCCAAAGAGACAGTCGTTTTGGCATAGACTTGGTTAATAAGGAAAGTCTATTTGGGTTAGACTTGGGCTGTTCTCTAGCTGTAGAATACAAACGTAACCCTTTTACATGTGGGGGTCATGCCCAAGTGGACAAGGACGTCCCAAAAAATCGGTCGATTTGGCATACACTTGGGGAAAAAGGAAAGTCCATTTGGGTTAGAGATGGGCCGTTTTCTGGCTGTAAAATACAAACGAAACACTTGTACATTTGGGGGTCATACCGTAGTGGACAGGGATTTCCCAAAGAGACAGTCTATTTGGGTTAGACTTGGGCCGGCCTCTAGATATAGGTCAAGAGAGTAACCCTGGTACATACGGGGGTCATGCCGAAGTGGACAAGGACGTCCCAAAAAGACGGTCGATTTGGCATAGACTTGGGAAAAAGGAAAGTCCATTTGGGTTAGACATGGGCCGTTTTCTGGCTGTAGAATACAAACGAAACACTTGTACATTTAGGGGTCATACCGTAGTGGACACGGACGTCCCAAAGAGACAGTCTATTTGGGTTAGACTTGGGCCGGCCTCTAGATATAGGTCAAGAGAGTAACCCTGGTACATATGGGGGTCATGCCAAAGTGACAAAGGACGTCCCAAAGAGACAGTCCTTTTGGCATAGACTTGGTTAATAAGGAAAGTCTATTTGGGTTAGACTTGGGCCGGCCTCTAGATATAGGTCAAGAGAGTAACCCTGGTACATGTGGGGGTCATACTCAAGTGGACACGGACGTCCCAAAGAGACAGTCAATTTGGCATGACTTGGGGAAAAAAGGAAATAATTTTGGCATGACATGGGCCGGCCTCGACTGGTACATGTGGGGGTCAAACCCAAGTGGACACGGATGTCCCAAAGAGACAGTCAATTTGAAATAGACTTGGGGAAAAAAGGAAAGTCCATTTGGGTTAGACTTAGGCCGGCCTCTAGCCATAGGTCAAGAGTGTAACCCTGGTGCATTTGGGGGTCATACCCAAGTGGACACGGACGTCCCAAAGAGACAGTCAATTTGAAATAGACTTGGGGAAAAAATGAAAGTCCATTTGGGTTAGACTTGGGCCGGCCTCTAGCCATAAGTCAAGAGAGTAACCCTGGTACATTATTTGGAAACAATTGTGTACCAAAGCTGCAAACGCCTCACAACGCCTCGCAGCGCGAGACGTTGTGAGCTTGTAGATCGGCTATTTTTGGCAAAGAGGTATAGGTGTAGAGGGGGAAAAGAGCAGACCAAGTAAACAAAAAAGTTCTGAAAAACATTTATTTTCTGGAGCAAAAGCTGTGTATTATTCTGATAGGGCATTGAAACATGACTATCTGACAACTGGTCCAGTTGGCATAGACTTGGTAAATTGTCAATGCCAAGTTGACAGTATATTTGGAATTGACAATCCCCTCCCCTCCCCAATTAGTCCACTTCGCAATTAGCAGCACCTGTGCAATCATACCTGCAGTCACTTTGGCAGTGTTTAACTGAAGACAGGAGAGAGAGAGAGAGACAGAGAGAACTTGTTTGGAAGCATCATGCCTAACAATCTCAAACAAGTAAGTTATGATCTGCGGAGATCTAAATAAACAAATAAAGTAAAGAACTTTAGCCAAAAACAGCAGATCTACAAGCTCACAACGCATTGTGAGCTTGTAGATCGGCTATTTTTGGCAAAGAGGTATATGTGTAGAGGGGGAAAAGATCTTTAAATCTTTGAATGTATCTTTGTAAAATATTTGTAACTCAAAAGCTTGTAAAAATATTTGTTGTTGATTTTCGTTTTTGTTTTGTTTTTAGTAATATGCAGAAACCATTTAATGGAAGTTCAAATAGACTGCCGAAGTGGACAAGGACGTCCCAAAAAGACGGTCGATTTGGCATAGACTTGGGGAAAAAGGAAAGTCCATTTGGGTTAGACATGGGCCGTTTTCTGGCTGTAGAATACAAACGAAACACTTGTACATTTGGGGGTCATACCGTAGTGGAAACGGACGTCCCAAAGAGACAGTCGTTTTGGCATAGACTTGGTTAATAAGGAAAGTCTATTTGGGTTAGACTTGGGCTGTTCTCTAGCTGTAGAATACAAACGTAACCCTTTTACATGTGGGGGTCATGCCCAAGTGGACAAGGACGTCCCAAAAAATCGGTCGATTTGGCATACACTTGGGGAAAAAGGAAAGTCCATTTGGGTTAGAGATGGGCCGTTTTCTGGCTGTAAAATACAAACGAAACACTTGTACATTTGGGGGTCATACCGTAGTGGACAGGGATTTCCCAAAGAGACAGTCTATTTGGGTTAGACTTGGGCCGGCCTCTAGATATAGGTCAAGAGAGTAACCCTGGTACATATGGGGGTCATGCCAAAGTGACAAAGGACGTCCCAAAGAGACAGTCCTTTTGGCATAGACTTGGTTAATAAGGAAAGTCAATTTTGGGTTAGACTTGGGCCGGCCTCTAAATATAGGTCAAGAGAGTAACCCTGGTACATATGGATGTCATGCCTAAGTGGACAAGGACGTCCCAAAGAGACGGTCGATTTGGCATAGACTTGGGGAAAAATGAAAGTCCATTTGGGTTAGACTTGGGCCGGCCTCTAGCCATAAGTCAAGAGAGTAACCCTGGTACATTATTTGGAAACAATTGTGTACCAAAGCTGCAAACGCCTCACAACGCCTCGCAGCGCGAGACGTTGTGAGCTTGTAGATCGGCTATTTTTGGCAAAGAGGTATAGGTGTAGAGGGGGAAAAGAGCAGACCAAGTAAACAAAAAAGTTCTGAAAAACATTTATTTTCTGGAGCAAAAGCTGTGTATTATTCTGATAGGGCATTGAAACATGACTATCTGACAACTGGTCCAGTTGGCATAGACTTGGTAAATTGTCAATGCCAAGTTGACAGTATATTTGGAATTGACAATCCCCTCCCCTCCCCAATTAGTCCACTTCGCAATTAGCAGCACCTGTGCAATCATACCTGCAGTCACTTTGGCAGTGTTTAACTGAAGACAGGAGAGACAGAGAGAACTTGTTTGGAAGCATCATGCCTAACAATCTCAAACAAGTAAGTTATGATCTGCGGAGATCTAAATAAACAAATAAAGTAAAGAACTTTAGCCAAAAACAGCAGATCTACAAGCTCACAACGCGTTGTGATTTTGTAGATCGGCTATTTTTTGCAAAGAGGTATATGTGTAGAGGGGGAAAAGATCTTTAAATCTTTGAATGTATCTTTGTAAAATATTTGTAACTCAAAAGCTTGTAAAAATATTTGTTGTTGATTTTCGTTTTTGTTTTGTTTTTAGTAATATGCAGAAACCATTTAATGGAAGTTCAAATAGACTGCCGAAGTGGACAAGGACGTCCCAAAAAGACGGTCGATTTGGCATAGACTTGGGGAAAAAGGAAAGTCCATTTGGGTTAGACATGGGCCGTTTTCTGGCTGTAGAATACAAACGAAACACTTGTACATTTGGGGGTAATACCGTAGTGGAAACGGACGTCCCAAAGAGACAGTCGTTTTGGCATAGACTTGGTTAATAAGGAAAGTCTATTTGGGTTAGACTTGGGCTGTTCTTTAGCTGTAGAATACAAACGTAACCCTTTTACATGTGGGGGTCATGCCCAAGTGGACAAGGACGTCCCAAAAAATCGGTCGATTTGGCATACACTTGGGGAAAAAGGAAAGTCCATTTGGGTTAGAGATGGGCCGTTTTCTGGCTGTAAAATACAAACGAAACACTTGTACATTTGGGGGTCATACCGTAGTGGACAGGGATTTCCCAAAGAGACAGTCTATTTGGGTTAGACTTGGGCCGGCCTCTAGATATAGGTCAAGAGAGTAACCCTGGTACATATGGGGGTCATGCCAAAGTGACAAAGGACGTCCCAAAGAGACAGTCCTTTTGGCATAGACTTGGTTAATAAGGAAAGTCAATTTTGGGTTAGACTTGGGCCGGCCTCTAAATATAGGTCAAGAGAGTAACCCTGGTACATATGGATGTCATGCCTAAGTGGACAAGGACGTCCCAAAGAGACGGTCGATTTGGCATAGACTTGGGGAAAAAGGAAAGTCCATTTGGGTTAGACTTGGGCTGTTCTCTAGCTGTAGAATACAAACGTAACCCTTTTACATGTGGGGGTCATACCGTAGTGGACACGGACGTCCCAAAGAGACAGTCGTTTTGGCTTAGACTTGGTTAATAAGGAAAGGCTATTTGGGTTAGACTTGGGCCGTCCTCTAGTTATAGGTCAAGAGAGTAACCCTGGTACATACGGGGGTCATGCCGAAGTGGACAAGGACGTCCCAAAAAGACGGTCGATTTGGCATAGACTTGGGAAAAAGGAAAGTCCATTTGGGTTAGACATGGGCCGTTTTCTGGCTGTAGAATACAAACGAAACACTTGTACATTTAGGGGTCATACCGTAGTGGACACGGACGTCCCAAAGAGACAGTCTATTTGGGTTAGACTTGGGCCGGCCTCTAGATATAGGTCAAGAGAGTAACCCTGGTACATATGGGGGTCATGCCAAAGTGACAAAGGACGTCCCAAAGAGACAGTCCTTTTGGCATAGACTTGGTTAATAAGGAAAGTCAATTTTGGGTTAGACTTGGGCCGGCCTCTAAATATAGGTCAAGAGAGTAACCCTGGTACATATGGATGTCATGCCTAAGTGGACAAGGACGTCCCAAAGAGACGGTCGATTTGGCATAGACTTGGGGAAAAAGGAAAGTCCATTTGGGTTAGACTTGGGCTGTTCTCTAGCTGTAGAATACAAACGTAACCCTTTTACATGTGGGGGTCATACCGTAGTGGACACGGACGTCCCAAAGAGACAGTCGTTTTGGCTTAGACTTGGTTAATAAGGAAAGGCTATTTGGGTTAGACTTGGGCCGTCCTCTAGTTATAGGTCAAGAGAGTAACCCTGGTACATACGGGGGTCATGCCGAAGTGGACAAGGACGTCCCAAAAAGACGGTCGATTTGGCATAGACTTGGGAAAAAGGAAAGTCCATTTGGGTTAGACATGGGCCGTTTTCTGGCTGTAGAATACAAACGAAACACTTGTACATTTAGGGGTCATACCGTAGTGGACACGGACGTCCCAAAGAGACAGTCTATTTGGGTTAGACTTGGGCCGGCCTCTAGATATAGGTCAAGAGAGTAACCCTGGTACATATGGGGGTCATGCCAAAGTGACAAAGGACGTCCCAAAGAGACAGTCCTTTTGGCATAGACTTGGTTAATAAGGAAAGTCTATTTGGGTTAGACTTGGGCCGGCCTCTAGATATAGGTCAAGAGAGTAACCCTGGTACATGTGGGGGTCATACTCAAGTGGACACGGACGTCCCAAAGAGACAGTCAATTTGGCATGACTTGGGGAAAAAAGGAAATAATTTTGGCATGACATGGGCCGGCCTCGACTGGTACATGTGGGGGTCAAACCCAAGTGGACACGGATGTCCCAAAGAGACAGTCAATTTGAAATAGACTTGGGGAAAAAAGGAAAGTCCATTTGGGTTAGACTTAGGCCGGCCTCTAGCCATAGGTCAAGAGAGTAACCCTGGTGCATTTGGGGGTCATACCCAAGTGGACACGGACGTCCCAAAGAGACAGTCAATTTGAAATAGACTTGGGGAAAAAAGGAAAGTCCATTTGGGTTAGACTTGGGCCGGCCTCTAGCCATAAGTCAAGAGAGTAACCCTGGTACATTATTTGGAAACAATTGTGTACCAAAGCTGCAAACGCCTCACAACGCATCGCAGCGCGAGACGTTGTGAGCTTGTAGATCGGCTATTTTTGGCAAAGAGGTATAGGTGTTCCTTAGAGGTCTGTATTCATCTGTGTGTGTGTGTGTGTGTGTGTGTGTGCGTGCGTGTGTCCATCTGATTGTCTGGTTGTCTGACTGCCTTTGTTTAATCTCGCCAGGTGGAGAGTCAGGAGGGGATCCAGGGGAGCCAGGGGATGGCCACCGCTGAAAAACTTTTTGGAGAGGTCTGTATTCATCTGTGTCCGTGCGTACGTGCGTTTGTTCATCTGACTGTCTGGTTGTCTGACTGCCTTTGTTTAATCTCGCCAGGTGGAGAGTCAGGAGGGGATCCAGGGGAGCCAGGGGATGGCCACCGCTGAACAACTTTTTGGAGAGGTCTGTATTCATCTGTGTGCGTGCGTACGTGCGTGTGTTCATCTGACTGTCTGGTTGTCTGACTGGCTTTGTTTAATCCTCCACAGCCACAGCAATTAATTGAGCTCAGCGGAGAAGAAATCGATTTGATCCATCAGGCGCTGATGGACAATGTGGAGAATATTCCAGATCAAAACAACCTCGAGGGAACAGTTGATCGCAACCTCCGACAAATTAGAGAAAGCCAGGCGTCCAATAGTGCAACTTTGAGCGAAAGGCTTTGATCACGGTTGGGGGAATTCTGGGTCCCAAAATAAAAGATGTGGCTTGGAGCCTTAAAAAAAGATGTTTGCATTGATTTTTCTGTCCTTTACACAATGAATGCCTTTGAAACTGCTATGGTATAATATGGTGTCAAATTAGCATTTTTTATTCTATATACAGTTAAGTGTTCCATCCCAAAAGGACACTCCATTTGGCAAAGACTCAAGAAAGGGAATGTGGTAAATTGTAAATTGAAAAAAGTAACGTCCATTTGGGTTAGACTTGGGCCGGCCTCTAGATATAGGTCAAGAGAGTAACCCTGGTACATATGGGGGTCATGCCAAAGTGACAAAGGACGTCCCAAAGAGACAGTCCTTTTGGCATAGACTTGGTTATTAAGGAAAGTCTATTTTGGGTTAGACTTGGGCCGGCCTCTAAATATAGGTCAAGAGAGTAACCCTGGTACATATGGATGTCATGCCTAAGTGGACAAGGATGTCCCAAAGAGACGGTCGATTTGGCATAGACTTGGGGAAAAAGGAAAGTCCATTTGGGTTAGACTTGGGCTGTTCTCTAGCTGTAGAATACAAACGTAACCCTTTTACATGTGGGGGTCATACCGTAGTGGACACGGACGTCCCAAAGAGACAGTCGTTTTGGCTTAGACTTGGTTATTAAGGAAAGTCTATTTGGGTTAGACTTGGGCCGTCCTCTAGTTATAGGTCAAGAGAGTAACCCTGGTACATACGGGGGTCATGCCGAAGTGGACAAGGACGTCCCAAAAAGACGGTCGATTTGGCATAGACTTAGGGAAAAAGGAAAGTCCATTTGGGTTAGACATGGGCCGTTTTCTGGCTGTAGAATACAAACGAAACACTTGTACATTTGGGGGTCATACCGTAGTGGACACGGACGTCCCAAAGAGACAGTCTATTTGGGCTAGACTTGGGACGCCCTCTAGATATAGGTCAAGAGAGTAACTCTGGTACATATGGGGGTCATGCCAAAGTGACAAAGGACGTCCCAAAGAGACAGTCCTTTTGGCATAGACTTGGTTAATAAGGAAAGTCTATTTAGGTTAGACTTGGGCCGGCCTCTAAATATAGGTCAAGAGAGTAACCCTGGTACATATGGATGTCATGCCCAAGTGGACAAGGACGTCCCAAAGAGACGGTCGATTTGGCATAGATATGGGGAAAAAGGAAAGTCCATTTGGGTTAGACTTGGGCTGTTCTCTAGCTGTAGAATACAAACGTAACCCTTTTACATGTGGGGGTCATACCGTAGTGGACACGGACGTCCCAAAGAGACAGTCGTTTTGGCATAGACTTGGTTAATAAGGAAAGTCTATTTGGGTTAGACTTGGGCCGTCCTCTAGTTATAGGTCAAGAGAGTAACCCTGGTACATACGGGGGTCATGCCGAAGTGGACAAGGACGTCCCAAAAAGACGGTCGATTTGGCATAGACTTGGGGAAAAAGGAAAGTCCATTTGGGTTAGACATGGGCCGTTTTCTGGCTGTAGAATACAAACGAAACACTTGTACATTTAGGGGTCATACCGTAGTGGACACGGACGTCCCAAAGAGACAGTCTATTTGGGTTAGACTTGGGCCGGCCTCTAGATATAGGTCAAGAGAGTAACCCTGGTACATATGGGGGTCATGCCAAAGTGACAAAGGACGTCCCAAAGAGACAGTCCTTTTGGCATAGACTTGGTTAATAAGGAAAGTCTATTTGCAAGCTGTGTATTATTCTTTTAGGGCATTGAAACATGACTATCTGACAACTGGTCCAGTTGGCATAGACTTGGTAAATTGTCAATGCCAAGTTGACAGTATATTTGGAATTGACAATCCCCTCCCCTCCCCAATTAGTCCACTTCGCAATTAGCAGCACCTGTGCAATCATACCTGCATGCACTTTGGCAGTGTTTAACTGAAGACAGGAGAGAGAGAGAGAGAGACAGAGAGAACTTGTTTGGAAGCATCATGCCTAACAATCTCAAACATGTAAGTTATGATCTGCGGAGATCTAAATAAACAAATAAAGTAAAGAACTTTAGCCAAAAACAGCAGATCTACAAGCTCACAACGCGTTGTGAGCTTGTAGATCGGCTATTTTTGGCAAAGAGGTATAGGTGTAGAGGGGGAAAAGATCTTTAAATCTTTGAATATATCTTTGTAAAATATTTGTAACTCAAAAGCTTGTAAAAATATTTGTTGTTGATTTTCGTTTTTGTTTTGTTTTTAGTAATATGCAGAAACCATTTAATGGAAGTTCAAATAGACTATATACAAGCTCCCAAAAAGTCAATTTAGCTTAATTTAATTGATGTTATGATTATACTATGAAAAATAGCAGATCTACAAGCTCACCGTGCAGCACCGATTGCCTCTGCGAGCTTGTAGATCTGCTATTTTTGAAAAATCGTCATTGTTTTTGCAAACGTTTGAATCTATCCTTGTAATAAGGAAAGTCTATTTGGGTTAGACTTGGGCTGTTCTCTAGCTGTAGAATACAAACGTAACCCTTTTACATGTGGGGGTCATGCCCAAGTGGACAAGGACGTCCCAAAAAATCGGTCGATTTGGCATACACTTGGGGAAAAAGGAAAGTCCATTTGGGTTAGAGATGGGCCGTTTTTTGGCTGTAAAATACAAACGAAACACTTGTACATTTGGGGGTCATACCGTAGTGGACAGGGATTTCCCAAAGAGACAGTCTATTTGGGTTAGACTTGGGCCGGCCTCTAGATATAGGTCAAGAGAGTAACCCTGGTACATATGGGGGTCATGCCAAAGTGACAAAGGACGTCCCAAAGAGACAGTCCTTTTGGCATAGACTTGGTTAATAAGGAAAGTCTATTTTGGGTTAGACTTGGGCCGGCCTCTAAATATAGGTCAAGAGAGTAACCCTGGTACATATGGATGTCATGCCTAAGTGGACAAGGACGTCCCAAAGAGACGGTCGATTTGGCATAGACTTGGGGAAAAAGGAAAGTCCATTTGGGTTAGACTTGGGCTGTTCTCTAGCTGTAGAATACAAACGTAACCCTTTTACATGTGGGGGTCATACCGTAGTGGACACGGACGTCCCAAAGAGACAGTCGTTTTGGCTTAGACTTGGTTAATAAGGAAAGTCTATTTGGGTTAGACTTGGGCCGTCCTCTAGTTATAGGTCAAGAGAGTAACCCTGGTACATACGGGGGTCATGCCGAAGTGGACAAGGACGTCCCAAAAAGACGGTCGATTTGGCATAGACTTGGGAAAAAGGAAAGTCCATTTGGGTTAGACATGGGCCGTTTTCTGGCTGTAGAATACAAACGAAACACTTGTACATTTAGGGGTCATACCGTAGTGGACACGGACGTCCCAAAGAGACAGTCTATTTGGGTTAGACTTGGGCCGGCCTCTAGATATAGGTCAAGAGAGTAACCCTGGTACATATGGGGGTCATGCCAAAGTGACAAAGGACGTCCCAAAGAGACAGTCCTTTTGGCATAGACTTGGTTAATAAGGAAAGTCTATTTGCAAGCTGTGTATTATTCTTTTAGGGCATTGAAACATGACTATCTGACAACTGGTCCAGTTGGCATAGACTTGGTAAATTGTCAATGCCAAGTTGACAGTATATTTGGAATTGACAATCCCCTCCCCTCCCCAATTAGTCCACTTCGCAATTAGCAGCACCTGTGCAATCATACCTGCAGTCACTTTGGCAGTGTTTAACTGAAGACAGGAGAGAGAGAGAGAGACAGAGAGAACTTGTTTGGAAGCATCATGCCTAACAATCTCAAACATGTAAGTTATGATCTGCGGAGATCTAAATAAACAAATAAAGTAAAGAACTTTAGCCAAAAACAGCAGATCTACAAGCTCACAACGCGTTGTGAGCTTGTAGATCGGCTATTTTTGGCAAAGAGGTATAGGTGTAGAGGGGGAAAAGATCTTTAAATCTTTGAATATATCTTTGTAAAATATTTGTAACTCAAAAGCTTGTAAAAATATTTGTTGTTGATTTTCGTTTTTGTTTTGTTTTTAGTAATATGCAGAAACCATTTAATGGAAGTTCAAATAGACTATATACAAGCTCCCAAAAAGTCAATTTAGCTTAATTTAATTGATGTTATGATTATACTATGAAAAATAGCAGATCTACAAGCTCACCGTGCAGCACCGATTGCCTCTGCGAGCTTGTAGATCTGCTATTTTTGAAAAATCGTCATTGTTTTTGCAAACGTTTGAATCTATCCTTGTAATAAGGAAAGTCTATTTGGGTTAGACTTGGGCTGTTCTCTAGCTGTAGAATACAAACGTAACCCTTTTACATGTGGGGGTCATGCCCAAGTGGACAAGGACGTCCCAAAAAATCGGTCGATTTGGCATACACTTGGGGAAAAAGGAAAGTCCATTTGGGTTAGAGATGGGCCGTTTTTTGGCTGTAAAATACAAACGAAACACTTGTACATTTGGGGGTCATACCGTAGTGGACAGGGATTTCCCAAAGAGACAGTCTATTTGGGTTAGACTTGGGCCGGCCTCTAGATATAGGTCAAGAGAGTAACCCTGGTACATATGGGGGTCATGCCAAAGTGACAAAGGACGTCCCAAAGAGACAGTCCTTTTGGCATAGACTTGGTTAATAAGGAAAGTCTATTTTGGGTTAGACTTGGGCCGGCCTCTAAATATAGGTCAAGAGAGTAACCCTGGTACATATGGATGTCATGCCTAAGTGGACAAGGACGTCCCAAAGAGACGGTCGATTTGGCATAGACTTGGGGAAAAAGGAAAGTCCATTTGGGTTAGACTTGGGCTGTTCTCTAGCTGTAGAATACAAACGTAACCCTTTTACATGTGGGGGTCATACCGTAGTGGACACGGACGTCCCAAAGAGACAGTCGTTTTGGCTTAGACTTGGTTAATAAGGAAAGTCTATTTGGGTTAGACTTGGGCCGTCCTCTAGTTATAGGTCAAGAGAGTAACCCTGGTACATACGGGGGTCATGCCGAAGTGGACAAGGACGTCCCAAAAAGACGGTCGATTTGGCATAGACTTGGGGAAAAAGGAAAGTCCATTTGGGTTAGACATGGGCCGTTTTCTGGCTGTAGAATACAAACGAAACACTTGTACATTTGCGGGTCATACCGTAGTGGACACGGACGTCCCAAAGAGACAGTCTATTTGGGCTAGACTTGGGCCGGCCTTTAGATATAGGTCAAGAGAGTAACTCTGGTACATATGGGGGTCATGCCAAAGTGACAAAGGACGTCCCAAAGAGACAGTCCTTTTGGCATAGACTTGGTTAATAAGGAAAGTCTATTTGGGTTAGACTTGGGCCGGCCTTTAAATATAGGTCAAGAGAGTAACCCTGGTACATATGGATGTCATGCCCAAGTGGACAAGGACGTCCCAAAGAGACGGTTGATTTGGCATAGACTTGGGGAAAAAGGAAAGTCCATTTGGGTTAGACTTGGGCTGTTCTCTAGCTGTAGAATACAAACGTAACCCTTTTACATGTGGGGGTCATACCGTAGTGGACACGGACGTCCCAAAGAGACAGTCGTTTTGGCATAAACTTGGTTAATAAGGAAAGTCTATTTGGGTTAGACTTGGGCCGTCCGCTAGTTATAGGTCAAGAGAGTAACCCTGGTACATACGGGGGTCATGCCGAAGTGGACAAGGACGTCCCAAAAAGACGGTCGATTTGGCATAGACTTGGGAAAAAGGAAAGTCCATTTGGGTTAGACATGGGCCGTTTTCTGGCTGTAGAATACAAACGAAACACTTGTACATTTAGGGGTCATACCGTAGTGGACACGGACGTCCCAAAGAGACAGTCTATTTGGGTTAGACTTGGGCCGGCCTCTAGATATAGGTCAAGAGAGTAACCCTGGTACATATGGGGGTCATGCCAAAGTGACAAAGGACGTCCCAAAGAGACAGTCCTTTTGGCATAGACTTGGTTAATAAGGAAAGTCTATTTGCAAGCTGTGTATTATTCTTTTAGGGCATTGAAACATGACTATCTGACAACTGGTCCAGTTGGCATAGACTTGGTAAATTGTCAATGCCAAGTTGACAGTATATTTGGAATTGACAATCCCCTCCCCTCCCCAATTAGTCCACTTCGCAATTAGCAGCACCTGTGCAATCATACCTGCAGTCACTTTGGCAGTGTTTAACTGAAGACAGGAGAGAGAGAGAGAGACAGAGAGAACTTGTTTGGAAGCATCATGCCTAACAATCTCAAACATGTAAGTTATGATCTGCGGAGATCTAAATAAACAAATAAAGTAAAGAACTTTAGCCAAAAACAGCAGATCTACAAGCTCACAACGCGTTGTGAGCTTGTAGATCGTCTATTTTTGGCAAAGAGGTATAGGTGTAGAGGGGGAAAAGATCTTTAAATCTTTGAATATATCTTTGTAAAATATTTGTAACTCAAAAGCTTGTAAAAATATTTGTTGTTGATTTTCGTTTTTGTTTTGTTTTTAGTAATATGCAGAAACCATTTAATGGAAGTTCAAATAGACTATATACAAGCTCCCAAAAAGTCAATTTAGCTTAATTTAATTTATGTTATGATCATACTATGAAAAATAGCAGATCTACAAGCTCACCGTGCAGCACCGATTGCCTCTGCGAGCTTGTAGATCTGCTATTTTTGAAAAATCGTCATTGTTTTTGCAAACGTTTGAATCTATCCTTGTAATAAGGAAAGTCTATTTGGGTTAGACTTGGGCTGTTCTCTAGCTGTAGAATACAAACGTAACCCTTTTACATGTGGGGGTCATGCCCAAGTGGACAAGGACGTCCCAAAAAATCGGTCGATTTGGCATACACTTGGGGAAAAAGGAAAGTCCATTTGGGTTAGAGATGGGCCGTTTTTTGGCTGTAAAATACAAACGAAACACTTGTACATTTGGGGGTCATACCGTAGTGGACAGGGATTTCCCAAAGAGACAGTCTATTTGGGTTAGACTTGGGCCGGCCTCTAGATATAGGTCAAGAGAGTAACCCTGGTACATATGGGGGTCATGCCAAAGTGACAAAGGACGTCCCAAAGAGACAGTCCTTTTGGCATAGACTTGGTTAATAAGGAAAGTCTATTTTGGGTTAGACTTGGGCCGGCCTCTAAATATAGGTCAAGAGAGTAACCCTGGTACATATGGATGTCATGCCTAAGTGGACAAGGACGTCCCAAAGAGACGGTCGATTTGGCATAGACTTGGGGAAAAAGGAAAGTCCATTTGGGTTAGACTTGGGCTGTTCTCTAGCTGTAGAATACAAACGTAACCCTTTTACATGTGGGGGTCATACCGTAGTGGACACGGACGTCCCAAAGAGACAGTCGTTTTGGCTTAGACTTGGTTAATAAGGAAAGTCTATTTGGGTTAGACTTGGGCCGTCCTCTAGTTATAGGTCAAGAGAGTAACCCTGGTACATACGGGGGTCATGCCGAAGTGGACAAGGACGTCCCAAAAAGACGGTCGATTTGGCATAGACTTGGGGAAAAAGGAAAGTCCATTTGGGTTAGACATGGGCCGTTTTCTGGCTGTAGAATACAAACGAAACACTTGTACATTTGCGGGTCATACCGTAGTGGACACGGACGTCCCAAAGAGACAGTATATTTGGGCTAGACTTGGGCCGGCCTTTAGATATAGGTCAAGAGAGTAACTCTGGTACATATGGGGGTCATGCCAAAGTGACAAAGGACGTCCCAAAGAGACAGTCCTTTTGGCATAGACTTGGTTAATAAGGAAAGTCTATTTGGGTTAGACTTGGGCCGGCCTCTAAATATAGGTCAAGAGAGTAACCCTGGTACATATGGATGTCATGCCCAAGTGGACAAGGACGTCCCAAAGAGACGGTCGATTTGGCATAGACTTGGGGAAAAAGGAAAGTCCATTTGGGTTAGACTTGGGCTGTTCTCTAGCTGTAGAATACAAACGTAACCCTTTTACATGTGGGGGTCATACCGTAGTGGACACGGACGTCCCAAAGAGACAGTCGTTTTGGCATAGACTTGGTCAATAAGGAAAGTCTATTTGGGTTAGACTTGGGCCGTCCGCTAGTTATAGGTCAAGAGAGTAACCCTGGTACATACGGGGGTCATGCCGAAGTGGACAAGGACGTCCCAAAAAGACGGTCGATTTGGCATAGACTTGGGAAAAAGGAAAGTCCATTTGGGTTAGACATGGGCTGTTTTCTGGCTGTAGAATACAAACGAAACACTTGTACATTTAGGGGTCATACCGTAGTGGACACGGACGTCCCAAAGAGACAGTCTATTTGGGTTAGACTTGGGCCGGCCTCTAGATATAGGTCAAGAGAGTAACCCTGGTACATATGGGGGTCATGCCAAAGTGACAAAGGACGTCCCAAAGAGACAGTCAATTTGGCATGACTTGGGGAAAAAAAGGAAATAATTTTGGCATGACATGGGCCGGCCTCGACTGGTACATGTGGGGGTCAAACCCAAGTGGACACGGATGTCCCAAAGAGACAGTCAATTTGAAATAGACTTGGGGAAAAAAGGAAAGTCCATTTGGGTTAGACTTAGGCCGGCCTCTAGCCATAGGTCAAGAGAGTAACCCTGGTGCATTTGGGGGTCATACCCAAGTGGACACGGACGTCCCAAAGAGACAGTCAATTTGAAATAGACTTGGGGAAAAAAGGAAAGTCCATTTGGGTTAGACTTGGGCCGGCCTCTAGCCATAAGTCAAGAGAGTAACCCTGGTACATTATTTGGAAACAATTGTGTACCAAAGCTGCAAACGCCTCACAACGCCTCGCAGCGCGAGACGTTGTGAGCTTGTAGATCGGCTATTTTTGGCAAAGAGGTATAGGTGTTCCTTAGAGGTCTGTATTCATCTGTGTGTGTGTGTGTGTGTGTGTGTGCGTGCGTGTGTCCATCTGATTGTCTGGTTGTCTGACTGCCTTTGTTTAATCTCGCCAGGTGGAGAGTCAGGAGGGGATCCAGGGGAGCCAGGGGATGGCCACCGCTGAACAACTTTTTGGAGAGGTCTGTATTCATCTGTGTGCGTGCGTACGTGCGTTTGTTCATCTGACTGTCTGGTTGTCTGACTGCCTTTGTTTAATCTCGCCAGGTGG
This sequence comes from Gymnoscopelus braueri, assembly GCF_963280865.1. NCBI lineage: Eukaryota > Metazoa > Chordata > Actinopteri > Myctophiformes > Myctophidae > Gymnoscopelus > Gymnoscopelus braueri. The sequence continues at coordinate 2,216,201 of NC_137616.1, read as the reverse complement.
AGAGTCAGGAGGGGATCCAGGGGAGCCAGGGGATGGCCACCGCTGAACAACTTTTTGGAGAGGTCTGTATTCATCTGTGTGCGTGCGTACGTGCGTTTGTTCATCTGACTGTCTGGTTGTCTGACTGCCTTTGTTTAATCTCGCCAGGTGGAGAGTCAGGAGGGGATCCAGGGGAGCCAGGGGATGGCCACCGCTGAACAACTTTTTGGAGAGGTCTGTATTCATCTGTGTGCGTGCGTACGTGCGTTTGTTCATCTGACTGTCTGGTTGTCTGACTGCCTTTGTTTAATCTCGCCAGGTGGAGAGTCAGGAGGGGATCCAGGGGAGCCAGGGGATGGCCACCGCTGAACAACTTTTTGGAGAGGTCTGTATTCATCTGTGTGCGTGCGTACGTGCGTTTGTTCATCTGACTGTCTGGTTGTCTGACTGCCTTTGTTTAATCTCGCCAGGTGGAGAGTCAGGAGGGGATCCAGGGGAGCCAGGGGATGGCCACCGCTGAACAACTTTTTGGAGAGGTCTGTATTCATCTGTGTGCGTGCGTACACAATGAATGCCTTTGAAACTGCTATGGTATAATATGGTGTCAAATTAGCATTTTTTATTTTATATACAGTTAAGTGTTCCATCCCAAAAGGACACTCCATTTGGCAAAGACTCAAGAAAGGGAATGTGGTAAATTGTAAATTGAAAAAAGTAACGTCCATTTGGGTTAGACTTGGGCCGGCCTCTAGATATAGGTCAAGAGAGTAACTCTGGTACATATGGGGGTCATGCCAAAGTGACAAAGGACGTCCCAAAGAGACAGTCCTTTTGGCATAGACTTGGTTAATAAGGAAAGTCTATTTGGGTTAGACTTGGGCCGGCCTCTAAATATAGGTCAAGAGAGTAACCCTGGTACATATGGATGTCATGCCCAAGTGGACAAGGACGTCCCAAAGAGACGGTCGATTTGGCATAGATATGGGGAAAAAGGAAAGTCCATTTGGGTTAGACTTGGGCTGTTCTCTAGCTGTAGAATACAAACGTAACCCTTTTACATGTGGGGGTCATACCGTAGTGGACACGGACGTCCCAAAGAGACAGTCGTTTTGGCATAGACTTGGTTAATAAGGAAAGTCTATTTGGGTTAGACTTGGGCCGTCCGCTAGTTATAGGTCAAGAGAGTAACCCTGGTACACACGGGGGTCATGCCGAAGTGGACAAGGACGTCCCAAAAAGACGGTCGATTTGGCATAGACTTGGGGGAAAAGGAAAGCCCATTTGGGGTAGACATGGGCCGTTTTCTGGCTGTAGAATACAAACGTAACCCTTTTACATGTGGGGGTCATACCGTAGTGGACACGGACGTCCCAAAGAGACAGTCGTTTTGGCATAGACTTGGTTAATAAGGAAAGTCTATTTGGGTTAGACTTGGGCCGTCCGCTAGTTATAGGTCAAGAGAGTAACCCTGGTACATACGGGGGTCATGCCAGAGTGGACAAGGACGTCCCAAAAAGACGGTCGATTTGGCATAGACTTGGGAAAAAGGAAAGTCCATTTGGGTTAGACATGGGCTGTTTTCTGGCTGTAGAATACAAACGAAACACTTGTACATTTAGGGGTCATACCGTAGTGGACACGGACGTCCCAAAGAGACAGTCTATTTGGGTTAGACTTGGGCCGGCCTCTAGATATAGGTCAAGAGAGTAACCCTGGTACATATGGGGGTCATGCCAAAGTGACAAAGGACGTCCCAAAGAGACAGTCCTTTTGGCATAGACTTGGTTAATAAGGAAAGTCTATTTGGGTTAGACTTGGGCCGGCCTCTAGATATAGGTCAAGAGAGTAACCCTGGTACATGTGGGGGTCATACTCAAGTGGACACGGACGTCCCAAAGAGACAGTCAATTTGGTATGACTTGGGGAAAAAAGGAAATAATTTTGGCATGACATGGGCCGGCCTCGACTGGTACATGTGGGGGTCAAACCCAAGTGGACACGGATGTCCCAAAGAGACAGTCAATTTGAAATAGACTTGGGGAAAAAAGGAAAGTCCATTTGGGTTAGACTTAGGCCGGCCTCTAGCCATAGGTCAAGAGAGTAACCCTGGTGCATTTGGGGGTCATACCCAAGTGGACACGGACGTCCCAAAGAGACAGTCAATTTGAAATAGACTTGGGGAAAAAAGGAAAGTCCATTTGGGTTAGACTTGGGCCGGCCTCTAGCCATAAGTCAAGAGAGTAACCCTGGTACATTATTTGGAAACAATTGTGTACCAAAGCTGCAAACGCCTCACAACGCCTCGCAGCGCGAGACGTTGTGAGCTTGTAGATCGGCTATTTTTGGCAAAGAGGTATAGGTGTTCCTTAGAGGTCTGTATTCATCTGTGTGTGTGTGTGTGTGTGTGTGTGTGCGTGCGTGTGTCCATCTGATTGTCTGGTTGTCTGACTGCCTGTGTTTAATCTCGCCAGGTGGAGAGTCAGGAGGGGATCCAGGGGAGCCAGGGGATGGCCACCGCTGAACAACTTTTTGGAGAGGTCTGTATTCATCTGTGTGCGTGCGTACACAATGAATGCCTTTGAAACTGCTATGGTATAATATGGTGTCAAATTAGCATTTTTTATTCTATATACAGTTAAGTGTTCCATCCCAAAAGGACACTCCATTTGGCAAAGACTCAAGAAAGGGAATGTGGTAAATTGTAAATTGAAAAAAGTAACGTCCATTTGGGTTAGACTTGGGCCGGCCTCTAGATATAGGTCAAGAGAGTAACTCTGGTACATATGGGGGTCATGCCAAAGTGACAAAGGACGTCCCAAAGAGACAGTCCTTTTGGCATAGACTTGGTTAATAAGGAAAGTCTATTTGGGTTAGACTTGGGCCGGCCTCTAAATATAGGTCAAGAGAGTAACCCTGGTACATATGGATGTCATGCACAAGTGGACAAGGACGTCCCAAAGAGACGGTCGATTTGGCATAGACTTGGGGAAAAAGGAAAGTCCATTTGGGTTAGACTTGGGCTGTTCTCTAGCTGTAGAATACAAACGTAACCCTTTTACATGTGGGGGTCATACCGTAGTGGACACGGACGTCCCAAAGAGACAGTCGTTTTGGCATAGACTTGGTTAATAAGGAAAGTCTATTTGGGTTAGACTTGGCCCGTCCGATCTAAATAAACAAATAAACAGCAGATCTACAAGCTCACAACGCCTCGCAGTGCGAGGCGTTTTGAGTTTTTAGATCGGCTATTTTTGGCAAAAAGGTATAGGTGTAGAGGGGGAAAAGATCTTTAAATCTTTAAATGTATCTTTGTAAAATATTTGTAACTCAAAAGCTAGTAAAAATCTTTTTTGTTGATTTTCGTTTTTGTTTTGTTTTTCGTAATACGCAGAAACCATTTAATGGAAGTTCAAATAGACTATATACAAGCTCCCAAAAAGTCAATTTAGCTTAATTTAATTTATGTTATGATTATACTATGAAAAATAGCAGATCTACAAGCTCACCGTGCAGCACCGATTGCCTCTGCGAGCTTGTAGATCTGCTATTTTTGAAAAATCGTCATTGTTTTTGCAAACGTTTGAATGTATCTTTGTAAAATATTTTTCACTCAAATATTATTTTCTGGTGGGTCCCTGGATTTTTTTAGATTGCATTGGAGTAACAGAGGACACTTATAATGCATTGAGACACTTTTAATTAACTAGGGATCATTTTCGGCATCGCTATGTTGCCAAATTGACTGATTACTTGGCATGGCCGTTTCCCAGGTCAATGCGAAATTGACTGTCCTTTTCCATTGTAACAAATGTCAACTTGGCATAGACCTTTCCCATGTCAATGCAAAATTGACTGTCCTTTTCCATTGTAACAAATGTCAACTTGGCATAGACTTTTCCCAAGTCTATTCCAAAATGACTGTCCTATTCAACGTACCATATGTCATCTTGGCATGACCCTTTCCCATGTCAATGCCAATTTGACAATCCTTTTGAAATGTACAATGACATTGGATTGCATATAGTGATGCAAGTCCCTCAGTGTTTGACAAAAGGGACACCATTCTAAGCCAATGCACTTTTTTAAAGCAGTGTTATTGTGGTTTCAGGGGAAGAAGCCATCGAAAGCGGCCGGTAGAAAAAAAACGGAAAAAGCCCCCTGCCCCTTCCCCGAGTGTCGTAGGGTTTTGGCCGACATGAAGGCACACCTCAGCAAAAAACACCTGATGAAGAACCCTGAGGAAAGAGTGATTTTCCTGAAGTTGGCCAGGGGGAGGATTCACATTTCAAAGGTTCCTTGCCCCACGTGCGGGATAAAAACTGCAAAGGTCGAAAGGCATTGGGAGATGCATTTAAAGGGGGAGAAGGACCGAGAAGAGCGCGCCCGCAATCGCAGGCTCCTCTTACACCTCGCCACCTGGGAGGAGGTGAAAAGATTGGTAGGAGCGCTGCGGGCCTCTGCCCCAGCAGTAGCAGTGGTCACAGAATTCGATTTGATTGAAGGAACCCCGCCGGTTCCCCAGGAAGTTCCCCAGGAAGCCCCGGTTCCTGGTCCCTCTGGGGGACCTCCCATCTCCCCCAGAGGACCGAACCCCTCCCCTAAAACTCCATGTATGTCTCCCGCATGCCTGCGCAGGCGGAAGAGAGCCAGGGCGACCCTTTTGGAGCTGGAAGAAACCAATGAAAGGCTGCAGCGTTGGAAGGCAAAATTTCGGGCCTTGCAGCGTTCTTTAGAGGTCTGTATTCATCTGTGTGTGTGCGTGCGTGTGTCCATCTAGCTGTCTGGTTGTCTGACTGCCTTTGTTTAATCTCGCCAGGTGGAGCCTCGCAAGGAGGGCCGTGATGGTGCCAGAGAGGCCAAAAGGAAACAGAGTGTTGGAAAGGTCTGTAATCTGTCTGTCTGTCTGTCTGTCTGTCTGTCTGTCTGTCTGTCTATCTGTCTGATTGTCTTACTTTCCAACTGACTGTTTCCCATGTTGTTTATGCATGTCTGTTTTTCCTAATTGTACAGGAACAACGAGCGACAACCATTAGGGGTGGGGAGCCGCCCAGGAAGCGGCATGCTGGAGAGGTCTGTATGCATCTGTGTGCGTGCGTGTTTCCATCTGACTGTCTGGTTGTCTGACTGCCTTTGTTTAATCTCGCCAGGTGGAGCCTCGCAAGGAGGGCCGTGATGGTGCGAGAGAGGCCAAAAGGAAACACAGTGTTGAAAAGGTCTGTAATCTGTCTGTCTGTCTGTCTGTCTGTCTGTCTATCTATCTGTCTGATTGTCTTACTTTCCAACTGACTGTTTCCCATGTTGTTTATGCATGTCTATTTTTCCTAATTGTACAGGAACCACGAGCGACAACCGCTACGGGTGGGCCGAAGAAGCGGCGTGCTGTAAAGGTCTGTATTCATCGGTGTGCGTGTGTGAGTGTGTCCCTCTGGTTGTCTGACTGCCTTTGTCTAATCTCGCATGGTAAAGAGTGGCGATGGGAGGAAGAAGGCCAAGAGAGGGCCTTCCTTAGAGGTCTGTATTCATCTGTGTGTGTGTGTGTGTGTGTGTGTGTGCGTGCGTGCGTGTGTCCATCTGATTGTCTGGTTGTCTGACTGCCTTTGTTTAATCTCGCCAGGTGGAGAGTCAGGAGGGGATCCAGGGGAGCCAGGGGATGGCCACCGCTGAACAACTTTTTGGAGAGGTCTGTATTCATCTGTGTGCGTGCGTACGTGCGTTTGTTCATCTGACTGTCTGGTTGTCTGACTGCCTTTGTTTAATCTCGCCAGGTGGAGAGTCAGGAGGGGATCCAGGGGAGCCAGGGGATGGCCACCGCTGAACAACTTTTTGGAGAGGTCTGTATTCATCTGTGTGCGTGCGTACGTGCGTGTGTTCATCTGACTGTCTGGTTGTCTGACTGGCTTTGTTTAATCCTCCACAGCCACAGCAATTAATTAAGCTCAGCGGAGAAGAAATCGATTTGATCCATCAGGCGATGGACAATGTGGAGAATATTCCAGATCAAAACAACCTCGAGGGAACAGTTGATCGCAACCTCCGACAAATTAGAGAAAGCCATGCGTCCAATAGTGCAACTTTGAGCGAAAGGCTTTGATCACGTTTGGGGGAATTCTGGGTCCCAAAATAAAAGATGTGGCTTGGAGCCTTAAAAAAAGATGTTTGCATTGATTTTTCTGTCCTTTACACAATGAATGCCTTTGAAACTGCTATGGTATAATATGGTGTCAAATTAGCATTTTTTATTCTATATACAGTTAAGTGTTCCATCCCAAAAGGACACTCCATTTGGCAAAGACTCAAGAAAGGGAATGTGGTAAATTGTAAATTGAAAAAAGTAACGTCCATTTGGGTTAGACTTGGGCCGGCCTCTAGATATAGGTCAAGAGAGTAACCCTGGTACATATGGGGGTCATGCCAAAGTGACAAAGGACGTCCCAAAGAGACAGTCCTTTTGGCATAGACTTGGTTATTAAGGAAAGTCTATTTGGGTTAGACTTGGGCCGTCCTCTAGTTATAGGTCAAGAGAGTAACCCTGGTACATACGGGGGTCATGCCGAAGTGGACAAGGACGTCCCAAAAAGACGGTCGATTTGGCATAGACTTAGGGAAAAAGGAAAGTCCATTTGGGTTAGACATGGGCCGTTTTCTGGCTGTAGAATACAAACGAAACACTTGTACATTTGGGGGTCATACCGTAGTGGACACGGACGTCCCAAAGAGACAGTCTATTTGGGCTAGACTTGGGCCGGCCTCTAGATATAGGTCAAGAGAGTAACTCTGGTACATATGGGGGTCATGCCAAAGTGACAAAGGACGTCCCAAAGAGACAGTCCTTATGGCATAGACTTGGTTAATAAGGAAAGTCTATTTGGGTTAGACTTGGGCCGGCCTCTAAATATAGGTCAAGAGAGTAACCCTGGTACATATGGATGTCATGCCCAAGTGGACAAGGACGTCCCAAAGAGACGGTCGATTTGGCATAGATATGGGGAAAAAGGAAAGTCCATTTGGGTTAGACTTGGGCTGTTCTCTAGCTGTAGAATACAAACGTAACCCTTTTACATGTGGGGGTCATACCGTAGTGGACACGGACGTCCCAAAGAGATAGTCGTTTTGGCATAGACTTGGTTAATAAGGAAAGTCTATTTGGGTTAGACTTGGGCCGTCCGCTAGTTATAGGTCAAGAGAGTAACCCTGGTACATACGGGGGTCATGCCGAAGTGGACAAGGACGTCCCAAAAAGACGGTCGATTTGGCATAGACTTGGGGAAAAAGGAAAGCCCATTTGGGTTAGACATGGGCCGGCCTCAAGCTGTAGGTTACAAATGTATCCCTGGTACATGTGGGGGTCATACTCAAGTGGACACGGACGTCCCAAAGAGACAGTCGATTTGGCATGACTTGGGGAAAAAAGGAAATAATTTTGGCATGACATGGGCCGGCCTCGACTGGTACATGTGGGGGTCAAACCCAAGTGGACACGGATGTCCCAAAGAGACAGTCAATTTGAAATAGACTTGGGGAAAAAAGGAAAGTCCATTTGGGTTACACTTAGGCCGGCCTCTAGCCATAGGTCAAGAGAGTAACCCTGGTGCATTTGGGGGTCATACCCAAGTGGACACGAACGTCCCAAGGAGACAGTCAATTTGAAATAGACTTGGGGAAAAAAGGAAAGTCCATTTGGGTTAGACTTGGGCCGGCCTCTAGCCATAAGTCAAGAGAGTAACCCTGGTACATTATTTGGAAACAATTGTGTACCAAAGCTACAAACGCCTCACAACGCCTCGCAGCGCGAGGCGTTGTGAGCTTGTAGATCGGCTATTTTTGGCAAAGAGGTATAGGTGTAGAGGGGGAAAAGATCTTTAAATCTTTGAATGTATCTTTGTAAAATATTTGTAACTCAAAAGCTTGTAAAAATATTTGTTGTTGATTTTCGTTTTTGTTTTGTTTTTAGTAATATGCAGGAACCATTTAATGGAAGTTCAAATAAACTATATACAAGCTCCCAAAAAGTCAATTTAGCTTAATTTAATTTATGTTATGATTATACTATGAAAAATAGCAGATCTACAAGCTCACCGTGCAGCACCGATTGCCTCTGCGAGCTTGTAGATCTGCTATTTTTGAAAAATCGTCATTGTTTTTGCAAACGTTTGAATCTATCCTTGTAAAATATTTTTCACTCAAATATTAGTTTCTGGTGGGTCCCTGGATTTTTTTTTATGTTTACATTGGAGTAACAGAGGACACTTATAATGCATTGAGACACTTTTAATTAACTAGGGATCATTTTCAGCATCGCTATGTTGCCAAATTGACTGATTACTTGGCATGGCCGTTTCCAAGGTCAATGCAGAGTTGACTGTCGTTTCCCATTGTAACAAATGTCAACCTGGCATATACTTTTCCCATGTCTATTCCAAAATGACTGTCCTATTCAACGTACCATATGTCATCTTGGCATGACCCTTTCCCATGTCAAAGCCAATTTGACGATCCTTTTGAAATGTACAATGACATTGGATTGCATATAGTGATGCAAGTCCCTCAGTGTTTGACAAAAGGGACACCATTCTAAGCCAATGCACTTTTTTAAAGCAGTGTTATTGTGGTTTCAGGGGAAGGCCAAGAAGCCATCGAAAACGGCAAAAAGAAAGAATCCAGAAAAAGCCCCCTGCCCCTTCCCTAAGTGTCGTAAAGTTGTGGCCGACATGAAGCGACACCTGAAAAAAACCCACCTAATGAAGAACCCTGAAGAAATTGTCATTTTCCTTAAGTTGGCCAGGGGGAGGATCCGCATTGACCAGGTTCCTTGCCCCACGTGCCAAAAAAAAACAGCCAAAGTGGAAAGGCACATGGAAATACATATAAAGGGGGAGAAGGACCCTGAAGAGCGGGCCCGCACTCGCAGGCTCCTCTTGCACCTCGCCACCTGGGAGGAGGTGAAGAGATTAATTGGAGCGCTGCGGGCCTCTGCCCCAGCAGATGCAGTGGTCTCCAAGTTTGATCTAATTGAAGGAACCCCGCCGGTTCCCCAGGTAGTTCCCCAGCTAGCCCCGGTTCCTGGTCCCTCTGGGGGACCTCCCATCTCCCCCAGAGGACCGAACCCCTCCCCAAATACTCCATGTAGCTCTGCCGCATGCCTGCGCAGGCGGAAGAGATCCAAGGCGACCCTTCTGGAAATGGAGGAAACAATTAAAAAGCTGGAGCGGGACAAAGAGCATTGGAAGGCAAAATATCGTGCCATGCAGCGTTCTTTAGAGGTCTGTATTCATCTGTGTGTGTGCGTGCGTGTGTCCATCTAGCTGTCTGGTTGTCTGACTGCCTTTGTTTAATCTCGCCAGGTGGATCCTCGCAAGGAGGGCCGCGATGGTGAGAGGGAGGCCAAAATGAAGCCGCGTGTCGGAAAGGTCTTTAATCTGTCTGTCTGTCTGTCTATCTGTCTGATTGTCTTACTTTCCAACTGACTGTTTCCCATGTTGTTTATGCATGTCTGTTTTTCCTAATTGTACAGGAACCACGAGCGACAACCGCTAGGGGTGGGGAGCCGCCCAGGAAGCGGCAAGCTGGAGATGTCTGTATTCATCTGTGTGCGTGCGTGCGTGTTTCCATCTGACTGTCTGGTTGTCTGACTGCCTTTGTTTAATCTCGCATGGTAAAGAGTGGCGATAGGAGGAAGAAGGCCAAGAGAGGGCCTTCCTTAGAGGTCTGTATTCATCTGTGTGTGTGTGTGCGTGCGTGTGTCCATCTGATTGTCTGGTTGTCTGACTGCCTTTGTTTAATCTCGTCAGGTGGAGAGTCAGGAGGGGATCCAAGGGAGCCAGGGGATGGCCACCGGAGAGGCCACCGCAGAACACATTTTTGGAGAGGTCTGTATTCATCTGTGTGCGTGCGTACGTGCGTTTGTTCATCTGACTGTCTGGTTGTCTGACTGGCTTTGTTTAATCCTCCACAGCCACATTAATTCTTAGAGCTCAGAGGTGAAGATATTGATTTGATCCAGCAGACACTGACTCCCATCCTCACTGTGGAGATTATTCCTGATCACATCAACCTGCGAGGGAACAGTTGATCGCTACCTCCAAGAAATAAGAGAAAGCCATGCGTCTGGAATTAGTCCACAATTCAGTAGTCCACTTTTGAGCGAAAGGCTCAGATCTCGGTTAGGGCCTTTCTGGGTCCAAAAAAATAAAATGTGGCTTGGAGCCTTAAAAAAAGATGTTTGCATTGAGTTTTCTGTCCTTTACACAATGAATGCCTTTGAAACTGCTATGGTATAATATGGTGTCAAATTAGCATTTTTTATTCTATATAGAGTTAAGTATTCCATCCCAAAAGGACACTCCATTTGGCAAAGACTCAAGAAAGGGAATATGGTAAATTGCAGGAGTCAATGCTAAAAAGACAAATAGACAGGACTGCCCACATGAATTATATTCTTCTAAGTGTCTGAAATGTACGGGTCATGCCCAAGTGGACAACGACATTCCAAAGAGTTAGTTGATTTGGCATAGACTTGGGGAAAAAAGTAACGTCCATTTGGCTTAGACATGGGCCGGCCTGTAGCTATAAGTCAAGAGAGTAACCCTGGTACATGTGGGGGTCATCACCAAGTGGACAAAGACGTCCCAAAGAGACAGTCAATTTGGCATAGACTTGGGGAAAAAAGGAAAGTCCATTTGGGTTAGACTTGGGCTGTTCTCTAGCTGTAGAATACAAACGTAACCCTTTTACATGTGGGGGTCATACCGTAGTGGACACGGACGTCCCAAATACACAGTCGTTTTGGCATAGACTTGGTTGATAAGGAAAGTCTATTTGGGTTAGACTTGGGCTGTTCTCTAGCTGTAGAATACAAACGAAACACTTGTACATTTAGGGGTCATACCGTAGTGGACACGGACGTCCCAAAGAGACAGTCTATTTGGGTTAGACTTGGGCCGGCCTCTAGATATAGGTCAAGAGAGTAACCCTGGTACATATGGGGGTCATGCCAAAGTGACAAAGGACGTCCCAAAGAGACAGTCCTTTTGGCATAGACTTGGTTAATAAGGAAAGTCTATTTGGGTTAGACTTGGGCCGGCCTCTAGATATAGGTCAAGAGAGTAACCCTGGTACATATGGGGGTCATGCCAAAGTGGACAAGGACGTCCCAAAGAGACAGTCGATTTGGCATAGATTTGGGGAAAAAGTAAAGTCCATTTGGGGTTAGACATGGGCCGGCCTCAAGCTGTAGGTTACAAATGTATCCCTGGTACATGTGGGGGTCATACTCAAGTGGACACGGACGTCCCAAAGAGACAGTCGATTTGGCATGACTTGGGGAAAAAAGGAAATAATTTTGGCATGACATGGGCCGGCCTCGACTGGTACATGTGGGGGTCAAACCCAAGTGGACACGGATGTCCCAAAGAGACAGTCAATTTGAAATAGACTTGGGGAAAAAAGGAAAGTCCATTTGGGTTACACTTAGGCCGGCCTCTAGCCATAGGTCAAGAGAGTAACCCTGGTGCATTTGGGGGTCATACCCAAGTGGACACGGACGTCCCAAGGAGACAGTCAATTTGAAATAGACTTGGGGAAAAAAGGAAAATCCATTTGGGTTAGACTTGGGCCGGCCTCTAGCCATAAGTCAAGAGAGTAACCCTGGTACATTATTTGGAAACAATTGTGTACCAAAGCTACAAACGCCTCACAACGCCTCGCAGCGCGAGGCGTTGTGAGCTTGTAGATCGGCTATTTTTGGCAAAGAGGTATAGGTGTAGAGGGGGAAAAGATCTTTAAATCTTTGAATGTATCTTTGTAAAATATTTGTATCTCAAAAGCTTGTAAAAATATTTGTTGTTGATTTTCGTTTTTGTTTTGTTTTTAGTAATATGCAGAAACCATTTAATGGAAGTTCAAATAGACTATATACAAGCTCCCAAAAAGTCAATTTAGCTTAATTTAATTTATGTTATGATTATACTATGAAAAATAGCAGATCTACAAGCTCACCGTGCAGCACCGATTGCCTCTGCGAGCTTGTAGATCTGCTATTTTTGAAAAATCGTCATTGTTTTTGCAAACGTTTGAATCTATCCTTGTAAAATATTTTTCACTCAAATATTAGTTTCTGGTGGGTCCCTGGATTTTTTTTTATGTTTACATTGGAGTAACAGAGGACACTTATAATGCATTGAGACACTTTTAATTAACTAGGGATCATTTTCAGCATCGCTATGTTGCCAAATTGACTGATTACTTGGCATGGCCGTTTCCAAGGTCAATGCAGAGTTGACTGTCGTTTCCCATTGTAACAAATGTCAACCTGGCATATACTTTTCCCATGTCTATTCCAAAATGACTGTCCTATTCAACGTACCATATGTCATCTTGGCATGACCCTTTCCCATGTCAAAGCCAATTTGACGATCCTTTTGAAATGTACAATGACATTGGATTGCATATAGTGATGCAAGTCCCTCAGTGTTTGACAAAAGGGACACCATTCTAAGCCAATGCACTTTTTTAAAGCAGTGTTATTGTGGTTTCAGGGGAAGGCCAAGAAGCCATCGAAAACGGCAAAAAGAAAGAATCCAGAAAAAGCCCCCTGCCCCTTCCCTGAGTGTCGTAAAGTTGTGGCCGACATGAAGCGACACCTGAAAAAAACCCACCTAATGAAGAACCCTGAAGAAATTGTCATTTTCCTTAAGTTGGCCAGGGGGAGGATCCGCATTGACCAGGTTCCTTGCCCCACGTGCCAAAAAAAAACAGCCAAAGTGGAAAGGCACATGGAAATACATATAAAGGGGGAGAAGGACCCTGAAGAGCGGGCCCGCACTCGCAGGCTCCTCTTGCACCTCGCCACCTGGAAGGAGGTGAAGAGATTAATTGGAGCGCTGCGGGCCTCTGCCCCAGCAGATGCAGTGGTCTCCAAGTTTGATCTAATTGAAGGAACCCCGCCGGTTCCCCAGGTAGTTCCCCAGCTAGCCCCGGTTCCTGGTCCCTCTGGGGGACCTCCCATCTCCCCCAGAGGACCGAACCCCTCCCCAAATACTCCATGTAGCTCTGCCGCATGCCTGCGCAGGCGGAAGAGATCCAAGGCGACCCTTCTGGAAATGGAGGAAACAATTAAAAAGCTGGAGCGGGACAAAGAGCATTGGAAGGCAAAATATCGTGCCATGCAGCGTTCTTTAGAGGTCTGTATTCATCTGTGTGTGTGCGTGCGTGTGTCCATCTAGCTGTCTGGTTGTCTGACTGCCTTTGTTTAATCTCGCCAGGTGGATCCTCGCAAGGAGGGCCGCGATGGTGAGAGGGAGGCCAAAATGAAGCCGCGTGTCGGAAAGGTCTTTAATCTGTCTGTCTGTCTGTCTATCTGTCTGATTGTCTTACTTTCCAACTGACTGTTTCCCATGTTGTTTATGCATGTCTGTTTTTCCTAATTGTACAGGAACCACGAGCGACAACCGCTAGGGGTGGGGAGCCGCCCAGGAAGCGGCAAGCTGGAGATGTCTGTATTCATCTGTGTGCGTGCGTGCGTGTTTCCATCTGACTGTCTGGTTGTCTGACTGCCTTTGTTTAATCTCGCATGGTAAAGAGTGGCGATAGGAGGAAGAAGGCCAAGAGAGGGCCTTCCTTAGAGGTCTGTATTCATCTGTGTGTGTGTGTGCGTGCGTGTGTCCATCTGATTGTCTGGTTGTCTGACTGCCTTTGTTTAATCTCGTCAGGTGGAGAGTCAGGAGGGGATCCAAGGGAGCCAGGGGATGGCCACCGGAGAGGCCACCGCAGAACACATTTTTGGAGAGGTCTGTATTCATCTGTGTGCGTGCGTACGTGCGTTTGTTCATCTGACTGTCTGGTTGTCTGACTGGCTTTGTTTAATCCTCCACAGCCACATTAATTCTTAGAGCTCAGAGGTGAAGATATTGATTTGATCCAGCAGACACTGACTCCCATCCTCACTGTGGAGATTATTCCTGATCACATCAACCTGCGAGGGAACAGTTGATCGCTACCTCCAAGAAATAAGAGAAAGCCATGCGTCTGGAATTAGTCCACAATTCAGTAGTCCACTTTTGAGCGAAAGGCTCAGATCTCGGTTAGGGCCTTTCTGGGTCCAAAAAAATAAAATGTGGCTTGGAGCCTTAAAAAAAGATGTTTGCATTGAGTTTTCTGTCCTTTACACAATGAATGCCTTTGAAACTGCTATGGTATAATATGGTGTCAAATTAGCATTTTTTATTCTATATAGAGTTAAGTATTCCATCCCAAAAGGACACTCCATTTGGCAAAGACTCAAGAAAGGGAATATGGTAAATTGCAGGAGTCAATGCTAAAAAGACAAATAGACAGGACTGCCCACATGAATTATATTCTTCTAAGTGTCTGAAATGTACGGGTCATGCCCAAGTGGACAACGACATTCCAAAGAGTTAGTTGATTTGGCATAGACTTGGGGAAAAAAGTAACGTCCATTTGGCTTAGACATGGGCCGGCCTGTAGCTATAAGTCAAGAGAGTAACCCTGGTACATGTGGGGGTCATCACCAAGTGGACAAAGACGTCCCAAAGAGACAGTCGATTTGGCATAGACTTGGGGAAAAAAGGAAAGTCCATTTGGGTTAGACTTGGGCTGTTCTCTAGCTGTAGAATACAAACGTAACCCTTTTACATGTGGGGGTCATACCGTAGTGGACACGGACGTCCCAAAGACACAGTCGTTTTGGCATAGACTTGGTTGATAAGGAAAGTCTATTTGGGTTAGACTTGGGCTGTTCTCCAGCTGTAGAATACAAACGAAACACTTGTACATTTAGGGGTCATACCGTAGTGGACACGGACGTCCCAAAGAGACAGTCTATTTGGGTTAGACTTGGGCCGGCCTCTAGATATAGGTCAAGAGAGTAACCCTGGTACATATGGGGGTCATGCCAAAGTGACAAAGGACGTCCCAAAGAGACAGTCCTTTTGGCATAGACTTGGTTAATAAGGAAAGTCTATTTGGGTTAGACTTGGGCCGGCCTCTAGATATAGGTCAAGAGAGTAACCCTGGTACATATGGGGGTCATGCCAAAGTGGACAAGGACGTCCCAAAGAGACAGTCGATTTGGCATAGCTTTGGGGAAAAAGTAAAGTCCATTTGGGGTTAGACATGGGCCGGCCTCAAGCTGTAGGTTACAAATGTATCCCTGGTACATGTGGGGGTCATACTCAAGTGGACACGGACGTCCCAAAGAGACAGTCGATTTGGCATGACTTGGGGAAAAAAGGAAATAATTTTGGCATGACATGGGCCGGCCTCGACTGGTACATGTGGGGGTCAAACCCAAGTGGACACGGATGTCCCAAAGAGACAGTCAATTTGAAATAGACTTGGGGAAAAAAGGAAAGTCCATTTGGGTTACACTTAGGCCGGCCTCTAGCCATAGGTCAAGAGAGTAACCCTGGTGCATTTGGGGGTCATACCCAAGTGGACACGGACGTCCCAAGGAGACAGTCAATTTGAAATAGACTTGGGGAAAAAAGGAAAGTCCATTTGGGTTAGACTTGGGCCGGCCTCTAGCCATAAGTCAAGAGAGTAACCCTGGTACATTATTTGGAAACAATTGTGTACCAAAGCTACAAACGCCTCACAACGCCTCGCAGCGCGAGGCGTTGTGAGCTTGTAGATCGGCTATTTTTGGCAAAGAGGTATAGGTGTAGAGGGGGAAAAGATCTTTAAATCTTTGAATGTATCTTTGTAAAATATTTGTAACTCAAAAGCTTGTAAAGATATTTGTTGTTGATTTTCGTTTTTGTTTTGTTTTTAGTAATATGCAGAAACCATTTAATGGAAGTTCAAATAGACTATATACAAGCTCCCAAAAAGTCAATTTAGCTTAATTTAATTTATGTTATGATTATACTATGAAAAATAGCAGATCTACAAGCTCACCGTGCAGCACCGATTGCCTCTGCGAGCTTGTAGATCTGCTATTTTTGAAAAATCGTCATTGTTTTTGCAAACGTTTGAATCTATCCTTGTAAAATATTTTTCACTCAAATATTAGTTTCTGGTGGGTCCCTGGATTTTTTTTTATGTTTACATTGGAGTAACAGAGGACACTTATAATGCATTGAGACACTTTTAATTAACTAGGGATCATTTTCAGCATCGCTATGTTGCCAAATTGACTGATTACTTGGCATGGCCGTTTCCAAGGTCAATGCAGAGTTGACTGTCGTTTCCCATTGTAACAAATGTCAACCTGGCATATACTTTTCCCATGTCTATTCCAAAATGACTGTCCTATTCAACGTACCATATGTCATCTTGGCATGACCCTTTCCCATGTCAATGCCAATTTGACGATCCTTTTGAAATGTACAATGACATTGGATTGCATATAGTGATGCAAGTCCCTCAGTGTTTGACAAAAGGGACACCATTCTAAGCCAATGCACTTTTTTAAAGCAGTGTTATTGTGGTTTCAGGGGAAGGCCAAGAAGCCATCGAAAACGGCAAAAAGAAAGAATCCAGAAAAAGCCCCCTGCCCCTTCCCTGAGTGTCGTAAAGTTGTGGCCGACATGAAGTGACACCTGAAAAAAACCCACCTAATGAAGAACCCTGAAGAAATTGTCATTTTCCTTAAGTTGGCCAGGGGGAGGATCCGCATTGACCAGGTTCCTTGCCCCACGTGCGAAAAAAAAACAGCCAAAGTGGAAAGGCACATGGAAATACATATAAAGGGGGAGAAGGACCCTGAAGAGCGGGCCCGCACTCGCAGGCTCCTCTTGCACCTCGCCACCTGGGAGGAGGTGAAGAGATTAATTGGAGCGCTGCGGGCCTCTGCCCCAGCAGATGCAGTGGTCTCCAAGTTTGATCTAATTGAAGGAACCCCACCGGTTCCCCAGGTAGTTCCCCAGCTAGCCCCGGTTCCTGGTCCCTCTGGGGGACCTCCCATCTCCCCCAGAGGACCGAACCCCTCCCCAAATACTCCATGTAGCTCTGCCGCATGCCTGCGCAGGCGGAAGAGATCCAAGGCGACCCTTCTGGAAATGGAGGAAACAATTAAAAAGCTGGAGCGGGACAAAGAGCATTGGAAGGCAAAATATCGTGCCATGCAGCGTTCTTTAGAGGTCTGTATTCATCTGTGTGTGTGCGTGCGTGTGTCCATCTAGCTGTCTGGTTGTCTGACTGCCTTTGTTTAATCTCGCCAGGTGGAGCCTCGCAAGGAGGGCCGCGATGGTGAGAGGGAGGCCAAAATGAAGCCGCGTGTCGGAAAGGTCTTTAATCTGTCTGTCTGTCTATCTGTCTGATTGTCTTACTTTCCAACTGACTGTTTCCCATGTTGTTTATGCATGTCTGTTTTTCCTAATTGTACAGGAACCACGAGCGACAACCGCTAGGGGTGGGGAGCCGCCCAGGAAGCGGCAAGCTGGAGAGGTGTGTATTCATCTGTGTGCGTGCGTGCGTGTTTCCATCTGACTGTCTGGTTGTCTGACTGCCTTTGTTTAATCTCGCATGGTAAAGAGTGGCGATAGGAGGAAGAAGGCCAAGAGAGGGCCTTCCTTAGAGGTCTGTATTCATCTGTGTGTGTGTGCGTGCGTGTGTCCATCTGATTGTCTGGTTGTCTGACTGCCTTTGTTTAATCTCGTCAGGTGGAGAGTCAGGAGGGGATCCAAGGGAGCCAGGGGATGGCCACCGGAGAGGCCACCGCAGAACACATTTTTGGAGAGGTCTGTATTCATCTGTGTGCGTGCGTACGTGCGTTTGTTCATCTGACTGTCTGGTTGTCTGACTGGCTTTGTTTAATCCTCCACAGCCACATTAATTCTTAGAGCTCAGAGGTGAAGATATTGATTTGATCCAGCAGACACTGACTCCCATCCTCACTGTGGAGATTATTCCTGATCACATCAACCTGCGAGGGAACAGTTGATCGCTACCTCCAAGAAATAAGAGAAAGCCATGCGTCTGGAATTAGTCCACAATTCAGTAGTCCACTTTTGAGCGAAAGGCTCAGATCTCGGTTAGGGCCTTTCTGGGTCCAAAAAAATAAAATGTGGCTTGGAGCCTTAAAAAAAGATGTTTGCATTGAGTTTTCTGTCCTTTACACAATGAATGCCTTTGAAACTGCTATGGTATAATATGGTGTCAAATTAGCATTTTTTATTCTATATAGAGTTAAGTATTCCATCCCAAAAGGACACTCCATTTGGCAAAGACTCAAGAAAGGGAATATGGTAAATTGCAGGAGTCAATGCTAAAAAGACAAATAGACAGGACTGCCCACATGAATTATATTCTTCTAAGTGTCTGAAATGTACGGGTCATGCCCAAGTGGACAACGACATTCCAAAGAGTTAGTTGATTTGGCATAGACTTGGGGAAAAAAGTAACGTCCATTTGGCTTAGACATGGGCCGGCCTGTAGCTATAAGTCAAGAGAGTAACCCTGGTACATGTGGGGGTCATCACCAAGTGGACAAAGACGTCCCAAAGAGACAGTCAATTTGGCATAGACTTGGGGAAAAAAGGAAAGTCCATTTGGGTTAGACTTGGGCTGTTCTCTAGCTGTAGAATACAAACGTAACCCTTTTACATGTGGGGGTCATACCGTAGTGGACACGGACGTCCCAAAGACACAGTCGTTTTGGCATAGACTTGGTTGATAAGGAAAGTCTATTTGGGTTAGACTTGGGCTGTTCTCCAGCTGTAGAATACAAACGAAACACTTGTACATTTAGGGGTCATACCGTAGTGGACACGGACGTCCCAAAGAGACAGTCTATTTGGGTTAGACTTGGGCCGGCCTCTAGATATAGGTCAAGAGAGTAACCCTGGTACATATGGGGGTCATGCCAAAGTGACAAAGGACGTCCCAAAGAGACAGTCCTTTTGGCATAGACTTGGTTAATAAGGAAAGTCTATTTGGGTTAGACTTGGGCCGGCCTCTAGATATAGGTCAAGAGAGTAACCCTGGTACATATGGGGGTCATGCCAAAGTGGACAAGGACGTCCCAAAGAGACAGTCGATTTGGCATAGCTTTGGGGAAAAAGTAAAGTCCATTTGGGGTTAGACATGGGCCGGCCTCAAGCTGTAGGTTACAAATGTATCCCTGGTACATGTGGGGGTCATACTCAAGTGGACACGGACGTCCCAAAGAGACAGTCGATTTGGCATGACTTGGGGAAAAAAGGAAATAATTTTGGCATGACATGGGCCGGCCTCGACTGGTACATGTGGGGGTCAAACCCAAGTGGACACGGATGTCCCAAAGAGACAGTCAATTTGAAATAGACTTGGGGAAAAAAGGAAAGTCCATTTGGGTTACACTTAGGCCGGCCTCTAGCCATAGGTCAAGAGAGTAACCCTGGTGCATTTGGGGGTCATACCCAAGTGGACACGGACGTCCCAAGGAGACAGTCAATTTGAAATAGACTTGGGGAAAAAAGGAAAGTCCATTTGGGTTAGACTTGGGCCGGCCTCTAGCCATAAGTCAAGAGAGTAACCCTGGTACATTATTTGGAAACAATTGTGTACCAAAGCTACAAACGCCTCACAACGCCTCGCAGCGCGAGGCGTTGTGAGCTTGTAGATCGGCTATTTTTGGCAAAGAGGTATAGGTGTAGAGGGGGAAAAGATCTTTAAATCTTTGAATGTATCTTTGTAAAATATTTGTAACTCAAAAGCTTGTAAAGATATTTGTTGTTGATTTTCGTTTTTGTTTTGTTTTTAGTAATATGCAGAAACCATTTAATGGAAGTTCAAATAGACTATATACAAGCTCCCAAAAAGTCAATTTAGCTTAATTTAATTTATGTTATGATTATACTATGAAAAATAGCAGATCTACAAGCTCACCGTGCAGCACCGATTGCCTCTGCGAGCTTGTAGATCTGCTATTTTTGAAAAATCGTCATTGTTTTTGCAAACGTTTGAATCTATCCTTGTAAAATATTTTTCACTCAAATATTAGTTTCTGGTGGGTCCCTGGATTTTTTTTTATGTTTACATTGGAGTAACAGAGGACACTTATAATGCATTGAGACACTTTTAATTAACTAGGGATCATTTTCAGCATCGCTATGTTGCCAAATTGACTTATTACTTGGCATGGCCGTTTCCAAGGTCAATGCAGAGTTGACTGTCGTTTCCCATTGTAACAAATGTCAACCTGGCATATACTTTTCCCATGTCTATTCCAAAATGACTGTCCTATTCAACGTACCATATGTCATCTTGGCATGACCCTTTCCCATGTCAAAGCCAATTTGACGATCCTTTTGAAATGTACAATGACATTGGATTGCATATAGTGATGCAAGTCCCTCAGTGTTTGACAAAAGGGACACCATTCTAAGCCAATGCACTTTTTTAAAGCAGTGTTATTGTGGTTTCAGGGGAAGGCCAAGAAGCCATCGAAAACGGCAAAAAGAAAGAATCCAGAAAAAGCCCCCTGCCCCTTCCCTGAGTGTCGTAAAGTTGTGGCCGACACCTGAAAAAAACCCACCTAATGAAGAACCCTGAAGAAATTGTCATTTTCCTTAAGTTGGCCAGGGGGAGGATCCGCATTGACCAGGTTCCTTGCCCCACGTGCGAAAAAAAAACAGCCAAAGTGGAAAGGCACATGGAAATACATATAAAGGGGGAGAAGGACCCTGAAGAGTGTAATGGCAGCTTTTACATGTTACTTTATGTAAATTAAACAGATCAGGAAGATGCAGGACTCAGTTGTCAGGAACCAAACTCCATGTTTATTGTAGATCTCATCACAGCAGAGAGAGACTAGTGTCTCCCTCCAGGGCTTCCCCCATCACTCCCCAACACCAATGTCTTCCACATATTTATACTGGCAGGATGGTACACAGAGGTATAACAACAGATGGTCATTCCTTAAATGGGCTTTATTCTATAACTGACTCGCACATAGTCGGCACGTTTGAAATAGGTTAGCATGAGTCGACTGTTTCTTAAAGACTTTGTTAGGGAGAGGAGTTTAACAAGGAAGAACAGGTGATGATTGTTGCATCTACTAATACATTCAATTAATCCATACCACAATGACTGTTATATGAATTTTATCCACTACATTCCAGCCCTTAGGGCATAAATATAAAGTATTTATGTCCTATAAAAATAGAGAAAATTCATAGAATGACAGGACATTATGCTAATTCAATGGGATGCAATCATGTACAAACATTCAAAACAAAACTGTATTGTTAGATACACGTGTGATGGCAGTGACAAGCAAGCATTGCGCATATGCTACTGGTCACGTATCCTCAAACAGTGTATTCAACAATTCTACAGTAATGGTTACAGAGAAAGTCAACACCAATAACCATTTTTTCCCCACACTTCACTTCTTATGTATTTAAAAATCATAGGACCTTTTGGCATACTGTATCTTTGATAATGCTATGCTCTTTGACATTTGTTAAACAACTGATCTGCAGTTTGTACATTTATACAATTTTTGGAAATGTTATATCTGATTTGCAGCTTGTAGATCTGCCATTTTTGGGAAAGATTCCCATTGCTTCTTTTAAATACTATTATGGTGGTGTAGTTCCACACTACAAACCTCATAGCTTTATTGTATTACCTATTTAGTAGCTAGTTAAGACCCAAATGTACCCATCAGGCAGGTAATTGACCCTTTGAAAAATAGAACTATCTCGGCCTGTCACCGGTCTCTGTTTTAGACATATGATAATCAAAACAAAAATTGATTGAATACAATTTTAATAAAAATGTTCCCTTACCCCCCAAAGTTTGTGAGTAACTTTCACGGAATAATGGACTGACCGTTGACCAATGGTCGGAAATAATGGACGGAAATAAATGTTCCCTTACCCCCCATAGTTTGTGAATAACTTTTAGGGAATAATGGACTGACCAATGGTTCTGCAGAAACCATCGGCCGGACCCATGATCCGGAAAGCTGCACACAAACTTTTTGCTATACAGTAAAATGTAATACTCAACCGAGGTACAGTTTAACCTGTCTTTATACTATCTCCATTAATCACTCAAAAATTGCTGTAACAATTTGCTTGATAACCCCTAAAGTTCTAGCCTACGGATTATTCTTTTAGTTCTTTTATTTTAAATTATATCAACACGTGGAATTTGCAACCGAATGGATTTTTCATCACAGTATGGCACTATCAACACACCATGGAATTTTCATCACTCGGGCATTTCGCTACATGGAATAAAAAATATAGAATTCTGTGTCTACACGTGGTGTGTTTATTTTAATCCGAGTTTTACTTAACATGTATCTAGCAAGAGCACAATAAGTGGACTGGAGACAAATAAAATCTGTTTTAAATTACCCGTTTCACATTATTGATTGAGCGCCTTGAAACACTACATTTTGAATAATTACTTTGATATATTTTAAAACTCAAATGTATTCCTGTTCCAGTGTTTGGTCTATCTTCACTCACACACAGACACACACGGCCCCTATCGCACCTGCCACCCCCCTTCCCCCCTGTCAGCTATTCTGGGGAGAGGAATAGAAATGGGGGAACCAGACTGATAAGTGAACTATTTAGTTCATGTGTGTGGAAATAGATTACAATACTGACTTACTCAAGTTCTATGACATTATTGTCTTTTCTTTTATGCATATTACCCCACCATTAAACAATATTGTTCTTACATTAATTAGTAGAATATAATTCTCAATTTTGGATCGGATTGTACTGCGATTTTTAAGGAAGTACCATTAAACAATATTTTTCTTACATTAATTTAGTAGAATATAATTTTCAATTTTGGATCGGACTGTACTGCAATTTTTTAAGGAAGTACCTCAAACGAATTCATTTTATCACTCTCACCCTATTTTTAGTATGACAATGAATAGAACTTGCAAAGTAAATTAAACCGTTCAGAACATAACTCAGGACATGAACCTTTTATGTGTGTGGCCTGCTCCGCATGTAGTAGATTGGTGCCTGTTGTATTAACATTGTCACCTGGTCCATCTTGCCAAGGAGTCCGCGGAGCCCGACGTGGGGCAAGGCAGTGGATGTGGTCCACCCCGTTCTGGATAGTTGGCCACAGCATTTCCACCTGGCCCATAGTTGCATGGAACAGACCCTGCACCATATTGTTCGTGATCCTGGTCTGGGTGCTGCTGGTGCAGCCATGCCCTCCTTTCGACAGGACACTCCCTCTCCATGTGGTCATCTGAGGCACAGTAATGACATAAGACCGCTATGTCATATGGCTCACTGTTTCCTCCTCTTCTTTGCCTCCATTCACGGCTCCTTTTCTTCCTATGTGACTCCTGATTTGGTTGCTGCTGCTGTTGTTGTTCCTGTGGTGGCTGCCGGTGGTTCTCATAGAACATCAACTGTGCTCTTTCCAATTTCTTCTTCCTCCCGTCTTCTTGTGAGAGCATGTGCCTCTCAGCGTGCAGTGCATGTCCCCACACCTCAGTGAGGTTCTGACTTTCCCATCCAATACAGGAAGTCATAACCCGGTTATGGATGGACGGGCGCAAGCCATTGATCACGGCAGTTTTTAACAAGTCACTGTAAGCCGGGTTGTCTAGTGTCACACCACAATGCTTCTGAAAGCAGTCCTCCATTCTATTTCTGTAGGTGTCACAGGTTTCATCAGCCCATTGCTTAGTGCTGTGAATTTTCGGCCAATCAGTGTGTGCTGGAAAAGCTGCTTTCACCCTGTCAAAAAGACCATCTCGATTCTGCAGCTGTCCAGTGATGATGTCATCTCTTTCTCCAGTCACATCAAAGTTTCCCCTGAGACGTAGCCACCTTAATCCAAAAACTTTGCGAAATACTGATTCCAGCTCTCTTGTCGATGGCCCATACATCTCGATCAAATCTAACACAGCCGTACACCAACGTACCGCGTCAATTATGGGGTCTGGAAGGTCCTTCACAATGTCATTGAATTCATCAGGTGTCCAGTTTCACTGAACATGTACTGTTGCAGAGTACGCATCTATCTCTGCTTGCTGTGCCCCAGCCCCCGGACGGGGATGAGGGTTTGGATATGGAATTAATGGGAATAGGTTACTTGGACAGAGCGTCGCTGTGACATCTGGGTGTTCCTTGGGTGTAGTAGCAGTCAGTTGTGTGTCTCTCCTGCAGTTTGGCTCCTTCTGCCTCACATTGTAGTCATCAGGAGAAGTATTGGCTTGTAGATCTGCTAATGTCACCATAGTTCTGTCAAGGTGTTCTCGCAGTAATGTCACTTCTTTCCGTTGGTCGTTGAGTTGTTCTTGCTGTAGCGTTGCGGCCCTCTTAGCTTTGTCACGCTGGTCATTGAGTTGTTGTTGCATTCTCTTCGCTTTGTCACGTTGATCTTCCAAGGCCTTCTGTTGGTCGTCAAGTTGTCGCTGCATTTTCTTTCTGCTCGGTTTTGCTCCCATCTTCTTAAGATTCTAAGTGGAGTGTTTGCTATAACAGCAAAGCATCCACCCTGCTCACAGCGCCAATTGTAATGGCAGCTTTTACATGTTACTTTATGTAAATTAAACAGATCAGGAAGATGCAGGACTCAGTTGTCAGGAACCAAACTCCATGTTTATTGTAGATCTCATCACAGCAGAGAGAGACTAGTGTCTCCCTCCAGGGCTTCCCCCATCACTCCCCAACACCAATGTCTTCCACATATTTATACTGGCAGGATGGTACACAGAGGTATAACAACAGATGGTCATTCCTTAAATGGGCTTTATTCTATAACTGACTCGCACATAGTCGGCACGTTTGAAATAGGTTAGCATGAGTCGACTGTTTCTTAAAGACTTTGTTAGGGAGAGGAGTTTAACAAGGAAGAACAGGTGATGATTGTTGCATCTACTAATACATTCAATTAATCCATACCACAATGACTGTTATATGAATTTTATCCACTACAAGAGCGGGCCCGCACTCGCAGGCTCCTCTTGCACCTCGCCACCTGGGAGGAGGTGAAGAGATTAATTGGAGCGCTGCGGGCCTCTGCCCCAGCAGATGCAGTGGTCTCCAAGTTTGATCTAATTGAAGGAACCCCGCCGGTTCCCCAGGTAGTTCCCCAGCTAGCCCCGGTTCCTGGTCCCTCTGGGGGACCTCCCATCTCCCCCAGAGGACCGAACCCCTCCCCAAATACTCCATGTAGCTCTGCCGCATGCCTGCGCAGGCGGAAGAGATCCAAGGCGACCCTTCTGGAAATGGAGGAAACAATTAAAAAGCTGGAGCGGGACAAAGAGCATTGGAAGGCAAAATATCGTGCCATGCAGCGTTCTTTAGAGGTCTGTATCCATCTGTGTGTGTGCGTGCGTGTGTCCATCTAGCTGTCTGGTTGTCTGACTGCCTTTGTTTAATCTCGCCAGGTGGAGCCTCGCAAGGAGGGCCGCGATGGTGAGAGGGAGGCCAAAATGAAGCCGCGTGTCGGAAAGGTCTTTAATCTGTCTGTCTGTCTGTCTGTCTATCTGTCTGATTGTCTTACTTTCCAACTGACTGTTTCCCATGTTGTTTATGCATGTCTGTTTTTCCTAATTGTACAGGAACCACGAGCGACAACCGCTAGGGGTGGGGAGCCGCCCAGGAAGCGGCAAGCTGGAGAGGTCTGTATTCATCTGTGTGCGTGCGTGCGTGTTTCCATCTGACTGTCTGGTTGTCTGACTGCCTTTGTTTAATCTCGCATGGTAAAGAGTGGCGATAGGAGGAAGAAGGCCAAGAGAGGGCCTTCCTTAGAGGTCTGTATTCATCTGTGTGTGTGTGCGTGCGTGTGTCCATCTGATTGTCTGGTTGTCTGACTGCCTTTGTTTAATCTCATCAGGTGGAGAGTCAGGAGGGGATCCAAGGGAGCCAGGGGATGGCCACCGGAGAGGCCACCGCAGAACACATTTTTGGAGAGGTCTGTATTCATCTGTGTGCGTGCGTACGTGCGTTTGTTCATCTGACTGTCTGGTTGTCTGACTGGCTTTGTTTAATCCTCCACAGCCACATTAATTCTTAGAGCTCAGAGGTGAAGATATTGATTTGATCCAGCAGACACTGACTCCCATCCTCACTGTGGAGATTATTCCTGATCACATCAACCTGCGAGGGAACAGTTGATCGCTACCTCCAAGAAATAAGAGAAAGCCATGCGTCTGGAATTAGTCCACAATTCAGTAGTCCACCTTTGAGCGAAAGGCTCAGATCTCGGTTAGGGCCTTTCTGGGTCCAAAAAAATAAAATGTGGCTTGGAGCCTTAAAAAAAGATGTTTGCATTGAGTTTTCTGTCCTTTACACAATGAATGCCTTTGAAACTGCTATGGTATAATATGGTGTCAAATTAGCATTTTTTATTCTATATAGAGTTAAGTATTCCATCCCAAAAGGACACTCCATTTGGCAAAGACTCAAGAAAGGGAATATGGTAAATTGCAGGAGTCAATGCTAAAAAGACAAATAGACAGGACTGCCCACATGAATTATATTCTTCTAAGTGTCTGAAATGTACGGGTCATGCCCAAGTGGACAACGACATTCCAAAGAGTTAGTTGATTTGGCATAGACTTGGGGAAAAAGGTAACGTCCATTTGGCTTAGACATGGGCCGGCCTGTAGCTATAAGTCAAGAGAGTAACCCTGGTACATGTGGGGGTCATCACCAAGTGGACAAAGACGTCCCAAAGAGACAGTCAATTTGGCATAGACTTGGGGAAAAAAGGAAAGTCCATTTGGGTTAGACTTGGGCCGTTTTCTGGCTGTAAAATACAAACGAAACACTTGTACATTTGGGGGTCATACCGTAGTGGACACGGATTTCCCAAAGAGACAGTCTATTTGGGTTAGACTTGGGCCGGCCTCTAGATATAGGTCAAGAGAGTAACCCTGGTACATATGGGGGTCATGCCAAAGTGACAAAGGACGTCCCAAAGAGACAGTCCTTTTGGCATAGACTTGGTTAATAAGGAAAGTCTATTTTGGGTTAGACTTGGGCCGGCCTCTAAATATAGGTCAAGAGAGTAACCCTGGTACATATGGATGTCATGCCCAAGTGGACAAGGACGTCCCAAAGAGACGGTCGATTTGGCATAGACTTAGGGAAAAAGGAAAGTCCATTTGGGTTAGACATGGGCCGTTTTCTGGCTGTAAAATACAAACGAAACACTTGTACATTTGGGGGTCATACCGTAGTGGACACGGATTTCCCAAAGAGACAGTCTATTTGGGTTAGACTTGGGCCGGCCTCTAGATATAGGTCAAGAGAGTAACCCTGGTACATATGGGGGTCATGCCAAAGTGACAAAGGACGTCCCAAAGAGACAGTCCTTTTGGCATAGACTTGGTTAATAAGGAAAGTCTATTTTGGGTTAGACTTGGGCCGGCCTCTAAATATAGGTCAAGAGAGTAACCCTGGTACATATGGATGTCATGCCCAAGTGGACAAGGACGTCCCAAAGAGACGGTCGATTTGGCATAGACTTGGGGAAAAAGGAAAGTCCATTTGGGTTAGACTTGGGCTGTTTTCTAGCTGTAGAATACAAACGTAACCCTTTTACATGTGGGGGTCATACCGTAGTGGACACGGACGTCCCAAAGAGACAGTCGTTTTGGCATAGACTTGGTTAATAAGGAAAGTCTATTTGGGTTAGACTTGGGCTGTTCTCTAGCTGTAGAATACAAACGTAACCCTTTTACATATGGGGGTCATGCCCAAGTGGACAAGGACGTCCCAAAAAGACGGTCGATTTGGCATAGACTTGGGGAAAAAGGAAAGTCCATTTGGGTTAGACATGGGCCGTTTTCTGGCTGTAGAATACAAACGAAACACTTGTACATTTGGGGGTCATACCGTAGTGGACACGGACGTCCCAAAGAGACAGTCTATTTGGGTTAGACTTGGGCCGGCCTCTAGATATAGGTCAAGAGAGTAACCCTGGTACATATGGGGGTCATGCCAAAGTGACAAAGGACGTCCCAAAGAGACAGTCCTTTTGGCATAGACTTGGTTAATAAGGAAAGTCTATTTGGGTTAGACTTGGGCCGGCCTCTAAATATAGGTCAAGAGAGTAACCCTGGTACATATGGATGTCATGCCCAAGTGGACAAGGACGTCCCAAAGAGACGGTCGATTTGGCATAGACTTGGGGAAAAAGGAAAGTCCATTTGGGTTAGACTTGGGCTGTTCTCTAGCTGTAGAATACAAACGTAACCCTTTTACATGTGGGGGTCATACCGTAGTGGACACGGACGTCCCAAAGAGACAGTCGTTTTGGCATAGACTTGGTTAATAAGGAAAGTCTATTTGGGTTAGACTTGGGCTGTTCTCTAGCTGTAGAATACAAACGTAACCCTTTTACATGTGGGGGTCATGCCCAAGTGGACAAGGACGTCCCAAAAAGACGGTCGATTTGGCATAGACTTGGGGAAAAAGGAAAGTCCATTTGGGTTAGACATGGGCCGTTTTCTGGCTGTAGAATACAAACGAAACACTTGTACATTTGGGGGTCATACCGTAGTGGACACGGACGTCCCAAAGAGACAGTCTATTTGGGTTAGACTTGGGCCGGCCTCTAGATATAGGTCAAGAGAGTAACCCTGGTACATATGGGGGTCATGCCAAAGTGACAAAGGACGTCCCAAAGAGACAGTCCTTTTGGCATAGACTTGGTTAATAAGGGAAGTCTATTTGGGTTAGACTTGGGCCGGCCTCTAAATATAGGTCAAGAGAGTAACCCTGGTACATATGGATGTCATGCCCAAGTGGACAAGGACGTCCCAAAGAGACGGTCGATTTGGCATAGACTTGGGGAAAAAGGAAAGTCCATTTGGGTTAGACTTGGGCTGTTCTCTAGCTGTAGAATACAAACGTAACCCTTTTACATGTGCGGGTCATACCGTAGTGGACACAGACGTCCCAAAGAGACAGTCGTTTTGGCATAGACTTGGTTAATAAGGAAAGTCTATTTGGGTTAGACTTGGGCTGTTCTCTAGCTGTAGAATACATACGTAACCCTTTTACATGTGGGGGTCATGCCCAAGTGGACAAGGACGTCCCAAAAAGACGGTCGATTTGGCATAGACTTGGGGAAAAAGGAAAGTCCATTTGGGTTAGACATGGGCCGTTTTCTGGCTGTAGAATACAAACGAAACACTTGTACATTTGGGGGTCATACCGTAGTGGACACGGACGTCCCAAAGAGACAGTCTATTTGGGTTACACTTGGGCCGGCCTCTAGATATAGGTCAAGAGAGTAACCCTGGTACATATGGGGGTCATGCCAAAGTGACAAAGGACGTCCCAAAGAGACAGTCCTTTTGGCATAGACTTGGTTAATAAGGGAAGTCTATTTGGGTTAGACTTGGGCCGGCCTCTAAATATAGGTCAAGAGAGTAACCCTGGTACATATGGATGTCATGCCCAAGTGGACAAGGACGTCCCAAAGAGACGGTCGATTTGGCATAGACTTGGGGAAAAAGGAAAGTCCATTTGGGTTAGACTTGGGCTGTTCTCTAGCTGTAGAATACAAACGTAACCTTTTTACATGTGCGGGTCATACCGTAGTGGACACGGACGTCCCAAAGAGACAGTCGTTTTGGCATAGACTTGGTTAATAAGGAAAGTCTATTTGGGTTAGACTTGGGCCGTCCTCTAGTTATAGGTCAAGAGAGTAACCCTGGTACATACGGGGGTCATGCCGAAGTGGACAAGGACGTCCCAAAAAGACGGTCGATTTGGCATAGACTTGGGGAAAAAGGAAAGTCCAATTGGGTTGTCAAATTTAGTTTATACTCCTTTTGAACAGTTTTTCACTATTATCTTGGACCCTAGGGAGCGCCGAAACAATCGGACAAGGGATTATCAATCAGCTCTTCACCCCGGACGCGCCCATATAATTTTCTCCACACACGGACATGCGGTTCTGAAAATAATTGTATTTTAATTGATTGATAACTTTTTTAATTGGATTATATTGTGTCAACTGAACACTTGGCGTCCCAACTGGACATGTCATTTTGGCATAGACTTGGTTAATGGTCAATGCCTGTGATGCCACATATATTAGTCTGGTTGTGGGTGTGATGCTTGGCACTAACTCTTGCCCTATAGGGGAGCAGGGTGGAGCTGATTGCTCATTGGAGAGCACCTGGGCCCGGTGCCCCCAGGAGGCTATAAAAGCCCCACCCTGGCCAGTCTCTAGGAGAAGCCTGAGAGAAGCAGACCTGTCTCCACCAGCTCCAACTCCTATTCTCCATGCTCTTATTATTATGATTATGTTCTTCCTTTCCATCCACACACCTCGCACCACACCATGCTCCACACATCCACGTCTACACTACTGATTACTGACTTCACACCCAATAGGATCCATATGTTCTGTTCATTCCTCCTGAGTTTGTTGTTATTAGGCTTTGCTTAATAAATATGTATTTGATTTATAACTCCATCCTGGTCTCCGTCCCAATGTTTGTCACGGCCAAGAGACAAGCTGTGACAGCCAAGTTGACAAGTTCAACTCCCAAATAGACATTATATTTGGAATTTACTACAATAGAAAATCCCCTCCCCCAACATTCCAAATGGCAATCAGCATCAGCTGTGCAATCCAGCCTGTCATTGGCAGTCACTCATCTGGTCTCCAAAAGGAAGGACACACATTAACAGTGTTGCTTTTTTTTAAATCCAATTCAAAATCATGGACAATCTCAAGCATGTAAGTAATCTTTTTTGTTGATTTTCTATTTAGTTTTCTCTAGTAATGTGAAGAAACCATTTACTGGAAGTTCAAATAGACGATGTACAAGAGATTGGCTAGTTGAACTATTCTATGTAATTATGTATTTCTTTTTTACTTTATTATTTTTCACATTTTATGATTAGGGTTAGTTTTTCTAAGTTTACACTGGAGTTACAGAGGACAATTATAATGCATTGAGACATATTTGGCTTATTAGCCAGGGATCATTTTCTGCATTGCTATATTGTCAAATTGACTGTTTACTTGGCATTGCCCTTTCCCATGTCTATTCCAAATTGACTGTCCTTTTCCAATGTAAAAAATGTCAACTTGGCATGGCCCTTTCCCATGTCTATTCCAAATTGACTGTCCTTATGGGTTGACTACTTGTCCACTTGGCTTGGCTTTTTCACATGTCTTTGCCAAATGGACTGTCCTTTTGCAACATACCATTTGTCCACTTGGCACAGCCCTTTCCCATGTCTATACCAAATTGACTGTCGTTATGCATTGTAACATATGTCTAATTGGAATGGCCTCCCTTGAATATGGAATATTTTCATATTCTAATTCAAACGTATCTATCTAATTCCAATTCTATATCAATCTATAGGAGTCGAAGAATGAAACCGGCCACCTGGTGAAGTGGGCCGACACCAATCACCTTCATGTTACCTTGAATCACCCTGAATGTGAACAATGTAAGTCCTATCATCATTATTTATATCTAAATAACTTGTGTGTGACCGAAAGAAAAACTAAAATACATTTTTGTGTTTCACTTATGTCACAGGTCTGGAACTCCAGGTCACACATTCTGCGCAAGCAGCACCTGCCCTCAGCCAAGTTGCACCAGCAACTGTCGCCCCTCCAACCCCTGTCCCAGCAAACCGAAGCCGACGCCCATCTCCGACCCTTGTTCCCTTTCCTTTTTGTTGCATATTGTTCTGAATAAACCGACCACCCCCAAACACGTCGTTTGCGTTGACATTTTTGTCCTTTATACAATTACTACCTTTGAAATTGCTATGGTATGATATGGTGTCAAATTAGCATGTAATTAATATAGAGTTAAGTGATCCATCCCAAAAGTATTTGGCAGAGACTCAAGAAAGGGAATAAAGTACATTTCAGGAGTCAATGCTAAAAAGACAAAAATAGACAAGCCTGCCCACATGAATTATATTCTTTTAAGTGTCTGAAATGTACGGGTCTTGCCCAAGTGGACAAGGACAACCCAAAGAGACAGTCGATTTGAAATAGACTTGGCGAAAAAGGAAAGTCCATTTGGGTTAGACATGGGCCGTTCTCTAGCTCTAGAATACAAACGTAACCCTTGTACAAGTGGGGGTCATACCTTAGTGGACACGGACGTCCCAAAGAGACAGTCCATTTGGCTTGACTTGGGGAAAAAAGGAAAGTCCATTTGGCATGGCATGGGCCGTTCTCTAGCTTTATAATACAATAGTAACCCTTGTACATGTGGGGGTCATACCGTAGTGGACACGGACGTCCCAAAGAGACAGTCGATTTGGCATAGACTTGGGTAAAAAAAGGAAAGTCCATTTGGGTTAGACTTGGGCCGGCCTCTAGATATAGGTCAAGAGAGTAACCCTGGTACATATGAGGGTCATGCCCAAGTGGACAAGGACGTCCCAAAGAGACAATCGATTTGGAATAGACTTGGGGAAAAATAAACGTCCATTTGGCTTAGACATGGGCCGTTCTCTAGCTATATAATACAAACGTAACCCTGGTACATGTGGGGGTCATACCCAAGTGGATAAGGACGTCCCAAAGAGACAGTCAATTTGGCTTGACTTGGGGAAAAAAGAAAAGTCCATTTGGCATGGCATGGGCCATTCTCTAGCTTTATAATACAATCGTAACCCTTGTCATGTGGGGGTCATACCGTAGTGGACACGGACGTCCCAAAGAGACAGTCGATTTGGCATAGACTTGGGTAAAAAAGGAAATTCCATTTGGGTTAGACTTGGGCAGGCCTCTAGATATAGGTCAAGAGAGTAACCCTGGTACATATGAGGGTCATGCCCAAGTGGACAAGGTCGTCCCAAAGAGACAGTCGATTTGGCATGACTTGGGGAAAAAAGGAAAGTCCAGTTGGCATGAAATTGCCCGGCCTCAAGCTGTAGGTAACAAACGTAACCCTGGTACATATGGGGGTCATACCCAAGTGGACAAGGACGTCCCAAAGAGACAGTCGATTTGGCATGACTTGGTGAAAAAAGGAAAGTCCATTTGGCAAGACATGTGCAGGCCTCGACTAGTAAATGTGGGGGTCATACCCAAGTGGACAAGGACGTCCCAAAGAGACAGTCGATTTGGCATGACTGGGAAAAAAGTAAAGTCCATTTGGCATGAGATGGGCCGGCCTCAAGCTTTAGGTTACAAACGTAATCCTGGTACATGTGGGGGTCATACCCAAGTGGACAAGGACGTCCCAAAGAGACAGTCGATTTGGCATGACTTGGGGAAAAAGGAAAGTCCATTTGGCATGACATGGGACGGCCTCGACAGGTACATGTGGTGGTTATACCCAAGTGGACACGGATGTCCCAAAGAGACAGTCGATTTGGCATGACTTGGTGAAAAAAGGAAAGTCCATTTGGCATGACATGGGCAGGCCTCGACTGGTAAATGTGGGGTTCATACCCAAGTGGACACGGACGTCCCAAAGAGACAGTCGATTTGGCATGACTTGGGAAAAAAGTAAAGTCCATTTGGCATGAGATGGGCCGGCCTCAAGCTTTAGGTTAAAAACTTAATCCTGGTACATGTGGGGGTCATACCCAAGTGGACAAGGATGTCCCAAAGAGACAGTCGATTTGGCATGACTTGGGGAAAAAGGAAAGTCCATTTGGCATGACATGGGACGGCCTCGACTGGTTCATGTGGCGGTTATACCCAAGTGGACACGGACGTCTCAAAGAGACAGTCCATTTGGCATAGACTTGGGTAAAAAAAGGAAAGTCCATTTGGGTTAGACTTGGGCCGGCCTCTAGATATAGGTCAAGAGAGTAACCCTGGTACATATGAGGGTCATGCCCAAGTGGACAAGGACGTCCCAAAGAGACAGTCGATTTGGAATAGACTTGGGGAAAAATAAACGTCCATTTGGCTTAGACATGGGCCGTTCTCTAGCTATATAATGCAAACGTAACCCTGGTACATGTGGGGGTCATACCCAAGTGGATAAGGACGTCCCAAAGAGACAGTCAATTTGGCTTGACTTGGGGAAAAAAGAAAAGTCCATTTGGCATGGCATGGGCCATTCTCTAGCTTTATAATACAATCGTAACCCTTGTCATGTGGGGGTCATACCGTAGTGGACACGGACGTCCCAAAGAGACAGTCGATTTGGCATAGACTTGGGTAAAAAAGGAAAGTCCATTTGGGTTAGACTTGGGCAGGCCTCTAGATATAGGTCAAGAGAGTAACCCTGGTACATATGAGGGTCATGCCCAAGTGGACAAGGTCGTCCCAAAGAGACAGTCGATTTGGCATAGACCTGGGGGGAAAAAAGGAAAGTCGATTAGGCTTAGACTTGGGTCGGCCTATAGCTCTAAATTACAAATGTAACCCTGGTAAATGTGGGGATCATACCAAAGTGGAGATGGACGTCACAAAGAGGCATTCTATTTGGCATAGACTTGGGGGAAAAAGGAACGTCCATTTGGTATAGCCATGGGCTGGCCTATAGCTATATGTCAAGAGAGTAACCCTGGTACATGTGGGGGTCATGCCCAAGTGGACAACGACGTTCCAAAGAGACAGTTGATTTGGCATAGACTTGGGAAAAAAAGTAACTTCCATTTGGCTTAGACATGAGCCGGCCTCTAGCTATAAGTCAAGAGGTTAACCCTGGTACATGTGGGGGTCATGCCCAAGTGGACAAAGACGTCCCAAAGAGACACTCGATTTTGCATAGACTTGGGGAAAAAAGGAAAGTCCATTTGGGTTAGATTTGGGCCGGCCTCTAGCTATAGGTCAAGAGAGTAACCCTGGTACATATGGGGGTCATGCCCAAGTGGACAAAGACGTCCCAAAGAGACAGTCGATTTGGCATAGATTTTGGGGAAAAAGGAAAGTCCATTTGGGTTAGACATGGGCCGTTCTCTAGCTGTAAAATACAAACGTAACCCTTGTACATGTGGGGGTCATACCGTAGTGGACACGCACGTCCCAAAGAGACAGTCGATTTGTCATAGACTTGGGTAAAAAAAGAAAGTATTTTTGGGTTAGACTTGGGCCGGCCTCTAGATATAGGTCAAGAGAGTAACCCTGGTACATATTGGGGTCATGCCCAAGTGGACAAGGACGTCCCAAAGAGACAGTCGATTTTGCATAGACTTGGGGAAAAAATAAACGTCCATTTGGCTTCGACAAGGGCCGTTCTCTAGCTATAGAATACACACGTAACCCTGGTACATGTGGGGGTCATACCCAAGTGGACACGGACATCCCAAAGAGACAGTCGATTTGGCATGACTTGTGGAAAAAAGGAAAGTCCATTTGGCATGACTTGGGCCGGCCTCGACTGGTACATGTGGGGGTCATACCCAAGTGGACACGGACGTCCCAAAGAGACAGTCGATTTGCCATGACTTGGGGAAAAAAGGAAAGTCCAGTTGGCATGAAATTGCCCGGCCTCAAGCTGTAGGTAACAAACGTAACCCTGGTACATATGGGGGTCATACCCAAGTGGACAAGGACGTCCCAAAGAGACAGTCGATTTGGCATGACTTGGTGAAAAAAGGAAAGTCCATTTGGCAAGACATGTGCAGGCCTCGACTGGTAAATGTGGGGGTCATACCCAAGTGGACAAGGACGTCCCAAAGAGACAGTCGATTTGGCATGACTGGGAAAAAAGTAAAGTCCTTTTGGCATGAGATGGGCCGGCCTCAAGCTTTAGGTTACAAACGTAATCCTGGTACATGTGGGGGTCATACCCAAGTGGACAAGGACGTCCCAAAGAGACAGTCGATTTGGCATGACTTGGGGAAAAAGGAAAGTCCATTTGGCATGACATGGGACGGCCTCGACAGGTACATGTGGCGGTTATACCCAAGTGGACACGGACGTCCCAAAGAGACAGTCGATTTGGCATGACTTGGTGAAAAAAGGAAAGTCCATTTGGCATGACATGGGCAGGCCTCGACTGGTAAATGTGGGGTTCATACCCAAGTGGACACGGACGTCCCAAAGAGACAGTCGATTTGGCATGACTTGGGAAAAAAGTAAAGTCCATTTGGCATGAGATGGGCCGGCCTCAAGCTTTAGGTTACAAACTTAATCCTGGTACATGTGGGGGTCATACCCAAGTGGACAAGGATGTCCCAAAGAGACAGTCGATTTGGCATGACTTGGGGAAAAAGGAAAGTCCATTTGGCATGACATGGGACGGCCTCGACTGGTACATGTGGCGGTTATACCCAAGTGGACACGGACGTCTCAAAGAGACAGTCCATTTGGCATAGACTTAGGTAAAAAAAGGAAAGTCCATTTGGGTTAGACTTGGGCCGGCCTCTAGATATAGGTCAAGAGAGTAACCCTGGTACATATGAGGGTCATGCCCAAGTGGACAAGGACGTCCCAAAGAGACAGTCGATTTGGAATAGACTTGGGGAAAAATAAACGTCCATTTGGCTTAGACATGGGCCGTTCTCTAGCTATATAATACAAACGTAACCCTGGTACATGTGGGGGTCATACCCAAGTGGATAAGGACGTCCCAAAGAGACAGTCAATTTGGCTTGACTTGGGGAAAAAAGAAAAGTCCATTTGGCATGGCATGGGCCATTCTCTAGCTTTATAATACAATCGTAACCCTTGTCATGTGGGGGTCATACCGTAGTGGACACGGACGTCCCAAAGAGACAGTCGATTTGGCATGACTTGGGGAAAAAAGGAAAGTCCAGTTGGCATGAGATGGGCCGGCCTCAAGCTGTAGGTTACAAACTTAACCCTAGTACATATGGGGGTCAAACCCAAGTGGACAAGGATGTCCCAAAGAGACAGTCGATTTGGCATGACTTGGGGAAAAAAGGAAAGTCCAGTTGGCATGAGAAGTGGACACGGACGTCCCAAAGAGACAGTCGATTTGGCATGACTTGGGGAAAAAAGGAAAGTCCAGTTGGCATGAGATGGGCCGGCCTCAAGCTGTAGGTTACAAACTTAACCCTAGTACATATGGGGGTCAAACCCAAGTGGACAAGGACGTCCCAAAGAGACAGTCGATTTGGCATGACTTGGGGAAAAAAGGAAAGTCCAGTTAGCATGAGAAGTGGACACGGACGTCCCAAAGAGACAGTCGATTTGGCATGACTTGGGGAAAAAAGGAAAGTCCAGTTGGCATGAGATGGGCCGGCCTCAAGCTGTAGGTTACAAACGTAACCCTGGTACATATGGGGGTCAAACCCAAGTGGACAAGGACGTCCCAAAGAGACAGTCGATTTGGCATGACTTGGGGAAAAAGGAAAGTCCATTTGGAATGACAGGGGCCGGCCTCGACTGGTAATTGTGGCGGTTATACCCAAGTGGACACGGACGTCCCAAAGAGACAGTCGATTTGGCATGACTTGGGGAAAAAAGGAAAGTCCAGTTGGCATGAGATGGGCCGGCCTCAAGCTGTAGGTTACAAACTTAACCCTAGTACATATGGGGGTCAAACCCAAGTGGACAAGGACGTCCCAAAGAGACAGTCGATTTGGCATGACTTGGGGAAAAAAGGAAAGTCCAGTTGGCATGAGAAGTGGACACGGACGTCCCAAAGAGACAGTCGATTTGGCATGACTTGGGGAAAAAAGGAAAGTCCAGTTAGCATGAGATGGGCCGGCCTCAAGCTGTAGGTTACAAACTTAACCCTAGTACATATGGGGGTCAAACCCAAGTGGACAAGGACGTCCCAAAGAGACAGTCGATTTGGCATGACTTGGGGAAAAAAGGAAAGTCCAGTTGGCATGAGAAGTGGACACGGACGTCCCAAAGAGACAGTCGATTTGGCATGACTTGGGGAAAAAAGGAAAGTCCAGTTGGCATGAGATGGGCCGGCCTCAAGCTGTAGGTTACAAACGTAACCCTGGTACATATGGGGGTCAAACCCAAGTGGACAAGGACGTCCCAAAGAGACAGTCGATTTGGCATGACTTGGGGAAAAAGGAAAGTCCATTTGGAATGACAGGGGCCGGCCTCGACTGGTAATTGTGGCGGTTATACCCAAGTGGACACGGACGTCCCAAAGAGACAGTCGATTTGGCATGACTTGGGGAAAAAAGGAAAGTCCAGTTGGCATGAGATGGGCCGGCCTCAAGCTGTAGGTTACAAACTTAACCCTAGTACATATGGGGGTCAAACCCAAGTGGACAAGGACGTCCCAAAGAGACAGTCGATTTGGCATGACTTGGGGAAAAAAGGAAAGTCCAGTTGGCATGAGAAGTGGACACGGACGTCCCAAAGAGACAGTCGATTTGGCATGACTTGGGGAAAAAAGGAAAGTCCAGTTGGCATGAGATGGGCCGGCCTCAAGCTGTAGGTTACAAACTTAACCCTAGTACATATGGGGGTCAAACCCAAGTGGACAAGGACGTCCCAAAGAGACAGTCGATTTGGCATGACTTGGGGAAAAAAGGAAAGTCCAGTTGGCATGAGAAGTGGACACGGACGTCCCAAAGAGACAGTCGATTTGGCATGACTTGGGGAAAAAAGGAAAGTCCAGTTGGCATGAGATGGGCCGGCCTCAAGCTGTAGGTTACAAACGTAACCCTGGTACATATGGGGGTCAAACCCAAGTGGACAAGGACGTCCCAAAGAGACAGTCGATTTGGCATGACTTGGGGAAAAAGGAAAGTCCATTTGGAATGACAGGGGCCGGCCTCGACTGGTAATTGTGGCGGTTATACCCAAGTGGACACGGACGTCCCAAAGAGACAGTCGATTTGGCATGACTTGGGGAAAAAAGGAAAGTCCAGTTGGCATGAGATGGGCCGGCCTCAAGCTGTAGGTTACAAACTTAACCCTAGTACATATGGGGGTCAAACCCAAGTGGACAAGGACGTCCCAAAGAGACAGTCGATTTGGCATGACTCGGGGAAAAAAGGAAAGTCCAGTTGGCATGAGAAGTGGACACGGACGTCCCAAAGAGACAGTCGATTTGGCATGACTTGGGGAAAAAAGGAAAGTCCAGTTGGCATGAGATGGGCCGGCCTCAAGCTGTAGGTTACAAACTTAACCCTAGTACATATGGGGGTCAAACCCAAGTGGACAAGGACGTCCCAAAGAGACAGTCGATTTGGCATGACTTGGGGAAAAAAGGAAAGTCCAGTTGGCATGAGAAGTGGACACGGACGTCCCAAAGAGACAGTCGATTTGGCATGACTTGGGGAAAAAAGGAAAGTCCAGTTGGCATGAGATGGGCCGGCCTCAAGCTGTAGGTTACAAACGTAACCCTGGTACATATGGGGGTCAAACCCAAGTGGACAAGGACGTCCCAAAGAGACAGTCGATTTGGCATGACTTGGGGAAAAAGGAAAGTCCATTTGGAATGACAGGGGCCGGCCTCGACTGGTAATTGTGGCGGTTATACCCAAGTGGACACGGACGTCCCAAAGAGACAGTCGATTTGGCATGACTTGGGGAAAAAAGGAAAGTCCAGTTGGCATGAGATGGGCCGGCCTCAAGCTGTAGGTTACAAACTTAACCCTAGTACATATGGGGGTCAAACCCAAGTGGACAAGGACGTCCCAAAGAGACAGTCGATTTGGCATGACTTGGGGAAAAAAGGAAAGTCCAGTTGGCATGAGAAGTGGACACGGACGTCCCAAAGAGACAGTCGATTTGGCATGACTTGGGGAAAAAAGGAAAGTCCAGTTGGCATGAGATGGGCCGGCCTCAAGCTGTAGGTTACAAACGTAACCCTGGTACATATGGGGGTCAAACCCAAGTGGACAAGGACGTCCCAAAGAGACAGTCGATTTGGCATGACTTGGGGAAAAAGGAAAGTCCATTTGGAATGACAGGGGCCGGCCTCGACTGGTAATTGTGGCGGTTATACCCAAGTGGACACGGACGTCCCAAAGAGACAGTCGATTTGGCATGACTTGGGGAAAAAAGGAAAGTCCAGTTGGCATGAGATGGGCCGGCCTCAAGCTGTAGGTTACAATCTTAACCCTAGTACATATGGGGGTCAAACCCAAGTGGACAAGGACGTCCCAAAGAGACAGTCGATTTGGTATGACTTGGGGAAAAAAGGAAAGTCCAGTTGGCATGAGAAGTGGACACGGACGTCCCAAAGAGACAGTCGATTTGGCATGACTTGGGGAAAAAAGGAAAGTCCAGTTGGCATGAGATGGGCCGGCCTCAAGCTGTAGGTTACAAACTTAACCCTAGTACATATGGGGGTCAAACCCAAGTGGACAAGGACGTCCCAAAGAGACAGTCGATTTGGCATGACTTGGGGAAAAAAGGAAAGTCCAGTTGGCATGAGAAGTGGACACGGACGTCCCAAAGAGACAGTCGATTTGGCATGACTTGGGGAAAAAAGGAAAGTCCAGTTGGCATGAGATGGGCCGGCCTCAAGCTGTAGGTTACAAACGTAACCCTGGTACATATGGGGGTCAAACCCAAGTGGACAAGGACGTCCCAAAGAGACAGTCGATTTGGCATGACTTGGGGAAAAAGGAAAGTCCATTTGGAATGACAGGGGCCGGCCTCGACTGGTAATTGTGGCGGTTATACCCAAGTGGACACGGACGTCCCAAAGAGACAGTCGATTTGGCATGACTTGGGGAAAAAAGGAAAGTCCAGTTGGCATGAGATGGGCCGGCCTCAAGCTGTAGGTTACAAACTTAACCCTAGTACATATGGGGGTCAAACCCAAGTGGACAAGGACGTCCCAAAGAGACAGTCGATTTGGCATGACTCGGGGAAAAAAGGAAAGTCCAGTTGGCATGAGAAGTGGACACGGACGTCCCAAAGAGACAGTCGATTTGGCATGACTTGGGGAAAAAAGGAAAGTCCAGTTGGCATGAGATGGGCCGGCCTCAAGCTGTAGGTTACAAACTTAACCCTAGTACATATGGGGGTCAAACCCAAGTGGACAAGGACGTCCCAAAGAGACAGTCGATTTGGCATGACTTGGGGAAAAAAGGAAAGTCCAGTTGGCATGAGAAGTGGACACGGACGTCCCAAAGAGACAGTCGATTTGGCATGACTTGGGGAAAAAAGGAAAGTCCAGTTGGCATGAGATGGGCCGGCCTCAAGCTGTAGGTTACAAACGTAACCCTGGTACATATGGGGGTCAAACCCAAGTGGACAAGGACGTCCCAAAGAGACAGTCGATTTGGCATGACTTGGGGAAAAAGGAAAGTCCATTTGGAATGACAGGGGCCGGCCTCGACTGGTAATTGTGGCGGTTATACCCAAGTGGACACGGACGTCCCAAAGAGACAGTCGATTTGGCATGACTTGGGGAAAAAAGGAAAGTCCAGTTGGCATGAGATGGGCCGGCCTCAAGCTGTAGGTTACAAACTTAACCCTAGTACATATGGGGGTCAAACCCAAGTGGACAAGGACGTCCCAAAGAGACAGTCGATTTGGCATGACTTGGGGAAAAAAGGAAAGTCCAGTTGGCATGAGAAGTGGACACGGACGTCCCAAAGAGACAGTCGATTTGGCATGACTTGGGGAAAAAAGGAAAGTCCAGTTGGCATGAGATGGGCCGGCCTCAAGCTGTAGGTTACAAACTTAACCCTAGTACATATGGGGGTCAAACCCAAGTGGACAAGGACGTCCCAAAGAGACAGTCGATTTGGCATGACTTGGGGAAAAAGGAAAGTCCATTTGGAATGACAGGGGCCGGCCTCGACTGGTAATTGTGGCGGTTATACCCAAGTGGACACGGACGTCCCAAAGAGACAGTCGATTTGGCATGACTTGGGGAAAAAAGGAAAGTCCAGTTGGCATGAGATGGGCCGGCCTCAAGCTGTAGGTTACAAACTTAACCCTAGTACATATGGGAGTCAAACCCAAGTGGACAAGGATGTCCCAAAGAGACAGTCGATTTGGCATGACTTGGGGAAAAAAGGAAAGTCCAGTTGGCATGAGAAGTGGACACGGACGTCCCAAAGAGACAGTCGATTTGACATGACTTGGGGAAAAAAGGAAAGTCCAGTTGGCATGAGATGGGCCGGCCTCAAGCTGTAGGTTACAAACTTAACCCTAGTACATATGGGGGTCAAACCCAAGTGGACAAGGACGTCCCAAAGAGACAGTCGATTTGGCATGACTTGGGGAAAAAAGGAAAGTCCAGTTAGCATGAGAAGTGGACACGGACGTCCCAAAGAGACAGTCGATTTGGCATGACTTGGGGAAAAAAGGAAAGTCCAGTTGGCATGAGATGGGCCGGCCTCAAGCTGTAGGTTACAAACGTAACCCTGGTACATATGGGGGTCAAACCCAAGTGGACAAGGACGTCCCAAAGAGACAGTCGATTTGGCATGACTTGGGGAAAAAGGAAAGTCCATTTGGAATGACAGGGGCCGGCCTCGACTGGTAATTGTGGCGGTTATACCCAAGTGGACACGGACGTCCCAAAGAGACAGTCGATTTGGCATGACTTGGGGAAAAAAGGAAAGTCCAGTTGGCATGAGATGGGCCGGCCTCAAGCTGTAGGTTACAAACTTAACCCTAGTACATATGGGGGTCAAACCCAAGTGGACAAGGACGTCCCAAAGAGACAGTCGATTTGGCATGACTTGGGGAAAAAAGGAAAGTCCAGTTGGCATGAGAAGTGGACACGGACGTCCCAAAGAGACAGTCGATTTGGCATGACTTGGGGAAAAAAGGAAAGTCCAGTTGGCATGAGATGGGCCGGCCTCAAGCTGTAGGTTACAAACTTAACCCTAGTACATATGGGGGTCAAACCCAAGTGGACAAGGACGTCCCAAAGAGACAGTCGATTTGGCATGACTCGGGGAAAAAAGGAAAGTCCAGTTGGCATGAGAAGTGGACACGGACGTCCCAAAGAGACAGTCGATTTGGCATGACTTGGGGAAAAAAGGAAAGTCCAGTTGGCATGAGATGGGCCGGCCTCAAGCTGTAGGTTACAAACTTAACCCTAGTACATATGGGGGTCAAACCCAAGTGGACAAGGACGTCCCAAAGAGACAGTCGATTTGGCATGACTTGGGGAAAAAAGGAAAGTCCAGTTGGCATGAGAAGTGGACACGGACGTCCCAAAGAGACAGTCGATTTGGCATGACTTGGGGAAAAAAGGAAAGTCCAGTTGGCATGAGATGGGCCGGCCTCAAGCTGTAGGTTACAAACGTAACCCTGGTACATATGGGGGTCAAACCCAAGTGGACAAGGACGTCCCAAAGAGACAGTCGATTTGGCATGACTTGGGGAAAAAGGAAAGTCCATTTGGAATGACAGGGGCCGGCCTCGACTGGTAATTGTGGCGGTTATACCCAAGTGGACACGGACGTCCCAAAGAGACAGTCGATTTGGCATGACTTGGGGAAAAAAGGAAAGTCCAGTTGGCATGAGATGGGCCGGCCTCAAGCTGTAGGTTACAAACTTAACCCTAGTACATATGGGGGTCAAACCCAAGTGGACAAGGACGTCCCAAAGAGACAGTCGATTTGGCATGACTTGGGGAAAAAAGGAAAGTCCAGTTGGCATGAGAAGTGGACACGGACGTCCCAAAGAGACAGTCGATTTGGCATGACTTGGGGAAAAAAGGAAAGTCCAGTTGGCATGAGATGGGCCGGCCTCAAGCTGTAGGTTACAAACTTAACCCTAGTACATATGGGGGTCAAACCCAAGTGGACAAGGACGTCCCAAAGAGACAGTCGATTTGGCATGACTTGGGGAAAAAGGAAAGTCCATTTGGAATGACAGGGGCCGGCCTCGACTGGTAATTGTGGCGGTTATACCCAAGTGGACACGGACGTCCC
Source organism: Gymnoscopelus braueri (assembly GCF_963280865.1). Lineage (NCBI taxonomy): Eukaryota > Metazoa > Chordata > Actinopteri > Myctophiformes > Myctophidae > Gymnoscopelus > Gymnoscopelus braueri. The sequence goes on along the minus strand of NC_137616.1, from coordinate 2,172,579 downwards.
AAAGAGACAGTCGATTTGGCATGACTTGGGGAAAAAAGGAAAGTCCAGTTGGCATGAGATGGGCCGGCCTCAAGCTGTAGGTTACAAACTTAACCCTAGTACATATGGGAGTCAAACCCAAGTGGACAAGGATGTCCCAAAGAGACAGTCGATTTGGCATGACTTGGGGAAAAAAGGAAAGTCCAGTTGGCATGAGAAGTGGACACGGACGTCCCAAAGAGACAGTCGATTTGACATGACTTGGGGAAAAAAGGAAAGTCCAGTTGGCATGAGATGGGCCGGCCTCAAGCTGTAGGTTACAAACTTAACCCTAGTACATATGGGGGTCAAACCCAAGTGGACAAGGACGTCCCAAAGAGACAGTCGATTTGGCATGACTTGGGGAAAAAAGGAAAGTCCAGTTAGCATGAGAAGTGGACACGGACGTCCCAAAGAGACAGTCGATTTGGCATGACTTGGGGAAAAAAGGAAAGTCCAGTTGGCATGAGATGGGCCGGCCTCAAGCTGTAGGTTACAAACGTAACCCTGGTACATATGGGGGTCAAACCCAAGTGGACAAGGACGTCCCAAAGAGACAGTCGATTTGGCATGACTTGGGGAAAAAGGAAAGTCCATTTGGAATGACAGGGGCCGGCCTCGACTGGTAATTGTGGCGGTTATACCCAAGTGGACACGGACGTCCCAAAGAGACAGTCGATTTGGCATGACTTGGGGAAAAAAGGAAAGTCCAGTTGGCATGAGATGGGCCGGCCTCAAGCTGTAGGTTACAAACTTAACCCTAGTACATATGGGGGTCAAACCCAAGTGGACAAGGACGTCCCAAAGAGACAGTCGATTTGGCATGACTTGGGGAAAAAAGGAAAGTCCAGTTGGCATGAGAAGTGGACACGGACGTCCCAAAGAGACAGTCGATTTGGCATGACTTGGGGAAAAAAGGAAAGTCCAGTTGGCATGAGATGGGCCGGCCTCAAGCTGTAGGTTACAAACTTAACCCTAGTACATATGGGGGTCAAACCCAAGTGGACAAGGACGTCCCAAAGAGACAGTCGATTTGGCATGACTTAGGGAAAAAAGGAAAGTCCAGTTGGCATGAGAAGTGGACACGGACGTCCCAAAGAGACAGTCGATTTGGCATGACTTGGGGAAAAAAGGAAAGTCCAGTTAGCATGAGATGGGCCGGCCTCAAGCTGTAGGTTACAAACTTAACCCTAGTACATATGGGGGTCAAACCCAAGTGGACAAGTACGTCCCAAAGAGACAGTCGATTTGGCATGACTTGGGGAAAAAAGGAAAGTCCAGTTGGCATGAGAAGTGGACACGGACGTCCCAAAGAGACAGTCGATTTGGCATGACTTGGGGAAAAAAGGAAAGTCCAGTTGGCATGAGATGGGCCGGCCTCAAGCTGTAGGTTACAAACGTAACCCTGGTACATATGGGGGTCAAACCCAAGTGGACAAGGACGTCCCAAAGAGACAGTCGATTTGGCATGACTTGGGGAAAAAGGAAAGTCCATTTGGAATGACAGGGGCCGGCCTCGACTGGTAATTGTGGCGGTTATACCCAAGTGGACACGGACGTCCCAAAGAGACAGTCGATTTGGCATGACTTGGGGAAAAAAGGAAAGTCCAGTTGGCATGAGATGGGCCGGCCTCAAGCTGTAGGTTACAAACTTAACCCTAGTACATATGGGGGTCAAACCCAAGTGGACAAGGACGTCCCAAAGAGACAGTCGATTTGGCATGACTTGGGGAAAAAAGGAAAGTCCAGTTGGCATGAGAAGTGGACACGGACGTCCCAAAGAGACAGTCGATTTGGCATGACTTGGGGAAAAAAGGAAAGTCCAGTTGGCATGAGATGGGCCGGCCTCAAGCTGTAGGTTACAAACTTAACCCTAGTACATATGGGGGTCAAACCCAAGTGGACAAGGACGTCCCAAAGAGACAGTCGATTTGGCATGATTTGGGGAAAAAAGGAAAGTCCAGTTAGCATGAGAAGTGGACACGGACGTCCCAAAGAGACAGTCGATTTGGCATGACTTGGGGAAAAAAGGAAAGTCCAGTTGGCATGAGATGGGCCGGCCTCAAGCTGTAGGTTACAAACGTAACCCTGGTACATATGGGGGTCAAACCCAAGTGGACAAGGACGTCCCAAAGAGACAGTCGATTTGGCATGACTTGGGGAAAAAGGAAAGTCCATTTGGAATGACAGGGGCCGGCCTCGACTGGTAATTGTGGCGGTTATACCCAAGTGGACACGGACGTCCCAAAGAGACAGTCGATTTGGCATGACTTGGGGAAAAAAGGAAAGTCCAGTTGGCATGAGATGGGCCGGCCTCAAGCTGTAGGTTACAAACTTAACCCTAGTACATATGGGGGTCAAACCCAAGTGGACAAGGACGTCCCAAAGAGACAGTCGATTTGGCATGACTTGGGGAAAAAAGGAAAGTCCAGTTGGCATGAGAAGTGAACACGGACGTCCCAAAGAGACAGTCGATTTGGCATGCCAACTGGAAAGTCCAGTTGGCATGAGATGGGCCGGCCTCAAGCTGTAGGTTACAAACTTAACCCTAGTACATATGGGGGTCAAACCCAAGTGGACAAGGACGTCCCAAAGAGACAGTCGATTTGGCATGACTTGGGGAAAAAAGGAAAGTCCAGTTGGCATGAGAAGTGGACACGGACGTCCCAAAGAGACAGTCGATTTGGCATGACTTGGGGAAAAAAGGAAAGTCCAGTTGGCATGAGATGGGCCGGCCTCAAGCTGTAGGTTACAAACGTAACCCTGGTACATATGGGGGTCAAACCCAAGTGGACAAGGACGTCCCAAAGAGACAGTCGATTTGGCATGACTTGGGGAAAAAGGAAAGTCCATTTGGAATGACAGGGGCCGGCCTCGACTGGTAATTGTGGCGGTTATACCCAAGTGGACACGGACGTCCCAAAGAGACAGTCGATTTGGCATGACTTGGGGAAAAAAGGAAAGTCCAGTTGGCATGAGATGGGCCGGCCTCAAGCTGTAGGTTACAAACTTAACCCTAGTACATATGGGGGTCAAACCCAAGTGGACAAGGACGTCCCAAAGAGACAGTCGATTTGGCATGACTTGGGGAAAAAAGGAAAGTCCAGTTGGCATGAGAAGTGAACACGGACGTCCCAAAGAGACAGTCGATTTGGCATGCCAACTGGAAAGTCCAGTTGGCATGAGATGGGCCGGCCTCAAGCTGTAGGTTACAAACTTAACCCTAGTACATATGGGGGTCAAACCCAAGTGGACAAGGACGTCCCAAAGAGACAGTCGATTTGGCATGACTTGGGGAAAAAAGGAAAGTCCAGTTGGCATGAGAAGTGGACACGGACGTCCCAAAGAGACAGTCGATTTGGCATGACTTGGGGAAAAAAGGAAAGTCCAGTTGGCATGAGATGGGCCGGCCTCAAGCTGTAGGTTACAAACGTAACCCTGGTACATATGGGGGTCAAACCCAAGTGGACAAGGACGTCCCAAAGAGACAGTCGATTTGGCATGACTTGGGGAAAAAGGAAAGTCCATTTGGAATGACAGGGGCCGGCCTCGACTGGTAATTGTGGCGGTTATACCCAAGTGGACACGGACGTCCCAAAGAGACAGTCGATTTGGCATGACTTGGGGAAAAAAGGAAAGTCCAGTTGGCATGAGATGGGCCGGCCTCAAGCTGTAGGTTACAAACTTAACCCTAGTACATATGGGGGTCAAACCCAAGTGGACAAGGACGTCCCAAAGAGACAGTCGATTTGGCATGACTTGGGGAAAAAAGTAAAGTCCAGTTGGCATGAGAAGTGGACACGGACGTCCCAAAGAGACAGTCGATTTGGCATGACTTGGGGAAAAAAGGAAAGTCCAGTTGGCATGAGATGGGCCGGCCTCAAGCTGTAGGTTACAAACTTAACCCTAGTACATATGGGGGTCAAACCCAAGTGGACAAGGACGTCCCAAAGAGACAGTCGATTTGGCATGACTTGGGGAAAAAAGGAAAGTCCAGTTGGCATGAGAAGTGGACACGGACGTCCCAAAGAGACAGTCGATTTGGCATGACTTGGGGAAAAAGGAAAGTCCATTTGGAATGACAGGGGCCGGCCTCGACTGGTAATTGTGGCGGTTATACCCAAGTGGACACGGACGTCCCAAAGAGACAGTCGATTTGGCATGACTTGGGGAAAAAAGGAAAGTCCAGTTGGCATGAGATGGGCCGGACTCAAGCTGTAGGTTACAAACTTAACCCTAGTACATATGGGGGTCAAACCCAAGTGGACAAGGACGTCCCAAAGAGACAGTCGATTTGGCATGACTTGGGGAAAAAAGGAAAGTCCAGTTGGCATGAGAAGTGGACACGGACGTCCCAAAGAGACAGTCGATTTGGCATGACTTGGGGAAAAAAGGAAAGTCCAGTTGGCATGAGATGGGCCGGCCTCAAGCTGTAGGTTACAAACTTAACCCTAGTACATATGGGGGTCAAACCCAAGTGGACAAGGACGTCCCAAAGAGACAGTCGATTTGGCATGACTTGGGGAAAAAAGGAAAGTCCAGTTGGCATGAGAAGTGGACACGGACGTCCCAAAGAGACAGTCGATTTGGCATGACTTGGGGAAAAAATTAAAGTCCAGTTGGCATGAGATGGGCCGGCCTCAAGCTGTAGGTTACAAACGTAACCCTGGTACATATGGGGGTCAAACCCAAGTGGACAAGGACGTCCCAAAGAGACAGTCAATTTGGCATGACTTGGGGAAAAAGGAAAGTCCATTTGGAATGACAGGGGCCGGCCTCGACTGGTAATTGTGGCGGTTATACCCAAGTGGACACGGACGTCCCAAAGAGACAGTCGATTTGGCATGACTTGGGGAAAAAAGGAAAGTCCAGTTGGCATGAGATGGGCCGGCCTCAAGCTGTAGGTTACAAACTTAACCCTAGTACATATGGGGGTCAAACCCAAGTGGACAAGGACGTCCCAAAGAGACAGTCGATTTGGCATGACTTGGGGAAAAAAGGAAAGTCCAGTTGGCATGAGAAGTGGACACGGACGTCCCAAAGAGACAGTCGATTTGGCATGACTTGGGGAAAAAAGGAAAGTCCAGTTGGCATGAGATGGGCCGGCCTCAAGCTGTAGGTTACAAACTTAACCCTAGTACATATGGGGGTCAAACCCAAGTGGACAAGGACGTCCCAAAGAGACAGTCGATTTGGCATGACTTGGGGAAAAAAGGAAAGTCCAGTTGGCATGAGAAGTGGACACGGACGTCCCAAAGAGACAGTCGATTTGGCATGACTTGGGGAAAAAAGGAAAGTCCAGTTGGCATGAGATGGGCCGGACTCAAGCTGTAGGTTACAAACTTAACCCTAGTACATATGGGGGTCAAACCCAAGTGGACAAGGACGTCCCAAAGAGACAGTTGATTTGGCATGACTTGGGGAAAAAAGGAAAGTCCAGTTGGCATGAGAAGTGGACACGGACGTCCCAAAGAGACAGTCGATTTGGCATGACTTGGGGAAAAAAGGAAAGTCCAGTTGGCATGAGATGGGCCGGCCTCAAGCTGTAGGTTACAAACTTAACCCTAGTACATATGGGGGTCAAACCCAAGTGGACAAGGACGTCCCAAAGAGACAGTCGATTTGGCATGACTTGGGGAAAAAAGGAAAGTCCAGTTGGCATGAGAAGTGGACACGGACGTCCCAAAGAGACAGTCGATTTGGCATGACTTGGGGAAAAAGGAAAGTCCATTTGGAATGACAGGGGCCGGCCTCGACTGGTAATTGTGGCGGTTATACCCAAGTGGACACGGACGTCCCAAAGAGACAGTCGATTTGGCATGACTTGGGGAAAAAAGGAAAGTCCAGTTGGCATGAGATGGGCCGGACTCAAGCTGTAGGTTACAAACTTAACCCTAGTACATATGGGGGTCAAACCCAAGTGGACAAGGACGTCCCAAAGAGACAGTCGATTTGGCATGACTTGGGGAAAAAAGGAAAGTCCAGTTGGCATGAGAAGTGGACACGGACGTCCCAAAGAGACAGTCGATTTGGCATGACTTGGGGAAAAAAGGAAAGTCCAGTTGGCATGAGATGGGCCGGCCTCAAGCTGTAGGTTACAAACTTAACCCTAGTACATATGGGGGTCAAACCCAAGTGGACAAGGACGTCCCAAAGAGACAGTCGATTTGGCATGACTTGGGGAAAAAAGGAAAGTCCAGTTGGCATGAGAAGTGGACACGGACGTCCCAAAGAGACAGTCGATTTGGCATGACTTGGGGAAAAAATTAAAGTCCAGTTGGCATGAGATGGGCCGGCCTCAAGCTGTAGGTTACAAACGTAACCCTGGTACATATGGGGGTCAAACCCAAGTGGACAAGGACGTCCCAAAGAGACAGTCAATTTGGCATGACTTGGGGAAAAAGGAAAGTCCATTTGGAATGACAGGGGCCGGCCTCGACTTGTAATTGTGGCGGTTATACCCAAGTGGACACGGACGTCCCAAAGAGACAGTCGATTTGGCATGACTTGGGGAAAAAAGGAAAGTCCAGTTGGCATGAGATGGGCCGGCCTCAAGCTGTAGGTTACAAACTTAACCCTAGTACATATGGGGGTCAAACCCAAGTGGACAAGGACGTCCCAAAGAGACAGTCGATTTGGCATGACTTGGGGAAAAAAGGAAAGTCCAGTTGGCATGAGAAGTGGACACGGACGTCCCAAAGAGACAGTCGATTTGGCATGACTTGGGGAAAAAAGGAAAGTCCAGTTGGCATGAGATGGGCCGGCCTCAAGCTGTAGGTTACAAACTTAACCCTAGTACATATGGGGGTCAAACCCAAGTGGACAAGGACGTCCCAAAGAGACAGTCGATTTGGCATGACTTGGGGAAAAAAGGAAAGTCCAGTTGGCATGAGAAGTGGACACGGACGTCCCAAAGAGACAGTCGATTTGGCATGACTTGGGGAAAAAAGGAAAGTCCAGTTGGCATGAGATGGGCCGGACTCAAGCTGTAGGTTACAAACTTAACCCTAGTACATATGGGGGTCAAACCCAAGTGGACAAGGACGTCCCAAAGAGACAGTTGATTTGGCATGACTTGGGGAAAAAAGGAAAGTCCAGTTGGCATGAGAAGTGGACACGGACGTCCCAAAGAGACAGTCGATTTGGCATGACTTGGGGAAAAAAGGAAAGTCCAGTTGGCATGAGATGGGCCGGCCTCAAGCTGTAGGTTACAAACTTAACCCTAGTACATATGGGGGTCAAACCCAAGTGGACAAGGACGTCCCAAAGAGACAGTCGATTTGGCATGACTTGGGGAAAAAAGGAAAGTCCAGTTGGCATGAGAAGTGGACACGGACGTCCCAAAGAGACAGTCGATTTGGCATGACTTGGGGAAAAAAGGAAAGTCCAGTTGGCATGAGATGGGCCGGCCTCAAGCTGTAGGTTACAAACGTAACCCTGGTACATATGGGGGTCAAACCCAAGTGGACAAGGACGTCCCAAAGAGACAGTCGATTTGGCATGACTTGGGGAAAAAGGAAAGTCCATTTGGAATGACAGGGGCCGGCCTCGACTGGTAATTGTGGCGGTTATACCCAAGTGGACACGGACGTCCCAAAGAGACAGTCGATTTGGCATGACTTGGGGAAAAAAGGAAAGTCCAGTTGGCATGAGATGGGCCGGCCTCAAGCTGTAGGTTACAAACTTAACCCTAGTACATATGGGGGTCAAACCCAAGTGGACAAGGACGTCCCAAAGAGACAGTCGATTTGGCATGACTTGGGGAAAAAAGGAAAGTCCAGTTGGCATGAGAAGTGGACACGGACGTCCCAAAGAGACAGTCGATTTGGCATGACTTGGGGAAAAAAGGAAAGTCCAGTTGGCATGAGATGGGCCGGTCTCAAGCTGTAGGTTACAAACTTAACCCTAGTACATATGGGGGTCAAACCCAAGTGGACAAGGATGTCCCAAAGAGACAGTCGATTTGGCATGACTTGGGGAAAAAAGGAAAGTCCAGTTGGCATGAGAAGTGGACACGGACGTCCCAAAGAGACAGTCGATTTGGCATGACTTGGGGAAAAAAGGAAAGTCCAGTTGGCATGAGATGGGCCGGCCTCAAGCTGTAGGTTACAAACTTAACCCTAGTACATATGGGGGTCAAACCCAAGTGGACAAGGACGTCCCAAAGAGACAGTCGATTTGGCATGACTTGGGGAAAAAAGGAAAGTCCAGTTAGCATGAGAAGTGGACACGGACGTCCCAAAGAGACAGTCGATTTGGCATGACTTGGGGAAAAAAGGAAAGTCCAGTTGGCATGAGATGGGCCGGCCTCAAGCTGTAGGTTACAAACGTAACCCTGGTACATATGGGGGTCAAACCCAAGTGGACAAGGACGTCCCAAAGAGACAGTCGATTTGGCATGACTTGGGGAAAAAGGAAAGTCCATTTGGAATGACAGGGGCCGGCCTCGACTGGTAATTGTGGCGGTTATACCCAAGTGGACACGGACGTCCCAAAGAGACAGTCGATTTGGCATGACTTGGGGAAAAAAGGAAAGTCCAGTTGGCATGAGATGGGCCGGCCTCAAGCTGTAGGTTACAAACTTAACCCTAGTACATATGGGGGTCAAACCCAAGTGGACAAGGACGTCCCAAAGAGACAGTCGATTTGGCATGACTTGGGGAAAAAAGGAAAGTCCAGTTGGCATGAGAAGTGGACACGGACGTCCCAAAGAGACAGTCGATTTGGCATGACTTGGGGAAAAAAGGAAAGTCCAGTTAGCATGAGATGGGCCGGCCTCAAGCTGTAGGTTACAAACTTAACCCTAGTACATATGGGGGTCAAACCCAAGTGGACAAGGACGTCCCAAAGAGACAGTCGATTTGGCATGACTTGGGGAAAAAAGGAAAGTCCAGTTGGCATGAGAAGTGGACACGGACGTCCCAAAGAGACAGTCGATTTGGCATGACTTGGGGAAAAAAGGAAAGTCCAGTTGGCATGAGATGGGCCGGCCTCAAGCTGTAGGTTACAAACGTAACCCTGGTACATATGGGGGTCAAACCCAAGTGGACAAGGACGTCCCAAAGAGACAGTCGATTTGGCATGACTTGGGGAAAAAGGAAAGTCCATTTGGAATGACAGGGGCCGGCCTCGACTGGTAATTGTGGCGGTTATACCCAAGTGGACACGGACGTCCCAAAGAGACAGTCGATTTGGCATGACTTGGGGAAAAAAGGAAAGTCCAGTTGGCATGAGATGGGCCGGCCTCAAGCTGTAGGTTACAAACTTAACCCTAGTACATATGGGGGTCAAACCCAAGTGGACAAGGACGTCCCAAAGAGACAGTCGATTTGGCATGACTTGGGGAAAAAAGGAAAGTCCAGTTGGCATGAGAAGTGGACACGGACGTCCCAAAGAGACAGTCGATTTGGCATGACTTGGGGAAAAAAGGAAAGTCCAGTTTGCATGAGATGGGCCGGCCTCAAGCTGTAGGTTACAAACTTAACCCTAGTACATATGGGGGTCAAACCCAAGTGGACAAGGACGTCCCAAAGAGACAGTCGATTTGGCATGACTTGGGGAAAAAAGGAAAGTCCAGTTGGCATGAGAAGTGGACACGGACGTCCCAAAGAGACAGTCGATTTGGCATGACTTGGGGAAAAAAGGAAAGTCCAGTTGGCATGAGATGGGCCGGCCTCAAGCTGTAGGTTACAAACGTAACCCTGGTACATATGGGGGTCAAACCCAAGTGGACAAGGACGTCCCAAAGAGACAGTCGATTTGGCATGACTTGGGGAAAAAGGAAAGTCCATTTGGAATGACAGGGGCCGGCCTCGACTGGTAATTGTGGCGGTTATACCCAAGTGGACACGGACGTCCCAAAGAGACAGTCGATTTGGCATGACTTGGGGAAAAAAGGAAAGTCCAGTTGGCATGAGATGGGCCGGCCTCAAGCTGTAGGTTACAAACTTAACCCTAGTACATATGGGGGTCAAACCCAAGTGGACAAGGACGTCCCAAAGAGACAGTCGATTTGGCATGACTCGGGGAAAAAAGGAAAGTCCAGTTGGCATGAGAAGTGGACACGGACGTCCCAAAGAGACAGTCGATTTGGCATGACTTGGGGAAAAAAGGAAAGTCCAGTTGGCATGAGATGGGCCGGCCTCAAGCTGTAGGTTACAAACTTAACCCTAGTACATATGGGGGTCAAACCCAAGTGGACAAGGACGTCCCAAAGAGACAGTCGATTTGGCATGACTTGGGGAAAAAAGGAAAGTCCAGTTGGCATGAGAAGTGGACACGGACGTCCCAAAGAGACAGTCGATTTGGCATGACTTGGGGAAAAAAGGAAAGTCCAGTTGGCATGAGATGGGCCGGCCTCAAGCTGTAGGTTACAAACGTAACCCTGGTACATATGGGGGTCAAACCCAAGTGGACAAGGACGTCCCAAAGAGACAGTCGATTTGGCATGACTTGGGGAAAAAGGAAAGTCCATTTGGAATGACAGGGGCCGGCCTCGACTGGTAATTGTGGCGGTTATACCCAAGTGGACACGGACGTCCCAAAGAGACAGTCGATTTGGCATGACTTGGGGAAAAAAGGAAAGTCCAGTTGGCATGAGATGGGCCGGCCTCAAGCTGTAGGTTACAAACTTAACCCTAGTACATATGGGGGTCAAACCCAAGTGGACAAGGACGTCCCAAAGAGACAGTCGATTTGGCATGACTTGGGGAAAAAAGGAAAGTCCAGTTGGCATGAGAAGTGGACACGGACGTCCCAAAGAGACAGTCGATTTGGCATGACTTGGGGAAAAAAGGAAAGTCCAGTTGGCATGAGATGGGCCGGCCTCAAGCTGTAGGTTACAAACGTAACCCTGGTACATATGGGGGTCAAACCCAAGTGGACAAGGACGTCCCAAAGAGACAGTCGATTTGGCATGACTTGGGGAAAAAGGAAAGTCCATTTGGAATGACAGGGGCCGGCCTCGACTGGTAATTGTGGCGGTTATACCCAAGTGGACACGGACGTCCCAAAGAGACAGTCGATTTGGCATGACTTGGGGAAAAAAGGAAAGTCCAGTTGGCATGAGATGGGCCGGCCTCAAGCTGTAGGTTACAAACTTAACCCTAGTACATATGGGGGTCAAACCCAAGTGGACAAGGACGTCCCAAAGAGACAGTCGATTTGGCATGACTCGGGGAAAAAAGGAAAGTCCAGTTGGCATGAGAAGTGGACACGGACGTCCCAAAGAGACAGTCGATTTGGCATGACTTGGGGAAAAAAGGAAAGTCCAGTTGGCATGAGATGGGCCGGCCTCAAGCTGTAGGTTACAAACTTAACCCTAGTACATATGGGGGTCAAACCCAAGTGGACAAGGACGTCCCAAAGAGACAGTCGATTTGGCATGACTTGGGGAAAAAAGGAAAGTCCAGTTGGCATGAGAAGTGGACACGGACGTCCCAAAGAGACAGTCGATTTGGCATGACTTGGGGAAAAAAGGAAAGTCCAGTTGGCATGAGATGGGCCGGCCTCAAGCTGTAGGTTACAAACGTAACCCTGGTACATATGGGGGTCAAACCCAAGTGGACAAGGACGTCCCAAAGAGACAGTCGATTTGGCATGACTTGGGGAAAAAGGAAAGTCCATTTGGAATGACAGGGGCCGGCCTCGACTGGTAATTGTGGCGGTTATACCCAAGTGGACACGGACGTCCCAAAGAGACAGTCGATTTGGCATGACTTGGGGAAAAAAGGAAAGTCCAGTTGGCATGAGATGGGCCGGCCTCAAGCTGTAGGTTACAATCTTAACCCTAGTACATATGGGGGTCAAACCCAAGTGGACAAGGACGTCCCAAAGAGACAGTCGATTTGGCATGACTTGGGGAAAAAAGGAAAGTCCAGTTGGCATGAGAAGTGGACACGGACGTCCCAAAGAGACAGTCGATTTGGCATGACTTGGGGAAAAAAGGAAAGTCCAGTTGGCATGAGATGGGCCGGCCTCAAGCTGTAGGTTACAAACTTAACCCTAGTACATATGGGGGTCAAACCCAAGTGGACAAGGACGTCCCAAAGAGACAGTCGATTTGGCATGACTTGGGGAAAAAAGGAAAGTCCAGTTGGCATGAGAAGTGGACACGGACGTCCCAAAGAGACAGTCGATTTGGCATGACTTGGGGAAAAAAGGAAAGTCCAGTTGGCATGAGATGGGCCGGCCTCAAGCTGTAGGTTACAAACGTAACCCTGGTACATATGGGGGTCAAACCCAAGTGGACAAGGACGTCCCAAAGAGACAGTCGATTTGGCATGACTTGGGGAAAAAGGAAAGTCCATTTGGAATGACAGGGGCCGGCCTCGACTGGTAATTGTGGCGGTTATACCCAAGTGGACACGGACGTCCCAAAGAGACAGTCGATTTGGCATGACTTGGGGAAAAAAGGAAAGTCCAGTTGGCATGAGATGGGCCGGCCTCAAGCTGTAGGTTACAAACTTAACCCTAGTACATATGGGGGTCAAACCCAAGTGGACAAGGACGTCCCAAAGAGACAGTCGATTTGGCATGACTCGGGGAAAAAAGGAAAGTCCAGTTGGCATGAGAAGTGGACACGGACGTCCCAAAGAGACAGTCGATTTGGCATGACTTGGGGAAAAAAGGAAAGTCCAGTTGGCATGAGATGGGCCGGCCTCAAGCTGTAGGTTACAAACTTAACCCTAGTACATATGGGGGTCAAACCCAAGTGGACAAGGACGTCCCAAAGAGACAGTCGATTTGGCATGACTTGGGGAAAAAAGGAAAGTCCAGTTGGCATGAGAAGTGGACACGGACGTCCCAAAGAGACAGTCGATTTGGCATGACTTGGGGAAAAAAGGAAAGTCCAGTTGGCATGAGATGGGCCGGCCTCAAGCTGTAGGTTACAAACGTAACCCTGGTACATATGGGGGTCAAACCCAAGTGGACAAGGACGTCCCAAAGAGACAGTCGATTTGGCATGACTTGGGGAAAAAGGAAAGTCCATTTGGAATGACAGGGGCCGGCCTCGACTGGTAATTGTGGCGGTTATACCCAAGTGGACACGGACGTCCCAAAGAGACAGTCGATTTGGCATGACTTGGGGAAAAAAGGAAAGTCCAGTTGGCATGAGATGGGCCGGCCTCAAGCTGTAGGTTACAAACTTAACCCTAGTACATATGGGGGTCAAACCCAAGTGGACAAGGACGTCCCAAAGAGACAGTCGATTTGGCATGACTTGGGGAAAAAAGGAAAGTCCAGTTGGCATGAGAAGTGGACACGGACGTCCCAAAGAGACAGTCGATTTGGCATGACTTGGGGAAAAAAGGAAAGTCCAGTTGGCATGAGATGGGCCGGCCTCAAGCTGTAGGTTACAAACGTAACCCTGGTACATATGGGGGTCAAACCCAAGTGGACAAGGACGTCCCAAAGAGACAGTCGATTTGGCATGACTTGGGGAAAAAGGAAAGTCCATTTGGAATGACAGGGGCCGGCCTCGACTGGTAATTGTGGCGGTTATACCCAAGTGGACACGGACGTCCCAAAGAGACAGTCGATTTGGCATGACTTGGGGAAAAAAGGAAAGTCCAGTTGGCATGAGATGGGCCGGCCTCAAGCTGTAGGTTACAAACTTAACCCTAGTACATATGGGGGTCAAACCCAAGTGGACAAGGACGTCCCAAAGAGACAGTCGATTTGGCATGACTTGGGGAAAAAAGTAAAGTCCAGTTGGCATGAGAAGTGGACACGGACGTCCCAAAGAGACAGTCGATTTGGCATGACTTGGGGAAAAAAGGAAAGTCCAGTTGGCATGAGATGGGCCGGCCTCAAGCTGTAGGTTACAAACTTAACCCTAGTACATATGGGGGTCAAACCCAAGTGGACAAGGACGTCCCAAAGAGACAGTCGATTTGGCATGACTTGGGGAAAAAAGGAAAGTCCAGTTGGCATGAGAAGTGGACACGGACGTCCCAAAGAGACAGTCGATTTGGCATGACTTGGGGAAAAAGGAAAGTCCATTTGGAATGACAGGGGCCGGCCTCGACTGGTAATTGTGGCGGTTATACCCAAGTGGACACGGACGTCCCAAAGAGACAGTCGATTTGGCATGACTTGGGGAAAAAAGGAAAGTCCAGTTGGCATGAGATGGGCCGGACTCAAGCTGTAGGTTACAAACTTAACCCTAGTACATATGGGGGTCAAACCCAAGTGGACAAGGACGTCCCAAAGAGACAGTCGATTTGGCATGACTTGGGGAAAAAAGGAAAGTCCAGTTGGCATGAGAAGTGGACACGGACGTCCCAAAGAGACAGTCGATTTGGCATGACTTGGGGAAAAAAGGAAAGTCCAGTTGGCATGAGATGGGCCGGCCTCAAGCTGTAGGTTACAAACTTAACCCTAGTACATATGGGGGTCAAACCCAAGTGGACAAGGACGTCCCAAAGAGACAGTCGATTTGGCATGACTTGGGGAAAAAAGGAAAGTCCAGTTGGCATGAGAAGTGGACACGGACGTCCCAAAGAGACAGTCGATTTGGCATGACTTGGGGAAAAAAGGAAAGTCCAGTTGGCATGAGATGGGCCGGCCTCAAGCTGTAGGTTACAAACGTAACCCTGGTACATATGGGGGTCAAACCCAAGTGGACAAGGACGTCCCAAAGAGACAGTCGATTTGGCATGACTTGGGGAAAAAGGAAAGTCCATTTGGAATGACAGGGGCCGGCCTCGACTGGTAATTGTGGCGGTTATACCCAAGTGGACACGGACGTCCCAAAGAGACAGTCGATTTGGCATGACTTGGGGAAAAAAGGAAAGTCCAGTTGGCATGAGATGGGCCGGCCTCAAGCTGTAGGTTACAAACTTAACCCTAGTACATATGGGGGTCAAACCCAAGTGGACAAGGACGTCCCAAAGAGACAGTCGATTTGGCATGACTTGGGGAAAAAAGGAAAGTCCAGTTGGCATGAGAAGTGGACACGGACGTCCCAAAGAGACAGTAGATTTGGCATGACTTGGGGAAAAAAGGAAAGTCCAGTTGGCATGAGATGGGCCGGCCTCAAGCTGTAGGTTACAAACTTAACCCTAGTACATATGGGGGTCAAACCCAAGTGGACAAGGACGTCCCAAAGAGACAGTCGATTTGGCATGACTTGGGGAAAAAGGAAAGTCCATTTGGAATGACAGGGGCCGGCCTCGACTGGTAATTGTGGCGGTTATACCCAAGTGGACACGGACGTCCCAAAGAGACAGTCGATTTGGCATGACTTGGGGAAAAAAGGAAAGTCCAGTTGGCATGAGATGGGCCGGCCTCAAGCTGTAGGTTACAAACTTAACCCTAGTACATATGGGAGTCAAACCCAAGTGGACAAGGATGTCCCAAAGAGACAGTCGATTTGGCATGACTTGGGGAAAAAAGGAAAGTCCAGTTGGCATGAGAAGTGGACACGGACGTCCCAAAGAGACAGTCGATTTGGCATGACTTGGGGAAAAAAGGAAAGTCCAGTTGGCATGAGATGGGCCGGCCTCAAGCTGTAGGTTACAAACGTAACCCTGGTACATATGGGGGTCAAACCCAAGTGGACAAGGACGTCCCAAAGAGACAGTCGATTTGGCATGACTTGGGGAAAAAGGAAAGTCCATTTGGAATGACAGGGGCCGGCCTCGACTGGTAATTGTGGCGGTTATACCCAAGTGGACACGGACGTCCCAAAGAGACAGTCGATTTGGCATGACTTGGGGAAAAAAGGAAAGTCCAGTTGGCATGAGATGGGCCGGCCTCAAGCTGTAGGTTACAAACTTAACCCTAGTACATATGGGGGTCAAACCCAAGTGGACAAGGACGTCCCAAAGAGACAGTCGATTTGGCATGACTTGGGGAAAAAAGGAAAGTCCAGTTGGCATGAGAAGTGGACACGGACGTCCCAAAGAGACAGTCGATTTGGCATGACTTGGGGAAAAAAGGAAAGTCCAGTTGGCATGAGATGGGCCGGCCTCAAGCTGTAGGTTACAAACTTAACCCTAGTACATATGGGGGTCAAACCCAAGTGGACAAGGACGTCCCAAAGAGACAGTCGATTTGGCATGACTTAGGGAAAAAAGGAAAGTCCAGTTGGCATGAGAAGTGGACACGGACGTCCCAAAGAGACAGTCGATTTGGCATGACTTGGGGAAAAAAGGAAAGTCCAGTTAGCATGAGATGGGCCGGCCTCAAGCTGTAGGTTACAAACTTAACCCTAGTACATATGGGGGTCAAACCCAAGTGGACAAGGACGTCCCAAAGAGACAGTCGATTTGGCATGACTTGGGGAAAAAAGGAAAGTCCAGTTGGCATGAGAAGTGGACACGGACGTCCCAAAGAGACAGTCGATTTGGCATGACTTGGGGAAAAAAGGAAAGTCCAGTTGGCATGAGATGGGCCGGCCTCAAGCTGTAGGTTACAAACGTAACCCTGGTACATATGGGGTCAAACCCAAGTGGACAAGGACGTCCCAAAGAGACAGTCGATTTGGCATGACTTGGGGAAAAAGGAAAGTCCATTTGGAATGACAGGGGCCGGCCTCGACTGGTAATTGTGGCGGTTATACCCAAGTGGACACGGACGTCCCAAAGAGACAGTCGATTTGGCATGACTTGGGGAAAAAAGGAAAGTCCAGTTGGCATGAGATGGGCCGGCCTCAAGCTGTAGGTTACAAACTTAACCCTAGTACATATGGGGGTCAAACCCAAGTGGACAAGGACGTCCCAAAGAGACAGTCGATTTGGCATGACTTGGGGAAAAAAGGAAAGTCCAGTTGGCATGAGAAGTGGACACGGACGTCCCAAAGAGACAGTCGATTTGGCATGACTTGGGGAAAAAAGGAAAGTCCAGTTGGCATGAGATGGGCCGGCCTCAAGCTGTAGGTTACAAACTTAACCCTAGTACATATGGGGGTCAAACCCAAGTGGACAAGGACGTCCCAAAGAGACAGTCGATTTGGCATGACTTGGGGAAAAAAGGAAAGTCCAGTTGGCATGAGAAGTGGACAAGGACGTCAAGGACGTCCCAAAGAGACAGTCGATTTGGCATGACTTGGGGAAAAAAGGAAAGTCCAGTTGGCATGAGAAGTGGACACGGACGTCCCAAAGAGACAGTCGATTTGGCATGACTTGGGGAAAAAAGGAAAGTCCAGTTGGCATGAGATGGGCCGGCCTCAAGCTGTAGGTTACAAACGTAACCCTGGTACATATGGGGGTCAAACCCAAGTGGACAAGGACGTCCCAAAGAGACAGTCGATTTGGCATGACTTGGGGAAAAAGGAAAGTCCATTTGGAATGACAGGGGCCGGCCTCGACTGGTAATTGTGGCGGTTATACCCAAGTGGACACGGACGTCCCAAAGAGACAGTCGATTTGGCATGACTTGGGGAAAAAAGTAAAGTCCAGTTGGCATGAGAAGTGGACACGGACGTCCCAAAGAGACAGTCGATTTGGCATGACTTGGGGAAAAAAGGAAAGTCCAGTTGGCATGAGATGGGCCGGCCTCAAGCTGTAGGTTACAAACTTAACCCTAGTACATATGGGGGTCAAACCCAAGTGGACAAGGACGTCCCAAAGAGACAGTCGATTTGGCATGACTTGGGGAAAAAAGGAAAGTCCAGTTGGCATGAGAAGTGGACACGGACGTCCCAAAGAGACAGTCGATTTGGCATGACTTGGGGAAAAAGGAAAGTCCATTTGGAATGACAGGGGCCGGCCTCGACTGGTAATTGTGGCGGTTATACCCAAGTGGACACGGACGTCCCAAAGAGACAGTCGATTTGGCATGACTTGGGGAAAAAAGGAAAGTCCAGTTGGCATGAGATGGGCCGGACTCAAGCTGTAGGTTACAAACTTAACCCTAGTACATATGGGGGTCAAACCCAAGTGGACAAGGACGTCCCAAAGAGACAGTCGATTTGGCATGACTTGGGGAAAAAAGGAAAGTCCAGTTGGCATGAGAAGTGGACACGGACGTCCCAAAGAGACAGTCGATTTGGCATGACTTGGGGAAAAAAGGAAAGTCCAGTTGGCATGAGATGGGCCGGCCTCAAGCTGTAGGTTACAAACTTAACCCTAGTACATATGGGGGTCAAACCCAAGTGGACAAGGACGTCCCAAAGAGACAGTCGATTTGGCATGACTTGGGGAAAAAAGGAAAGTCCAGTTGGCATGAGAAGTGGACACGGACGTCCCAAAGAGACAGTCGATTTGGCATGACTTGGGGAAAAAAGGAAAGTCCAGTTGGCATGAGATGGGCCGGCCTCAAGCTGTAGGTTACAAACGTAACCCTGGTACATATGGGGGTCAAACCCAAGTGGACAAGGACGTCCCAAAGAGACAGTCGATTTGGCATGACTTGGGGAAAAAGGAAAGTCCATTTGGAATGACAGGGGCCGGCCTCGACTGGTAATTGTGGCGGTTATACCCAAGTGGACACGGACGTCCCAAAGAGACAGTCGATTTGGCATGACTTGGGGAAAAAAGGAAAGTCCAGTTGGCATGAGATGGGCCGGCCTCAAGCTGTAGGTTACAAACTTAACCCTAGTACATATGGGGGTCAAACCCAAGTGGACAAGGACGTCCCAAAGAGACAGTCGATTTGGCATGACTTGGGGAAAAAAGGAAAGTCCAGTTGGCATGAGAAGTGGACACGGACGTCCCAAAGAGACAGTAGATTTGGCATGACTTGGGGAAAAAAGGAAAGTCCAGTTGGCATGAGATGGGCCGGCCTCAAGCTGTAGGTTACAAACTTAACCCTAGTACATATGGGGGTCAAACCCAAGTGGACAAGGACGTCCCAAAGAGACAGTCGATTTGGCATGACTTGGGGAAAAAGGAAAGTCCATTTGGAATGACAGGGGCCGGCCTCGACTGGTAATTGTGGCGGTTATACCCAAGTGGACACGGACGTCCCAAAGAGACAGTCGATTTGGCATGACTTGGGGAAAAAAGGAAAGTCCAGTTGGCATGAGATGGGCCGGCCTCAAGCTGTAGGTTACAAACTTAACCCTAGTACATATGGGAGTCAAACCCAAGTGGACAAGGATGTCCCAAAGAGACAGTCGATTTGGCATGACTTGGGGAAAAAAGGAAAGTCCAGTTGGCATGAGAAGTGGACACGGACGTCCCAAAGAGACAGTCGATTTGACATGACTTGGGGAAAAAAGGAAAGTCCAGTTGGCATGAGATGGGCCGGCCTCAAGCTGTAGGTTACAAACTTAACCCTAGTACATATGGGGGTCAAACCCAAGTGGACAAGGACGTCCCAAAGAGACAGTCGATTTGGCATGACTTGGGGAAAAAAGGAAAGTCCAGTTAGCATGAGAAGTGGACACGGACGTCCCAAAGAGACAGTCGATTTGGCATGACTTGGGGAAAAAAGGAAAGTCCAGTTGGCATGAGATGGGCCGGCCTCAAGCTGTAGGTTACAAACGTAACCCTGGTACATATGGGGGTCAAACCCAAGTGGACAAGGACGTCCCAAAGAGACAGTCGATTTGGCATGACTTGGGGAAAAAGGAAAGTCCATTTGGAATGACAGGGGCCGGCCTCGACTGGTAATTGTGGCGGTTATACCCAAGTGGACACGGACGTCCCAAAGAGACAGTCGATTTGGCATGACTTGGGGAAAAAAGGAAAGTCCAGTTGGCATGAGATGGGCCGGCCTCAAGCTGTAGGTTACAAACTTAACCCTAGTACATATGGGGGTCAAACCCAAGTGGACAAGGACGTCCCAAAGAGACAGTCGATTTGGCATGACTTGGGGAAAAAAGGAAAGTCCAGTTGGCATGAGAAGTGGACACGGACGTCCCAAAGAGACAGTCGATTTGGCATGACTTGGGGAAAAAAGGAAAGTCCAGTTGGCATGAGATGGGCCGGCCTCAAGCTGTAGGTTACAAACTTAACCCTAGTACATATGGGGGTCAAACCCAAGTGGACAAGGACGTCCCAAAGAGACAGTCGATTTGGCATGACTTAGGGAAAAAAGGAAAGTCCAGTTGGCATGAGAAGTGGACACGGACGTCCCAAAGAGACAGTCGATTTGGCATGACTTGGGGAAAAAAGGAAAGTCCAGTTAGCATGAGATGGGCCGGCCTCAAGCTGTAGGTTACAAACTTAACCCTAGTACATATGGGGGTCAAACCCAAGTGGACAAGGACGTCCCAAAGAGACAGTCGATTTGGCATGACTTGGGGAAAAAAGGAAAGTCCAGTTGGCATGAGAAGTGGACACGGACGTCCCAAAGAGACAGTCGATTTGGCATGACTTGGGGAAAAAAGGAAAGTCCAGTTGGCATGAGATGGGCCGGCCTCAAGCTGTAGGTTACAAACGTAACCCTGGTACATATGGGGTCAAACCCAAGTGGACAAGGACGTCCCAAAGAGACAGTCGATTTGGCATGACTTGGGGAAAAAGGAAAGTCCATTTGGAATGACAGGGGCCGGCCTCGACTGGTAATTGTGGCGGTTATACCCAAGTGGACACGGACGTCCCAAAGAGACAGTCGATTTGGCATGACTTGGGGAAAAAAGGAAAGTCCAGTTGGCATGAGATGGGCCGGCCTCAAGCTGTAGGTTACAAACTTAACCCTAGTACATATGGGGGTCAAACCCAAGTGGACAAGGACGTCCCAAAGAGACAGTCGATTTGGCATGACTTGGGGAAAAAAGGAAAGTCCAGTTGGCATGAGAAGTGGACACGGACGTCCCAAAGAGACAGTCGATTTGGCATGACTTGGGGAAAAAAGGAAAGTCCAGTTGGCATGAGATGGGCCGGCCTCAAGCTGTAGGTTACAAACTTAACCCTAGTACATATGGGGGTCAAACCCAAGTGGACAAGGACGTCCCAAAGAGACAGTCGATTTGGCATGACTTGGGGAAAAAAGGAAAGTCCAGTTGGCATGAGAAGTGGACAAGGACGTCAAGGACGTCCCAAAGAGACAGTCGATTTGGCATGACTTGGGGAAAAAAGGAAAGTCCAGTTGGCATGAGAAGTGGACACGGACGTCCCAAAGAGACAGTCGATTTGGCATGACTTGGGGAAAAAAGGAAAGTCCAGTTGGCATGAGATGGGCCGGCCTCAAGCTGTAGGTTACAAACGTAACCCTGGTACATATGGGGGTCAAACCCAAGTGGACAAGGACGTCCCAAAGAGACAGTCGATTTGGCATGACTTGGGGAAAAAGGAAAGTCCATTTGGAATGACAGGGGCCGGCCTCGACTGGTAATTGTGGCGGTTATACCCAAGTGGACACGGACGTCCCAAAGAGACAGTCGATTTGGCATGACTTGGGGAAAAAAGGAAAGTCCAGTTGGCATGAGATGGGCCGGCCTCAAGCTGTAGGTTACAAACTTAACCCTAGTACATATGGGGGTCAAACCCAAGTGGACAAGGACGTCCCAAAGAGACAGTCGATTTGGCATGACTTGGGGAAAAAAGGAAAGTCCAGTTGGCATGAGAAGTGGACACGGACGTCCCAAAGAGACAGTCGATTTGGCATGACTTGGGGAAAAAAGGAAAGTCCAGTTGGCATGAGAAGTGGACACGGACGTCCCAAAGAGACAGTCGATTTGGCATGACTTGGGGAAAAAAGGAAAGTCCAGTTGGCATGAGATGGGCCGGCCTCAAGCTGTAGGTTACAAACTTAACCCTAGTACATATGGGGGTCAAACCCAAGTGGACAAGGACGTCCCAAAGAGACAGTCGATTTGGCATGACTTGGGGAAAAAAGGAAAGTCCAGTTGGCATGAGAAGTGGACACGGACGACCCAAAGAGACAGTCGATTTGGCATGACTTGGGGAAAAAAGGAAAGTCCAGTTGGCATGAGATGGGCCGGCCTCAAGCTGTAGGTTACAAACGTAACCCTGGTACATATGGGGGTCAAACCCAAGTGGACAAGGACGTCCCAAAGAGACAGTCGATTTGGCATGACTTGGGGAAAAAGGAAAGTCCATTTGGAATGACAGGGGCCGGCCTCGACTGGTAATTGTGGCGGTTATACCCAAGTGGACACGGACGTCCCAAAGAGACAGTCGATTTGGCATGACTTGGGGAAAAAAGGAAAGTCCAGTTGGCATGAGATGGGCCGGCCTCAAGCTGTAGGTTACAAACTTAACCCTAGTACATATGGGGGTCAAACCCAAGTGGACAAGGACGTCCCAAAGAGACAGTCGATTTGGCATGACTCGGGGAAAAAAGGAAAGTCCAGTTGGCATGAGAAGTGGACACGGACGTCCCAAAGAGACAGTCGATTTGGCATGACTTGGGGAAAAAAGGAAAGTCCAGTTGGCATGAGATGGGCCGGCCTCAAGCTGTAGGTTACAAACTTAACCCTAGTACATATGGGGGTCAAACCCAAGTGGACAAGGACGTCCCAAAGAGACAGTCGATTTGGCATGACTTGGGGAAAAAAGGAAAGTCCAGTTGGCATGAGAAGTGGACACGGACGTCCCAAAGAGACAGTCGATTTGGCATGACTTGGGGAAAAAAGGAAAGTCCAGTTGGCATGAGATGGGCCGGCCTCAAGCTGTAGGTTACAAACGTAACCCTGGTACATATGGGGGTCAAACCCAAGTGGACAAGGACGTCCCAAAGAGACAGTCGATTTGGCATGACTTGGGGAAAAAGGAAAGTCCATTTGGAATGACAGGGGCCGGCCTCGACTGGTAATTGTGGCGGTTATACCCAAGTGGACACGGACGTCCCAAAGAGACAGTCGATTTGGCATGACTTGGGGAAAAAAGGAAAGTCCAGTTGGCATGAGATGGGCCGGCCTCAAGCTGTAGGTTACAAACTTAACCCTAGTACATATGGGGGTCAAACCCAAGTGGACAAGGACGTCCCAAAGAGACAGTCGATTTGGCATGACTTGGGGAAAAAAGGAAAGTCCAGTTGGCATGAGAAGTGGACACGGACGTCCCAAAGAGACAGTCGATTTGGCATGACTTGGGGAAAAAAGGAAAGTCCAGTTGGCATGAGATGGGCCGGCCTCAAGCTGTAGGTTACAAACTTAACCCTAGTACATATGGGGGTCAAACCCAAGTGGACAAGGACGTCCCAAAGAGACAGTCGATTTGGCATGACTTGGGGAAAAAGGAAAGTCCATTTGGAATGACAGGGGCCGGCCTCGACTGGTAATTGTGGCGGTTATACCCAAGTGGACACGGACGTCCCAAAGAGACAGTCGATTTGGCATGACTTGGGGAAAAAAGGAAAGTCCAGTTGGCATGAGATGGGCCGGCCTCAAGCTGTAGGTTACAAACTTAACCCTAGTACATATGGGGGTCAAACCCAAGTGGACAAGGACGTCCCAAAGAGACAGTCGATTTGGCATGACTTGGGGAAAAAAGGAAAGTCCAGTTAGCATGAGAAGTGGACACGGACGTCCCAAAGAGACAGTCGATTTGGCATGACTTGGGGAAAAAAGGAAAGTCCAGTTGGCATGAGATGGGCCGGCCTCAAGCTGTAGGTTACAAACGTAACCCTGGTACATATGGGGGTCAAACCCAAGTGGACAAGGACGTCCCAAAGAGACAGTCGATTTGGCATGACTTGGGGAAAAAGGAAAGTCCATTTGGAATGACAGGGGCCGGCCTCGACTGGTAATTGTGGCGGTTATACCCAAGTGGACACGGACGTCCCAAAGAGACAGTCGATTTGGCATGACTTGGGGAAAAAAGGAAAGTCCAGTTGGCATGAGATGGGCCGGCCTCAAGCTGTAGGTTACAAACTTAACCCTAGTACATATGGGGGTCAAACCCAAGTGGACAAGGACGTCCCAAAGAGACAGTCGATTTGGCATGACTTGGGGAAAAAAGGAAAGTCCAGTTGGCATGAGAAGTGGACACGGACGTCCCAAAGAGACAGTCGATTTGGCATGACTTGGGGAAAAAAGGAAAGTCCAGTTGGCATGAGATGGGCCGGCCTCAAGCTGTAGGTTACAAACGTAACCCTGGTACATATGGGGGTCAAACCCAAGTGGACAAGGACGTCCCAAAGAGACAGTCGATTTGGCATGACTTGGGGAAAAAGGAAAGTCCATTTGGAATGACAGGGGCCGGCCTCGACTGGTAATTGTGGCGGTTATACCCAAGTGGACACGGACGTCCCAAAGAGACAGTCGATTTGGCATGACTTGGGGAAAAAAGGAAAGTCCAGTTGGCATGAGATGGGCCGGCCTCAAGCTGTAGGTTACAAACTTAACCCTAGTACATATGGGGGTCAAACCCAAGTGGACAAGGACGTCCCAAAGAGACAGTCGATTTGGCATGACTTGGGGAAAAAAGGAAAGTCCAGTTGGCATGAGAAGTGGACACGGACGTCCCAAAGAGACAGTCGATTTGGCATGACTTGGGGAAAAAAGGAAAGTCCAGTTGGCATGAGATGGGCCGGCCTCAAGCTGTAGGTTACAAACTTAACCCTAGTACATATGGGGGTCAAACCCAAGTGGACAAGGACGTCCCAAAGAGACAGTCGATTTGGCATGACTTGGGGAAAAAGGAAAGTCCATTTGGAATGACAGGGGCCGGCCTCGACTGGTAATTGTGGCGGTTATACCCAAGTGGACACGGACGTCCCAAAGAGACAGTCGATTTGGCATGACTTGGGGAAAAAAGGAAAGTCCAGTTGGCATGAGATGGGCCGGCCTCAAGCTGTAGGTTACAAACTTAACCCTAGTACATATGGGGGTCAAACCCAAGTGGACAAGGACGTCCCAAAGAGACAGTCGATTTGGCATGACTTGGGGAAAAAAGGAAAGTCCAGTTAGCATGAGAAGTGGACACGGACGTCCCAAAGAGACAGTCGATTTGGCATGACTTGGGGAAAAAAGGAAAGTCCAGTTGGCATGAGATGGGCCGGCCTCAAGCTGTAGGTTACAAACGTAACCCTGGTACATATGGGGGTCAAACCCAAGTGGACAAGGACGTCCCAAAGAGACAGTCGATTTGGCATGACTTGGGGAAAAAGGAAAGTCCATTTGGAATGACAGGGGCCGGCCTCGACTGGTAATTGTGGCGGTTATACCCAAGTGGACACGGACGTCCCAAAGAGACAGTCGATTTGGCATGACTTGGGGAAAAAAGGAAAGTCCAGTTGGCATGAGATGGGCCGGCCTCAAGCTGTAGGTTACAAACTTAACCCTAGTACATATGGGGGTCAAACCCAAGTGGACAAGGACGTCCCAAAGAGACAGTCGATTTGGCATGACTTGGGGAAAAAAGGAAAGTCCAGTTGGCATGAGAAGTGGACACGGACGTCCCAAAGAGACAGTCGATTTGGCATGACTTGGGGAAAAAAGGAAAGTCCAGTTGGCATGAGATGGGCCGGCCTCAAGCTGTAGGTTACAAACGTAACCCTGGTACATATGGGGGTCAAACCCAAGTGGACAAGGACGTCCCAAAGAGACAGTCGATTTGGCATGACTTGGGGAAAAAGGAAAGTCCATTTGGAATGACAGGGGCCGGCCTCGACTGGTAATTGTGGCGGTTATACCCAAGTGGACACGGACGTCCCAAAGAGACAGTCGATTTGGCATGACTTGGGGAAAAAAGGAAAGTCCAGTTGGCATGAGATGGGCCGGCCTCAAGCTGTAGGTTACAAACTTAACCCTAGTACATATGGGGGTCAAACCCAAGTGGACAAGGACGTCCCAAAGAGACAGTCGATTTGGCATGACTCGGGGAAAAAAGGAAAGTCCAGTTGGCATGAGAAGTGGACACGGACGTCCCAAAGAGACAGTCGATTTGGCATGACTTGGGGAAAAAAGGAAAGTCCAGTTGGCATGAGATGGGCCGGCCTCAAGCTGTAGGTTACAAACTTAACCCTAGTACATATGGGGGTCAAACCCAAGTGGACAAGGACGTCCCAAAGAGACAGTCGATTTGGCATGACTTGGGGAAAAAAGGAAAGTCCAGTTGGCATGAGAAGTGGACACGGACGTCCCAAAGAGACAGTCGATTTGGCATGACTTGGGGAAAAAAGGAAAGTCCAGTTGGCATGAGATGGGCCGGCCTCAAGCTGTAGGTTACAAACGTAACCCTGGTACATATGGGGGTCAAACCCAAGTGGACAAGGACGTCCCAAAGAGACAGTCGATTTGGCATGACTTGGGGAAAAAGGAAAGTCCATTTGGAATGACAGGGGCCGGCCTCGACTGGTAATTGTGGCGGTTATACCCAAGTGGACACGGACGTCCCAAAGAGACAGTCGATTTGGCATGACTTGGGGAAAAAAGGAAAGTCCAGTTGGCATGAGATGGGCCGGCCTCAAGCTGTAGGTTACAAACTTAACCCTAGTACATATGGGGGTCAAACCCAAGTGGACAAGGACGTCCCAAAGAGACAGTCGATTTGGCATGACTTGGGGAAAAAAGGAAAGTCCAGTTGGCATGAGAAGTGGACACGGACGTCCCAAAGAGACAGTCGATTTGGCATGACTTGGGGAAAAAAGGAAAGTCCAGTTGGCATGAGATGGGCCGGCCTCAAGCTGTAGGTTACAAACGTAACCCTGGTACATATGGGGGTCAAACCCAAGTGGACAAGGACGTCCCAAAGAGACAGTCGATTTGGCATGACTTGGGGAAAAAGGAAAGTCCATTTGGAATGACAGGGGCCGGCCTCGACTGGTAATTGTGGCGGTTATACCCAAGTGGACACGGACGTCCCAAAGAGACAGTCGATTTGGCATGACTTGGGGAAAAAAGGAAAGTCCAGTTGGCATGAGATGGGCCGGCCTCAAGCTGTAGGTTACAAACTTAACCCTAGTACATATGGGGGTCAAACCCAGGTGGACAAGGACGTCCCAAAGAGACAGTCGATTTGGCATGACTTGGGGAAAAAAGTAAAGTCCAGTTGGCATGAGAAGTGGACACGGACGTCCCAAAGAGACAGTCGATTTGGCATGACTTGGGGAAAAAAGGAAAGTCCAGTTGGCATGAGATGGGCCGGCCTCAAGCTGTAGGTTACAAACTTAACCCTAGTACATATGGGGGTCAAACCCAAGTGGACAAGGACGTCCCAAAGAGACAGTCGATTTGGCATGACTTGGGGAAAAAAGGAAAGTCCAGTTGGCATGAGAAGTGGACACGGACGTCCCAAAGAGACAGTCGATTTGGCATGACTTGGGGAAAAAGGAAAGTCCATTTGGAATGACAGGGGCCGGCCTCGACTGGTAATTGTGGCGGTTATACCCAAGTGGACACGGACGTCCCAAAGAGACAGTCGATTTGGCATGACTTGGGGAAAAAAGGAAAGTCCAGTTGGCATGAGATGGGCCGGACTCAAGCTGTAGGTTACAAACTTAACCCTAGTACATATGGGGGTCAAACCCAAGTGGACAAGGACGTCCCAAAGAGACAGTCGATTTGGCATGACTTGGGGAAAAAAGGAAAGTCCAGTTGGCATGAGAAGTGGACACGGACGTCCCAAAGAGACAGTCGATTTGGCATGACTTGGGGAAAAAAGGAAAGTCCAGTTGGCATGAGATGGGCCGGCCTCAAGCTGTAGGTTACAAACTTAACCCTAGTACATATGGGGGTCAAACCTAAGTGGACAAGGACGTCCCAAAGAGACAGTCGATTTGGCATGACTTGGGGAAAAAAGGAAAGTCCAGTTGGCATGAGAAGTGGACACGGACGTCCCAAAGAGACAGTCGATTTGGCATGACTTGGGGAAAAAAGGAAAGTCCAGTTGGCATGAGATGGGCCGGCCTCAAGCTGTAGGTTACAAACGTAACCCTGGTACATATGGGGGTCAAACCCAAGTGGACAAGGACGTCCCAAAGAGACAGTCGATTTGGCATGACTTGGGGAAAAAGGAAAGTCCATTTGGAATGACAGGGGCCGGCCTCGACTGGTAATTGTGGCGGTTATACCCAAGTGGACACGGACGTCCTAAAGAGACAGTCGATTTGGCATGACTTGGGGAAAAAAGGAAAGTCCAGTTGGCATGAGATGGGCCGGCCTCAAGCTGTAGGTTACAAACTTAACCCTAGTACAAATGGGGGTCAAACCCAAGTGGACAAGGACGTCCCAAAGAGACAGTCGATTTGGCATGACTTGGGGAAAAAGGAAAGTCCATTTGGAATGACAGGGGCCGGCCTCGACTGGTAATTGTGGCGGTTATACCCAAGTGGACACGGACGTCCCAAAGAGACAGTCGATTTGGCATGACTTGGGGAAAAAAGGAAAGTCCAGTTGGCATGAGATGGGCCGGCCTCAAGCTGTAGGTTACAAACTTAACCCTAGTACATATGGGGGTCAAACCCAAGTGGACAAGGACGTCCCAAAGAGACAGTCGATTTGGCATGACTTGGGGAAAAAAGGAAAGTCCAGTTGGCATGAGAAGTGGACACGGACGTCCCAAAGAGACAGTCGATTTGGCATGACTTGGGGAAAAAAGGAAAGTCCAGTTGGCATGAGATGGGCCGGCCTCAAGCTGTAGGTTACAAACGTAACCCTGGTACATATGGGGGTCAAACCCAAGTGGACAAGGACGTCCCAAAGAGACAGTCGATTTGGCATGACTTGGGGAAAAAGGAAAGTCCATTTGGAATGACAGGGGCCGGCCTCGACTGGTAATTGTGGCGGTTATACCCAAGTGGACACGGACGTCCCAAAGAGACAGTCGATTTGGCATGACTTGGGGAAAAATGGAAAGTCCAGTTGGCATGAGATGGGCCGGCCTCAAGCTGTAGGTTACAAACTTAACCCTAGTACATATGGGGGTCAAACCCAAGTGGACAAGGACGTCCCAAAGAGACAGTCGATTTGGCATGACTCGGGGAAAAAAGGAAAGTCCAGTTGGCATGAGAAGTGGACACGGACGTCCCAAAGAGACAGTCGATTTGGCATGACTTGGGGAAAAAAGGAAAGTCCAGTTGGCATGAGATGGGCCGGCCTCAAGCTGTAGGTTACAAACTTAACCCTAGTACATATGGGGGTCAAACCCAAGTGGACAAGGACGTCCCAAAGAGACAGTCGATTTGGCATGACTTGGGGAAAAAAGGAAAGTCCAGTTGGCATGAGAAGTGGACACGGACGTCCCAAAGAGACAGTCGATTTGGCATGACTTGGGGAAAAAAGGAAAGTCCAGTTGGCATGAGATGGGCCGGCCTCAAGCTGTAGGTTACAAACGTAACCCTGGTACATATGGGGGTCAAACCCAAGTGGACAAGGACGTCCCAAAGAGACAGTCGATTTGGCATGACTTGGGGAAAAAGGAAAGTCCATTTGGAATGACAGGGGCCGGCCTCGACTGGTAATTGTGGCGGTTATACCCAAGTGGACACGGACGTCCCAAAGAGACAGTCGATTTGGCATGACTTGGGGAAAAAAGGAAAGTCCAGTTGGCATGAGATGGGCCGGCCTCAAGCTGTAGGTTACAAACTTAACCCTAGTACATATGGGGGTCAAACCCAAGTGGACAAGGACGTCCCAAAGAGACAGTCGATTTGGCATGACTTGGGGAAAAAAGGAAAGTCCAGTTGGCATGAGATGGGCCGGCCTCAAGCTGTAGGTTACAAACGTAACCCTGGTACATATGGGGGTCAAACCCAAGTGGACAAGGACGTCCCAAAGAGACAGTCGATTTGGCATGACTTGGGGAAAAAGGAAAGTCCATTTGGAATGACAGGGGCCGGCCTCGACTGGTAATTGTGGCGGTTATACCCAAGTGGACACGGACGTCCCAAAGAGACAGTCGATTTGGCATGACTTGGGGAAAAAAGGAAAGTCCAGTTGGCATGAGATGGGCCGGCCTCAAGCTGTAGGTTACAAACTTAACCCTAGTACATATGGGGGTCAAACCCAAGTGGACAAGGACGTCCCAAAGAGACAGTCGATTTGGCATGACTTGGGGAAAAAAGGAAAGTCCAGTTGGCATGAGAAGTGGACACGGACGTCCCAAAGAGACAGTCGATTTGGCATGACTTGGGGAAAAAAGGAAAGTCCAGTTGGCATGAGATGGGCCGGCCTCAAGCTGTAGGTTACAAACTTAACCCTAGTACATATGGGGGTCAAACCCAAGTGGACAAGGACGTCCCAAAGAGACAGTCGATTTGGCATGACTTGGGGAAAAAAGGAAAGTCCAGTTGGCATGAGAAGTGGACACGGACGTCCCAAAGAGACAGTCGATTTGGCATGACTTGGGGAAAAAAGGAAAGTCCAGTTGGCATGAGATGGGCCGGCCTCAAGCTGTAGGTTACAAACGTAACCCTGGTACATATGGGGGTCAAACCCAAGTGGACAAGGACGTCCCAAAGAGACAGTCGATTTGGCATGACTTGGGGAAAAAGGAAAGTCCATTTGGAATGACAGGGGCCGGCCTCGACTGGTAATTG
Organism: Gymnoscopelus braueri; assembly: GCF_963280865.1. Taxonomy (NCBI): domain Eukaryota; kingdom Metazoa; phylum Chordata; class Actinopteri; order Myctophiformes; family Myctophidae; genus Gymnoscopelus; species Gymnoscopelus braueri. The sequence goes on along the minus strand of NC_137616.1, from coordinate 2,142,222 downwards.
TGGCGGTTATACCCAAGTGGACACGGACGTCCCAAAGAGACAGTCGATTTGGCATGACTTGGGGAAAAAAGGAAAGTCCAGTTGGCATGAGATGGGCCGGCCTCAAGCTGTAGGTTACAAACTTAACCCTAGTACATATGGGGGTCAAACCCAAGTGGACAAGGACGTCCCAAAGAGACAGTCGATTTGGCATGACTTGGGGAAAAAAGGAAAGTCCAGTTGGCATGAGAAGTGGACACGGACGTCCCAAAGAGACAGTCGATTTGGCATGACTTGGGGAAAAAAGGAAAGTCCAGTTGGCATGAGATGGGCCGGCCTCAAGCTGTAGGTTACAAACGTAACCCTGGTACATATGGGGGTCAAACCCAAGTGGACAAGGACGTCCCAAAGAGACAGTCGATTTGGCATGACTTGGGGAAAAAGGAAAGTCCATTTGGAATGACAGGGGCCGGCCTCGACTGGTAATTGTGGCGGTTATACCCAAGTGGACACGGACGTCCCAAAGAGACAGTCAATTTGGCATGACTTGGGGAAAAAAGGAAAGTCCAGTTGGCATGAGATGGGCCGGCCTCAAGCTGTAGGTTACAAACTTAACCCTAGTACATATGGGGGTCAAACCCAAGTGGACAAGGACGTCCCAAAGAGACAGTCGATTTGGCATGACTTGGGGAAAAAAGGAAAGTCCAGTTGGCATGAGAAGTGGACACGGACGTCCCAAAGAGACAGTCGATTTGGCATGACTTGGGGAAAAAAGGAAAGTCCAGTTGGCATGAGATGGGCCGGCCTCAAGCTGTAGGTTACAAACTTAACCCTAGTACATATGGGGGTCAAACCCAAGTGGACAAGGACGTCCCAAAGAGACAGTCGATTTGGCATGACTTGGGGAAAAAAGGAAAGTCCAGTTGGCATGAGAAGTGGACACGGACGTCCCAAAGAGACAGTCGATTTGGCATGACTTGGGGAAAAAAGGAAAGTCCAGTTGGCATGAGATGGGCCGGCCTCAAGCTGTAGGTTACAAACTTAACCCTAGTACATATGGGGGTCAAACCCAAGTGGACAAGGACGTCCCAAAGAGACAGTCGATTTGGTCAAGAGTGACCTTGTTACATGTGAGGGTCATGCCCAAGTGGACACGGCACTTTGGCATAGAGTGGCACCTCCGGGGGGAACGTCGCCGCCTGGTGGGGAAAACCGGGAACTGCGGGGCGCGCTTCGCCAAACGGACGCCCTTCTATAACGGCGGGTTATAGTAGTCTACTAGTAGTAGTCTACACCCTGATAGTCTACTATCAGGGTGAGCTAACTGCCTGCTAGATTGTCAGTTATACTAACAAGTACAAATCATAATACAAATCATTGTACAATTATGATGTGTGTGTGTGTGTGTGTGTGTGTGTGTGTGTGTGTGTGTGTGTGTGTGTGTGTGTGTGTGTGTGTGTGTGTGTGTGTGTGTGTGTGTGTGTGTGTGTGTGTGTGTGTGTGTGTGTTTGTGTGTGTTTATTGTTTATTGTTTATTTATCTCAGAGCACCTAAGCACTGCAGCACCTACAGTCAACCACTGAGTCGCCGTCCCAACAGCAACTATAAGGAACGATACCTCTACATCTACAAGTACAGTAAAACACATGCATCACTCTGCAAGTACACACTATGATTCTTTACAGGGTTTCATACAACCACTGTAATTGACTTTTACTGTTGATGTCGGGTGGAAACCTTTCATCACCAAAGCAATTACTTTACAGGAAATGGAAAAAAGAAGGGAAAAACTAAAAGTTTTGATGGATCCAATGTCGTCTCGTTAATACTTTTCATTGGTTCAATATTTATAAAACCCACAGACACACTTAACCACTTTCAACCTAGCCTGCCTAGGTTAGGCATATCATTATATGTGATGCAGCTGGTCCAGAACGCAGCTGCCTCCTCACTGGCACAAAAAAAACGTGACCACATTACCCCAGTTCCGGCCACTCTTCATTGGCTCCCTGTTCATTTTAGAATCCATTTTAAGGTTATTTTATTCGTTTTTAAAACCCTTCACAGCCTGTCACCCTCTTATCTTTCCAGCCCTATATCCCAGACAGGGCTTTAACACTCGCATGACGGCAGTAAGACTGTCACAGCCTGACTTCAGATCATATTGACCGTTTTTTCCTGCTATTCCATTGGCCACTCTCTCCCTCTGCACTCCAGACGATCTGACACATTCTCCCCCGCACAGCAGGGCACAGCGGGGGATACCAGTGTCTTTTAATCCCACTCAAACCCTCACATGTTGGCTATAGTGACTACGTTTCCTTTGGTTTAGGCTACAGGCAGAAACATAATAATATATAGGCTACAACTGGGAATGTGAATGTGTAACTTGGAAAGGTAACTGAGATCCTATGTAAAATCTTTATGCCAAAAACGTATAAAACAGCGCGATCGCTGTAGCGGTGAGCTTGAATTAGGCACAGGAACGGGAAACCTCACATTGAAAGGAGACATGTCCAACTGCAGGCATGGCCGTCATAACCACTGTAGCCTCTGTCTCATTATGTGACTGTCTCCAATGTCCAAAACACATTGATATCTCTTGACAAACCAATATAATTATATTAATAATAATAATATTCACATTCTCAGTTGCCTGAGCATCTCCCCATTCTATCTCAGCACAACGAGTGGACACATCGGTATGTTTCACACATTTGCTCAATCCTGCTATACTGCTGCCCAAAATATCTGATCTCCAAGCAAAAAACGTGTACGACGCCTCAACGTCATAATTCCAACGGATTTAACGTGAGCGACCTTGCATGTGTCCATAAAGAACGCAAGACATCCCTCACCCCCTGACGCACGTTAAAGACCCATCTAGGGACTTTGAACGGCCCTTTAGGGGTTAGATTTATGGGGACAGCACAGTTGTCATTTTTATTTCATTATTATTATAGGCCTAGAGGAGAGAAATCGCTTTGCCAGGTTCCTAGCTGACAGTGAAATGCAAACGATCCATTAACTAGAACAATGACAGTCTCCAGGTGTTCTGGAGGTGTGAAGAGCTATGGGGGAGAAAGGGTGAGAGCGGTCAAATGTGCCATAAAATAACGTCAGGAATGGTATGAGTATGTTGCTAATTTCATATTTAGAAAACGTTTCAGATGTGAAAAAAACAGAGATGATTTGAATCAAATATTTAGGAAAAGTCGTGGAAGGGGAACCATCTAAGAGCTTCATGAGCAAAGATAATCCACTTCAAAGTCTCAAAGCCCCAGGCCCTGTAACATGTTGCCCCTCCCCATTAGATCTGCCCAGTCGATTGGGGCTTTTAAATCCTTACTTAAAACTCACCTGTTCTCTCTCACCCTGGGCAAGACCTGGGATGTTGGTTGTCTAGGAAGTTGACAACCGGAAATGGTTGAATTTGGCGGAAGTACCGCCCAAGGAAATGACGTTGATGCTTTACAAATCTGTTAACATTCTCTGTGAATGAAACAAGTGTTGTGATTGGTCAAAAAATATCGTTTCCGGGGGAAACAGAAATCCTGTCCACTCAGGACTTCCTAGACACTCGCTGCTTTAGGTCCTGACCAGGCTCTTCTCTTCGCAGATGAGTGAGGCTGGGACCGAGGCTAGTTCTCTCTTGCTTTTCGTTGTATTTAGCTCTCCTGTTCTGTCTTAAAGGGATAGTTCACCCAAAAAATTACTTTCCTTCTATCGATTAGTCACCCCATGGAGACTTGAATTTGTGGATATTTTTTAGTTTTTGTTGAATTCCTAAGCCAATGATTTTATGACCAGCGGACCGGTAGGCAGCGGTACCGGTAGGAGACACAAAAGGAGACTCTTTGTGTCTCCTACAGGAACCGCTGCCAGCCATCAAATTATTGGCTTGGGAATGCGACAAAAACTAAACATATCCATTAATTCAAGTCTCCATGAGGTGCCTAATCGATAGAGAAAAAAAGTCATTTTGGGGGTGAACTATCCCTTTAACTCTGCATTGTTTTTTGTTGTCCTGTGTCAATGCATACTCATTTGTTGATGTGTCTTTATGCTTTCAATTGCTTTGTTTTAACCATGTTCAGCACTTTGGTTAGACTTGGGCTGTTGTTGTTGTCTTGTTGAAAGGCATGGCGAGAGAGTATGTTTTACCCCCTGTCTGTCCGTCCGTCCGTCCGTCCGTCCGTCCGTCCTGTCCGTGTGTCCTGTCCGTGTGTTAGCAGCTAATCTCCGGCAACGTTGGCCCGGTCGCTCCGAAACTGTGCACACACACTCCCTGGATGCCAATTCAGAACCCCTGCCCCACATTTTTCACATGGGCCTTTTATAGCGCCACCAGGAGGCTAATTTGTGCAAAACATATTTTTTGACAGTACTCCTACAGATCTTGTCCAAAAATCACGCAAATCAGTACACAGTATCTCTATAGTCATTAAACAAAACTGTTCTTTCAGATTTTTCATATTCCATCCTGATTGGCTAAAAATGTCTATTAAAAATGTATTAAAAATGCCTCAAATCATGAACACAGCATGCAATTTCTGTGAAAGTTTGCATGCACATTTCCATTGGGCCGAGGAAGAAATGCCATTTGAACATTTTCAAATCAGCCTCATGGTGGCATTATAACAGGTCGATTCGTGTTTTTACCTATAACTGCAAAACTGTATATGCGCACTCCCTAGAGGTCAACGAAAAACCTTTTCCCTGCATTTTTCACATTTGCCTTTTATAGCGCTACCAGGAGGCCGACTTATGTAAAAAAAAAAAGTATACTACTCCTTCCCATTGATTCCAAATTTCACGCAAATCGGTACACATGATCTCTATAGTCATGTGATCAAGACGGATGTGTTTAATTTTTCATATTCCATCTTGATTGGCTAAGATTGACATCTAAAGTTTGCATTAGTGGCTTGTTTTGAACAAAATTCCGCAACGCACCGTCCGATTGCGGTCAAACTTTGCACGCACATTCACATTATGTTGAGGAACAAATGCCACCCTTTTAACATTGGCCTGTTATAGCGCCACCAGCAGGTCTAATTTAGCAAAATAAATGTTTTTAACAAAATGCCTCAAATCATGAATGCAGTCAGTGTCCGATTGCCGTGCAAGGCCTAAGAAGAAATGGCACCCTTTTCATATTGGCCTATTATAGCGCCACCAGGAGGCCACAATAACCTACCTGACCTGGCTCCGAGGAGCACTTTTTTCTAGTTAAAGTTTGATTTGATTGTTGTTGTTATTATTATTATTATTATTATTATTATTATTATTATTACATTTATCGCGTTTTGTGTCCACGAGCCATAGTCCCTATGCCCTGTGGACACGGCCAATTTCTGGGTTCCACTGTACAGTCTGTGGGGGCGTGAAAATTCACCGGGGGGACTCTAAATGTCTTCTGGGCCCCCCTCTGCGTGTGGATACCACTTGTTCGCCCATCAATCCCACGGATGATTTTTGTTTCCTTTTTTTGTATTTAGGGTCCTTTTCTGCAGTTCAAGCATAATTCCACAGGGTGGCAGGCTATTTTCCAAAACTATTGGAAGTGGACATGTGTACACAGCCAGCATTAACTATTACCGATGGACACAAACTCATGTAAAACTATTGCCCGTGGACACAGTGGTTAATCTCAAGTGCAAAGGGGCTACAGGGCTGACAAGAGCCTAGTACAGCCTAATAGAGCCTATTCTAGTCTAGTAAGGCCTAGAACATTCTAGTCTAGCCTATTCCAGCTGGACCCAGCCCTGTATAGCCTAGTAAAGTCATCATCTACCCACATACCCTATAGGCTATTCTCCCACTGGGCTGGACTTGGGTGTGCTGGAATGTGCTGGGCTGTGCTGGATTCTGGTGGAATGTAATGGGCTCTGGTGGGCTGTGCTGGGCTCTGTTAGGTCGTACGGGGCAGTACTGCACTATAGCCTAGAAATGTTCATGTAAAACTATTGCCGGTGGACACAAACTCATGTAAAACTATTGCCCGTGGACACAGTGGTTAATCTCAAGTGCAAAGGGGCTACAGGGCTGACAAGAGCCTAGTAGAGCCTAATAGAGCCTATTATAGTCTAGTAAGGCCTAGAACATTCTTGTCTAGCCTATTCCAGCTGGACCCAGCCCTGTATAGCCTATTAAAGTCATTTAACTACCCCCATACCCTAGGCTATTCTCCCACTGGGCTGGACTTTTGTGTGCTGGAATGTGCCGGACTGTAGGGATCTGGTGGGCTATAATGGGCTCTGGTGGGCTGTGCTGGGCTCTGTTAGGTTGTACGGGGAAGTACTGCACTATAGCCTAGAAATGCTCATGTAAAACTATTGCCCATGGACACAGTGGTTAATCTCAAGTGCAAAGGGGCTACAGCGCTGACAAGAGCCTAGGACAGCCTAATAGAGCCTATTAGACTCTAGTATGGCATAGAACATTCTAGTCTAGCCTATTCCAGCTGGACCCAGCCCTTTATAGCCTAGTACAGTCATATAACTACCCCCATACCCTAGGCTATTCTCCCACTGGGCAGGACTCCCTTGGGTGTGCTGGAATGTGCTGGGCTGTGCTGGGCTCTGGTGGGCTGTGCTGGGCTCTGTTAGGCTGTACGAGGCAGTACTGCACTATAGCCTAGACATGTTCATGTAAAACTATTGGCCGTGGACACAAACTCATGTAAAACTATTGCCCGTGTACACAGTGGTTAATCTCAAGTGCAAAGGGGCTACAGGGCTGAAAAGAGCCTAGTACAGCCTAATAGAGCCTGTTAGAGTCTAGTAAGGCATAGAACACCCTAGTTTAGCCTATTCCAGCCGGACCCAGCCCTGTTTAGCCTAGTACAGTCATCTAACTACCCCCCTACCCTATGCTATTATCCCACTGGGCTGAACTTGGGTGTGCTGGAATGTGCTGGGCTGTGCTGGGCTCTGGTGGGCTGTAATGGGCTCTGGTGGGCTGTGCTGGGCTATGTTAGGTTGTACGGGGCAGTACTGCACTATAGCTTAGACATTTTCATGTAAAACTATTGCCGGTGGACACAAACTCATGTCAAACTATTGCCCGTGGACACATTGGTTAATCTCAAGTGCAAAGGGGCTACAGGGCTGACAAGAGCCTAGTACAGCCTAATGGAGCCAATTAGAGTCTAGTAAGGCATAGAACACCCTAGTTTATTCTATTCCAGCCGGACCCAGTCCTGTATAGCCTAGTACAGTCATCTAACTAACCACATACCCTATAGGCTATTCTCCCACTGGGCTGGACTTGGGTGTGCTGGAATGTGCTGGGCTGTGCTGGGCTCTGGTGGGCTACAATGGGCTCTGGTGGGCTGTGCTGGGCTCTGTTAGGTTGTACGGGGCAATACTGCACTATAGCCTAGAAATGTTCATGTAAAACTATTACCGGTGGACACAAACTCATGTAAAACTATTGCCCGTGGACACATTGGTTAATCTCAAGTGCAAAGGGGCCACAGGGCTGACAAGAGCCTAGTACAGCCTAATAGAGCCTGTTAGAGTCTAGTAAGGCATAGAACACCCTAGTTTAGCCTATTCCAGCCGGACCCAGCCCTGTATAGCCTAGTACAGTCATCTAACTACCCCCATACCCTATGCTATTCTCCCACTGGGCTGAACTTGGGTGTGCTGGAATGTGCTGGGCTTTGCTGGGCTCTGGTGGGCTGTAATGGGCTCTGGTGGGCTGTGCTGGGCTCTGTTAGGTTGTACGGGGCAGTACTGCACTATAGCTTAGACATTTTCATGTAAAACTATTGCCGGTGGACACAAACTCATGTAAAACTATTGCCCGTGGACACATTGGTTAATCTCAAGTGCAAAGGGGCTACAGGGCTGACAAGAGTCGAGTACAGCCTAATGGAGCCTATTAGAGTCTAGTAAGGCATAGAACACCCTAGTTTAGCCTATTCCAGCCGGACCCAGCCCTGTATAGCCTAGTACAGTCGTCTAACTCCCCAAATACCCTATAGGCTATTCTCCCACTGGGCTGGACTTGGGTGTGCTGGAATGTGCTGGGCTGTGCTGGGCTCTGGTGGGCTGTGCTGGGCTCTGGTGGGCTGTGCTGGGCTCTGTTAGGTTGTACGGGGCAATACTGCACTATAGCCTAGAAATGTTCATGTAAAAATATTGCCGGTGGACACTGTGTGGGCTGTAATGGGCTCTGGTGGGCTGTGCTGGGCTCTGTTAGGTTGTACGGGGCAGTACTGCACTATAGCTTAGACATTTTCATGTAAAACTATTGCCGGTGGACACAAACTCATGTAAAACTATTGCCCGTGGACACATTGGTTAATCTCAAGTGCAAAGGGGCCACAGGGCTGACAAGAGCCTAGTACAGCCTAATAGAGCCTGTTAGAGTCTAGTAAGGCATAGAACACCCTAGTTTAGCCTATTCCAGCCGGACCCAGCCCTGTATAGCCTAGTACAGTCATCTAACTACCCCCATACCCTATGCTATTCTCCCACTGGGCTGAACTTGGGTGTGCTGGAATGTGCTGGGCTTTGCTGGGCTCTGGTGGGCTGTAATGGGCTCTGGTGGGCTGTGCTGGGCTATGTTAGGTTGTACGGGGCAGTACTGCACTATAGCTTAGACATTTTCATGTAAAACTATTGCCGGTGGACACAAACTCATGTAAAACTATTGCCCGTGGACACATTGGTTAATCTCAAGTGCAAAGGGGCTACAGGGCTGACAAGAGCCTAGTACAGCCTAATGGAGCCAATTAGAGTCTAGTAAGGCATAGAACACCCTAGTTTATTCTATTCCAGCCGGACCCAGTCCTGTATAGCCTAGTACAGTCATCTAACTAACCACATACCCTATAGGCTATTCTCCCACTGGGCTGGACTTGGGTGTGCTGGAATGTGCTGGGCTGTGCTGGGCTCTGGTGGGCTGTGCTGGGCTCTGGTGGGCTGTGCTGGGCTCTGTTAGGTTGTACGGGGCAATACTGCACTATAGCCTAGAAATGTTCATGTAAAAATATTGCCGGTGGACACTGTGTGGGCTGTAATGGGCTCTGGTGGGCTGTGCTGGGCTCTGTTAGGTTGTACGGGGCAGTACTGCACTATAGCTTAGACATTTTCATGTAAAACTATTGCCGGTGGACACAAACTCATGTAAAACTATTGCCCGTGGACACATTGGTTAATCTCAATTGCAAAGGGGCCACAGGGCTGACAAGAGCCTAGTACAGCCTAATAGAGCCTGTTAGAGTCTAGTAAGGCATAGAACACCCTAGTTTAGCCTATTCCAGCCGGACCCAGCCCTGTATAGCCTAGTACAGTCATCTAACTACCCCCATACCCTATGCTATTCTCCCACTGGGCTGAACTTGGGTGTGCTGGAATGTGCTGGGCTTTGCTGGGCTCTGGTGGGCTGTAATGGGCTCTGGTGGGCTGTGCTGGGCTATGTTAGGTTGTACGGGGCAGTACTGCACTATAGCTTAGACATTTTCATGTAAAACTATTGCCGGTGGACACAAACTCATGTAAAACTATTGCCCGTGGACACATTGGTTAATCTCAAGTGCAAAGGGGCTACAGGGCTGACAAGAGCCTAGTACAGCCTAATGGAGCCAATTAGAGTCTAGTAAGGCATAGAACACCCTAGTTTATTCTATTCCAGCCGGACCCAGTCCTGTATAGCCTAGTACAGTCATCTAACTAACCACATACCCTATAGGCTATTCTCCCACTGGGCTGGACTTGGGTGTGCTGGAATGTGCTGGGCTGTGCTGGGCTCTGGTGGGCTGTGCTGGGCTCTGGTGGGCTGTGCTGGGCTCTGTTAGGTTGTACGGGGCAATACTGCACTATAGCCTAGAAATGTTCATGTAAAAATATTGCCGGTGGACACTGTGTGGGCTGTAATGGGCTCTGGTGGGCTGTGCTGGGCTCTGTTAGGTTGTACGGGGCAGTACTGCACTATAGCTTAGACATTTTCATGTAAAACTATTGCCGGTGGACACAAACTCATGTAAAACTATTGCCCGTGGACACATTGGTTAATCTCAATTGCAAAGGGGCCACAGGGCTGACAAGAGCCTAGTACAGCCTAATAGAGCCTGTTAGAGTCTAGTAAGGCATAGAACACCCTAGTTTAGCCTATTCCAGCCGGACCCAGCCCTGTATAGCCTAGTACAGTCATCTAACTACCCCCATACCCTATGCTATTCTCCCACTGGGCTGAACTTGGGTGTGCTGGAATGTGCTGGGCTTTGCTGGGCTCTGGTGGGCTGTAATGGGCTCTGGTGGGCTGTGCTGGGCTCTGTTAGGTTGTACGGGGCAGTACTGCACTATAGCTTAGACATTTTCATGTAAAACTATTGCCGGTGGACACAAACTCATGTAAAACTATTGCCCGTGGACACATTGGTTAATCTCAAGTGCAAAGGGGCTACAGGGCTGACAAGAGTCGAGTACAGCCTAATGGAGCCTATTAGAGTCTAGTAAGGCATAGAACACCCTAGTTTAGCCTATTCCAGCCGGACCCAGCCCTGTATAGCCTAGTACAGTCGTCTAACTCCCCAAATACCCTATAGGCTATTCTCCCACTGGGCTGGACTTGGGTGTGCTGGAATGTGCTGGGCTGTGCTGGGCTCTGGTGGGCTGTGCTGGGCTCTGGTGGGCTGTGCTGGGCTCTGTTAGGTTGTACGGGGCAATACTGCACTATAGCCTAGAAATGTTCATGTAAAAATATTGCCGGTGGACACTGTGTGGGCTGTAATGGGCTCTGGTGGGCTGTGCTGGGCTCTGTTAGGTTGTACAGGGCAGTACTGCACTATAGCTTAGACATTTTCATGTAAAACTATTGCCGGTGGACACAAACTCATGTAAAACTATTGCCCGTGGACACATTGGTTAATCTCAAGTGCAAAGGGGCTACAGGGCTGACAAGAGCCTAGTACAGCCTAATAGAGCCTGTTAGAGTCTAGTAAGGCATAGAACACCCTAGTTTAGCCTATTCCAGCCGGACCCAGCCCTGTATAGCCTAGTACAGTCATCTAACTACCCACATACCCTATAGGCTATTCTCCCACTGGGCTGGACTTGGGTGTTGTGGAATGTGCTGGGCTTTGCTGGGCTCTGGTGGAATGTAATGGGCTCTGGTGGGCTGTGCTGGGCTCTGTTAGGTTGTACGGGGCAGTACTGCACTATAATCTAGAAATAATCATGTAAAACTATTGCCGGTGGACACAAACTCATGTAAAACTATTGCCCGTGGACACATTGGTTAATCTCAAGTGCAAAGGGGCTATAGCGCTGACATGAGCCTAGGACAGCCTAATAGAGCCTATTAGACTCCAGCCTATTCCAGCTGGACCCAGCCCTTTATAGCCTAGTACAGTCGTATAACTACCCCCATAACCTAGGCTATTCTCCCACTGGGCTGGTCTTGGGTGTGCTGGAATGTGCTGGGCTGTGCTGGGCTCTGGTGGACTATAATGGGCTCTGGTGGGCTGTGCTGGGCTCTGTTAGGCTGTACGAGGCAGTACTGCACTATAGCCTAGACATGTTCATGTAAAACTATTGGCCGTGGACACAAACTCATGTAAAACTATTGCCCGTGTACACAGTGGTTAATCTCAATTGCAAAGGGGCTATAGGGCTGACAAGAGCCTAGTACAGCCTAATAGAGCCTATTAGAGTCTAGTAAGGCATAGAACACCCTAGTTTAGCCTATTCCAGCCAGACCCAGCCGTGTATAGCCTAGTACAGTCATCTAACTACCCACATACCCTATAGGCTATTCTCCCACTGGGCTGGACTTGGGTGTGCTGGAATGTGCTGGGCTGTGCTGGGCTCTGGTGGGCTGTAATGGGCTCTGGTGGGCTGTGATGGGCTCTGTTAGGTTGTACGGGGCAATACTGCACTATAGCCTAGACATTTTCATGTAAAACTATTGCCGGTGGACACAAACTCATGTAAAACTATTGCCCGTGGACACATTGGTTAATCTCAAGTGCAAAGGGGCTACAGGGCTGACAAGAGCCTAGTACAGCCTAATAGAGCCTGTTAGAGTCTAGTAAGGCATAGAACACCCTAGTTTAGCCTATTCCAGCCGGACCCAGCCCTGTATAGCCTAGTACAGTCATCTAACTACCCCCATACCCTATGCTATTCTCCCATTGGGCTGAACTTGGGTGTGTTGAAATGTGCTGGGCTTTGCTGGGCTCTGGTGGGCTGTAATGGGCTCTGGTGGGCTGTGCTGGGCTCTGTTAGGTTGTACGGGGCAGTACTGCACTATAGCTTAGACATTTTCATGTAAAACTATTGCCGGTGGACACAAACTCATGTAAAACTATTGCCCGTGGACACATTGGTTAATCTCAAGTGCAAAGGGGCCACAGGGCTGACAAGAGCCTAGTACAGCCTAATAGAGCCTGTTAGAGTCTAGTAAGGCATAGAACACCCTAGTTTAGCCTATTCCAGCCGGACCCAGCCCTGTATAGCCTAGTACAGTCATATAACTACCCACATACCCTATAGGCTATTCTCCCACTGGGCTGGACTTGGGTGTGCTGGAATGTGCTGGGCTGTGCTGGGCTCTGGTGGGCTGTAATGGGCTCTGGTGGGCTGTGCTGGGTTCTGTTAGGTTGTACGGGGCAGTACTGCACTATAGCTTAGACATTTTCATGTAAAACTATTGCCGGTGGACACAAACTCATGTAAAACTATTGCCCGTGGACACATTGGTTAATCTCAAGTGCAAAGGGGCTACAGGGCTGACAAGAGCCTAGTACAGCCTAATAGAGCCTGTTAAGAGTCTAGTAAGGCATAGAACACCCTAGTTTAGCCTATTCCAGCCGGACCCAGCCCTGTATACCCTAGTACAGTCATCTAACTACCCACATACCCTATAGGCTATTCTCCCACTGGGCTGGACTTGGGTGTTGTGGAATGTGCTGGGCTGTGCTGGGCTCTGGTGGGCTGTAATGGGCTCTGGTGGGCTGTGCTGGGCTCTGTTATGTTGTACAGGGCAGTACTGCACTATAGCTTAGACATTTTCATGTAAAACTATTGCCGGTGGACACAAACGCATGTAAAACTATTGCCCGTGGACACATTGGTTAATCTCAAGTGCAAAGGGGCTACAGGGCTGACAAGAGCCTAGTACAGCCTAATAGAGCCTGTTAGAGTCTAGTAAGGCATAGAACACCCTAGTTTAGCCTATTCCAGCCGGACCCAGCCCTGTATACCCTAGTACAGTCATCTAACTACCCACATACCTTATAGGCTATTCTCCCACTGGGCTGGACTTGGGTGTTGTGGAATGTGCTGGGCTGTGCTGGGCTCTGGTGGAATGTAATGGGCTCTGGTGGGCTGTGCTGGGCTCTGTTAGGTTGTACGGGGCAGTACTGCACTATAGCCTAGAAATGTTCATGTAAAACTATTGCCGGTGGACACAAACTCATGTAAAACTATTGCCCGTGGACACAGTGGTTAATCTCAAGTGCAAAGGGGCTACAGCGCTGACATGAGCCTAGGACAGCCTAATAGAGCCTATTAGACTCTAGTATGGGATAGAACATTCTATTTTAGCCTATTCCAGCTGGACCCAACCCTTTATAGCCTAGTACAGTCGTATGACTACCCCCATAACCTAGGCTATTCTCCCACTGGGCTGGTCTTGGGTGTGCTGGAATGTGCTGGGCTGTGCTGGGCTCTGGTGGACTATAATGGGCTCTGGTGGGCTGTGCTGGGCTCTGTTAGGCTGTACGAGGCAGTACTGCACTATAGCCTAGACATGTTCATGTAAAACTATTGGCCGTGGACACAAACTCATGTAAAACTATTGCCCGTGTACACAGTGGTTAATCTCAAATGCAAAGGGGCTACAGGGCTGACAAGAGCCTAGTACAGCCTAATAGAGCCTATTAGAGTCTAGTAAGGCATAGAACACCCTAGTTTAGCCTATTCCAGCCGGACCCAGCCGTGTATAGCCTAGTACAGTCATCTAACTACCCACATACCCTATAGGCTATTCTCCCACTGGGCTGGACTTGGGTGTGCTGGAATTTGCTGGGCTGTGCTGGGCTCTGGTGGGCTGTAATGGGCTCTGGTGGGCTGTGATGGGCTCTGTTAGGTTGTACGGGGCAATACTGCACTATAGCCTAGACATTTTCATGTAAAACTATTGCCGGTGGACACAAACTCATGTAAAACTATTGCCCGTGGACACATTGGTTAATCACAAGTGCAAAGGGGCTACAGGGCTGACAAGAGCCTAGTACAGCCTAATAGAGCCTGTTAGAGTCTAGTAAGGCATAGAACACCCTAGTTTAGCCTATTCCAGCCGGACCCAGCCCTGTATAGCCTAGTACAGTCATCTAACTACCCCCATACCCTATGCTATTCTCCCACTGGGCTGGACTTGGGTGTGCTGGAATGTCCTGGGCTGTGCTGGGCTCTGGTGGGCTGTAATGGGCTCTGGTGGGCTGTGCTGGGCTCTGTTAGGTTGTACGGGGCAATACTGCACTATAGCCTAGATATTTTCATGTAAAACTATTGCCGGTGGACACAAACTCATGTAAAACTATTGCCCGTGGACACATTGGTTAATCTCAAGTGCAAAGGGGCCACAGGGCTGACAAGAGCCTAGTACAGCCTAATAGAGCCTGTTAGAGTCTAGTAAGGCATAGAACACCCTAGTTTAGCCTATTCCAGCCGGACCCAGCCCTGTATAGCCTAGTACAGTCATCTAACTACCCCCATACCCTATGCTATTCTCCCACTGGGCTGAACTTGGGTGTGCTGGAATGTCCTGGGCTGTGCTGGGCTCTGGTGGGCTGTAATGGGCTCTGGTGGGCTGTGCTGGGCTCTGTTAGGTTGTACGGGGCAATACTGCACTATAGCCTAGAAATCTTCATGTAAAACTATTGCCGGTGGACACAAACTCATGTAAAACTATTGCCCGTGGACACATTGGTTAATCTCAAGTGCAAAGGGGCTACAGGGCTGACAAGAGCCTAGTACAGCCTAATGGAGCCTATTAGAGTCTAGTAAGGCATAGAACACCCTAGTTTAGCCTATTACAGCCGGACCCAGCCCTGTATAGCCTAGTACAGTCATCTAACTACCCCCATACCCTATGCTATTCTCCCACTGGGCTGGACTTGGGTGTGCTGGAATGTCCTGGGCTCTGCTGGGCTTTGGTGGGCTGTAATGGGCTCTGTTAGGTTGTACGGGGCAATACTGCACTATAGCCTAGAAATGTTCATGTAAAACTATTGCCGGTGGACACAAACTCATGTAAAACTATTGCCCATTGGTTAATCTTTAGTGCAAAGGGGCTAAAGGGCTGACAAGAGGCTAGTACAGCCTAATAGAGCCTGTTAGAGTCTAGTAAGGCATAGAACACCCTAGTTTAGCCTATTCCAGCCGGACCCAGCCCTGTATAGCCTAGTACAGTCATCTAACTACCCCCATACCCTATGCTATTCTCCCACTGGGCTGGACTTGGGTGTTGTGGAATGTGCTGGGCTGTGCTGGGCTCTGGTGGGCTGTAATGGGCACTGGTGGGCTGTGCTGGGCTCTGTTAGGTTGTAAGGGGCAATACTGCACTATAGCCTAGAAATTTTCATGTAAAACTATTGCCGGTGGACACAAACTCATGTAAAACTATTGCCCGTGGACACATTGGTTAATCTCAAGTGCAAAGGGGCCACAGGGCTGACAAGAGCCTAGTACAGCCTAATAGAGCCTGTTAGAGTCTAGTAAGGCATAGAACACCCTAGTTTAGCCTATTCCAGCCGGACCCAGCCCTGTATAGCCTAGTACAGTCATCTAACTACCCCCATACCCTATGCTATTCTCCCACTGGGCTGAACTTGGGTGTGCTGGAATGTCCTGGGCTGTGCTGGGCTCTGGTGGGCTGTAATGGGCTCTGGTGGGCTGTGCTGGGCTCTGTTAGGTTGTACGGGGCAATACTGCACTATAGCCTAGAAATGTTCATGTAAAACTATTGCCGGTGGACACAAACTCATGTAAAACTATTGCCCGTGGACACATTGGTTAATCTCAAGTGCAAAGGGGCTACAGGGCTGACAAGAGCCTAGTACAGCCTAATGGAGCCTATTAGAGTCTAGTAAGGCATAGAACACCCTAGTTTAGCCTATTCCAGCCGGACCCAGCCCTGTATAGCCTAGTACAGTCATCTAACTACCCACATACCCTATAGGCTATTCTCCCACTGGGCTGGACTTGGGTGTGCTGGAATGTCCTGGGCTGTAGTGGGCTCTGGTGGGCTGTAATGGGCTCTGGTGGGCTGTGCTGGGCTATGTTAGGTTGTACGGGGCAATACTGCACTATAGCCTAGAAATCTTCATGTAAAACTATTGCCGGTGGACACAAACTCATGTAAAACTATTGCCCGTGGACACTTTGGTTAATCTCAAGTGCAAAGGGGCTACAGGGCTGACAAGAGCCTAGTACAGCCTAATGGAGCCTATTAGAGTCTAGTAAGGCATAGAACACCCTAGTTTAGCCTATTACAGCCGGACCCAGCCCTGTATAGCCTAGTACAGTCATCTAACTACCCCCATACCCTATGCTATTCTCCCACTGGGCTGGACTTGGGTGTGCTGGAATGTCCTGGGCTCTGCTGGGCTTTGGTGGGCTGTAATGGGCTCTGTTAGGTTGTACGGGGCAATACTGCACTATAGCCTAGAAATGTTCATGTAAAACTATTGCCGGTGGACACAAACTCATGTAAAACTATTGCCCGTGGACACATTGGTTAATCTTTAGTGCAAAGGGGCTAAAGGGCTGACAAGAGGCTAGTACAGCCTAATAGAGCCTGTTAGAGTCTAGTAAGGCATAGAACACCCTAGTTTAGCCTATTCCAGCCGGACCCAGCCCTGTATAGCCTAGTACAGTCATCTAACTACCCCCATACCCTATGCTATTCTCCCACTGGGCTGGACTTGGGTGTTGTGGAATGTGCTGGGCTGTGCTGGGCTCTGGTGGGCTGTAATGGGCACTGGTGGGCTGTGCTGGGCTCTGTTAGGTTGTAAGGGGCAATACTAAACTATAGCCTAGAAATTTTCATGTAAAACTATTGCCGGTGGACACAAACTCATGTAAAACTATTGCCCGTGGACACATTGGTTAATCTCAAGTGCAAAGGGGCCACAGGGCTGACAAGAGCCTAGTACAGCCTAATAGAGCCTGTTAGAGTCTAGTAAGGCATAGAACACCCTAGTTTAGCCTATTCCAGCCGGACCCAGCCCTGTATAGCCTAGTACAGTCATCTAACTACCCCCATACCCTATGCTATTCTCCCACTGGGCTGAACTTGGGTGTGCTGGAATGTCCTGGGCTGTGCTGGGCTCTGGTGGGCTGTAATGGGCTCTGGTGGGCTGTGCTGGGCTCTGTTAGGTTGTACGGGGCAATACTGCACTATAGCCTAGAAATGTTCATGTAAAACTATTGCCGGTGGACACAAACTCATGTAAAACTATTGCCCGTGGACACATTGGTTAATCTCAAGTGCAAAGGGGCTACAGGGCTGACAAGAGCCTAGTACAGCCTAATGGAGCCTATTAGAGTCTAGTAAGGCATAGAACACCCTAGTTTAGCCTATTCCAGCCGGACCCAGCCCTGTATAGCCTAGTACAGTCATCTAACTACCCACATACCCTATAGGCTATTCTCCCACTGGGCTGGACTTGGGTGTGCTGGAATGTCCTGGGCTGTAGTGGGCTCTGGTGGGCTGTAATGGGCTCTGGTGGGCTGTGCTGGGCTCTGTTAGGTTGTACGGGGCAATACTGCACTATAGCCTAGAAATCCTCATGTAAAACTATTGCCGGTGGACACAAACTCATGTAAAACTATTGCCCGTGGACACATTGGTTAATCTCAAGTGCAAAGGGGCTACAGGGCTGACAAGAGCCTAGTACAGCCTAATGGAGCCTATTAGAGTCTAGTAAGGCATAGAACACCCTAGTTTAGCCTATTACAGCCGGACCCAGCCCTGTATAGCCTAGTACAGTCATCTAACTACCCCCATACCCTATGCTATTCTCCCACTGGGCTGGACTTGGGTGTGCTGGAATGTCCTGGGCTCTGCTGGGCTTTGGTGGGCTGTAATGGGCTCTGTTAGGTTGTACGGGGCAATACTGCACTATAGCCTAGAAATGTTCATGTAAAACTATTGCCGGTGGACACAAACTCATGTAAAACTATTGCCCGTGGACACATTGGTTAATCTTTAGTGCAAAGGGGCTAAAGGGCTGACAAGAGGCTAGTACAGCCTAATAGAGCCTTTTAGAGTCTAGTAAGGCATAGAACACCCTAGTTTAGCCTATTCCAGCTGGACCCAGCCCTGTATAGCCTAGTACAGTCATCTAACTACCCCCATACCCTATGCTATTCTCCCACTGGGCTGGACTTGGGTGTTGTGGAATGTGCTGGGCTGTGCTGGGCTCTGGTGGGCTGTAATGGGCACTGGTGGGCTGTGCTGGGCTCTGTTAGGTTGTAAGGGGCAATACTGCACTATAGCCTAGAAATGTTCATGTAAAACTATTGCCGGTGGACACAAACTCATGTACAACTATTGCCCGTGGACACATTGGTTAATATCAAGTGCAAAGGGGCCACAGGGCTGACAAGAGCCTAGTACAGCCTAATAGAGCCTGTTAGAGTCTAGTAAGGCATAGAACACCCTAGTTTAGCCTATTCCAGCCGGACCCAGCCCTGTATAGCCTAGTACAGTCATCTAACTACCCCCATACCCTATGCTATTCTCCCACTGGGCTGAACTTGGGTGTGCTGGAATGTCCTGGGCTGTGCTGGGCTCTGGTGGGCTGTAATGGGCTCTGGTGGGCTGTGCTGGGCTCTGTTAGGTTGTACGGGGCAATACTGCACTATAGCCTAGAAATGTTCATGTAAAACTATTGCCGGTGGACACAAACTCATGTAAAACTATTGCCCGTGGACACATTGGTTAATCTCAAGTGCAAAGGGGCTACAGGGCTGACAAGAGCCTAGTACAGCCTAATGGAGCCTATTAGAGTCTAGTAAGGCATAGAACACCCTAGTTTAGCCTATTCCAGCCGGACCCAGCCCTGTATAGCCTAGTACAGTCATCTAACTACCCACATACCCTATAGGCTATTCTCCCACTGGGCTGGACTTGGGTGTGCTGGAATGTCCTGGGCTGTAGTGGGCTCTGGTGGGCTGTAATGGGCTCTGGTGGGCTGTGCTGGGCTCTGTTAGGTTGTACGGGGCAATACTGCACTATAGCCTAGAAATCCTCATGTAAAACTATTGCCGGTGGACACAAACTCATGTAAAACTATTGCCCGTGGACACATTGGTTAATCTCAAGTGCAAAGGGGCTACAGGGCTGACAAGAGCCTAGTACAGCCTAATGGAGCCTATTAGAGTCTAGTAAGGCATAGAACACCCTAGTTTAGCCTATTACAGCCGGACCCAGCCCTGTATAGCCTAGTACAGTCATCTAACTACCCCCATACCCTATGCTATTCTCCCACTGGGCTGGACTTGGGTGTGCTGGAATGTCCTGGGCTCTGCTGGGCTTTGGTGGGCTGTAATGGGCTCTGTTAGGTTGTACGGGGCAATACTGCACTATAGCCTAGAAATGTTCATGTAAAACTATTGCCGGTGGACACAAACTCATGTAAAACTATTGCCCGTGGACACATTGGTTAATCTTTAGTGCAAAGGGGCTAAAGGGCTGACAAGAGGCTAGTACAGCCTAATAGAGCCTTTTAGAGTCTAGTAAGGCATAGAACACCCTAGTTTAGCCTATTCCAGCTGGACCCAGCCCTGTATAGCCTAGTACAGTCATCTAACTACCCCCATACCCTATGCTATTCTCCCACTGGGCTGGACTTGGGTGTTGTGGAATGTGCTGGGCTGTGCTGGGCTCTGGTGGGCTGTAATGGGCACTGGTGGGCTGTGCTGGGCTCTGTTAGGTTGTAAGGGGCAATACTGCACTATAGCCTAGAAATGTTCATGTAAAACTATTGCCGGTGGACACAAACTCATGTACAACTATTGCCCGTGGACACATTGGTTAATATCAAGTGCAAAGGGGCCACAGGGCTGACAAGAGCCTAGTACAGCCTAATAGAGCCTGTTAGAGTCTAGTAAGGCATAGAACACCCTAGTTTAGCCTATTCCAGCCGGACCCAGCCCTGTATAGCCTAGTACAGTCATCTAACTACCCCCATACCCTATGCTATTCTCCCACTGGGCTGAACTTGGGTGTGCTGGAATGTCCTGGGCTGTGCTGGGCTCTGGTGGGCTGTAATGGGCTTTGGTGGGCTGTGCTGGGCTCTGTTAGGTTGTACGGGGCAATACTGCACTATAGCCTAGAAATGTTCATGTAAAACTATTGCCGGTGGACACAAACTCATGTAAAACTATTGCCCGTGGACACATTGGTTAATCTCAAGTGCAAAGGGGCTACAGGGCTGACAAGAGCCTAGTACAGCCTAATGGAGCCTATTAGAGTCTAGTAAGGCATAGAACACCCTAGTTTAGCCTATTCCAGCCGGACCCAGCCCTGTATAGCCTAGTACAGTCATCTAACTACCCACATACCCTATAGGCTATTCTCCCACTGGGCTGGACTTGGGTGTGCTGGAATGTCCTGGGCTGTAGTGGGCTCTGGTGGGCTGTAATGGGCTCTGGTGGGCTGTGCTGGGCTCTGTTAGGTTGTACGGGGCAATACTGCGCTATAGCCTAGATATTTTCATGTAAAACTATTGCCCGTGGACACATTGGTTAATCTCAAGTGCAAAGGGGCTACAGGGCTGACAAGAGCCTAGTACAGCCTAATAGAGCCTGTTAGAGTCTAGTAAGGCATAGAACACCCTAGTTTAGCCTATTCCAGCCGGACCCAGCCCTGTATAGCCTAGTACAGTCATCTAACTACCCCCATACCCTATGCTATTCTCCCACTGGGCTGGACTTGGGTGTGCTGGAATGTCCTGGGCTCTGCTGGGCTCTGGTGGGCTGTAATGGGCTCTGTTAGGTTGTACGGGGCAATACTGCACTATAGCCTAGAAATTTTCATGTAAAACTATTGCCGGTGGACACAAACTCATGTAAAACTATTGCCCGTGGACACATTGGTTAATCTCAAGTGCAAAGGGGCTACAGGGCTGACAAGAGCCTAGTACAGCCTAATGGAGCCTATTAGAGTCTAGTAAGGCATAGAACACCCTAGTTTAGCCTATTCCAGCCGGACCCAGCCCTGTATAGCCTAGTACAGTCATCTAACTACCCCCATACCCTATGCTATTCTCCCACTGGGCTGGACTTGGGTGTTGTGGAATGTGCTGGGCTGTGCTGGGCTCTGGTGGGCTGTAATGGGCTCTGGTGGGCTGTGCTGGGCTCTGTTAGGTTGTACGGGGCAATACTGCACTATAGCCTAGAAATTTTCATGTAAAACTATTGCCGGTGGACACAAACTCATGTAAAACTATTGCCCGTGGACACATTGGTTAATCTCAAGTGCAAAGGGGCTACAGGGCTGACAAGAGCCTAGTACAGCCTAATAGAGCCTATTAGAGTCTAGTAAGGCATAGAACACCCTAGTTTAGCCTATTCCAGCCGGACCCAGCCCTGTATAGCCTAGTACAGTCATCTAACTACCCACATACCCTATAGGCTATGCTCCCACTGGGCTGGACTTGGGTGTGCTGGAATGTCCTGGGCTGTAGTGGGCTCTGGTGGGCTGTAATGGGCTCTGGTGGGCTGTGCTGGGCTCTGTTAGGTTGTACGGGGCAATACTGCGCTATAGCCTAGAAATGTTCATGTAAAACTATTGCCGGTGGACACAAACTCATGTAAAACTATTGCCCGTGGACACATTGGTTAATCTCAAGTGCAAAGGGGCTACAGGGCTGACAAGAGCCTAGTACAGCCTAATAGAGCCTGTTAGAGTCTAGTAAGGCATAGAACACCCTAGTTTAGCCTATTCCAGCCGGACCCAGCCCTGTATAGCCTAGTACAGTCATCTAACTACCCCCATACCCTATGCTATTCTCCCACTGGGCTGGACTTGGGTGTGCTGGAATGTCCTGGGCTCTGCTGGGCTCTGGTGGGCTGTAATGGGCTCTGTTAGGTTGTACGGGGCAATACTGCACTATAGCCTAGAAATGTTCATGTAAAACTATTGCCGGTGGACACAAACTCATGTAAAACTATTGCCCGTGGACACATTGGTTAATCTCAAGTGCAAAGGGGCTACAGGGCTGACAAGAGCCTAGTACAGCCTAATGGAGCCTATTAGAGTCTAGTAAGGCATAGAACACCCTAGTTTAGCCTATTCCAGCCGGACCCAGCCCTGTATAGCCTAGTACAGTCATCTAACTACCCCCATACCCTATGCTATTCTCCCACTGGGCTGGACTTGGGTGTTGTGGAATGTGCTGGGCTGTGCTGGGCTCTGGTGGGCTGTAATGGGCTCTGGTGGGCTGTGCTGGGCTCTGTTAGGTTGTACGGGGCAATACTGCACTATAGCTTAGAAATTTTCATGTAAAACTATTGCCGGTGGACACAAACTCATGTAAAACTATTGCCCGTGGACACATTGGTTAATCTCAAGTGCAAAGGGGCCACAGGGCTGACAAGAGCCTAGTACAGCCTAATAGAGCCTGTTAGAGTCTAGTAAGGCATAGAAAACCCTAGTTTAGCCTAATCCAGCCGGACCCAGCCCTGTATAGCCTAGTACAGTCATCTAACTACCCCCAAACCCTATGCTATTCTCCCACTGGGCTGGACTTGGGTGTGCTGGAATGTCCTGGGCTCTGCTGGGCTCTGGTGGGCTGTAATGGGCTCTGGTGGGCTGTGCTGGGCTCTGTTAGGTTGTACGGGGCAATACTGCACTATAGCTTAGAAATTTTCATGTAAAACTATTGCCGGTGGACACAAACTCATGTAAAACTATTGCCCGTGGACACATTGGTTAAATCAAGTGCAAAGGGGCCACAGGGCTGACAAGAGGCTAGTACAGCCTAATAGAGCCTGTTAGAGTCTAGTAAGGCATAGAACACCCTAGTTTAGCCTATTCCAGCCGGACCCAGCCCTGTATAGCCTAGTACAGTCATCTAACTACCCCCATACCCTATGCTATTCTCCCACTGGGCTGGATTTGGGTGTGCTGGAATGTCCTGGGCTGTGCTGGGCTCTGGTGGGCTGTAATGGGCTCTTGTGGGCTGTGCTGGGCTCTGTTAGGTTGTACGGGGCAATACTGCACTATAGCCTAGATATTTTCATGTAAAACTATTGCCCGTTGACACATTGGTTAATCTCAAGTGCAAAGGGGCCACAGGGCTGACAAGAGCCTAGTACAGCCTAATAGAGCCTGTTAGAGTCTAGTAAGGCATAGAACACCCTAGTTTAGCCTATTCCAGCCGGACCCAGCCCTGTATAGCCTAGTACAGTCATCTAACTACCCCCATACCCTAAGCTATTCTCCCACTGGGCTGGACTTGGGTGTGCTGGAATGTCATGGGCTGTGCTGGGCTCTGGTGGGCTGTAATGGGCTCTGGTGGGCTGTGCTGGGCTCTGTTAGGTTGTACGGGGTAATACTGCACTATAGCCTAGAAATGTTCATGTAAAACTATTGCCGGTGGACACAAACTCATGTAAAACTATTGCCCGTGGACACATTGGTTAATCTCAAGTGCAAAGGGGCTACAGGGCTGACAAGAGCCTAGTACAGCCTAATGGAGCCTATTAGAGTCTAGTAAGGCATAGAACACCCTAGTTTAGCCTATTCCAGCCGGACCCAGCCCTGTATAGCCTAGTACAGTCATCTAACTACCCCCATACCCTATGCTATTCTCCCACTGGGCTGGACTTGGGTGTTGTGGAATGTGCTGGGCTGTGCTGGGCTCTGGTGCGCTGTAATGGGCTCTGGTGGGCTGTGCTGGGCTCTGTTAGGTTGTACGGGGCAATACTGCACTATAGCTTAGAAATTTTCATGTAAAACTATTGCCGGTGGACACAAACTCATGTAAAACTATTGCCCGTGGACACATTGGTTAATCTCAAGTGCAAAGGGGCCACAGGGCTGACAAGAGCCTAGTACAGCCTAATAGAGCCTGTTAGAGTCTAGTAAGGCATAGAACACCCTAGTTTAGCCTATTCCAGCCGGACCCAGCCCTGTATAGCCTAGTACAGTCATCTAACTACCCCCATACCCTAAGCTATTCTCCCACTGGGCTGGACTTGGGTGTGCTGGAATGTCCTGGGCTGTGCTGGGCTCTGGTGGGCTGTAATGGGCTCTGGTGGGCTGTGCTGGGCTCTGTTAGGTTGTACGGGGTAATACTGCAATATAGCCTAGAAATGTTCATGTAAAACTATTGCCGGTGGACACAAACTCATGTAAAACTATTGCCCGTGGACACATTGGTTAATCTCAAGTGCAAAGGGGCTACAGGGCTGACAAGAGCCTAGTACAGCCTAATGGAGCCTATTAGAGTCTAGTAAGGCATAGAACACCCTAGTTTAGCCTATATCAGCCGGACCCAGCCCTGTATAGCCTAGTACAGTCATCTAACTACCCACATACCCTATAGGCTATTCTCCCACTGGGCTGGACTTGGGTGTGCTGGAATGTCCTGGGCTGTAGTGGGCTCTGGTGGGCTGTAATGGGCTCTGGTGGGCTGTGCTGGGCTCTGTTAGGTTGTACGGGGCAATACTGCGCTATAGCCTAGAAATTTTCATGTAAAACTATTGCCGGTGGACACAAACTCATGTAAAACTATTGCCCGTGGACACATTGGTTAATCTCAAGTGCAAAGGGGCTACAGGGCTGACAAGAGCCTAGTACAGCCTAATAGAGCCTGTTAGAGTCTAGTAAGGCATAGAAAACCCTAGTTTAGCCTATTCCAGCCGGACCCAGCCCTGTATAGCCTAGTACAGTCATCTAACTACCCCCATACCCTATGCTATTCTCCCACTGGGCTGGACTTGGGTGTGCTGGAATGTCCTGGGCTCTGCTGGGCTCTGGTGGGCTGTAATGGGCTCTGTTAGGTTGTACGGGGCAATACTGCACTATAGCCTGGACATTTTCATGTAAAACTATTGCCGGTGGACACAAACTCATGTAAAACTATTGCCCGTGGACATATTGGTTAATCTCAAGTGCAAAGGGGCCACAGGGCTGACAAGAGCCTAGTACAGCCTAATAGAGCCTGTTAAAGTCTAGTAAGGCATAGAACACCCTAGTTTAGCCTATTCCAGCCGGACCCAGCCCTATATAGCCTAGTACAGTCATCTAACTACCCCCATACCCTATGCTATTCTCCCACTGGGCTGAACTTGGGTGTGCTGGAATGTCCTGGGCTGTGCTGGGCTCTGGTGGGCTGTAATGGGCTCTGGTGGAGTGTGCTGGGCTCTGTTAGGTTGTACGGGGCAATACTGCACTATAGCCTAGAAATCTTCATGTAAAACTATTGCCGGTGGACACAAACTCATGTAAAACTATTGCCCGTGGACACATTGGTTAATCTCAAGTGCAAAGGGGCTACAGGGCTGACAAGAGCCTAGTACAGCCTAATGGAGCCTATTAGAGTCTAGTAAGGCATAGAACACCCTAGTTTAGCCTATTACAGCCGGACCCAGCCCTGTATAGCCTAGTACAGTCATCTAACTACCCCCATACCCTATGCTATTCTCCCACTGGGCTGGACTTGGGTGTGCTGGAATGTCCTGGGCTCTGCTGGGCTTTGGTGGGCTGTAATGGGCTCTGTTAGGTTGTACGGGGCAATACTGCACTATAGCCTAGAAATGTTCATGTAAAACTATTGCCGGTGGACACATTGGTTAATCTCAAGTGCAAAGGGGCCACAGGGCTGACAAGAGCCTAGTACAGCCTAATAGAGCCTGTTAGAGTCTAGTAAGGCATAGAACACCCTAGTTTAGCCTATTCCAGCCGGACCCAGCCCTGTATAGCCTAGTACAGTCATCTAACTACCCCCATACCCTATGCTATTCTCCCACTGGGCTGAACTTGGGTGTGCTGGAATGTCCTGGGCTGTGCTGGGCTCTGGTGGGCTGTAATGGGCTCTGGTGGGCTGTGCTGGGCTCTGTTAGGTTGTACGGGGCAATACTGCACTATAGCCTAGAAATGTTCATGTAAAACTATTGCCGGTGGACACAAACTCATGTAAAACTATTGCCCGTGGACATATTGGTTAATCTCAAGTGCAAAGGGGCTACAGGGCTGACAAGAGCCTAGTACAGCCTAATGGAGCCTATTAGAGTCTAGTAAGGCATAGAACACCCTAGTTTAGCCTATTCCAGCCGGACCCAGCCCTGTATAGCCTAGTACAGTCATCGAACTACCCACATACCCTATAGGCTATTCTCCCACTGGGCTGGACTTGGGTGTGCTGGAATGTCCTGGGCTGTAGTGGGCTCTGGTGGGCTGTAATGGGCTCTGGTGGGCTGTGCTGGGCTCTGTTAGGTTGTACGGGGCAATACTGCGCTATAGCCTAGAAATTTTCATGTAAAACTATTGCCGGTGGACACAAACTCATGTAAAACTATTGCCCGTGGACACATTGGTTAATCTCAAGTGCAAAGGGGCTACAGGGCTGACAAGAGCCTAGTACAGCCTAATAGAGCCTGTTAGAGTCTAGTAAGGCATAGAACACCCTAGTTTAGCCTATTCCAGCCGGACCCAGCCCTGTATAGCCTAGTACAGTCATCTAACTACCCCCATACCCTATGCTATTCTCCCACTGGGCTGGACTTGGGTGTGCTGGAATGTCCTGGGCTCTGCTGGGCTCTGGTGGGCTGTAATGGGCTCTGGTGGGCTGTGCAGGGCTCTGTTAGGTTGTACGGGGCAATACTGCACTATAGCCTAGAAATTTTCATGTAAAACTATTGCCGGTGGACACAAACTCATGTAAAACTATTGCCCGTGGACACATTGGTTAATCTCAAGTGCAAAGGGGCCACAGGGCTGACAAGAGGCTAGTACAGCCTAATAGAGCCTGTTAGAGTCTAGTAAGGCATAGAACACCCTAGTTTAGCCTATTCCAGCCGGACCCAGCCCTGTATAGCCTAGTACAGTCATCTAACTACCCCCATACCCTATGCTATTCTCCCACTGGGCTGGACTTGGGTGTGCTGGAATGTCCTGGGCTGTGCTGGGCTCTGGTGGGCTGTAATGGGCTCTGGTGGGCTGTGCTGGGCTCTGTTAGGTTGTACGGGGCAATACTGCACTATAGCCTAGATATTTTCATGTAAAACTATTGCCGGTGGACACAAACTCATGTAAAACTATTGCCCGTGGACACATTGGTTAATCTCAAGTGCAAAGGGGCCACAGGGCTGACAAGAGCCTAGTACAGCCTAATAGAGCCTGTTAGAGTCTAGTAAGGCATAGAACACCCTAGTTTAGCCTATTCCAGCCGGACCCAGCCCTGTATAGCCTAGTACAGTCATCTAACTACCCCCATACCCTAAGCTATTCTCCCACTGGGCTGAACTTGGGTGTGCTGGAATGTCCTGGGCTGTGCTGGACTCTGGTGGGCTGTAATGGGCTCTGGTGGGCTGTGCTGGGCTCTGTTAGGTTGTACGGGGCAATACTGCACTATAGCCTAGAAATGTTCATGTAAAACTATTGCCGGTGGACACAAACTCATGTAAAACTATTGCCCGTGGACACATTGGTTAATCTCAAGTGCAAAGGGGCTACAGGGCTGACAAGAGCCTAGTACAGCCTAATGGAGCCTATTAGAGTCTAGTAAGGCATAGAACACCCTAGTTTAGCCTATATCAGCCGGACCCAGCCCTGTATAGCCTAGTACAGTCATCTAACTACCCACATACCCTATAGGCTATTCTCCCACTGGGCTGGACTTGGGTGTGCTGGAATGTCCTGGGCTGTAGTGGGCTCTGGTGGGCTGTAATGGGCTCTGGTGGGCTGTGCTGGGCTCTGTTAGGTTGTACGGGGCAATACTGCGCTATAGCCTAGAAATTTTCATGTAAAACTATTGCCGGTGGACACAAACTCATGTAAAACTATTGCCCGTGGACACATTGGTTAATCTCAAGTGCAAAGGGGCTACAGGGCTGACAAGAGCCTAGTACAGCCTAATAGAGCCTGTTAGAGTCTAGTAAGGCATAGAAAACCCTAGTTTAGCCTATTCCAGCCGGACCCAGCCCTGTATAGCCTAGTACAGTCATCTAACTACCCCCATACCCTATGCTATTCTCCCACTGGGCTGGACTTGGGTGTGCTGGAATGTCCTGGGCTCTGCCGGGCTCTGGTGGGCTGTAATGGGCTCTGTTAGGTTGTACGGGGCAATACTGCACTATAGCCTAGACATTTTCATGTAAAACTATTGCCGGTGGACACAAACTCATGTAAAACTATTGCCCGTGGACATATTGGTTAATCTCAAGTGCAAAGGGGCCACAGGGCTGACAAGAGCCTAGTACAGCCTAATAGAGCCTGTTAAAGTCTAGTAAGGCATAGAACACCCTAGTTTAGCCTATTTCAGCCGGACCCAGCCCTATATAGCCTAGTACAGTCATCTAACTACCCCCATACCCTATGCTATTCTCCCACTGGGCTGAACTTGGGTGTGCTGGAATGTCCTGGGCTGTGCTGGGCTCTGGTGGGCTGTAATGGGCTCTGGTGGAGTGTGCTGGGCTCTGTTAGGTTGTACGGGGCAATACTGCACTATAGCCTAGAAATCTTCATGTAAAACTATTGCCGGTGGACACAAACTCATGTAAAACTATTGCCCGTGGACACATTGGTTAATCTCAAGTGCAAAGGGGCTACAGGGCTGACAAGAGCCTAGTACAGCCTAATGGAGCCTATTAGAGTCTAGTAAGGCATAGAACACCCTAGTTTAGCCTATTACAGCCGGACCCAGCCCTGTATAGCCTAGTACAGTCATCTAACTACCCCCATACCCTATGCTATTCTCCCACTGGGCTGGACTTGGGTGTGCTGGAATGTCCTGGGCTCTGCTGGGCTTTGGTGGGCTGTAATGGGCTCTGTTAGGTTGTACGGGGCAATACTGCACTATAGCCTAGAAATGTTCATGTAAAACTATTGCCGGTGGACACAAACTCATGTAAAACTATTGCCCGTGGACACATTGGTTAATCTTTAGTGCAAAGGGGCTAAAGGGCTGACAAGAGGCTAGTACAGCCTAATAGAGCCTGTTAGAGTCTAGTAAGGCATAGAACACCCTAGTTTAGCCTATTCCAGCCGGACCCAGCCCTGTATAGCCTAGTACAGTCATCTAACTACCCCCATACCCTATGCTATTCTCCCACTGGGCTGGACTTGGGTGTTGTGGAATGTGCTGGGCTGTGCTGGGCTCTGGTGGGCTGTAATGGGCACTGGTGGGCTGTGCTGGGCTCTGTTAGGTTGTAAGGGGCAATACTGCACTATAGCCTAGAAATTTTCATGTAAAACTATTGCCGGTGGACACAAACTCATGTAAAACTATTGCCCGTGGACACATTGGTTAATCTCAAGTGCAAAGGGGCCACAGGGCTGACAAGAGCCTAGTACAGCCTAATAGAGCCTGTTAGAGTCTAGTAAGGCATAGAACACCCTAGTTTAGCCTATTCCAGCCGGACCCAGCCCTGTATAGCCTAGTACAGTCATCTAACTACCCCCATACCCTATGCTATTCTCCCACTGGGCTGAACTTGGGTGTGCTGGAATGTCCTGGGCTGTGCTGGGCTCTTCAGGGCTGTAATGGGCTCTGGTGGGCTGTGCTGGGCTCTGTTAGGTTGTACGGGGCAATACTGCACTATAGCCTAGAAATGTTCATGTAAAACTATTGCCGGTGGACACAAACTCATGTAAAACTATTGCCCGTGGACACATTGGTTAATCTCAAGTGCAAAGGGGCTACAGGGCTGACAAGAGCCTAGTACAGCCTAATGGAGCCTATTAGAGTCTAGTAAGGCATAGAACACCCTAGTTTAGCCTATATCAGCCGGACCCAGCCCTGTATAGCCTAGTACAGTCATCTAACTACCCACATACCCTATAGGCTATTCTCCCACTGGGCTGGACTTGGGTGTGCTGGAATGTCCTGGGCTGTAGTGGGCTCTGGTGGGCTGTAATGGGCTCTGGTGGGCTGTGCTGGGCTCTGTTAGGTTGTACGGGGCAATACTGCGCTATAGCCTAGAAATTTTCATGTAAAACTATTGCCGGTGGACACAAACTCATGTAAAACTATTGCCCGTGGACACATTGGTTAATCTCAAGTGCAAAGGGGCCACAGGGCTGACAAGAGCCTAGTACAGCCTAATAGAGCCTGTTAGAGTCTAGTAAGGCATAGAAAACCCTAGTTTAGCCTAATCCAGCCGGACCCAGCCCTGTATAGCCTAGTACAGTCATCTAACTACCCCCATACCCTATGCTATTCTCCCACTGGGCTGGACTTGGGTGTTGTGGAATGTGCTGGGCTGTGCTGGGCTCTGGTGGGCTGTAATGGGCTCTGGTGGGCTGTGCTGGGCTCTGTTAGGTTGTACGGGGCAATACTGCACTATAGCCTAGAAATGTTCATGTAAAACTATTGCCGGTGGACACAAACTCATGTAAAACTATTGCCCGTGGACACATTGGTTAATCTCAAGTGCAAAGGGGCTACAGGGCTGACAAGAGCCTAGTACAGCCTAATGGAGCCTATTAGAGTCTAATAAGTCATAGAACACCCTAGTTTAGCCTATATCAGCCGGACCCAGTCCTGTATAGCCTAGTACAGTCATCTAACTACCCACATACCCTATAGGCTATTCTCCCACTGGGCTGGACTTGGGTGTGCTGGAGTGTCCTGGGCTTTAGTGGGCTCTGGTGGGCTGTAATGGGCTCTGGTGGGCTGTGCTGGGCTCTGTTAGGTTGTACGGGGCAATACTGCGCTATAGCCTAGAAATCTTCATGTAAAACTATTGCCGGTGGACACAAACTCATGTAAAACTATTGCCCGTGGACACATTGGTTAATCTCAAGTGCAAAGGGGCTACAGGGCTGACAAGAGCCTAGTACAGCCTAATAGAGTCTGTTAGAGTCTAGTAAGGCATAGAAAACCCTAGTTTAGCCTATTCCAGCCGGACCCAGCCCTGTATAGCCTAGTACAGTCATCTAACTACCCCCATACCCTATGCTATTCTCCCACTGGGCTGGACTTGGGTGTGCTGGAATGTCCTGGGCTCTGCTGGGCTCTGGTGGGCTGTAATGGGCTCTGTTAGGTTGTACGGGGCAATACTGCACTATAGCCTAGACATTTTCATGTAAAACTATTGCCGGTGGACACAAACTCATGTAAAACTATTGCCCGTGGACACATTGGTTAATCTTTAGTGCAAAGGGGCTACAGGGCTGACAAGAGCCTAGTACAGCCTAATAGAGCCTGTTAGAGTCTAGTAGGGCATAGAACACCCTAGTTTAGCCTATTCCAGCCGGACCCAGCCCTGTATACCCTAGTACAGTCATCTAACTACCCACATACCCTATAGGCTATTCTCCCACTGGATTGGACTTGGGTGTTGTGGAATGTGCTGGGTTGTGCTGGGCTCTGGTGGAATTTAATTGGCTCTGGTGGGCTGTGCTGGGCTCTGTTAGGTTGTACGGGGCAGTACTGCACTATAGCCTAGAAATGTTATTGTAAAACTATTGCCGGTGGACACAAACTCATGTAAAACTATTGCCCGTGGACACAGTGGTTAATCTCAAGTGCAAAGGGGCTACAGCGCTGACATGAGCCTAGGACAGCCTAATAGAGCCTATTAGACTCTAGTATGGCATAGAACATTCTATTCTAGCCTATTCCAGCTGGACCCAGCCCTTTATAGCCTAGTACATAACTACCCCCATAACTTAGGCTATTCTCCCACTGGGCTGGTCTTGGGTGTGCTGGAATGTGCTGGGCTGTGCTGGGCTCTGATGGACTATAATGGGCTCTGGTGGGCTGTGCTGGGCTCTGTTAGGCTGTACGAGGCAGTACTGCACTATAGCCTAGACATGTTCATGTAAAAATATTGGCCGTGGACACAAACTCATTTAAAACTATTGCCCGTGTACACAGTGGTTAATCTCAAATGCAAAGGGGCTACAGGGCTGACAAGAGCCTAGTACAGCCTAATAGAGCCTATTAGAGTCTAGTAAGGCATAGAACACCCTAGTTTAGCCTATTCCAGCCGGACCCAGCCCTGTATAGCCTAGTACAGTCATCTAACTACCCACATACCCTATAGGCTATTCTCCCACTGGGCTGGACTTGGGTGTGCTGGAATGTGCTGGGCTGTGCTGGGCTCTGGTGGGCTGTAATGGGCTCTGGTGGGCTGTGATGGGCTTTGTTAGGTTGTACGGGGCAATACTGCACTATAGCCTAGAAATGTTCATGTAAAACTATTGCCGGTGGACACAAACTCATGTAAAACTATTGCCCGTGGACACATTGGTTAATCTCAAGTGCAAAGGGGCTACAGGGCTGACAAGAACCTAGTACAGCCTAATAGAGCCTGTTAGAGTCTAGTAAGGCATAGAACACCCTAGTTTAGCCTATTCCAGCTGGACCCAGCCCCGTATAGCCTAGTACAGTCAACTAACTACCCACATACCCTATAGGCTATTCTCCCACTGGGCCGGACTTGGGTGTGCTGGGCTGCTGGGCTCTGGTGGGCTGTATTGGGCTCTGGTGGGCTGTGCTGGGCTCTGTTAGGCTGTACGGGGCAGTACTGCACTATAGCCTTGACATGTTCATGTAAAACTATTGGCCGTGGACACAAACTCATGTAAAACTATTGCCCGTGGACACAGTGGTTAATTCACACAGCCACCAGCTGGCGACAATTGAGTTAATTGCTTGGAATGTTAGGTGATCAGCTTGCAAACACCTCTCTGAAGATGACAGCATTGGTCTGGCTATAAATATACCTGAACATAGCTGCCTGCAATATCCAAACTGTACTCAAAGATTACACACATTATGCATGAAAATTAATGTTGTTACAAAAATACACACATTATGCATGAAAATTAATGTTGTTAGGAAAATATTAATTATTATTATTCACTGATATTTTCTGAATATTAGATCATTGTTCATTATTGAACATAAAATAAAAATAATTATTGTCCTGCCTCAAACAATGTTTTGTAGCCATTTACAAAATATAGCAGAGACTGTATTAGGAATTGAATTATTCTATTATCAAATGGTTTATTCTTATTGGCACTTCTTAAACAAATAGCTTCTCTCATACAAAATTTCTTGAAGGCTGCAATACCAATAATGAAAGTAGCTATTTTACATGATAGTAATAGTAATAAAGGATAAAGAAATACAATGTGTTTCATTTTCTACCTCACTCAAATCAAAGTATTCACATAATTATGTCTTCCTCTGCTAGCCCCCTGTATCTCTTTTTCATTAGTGGCAGAATGCCACATCATATTTGTGCACAACGTGACCTCTGACTTTTAGATAAATTATATGAAACATATATATATATATATATATATATATATATATATATATATATATATATATATATATATATATATATATATATATATATATATAATATATATATATATAACCACTGTGTCCACGGGCAATAGTTTTACATGAGTTTGTGTCCACCGCCAATAATTTTACATGAACATTTCTAGGCTATAGTGCAGTACTGCCCCGTACAGCCTAACAGAGCCCAGCACAGCCCACCAGAGCCCAATACAGCCCACCAGAGCCCAGCAGTTCATTACATTCCAGCACACCCAAGTCCAGCCCAGTGGGAGAATAGCCTATAGGGCAGTGTTTCCTAACCTTTTTGGTGCCAAGGTACACCTGGCATAGCCAAAAGATCCCAGGGCACACCTAGATATACGGTGTGTGTATTTTATATATATATATATATATATATATATATATATATATATATATATATATATATATATAGTGTGTGTGTGTGTGTGTGTGTGTGTGTGTGTGTGTGTGTGTGTGTGTGTGTGTGTGTGTGTGAGAGAGAGAGATCATAGGGCAGGTATAAAGAAACCTTGACCATTACAAAATGTCTTTGGCCTACAAATATATAAACTTGGGTCAGTGCAATGAATGGAGGAGTCTGATTTCACCTTCCCAGAGTAAAACTTATTTGGAACTAAACCCAATATACTTATAATTATAAAATTACAAAATATAAACTCATATCTGATAATAATATCAAATTATCTGATCCTGATAGCATTATTGTGAACGCATGCGCAGTTGCCCACTACAGACGAAAACCAAAACTCTCGCCCCAAAACAGTCACCCCAGGAAATCCGATAAACGTAACCTCATTAAACTATGCCTAAAACCTAACCTTATTCCTAAACGTAACCTCAGTAAAACTAATAATATGGCTAGCCCTAAACTTATTTCTAACCTTATCCTCAGTCAAAACAAATACAGTGTCAGGAATACAAGAACCGCTGGTCCGCTGCGGCAGCAACGCGGCTTGCGAGAGATTTTCTCTGTGGATTAATTTAACGCCACAAACAACACGGTTGTTGTCGACACAAACACACTGGAGCGACTTAGAAGCACTCTATAAGAAAACTAACAGTTGATTTAAAGTTAGGCCTACATGTGTTTGAATGTTGACATGCGTTCATGGCAGATTATAATATGGGCATTTGACAGCCTCTCTGTTCCTGGTACAGTGGACTTGCCCTGACACTTTCAACAAGTTTAATGTAATCATCATGGTACAGTCTGGCTGTGGCTTTCTTTTTACATTAGGGTATGGGGGTAGTAAGATGACTGTAGTAGGTTATACAGGGCTGGGTCTGGCTGGAATAGAATAAACTAGGGTGTTCTAGGCCTTACTAGACTCTAATAGGCTCTATTAGGCTGTACTAGGCTCTTTTCAGCCCTGTAGCCCCTTTGCACTTGAGATTAACCACTGTGTCCACGGGCAATAGTTTTACATGAGTTTGTGTCCACGGCCAATAGTTTTACATGAACATTTCTACGCTATAGTGCAGCACTGCCCCGTACAGCCTAACAGAGCCCAGCACAGCCCACCAGGGCCCAATACAGCCCACCAGAGCACAGCATTCCCCAGCACACCCAAGTCCAGCCCAGTCTAGCCTTCCCAACTGGGAATAGAAAAGGAGAGGGGGTAGTTGGATGGCTGTACTAGGCTATACAAGGCTGGAATAGGCTAGACAAGGGTGCACCAGGCTGCAATAGGCTCCACCAGGCTCCACCAGAATCCAGGGTCTATTACTGCGCTCTTACACTATTACACATATTACACTATTACACTATTATACTATTACACTTAATGCAATATCACAATATTACACTATTACACATTTTTCACTGTTACACTTTTACACCTATCACACTTATTGTGCTATTATACTATTACACTTATTACACAATTACACTATCACACTATCACACCTATTACACTTATTGTGCTATGATACTATTACACTTATTACACTATTACACTATCACAACTATTACACTATTACACCTATTGCGCTATTAAACTATTACACCTCTTACAATATTACACTTATTACACTATTACACTTATGGTGAACCAGCCATGGACCCCCTAGAAGCCCCGGTGGTCCCCAAACCACACTTTCGGAGCCAGCCATGGACCCCCTTGGAAACCCCTCAGGGACCCCCAGAGGTCCCCGAACCACATTTTGGGAACCAGCCATGGCTGCTCTATGTTGTTGCGAACTAGTCATGGATCCCCTGGAAACCCCAGAGGTCCCTGAACCACACTTTAGGAACCAACCATGGCAGTACAAGGCTGTTTCAAACTCAACCAGGCTGTAGTAGGCGAGACCATGGCTCTCTGCTGCCCCCCATTGAGAAAATGTAGTCGTTACAGAGACTAGGCTTTGTAGACACTAAGAGTGTCCACGCTCCATAGCCAATATGGGAAATGGACCGTGTCGAGTCCACCGGCAGTATGTTGTCCACGGGCCATAGGATTTTCTATTGGGACTCCCTGAAATGGACACCACTTTTATTGTTGTTATTATTATTACCCTTATTATTATTATTATTATTATTATTATTATTATTATTATTATGTATAGTTTTTCTTTATTTTATAACATAGCTAAAACTGCGGATTGACTATTTTTGCTACATTTGTGTGACATTGTCATAGCCCACAACAAAGTATAATGTGGGTGTCAGTTAAAAAAAAAGTTTGGGAATCACTGACAGTCATACAGCAACGAGAAGGGGCATGAAGCGGAGCAGGACAGCAGAATTAGGTTGCGAGACGTCGCAAGCATCCATTCCATAGTTATTGGCAGTTGAATGTAGGTTGTTTCCGCCAAAAAGCAACTGAAAGTTGGAAGTGAATGTGGGTGTTTTTTTTGCAAACATGTGATTTGCTGCTTCTTTGCTTCACTGGGAGTCAAATAGTGACTCTTAGGTTAGCGAACAGCGCCATCTAGCATAAAACCACTGAAAACACAAAATATCGTCATTCTCGTCATTGGCAGTCCGAGGCATAGCAAAACATGACGAGAAATCTCGTCTTTGGCAGTCAAAGAGTTAACCATAATCCTAACCTAATTTTGTTTTGCTTTAATAAAAGGGTTTATTTGTTTTTTCCTTGTTCTTAGCACCGCCACAGTGAATGTATTAGGTACACGCCAGTATGTACCTCCTCATCCCGCACTTTCTCCAGACCACCTTATCTTGCCAAGTTCCAGTCCAGAGCTGGTAAGTTGCCTGAGGTGTGTGTGTGTGTGTGTGTGTGTGTGTGTGTGTGTGTGTGTGTGTGTGTGTGTGTGTGTGCGTGTGTGTGTGTGTGTGTGTGTGCGTGTGCGTGTGCGTGTGCGTGCGTTTGTGCGTTTGTGCGTGTGTGCGTGCGTGCGTAAGAGATGTGTAAGAGAATGAATGAATAGTTTTCTCTTTCGGGATTGTAAGACACAACATAAATAAACAATATCACATTCACTTCCTGGAAACAGAAACAGAAACATAAGCTGCACAAGTAAAACATAATAATAATAATAATAATTTGGTTAATAGCCTTGCCAAAAACTAAAATTAATATACATCACATAATACCTTTGTCCGTCTGTCCCATGCTTTCTCTAAATATTCTGCAAGTGTGAATATCTTATGTTCCAAAAACCATAAAAGTCTCTCTGCGTCACTTAACCATTTCAAATCTAGGTTTTTACACCTATTAGATATGTTTTGACGTAGCTCATGATATCAGGGGCAGTAGAAAATAAAATGGAACTCATTCTCAATATAATTAATGTCACAATAAGTGCAAATCCTCTCTTCTTCTAATACTCCTCTATACCTACCAGTCTCAAGGTGCATTATGTCTTTTGGATAATGAAACAAACATACTTTTCACTAGCATAACAGCTTTTTATCATAATCAGTTTTGGTTTATGCATTATGTCCTGTGACCATTTGTTCTGATGAAACTATAAAGTGTGTCTTTAACCATAGAGATGTTTGCAATGCTGTTATTTTGTCAAGTATAACTGTCAAGTAACACAGGTCTTAGAAGTGTGTGTGTGTGTGTGTGTGTGTGCGTGCGTGCGTGCGTGCGTGCGTGCGTGCGTGCGTGCGTGCGTGCGTGCGTGCGTGCTTATGCTGATAAATTTATGAGATAATAAAAGTCCTCAAGAGGACAGAAATATTAAGAAAATGACAGAAGTGAGGACATTTTACATGGCAGTATCCTACTCAGGGTTTCCGCCAGACAATCTTGGAGCCGGCCACCATGGCCGACAGGATTATATTTTATCGGGCAAAGAATAAATGTATCGGCTATATTATAATTAACGTCACATGCGTGTTTGCAGATACATGCACCAACCAACTGATCATTACACCTCGTTACGTTAGCGCTGCGCTTCTTTCCACTTTATCACAGATGCTGTTTTTATAGTTAACTAAATAATATCTATCTACTCTATCATGCAGAGGTGTTGCGCCAAAAAAAAGAACTGAATAAAGTGGCCGTGGCCCGTGAGTGAACTGCTTGTGCGACTGGCACGTTCGAGCCTTTGCACACGCACCACAAGCTGCGCAGCGTCTCGTCTTTAGTAAAAATCTAAAATACAGTTTTGCTACTCACCAAAACAAAGACTGTTTTATGGAGTTGAAAGCCTACTCTACTTAGTGGCAACACTCGGAGCCCCCCACCTCACGTCTAAAATACACTCTGGTCAATAGAAAAATTCCATTGACCAGATCTGTAGGGGGCGCAGTGGAGTAACCAAAATATGTTTTCCTTTCGGTGAAATATTTTATTTTCTGGCCAAAAGGTGTATTTTAGACATGAGGTGGGGGCTCAAAGTGTTGCCACTAAGTAGAGTAGGCTTTCAAATCCAGTAGTGAGTAGCGAAAGTGTATTTTTTATTTTTCCTGAAGACAAGAGGCTGCGCAGCCTGCGCTCCCACGGGTGTGAGGGGAAAGGAAGGATAACTCCTTCTAACGCTATGGACCAGAGTTACATCTCATTCAACTTTAATATGCCAAACCTAAAGCTTTTGTTTTGTTTTGTTAATGTGATGTCATGATGGCGAAGAAAGTTTACTTGCCTTAAGTTGCCTGCAATCAATGTGTCACCAACTTTCACCACTTTGTCCATTGCAGACAGACAGTCACTGTGTTGTGCTTGTATAATATCCATGACCCATACGATTTCAGGTCCCTGTGTTTTATTATCGTCAATTGGGTCCGGCTTGGTTCAGATTCTATCACCTCGGGAGTCGCTTTATCATAACACCCATAGCAGCGCTGATTAGGAGGAGACGCAGCAGCAGCTGTGTGAAGTTTAATTTGTGCTTCGCCGTATGACGGTGTTGTTGCGTATCGAAAATAGCAGACATTCAAGCTCACTATGCGGCACGTTGCGACGTGTTGTGAGCTTGTAGCTCTGATATTTTCCAACGCGCGTCACCATCGTACGATGAATAGGCTGATGTATAACTGTAGCGCGCATCAGCAGCAGGCTGTCGGGAATGAACCCAGTGAGTCCCACACTGACATTGTGAGAAAACATTAAATGATTATGATGGGTTTTATGAATCGTTGTACTACTTTATCCAAATAATAATATTAATATTAGGTTTAAATGTTAAAATAGCCTATTAACAGCATTTTCCCAACCGGCCACCGTGGCCGGTGATGTTTATAATTAACGGCCAATTAAAATTGTATTGGTCAATGGCCGCATTGGCCGGTAAATACCGGCTAACGGAATCCCTGATCCTACTAACACACTTCACACTGTCCTCAATCCGTGTACCTTTCGTTCAGTTGATTTTCAAAATAAAATCCGAAAATGAATAATGGAAAAATTTGTTGTTTTTTCAATATTTGTATTTTAAAACCAAACCTTCCAGATAAGTGGTAGGTCTATGCCACTGCGGGCACATTAAGTTTAAGTTTAGTTAAGCAACAATACGGAAAACCCTGGGCACCATAAATGTATTTATTTTATATCTAGAATGTATTAAATAGCCTATTTACATTTAGTTCATGGGGGGGGCGTACAGGTCGGGGGATCTTAGTATAATTTGAAATTCAATTCCAATTCACTTTTTAAACAATTATTTTACTGATTTTCCTTTCAGAAACCAAATTAAATATTGCTCCATTTTTCAAATAGTCACTTCCAAATTAAACCTCAGATTATACTAAGATCCCCCGGCCTTTTGGTCGGGGGATCTTAGTATAATTTGAAATTCAATTCCGATTCACTTTTCAAATAATTATTTTACTGATTTTCCTTTCAGAAACCAAATTAAATATTGCTCCATTTTTCAAATAATCACTTCCAAATTAAACCTCAGATTATACTAAGATCCCAAGGTCAGTTGGGGGTATCTTAGTATAATCTGATAATCTGATATTCAATTCAAATTCACATCTGAAAAGTCTATTTTACTGATTTTCCTTTTAGAATCTAAATTAAACATTGCTTCATTTTTCCAATTTTCTAGCCCACAAAAAAATCAGGAAAATGCTCCATTTTTCTGATATTGTGCTTAGTATTTTGGCGTCTTTTGATTTGGGACTGACACTGAGAAAAGCTCAAAATAGGGTTTTTTTCAATTTTTTCATCCCAGAATAAAAATCAAAGAATGTCTATTTTACTGATTTTCCTTTTAGAATCTAAATTAAACATTGCTTCATTTTTCCAATTTTCTAGCCTACCCAAAAATCAGGAAAATGCTCCATTTTTCTGATATTGTGCTTAGTATTTTGGCATCTTTTGATTTGGGACTGACAAAGGAAAACATCTTTATTTGTCTTTGTTTTTCAAAATGTCAGTCATCTTTTAATCTACATTTTTCATCAAAACAAAGATGTCACGTGACCACGTGTTACATCACATGGTCTTTGTCCTTCAAAGTAAAAGTTGTAGTCTAACATGTAAGCAATAGGATCTACAGACAGTCATTAACACCACATCTAATGACTGTATGATGTTGTTTTTAATGCCTTTTCTGTCTTTTTTTTTTAGATCAAAGCTACGGCTCACAAAAGTATGTTGCAAGACTACCAAACCTTTCTGGGACATAAAACCGTAAATCCCTTACAACTATATGCTTGTGGTGTGGAAGCTCCACCAGCAGGGGTCATTCACTTTCCCCTTGTGCCTCCCAACTTCACAGCACCTTAGTAGTTTTACTGAGGTGCTGTCAACCTAACAACCTTTTTGTTCTTCTATACAAATATTTTCTTTCACATCAGGATTTAAAGGACGAGTTCACCCATTTTCAACCTGTCTTCATATAATTGTTCCTCAATAATGCTCATGATAATATGGCACCCATCGAGAGAAAAAAAATCGATGGGGAATCCAAGATAATAGAAACTACAGGCTTTCTATTCCTGTTAGCACGCTATAATGGAAACCATTGTTCTCGCGTTAATAAAAACAAATATATACAATTTTAAATATTGAAGGGAAAAAAATCCTTTCTGTTGAACTGATAATCGGCTGATTCTTTGACCAGATCCGAGAGCCGCTATGAGAAGTAAGTAAAATCAATATGTAAGGCTTAGGCTGTGAAAACCAACTAGGCTGATGAGTTGTCTGATGCTTATCTAAGAGTTAATGTCGCTCGGTTTCACTGATGAACTCCCTTAGCCATGATGTCAGTCCTGATGAACTCCCTTAGGACTTTGATGTTTGTCCTGGACGTTTTGGTTATCTCCATATATGGAGTTCCAGTAGGGGTTCTCTGATGTCAGCGCTAGGTATGTTAGGTATCTCCATGATAATCGTCTAGGAGAGATTCTATGATGTGTTGGAGATTTCAGCTATTTAAACAACAGACAAATTGTGCAATGACATAATTTGTCGTGCGTCCGTCCATTGTATTGGTGAAATTAAGAGCAGACAAGACTGTTAAAATTAAGTGTATTTATTAATCAAGCAGTAAGTTAAAAGTTAGAGAAATGTACTTAACAGAGATCTCTGGGCTCACACTAGCTTTCCTTATCAGCAACAAATTGCATCGAGGTCACCTCACTAAGTCTGAGCCCTCTTATCTGTCCCTAGAGCCCCTATATACTGAAATGTGGGATGGTCTTCAGGTTGGTTCGCCACCTGACTCAGGCATTTCTCTCCAACCTGCATCTTTCTAAGATTAGGGAAGGACAGAAAGGAACAGAAACCACAAATGCATACACATGTACAGACAGATGACCTCTCATCACTTGGCCATCTGACAGTTTTGTCTTCTTTATTGGGACAGCAATTAAACAATAGTAATTAAAGCAATCGCATATTCTTATAATACCAACTAGTATTAACTAAAGCTTTCAGATGTCAGACTTGGGGAGGTTAATTGTCTCCATCTATGGGAATCTCCATTTGGGAAGGTTGTGATCAAATAGGTCACTAAAGTCGGGACTGAATAGGTCATTCATCCCATTAGGTTTCTGGGCACCTTGCCATGATCCACCTTGCGGTGTTATCCATCTATGGCTAATGCTGGCAAGTATGCCCTGAACGTTCTTTATGCTTTCACTGGTAGATGCGTTTCTGAAGTGTCCATAGCCCTCCTATGAGACACAGACTGAGAAGAAAAAAATCACACAATTTTAGCAGGAGCATTAGTGAGGATCTATGAAGATAGGTTGAAAATGGGTGAAGTCGTTCTTTAATGATCATTAGACTAATAACCCATTACCCATTATCAATAAGTAACCCACCTATATCCCAAACTCCCTCCCCAGTCAGAGTTCATAGTTTTATTGAATGTAGAATTATGTGCAGGATGTCATTTGTATATGTGAGGGAACTTAATTTACTGTCTTTCCCTAGGAAAGACAGTAAAAAGTAGGACTGACCGTGGGTAGCTACCTGGGATGTAAGTTGGGGCTTGATCAACCCCGGCTGGGTCACCTGGGCGAGGGTTCATGTTGCGAGACCCGAAACACCCTATGACCCCAGGCTACAACACTGATGATACATCCCAGGTGCATCCATGTGATGTATTCTTTATTGTATGTACTTAATTTAGGAGAGAATATCTCAACTGTTCTTGGCTAATATGACCCCAAGGAACAACTTAGGAACTGTGACTAATTCTCTATCCGGAATGAAATACCCGAAAATGACCACGCTCTTTTTTTAAATGACCATAACCATGCACTACTTCCAACATGGCTCTATCTGCTAAACCTTTGGAGCTACAGATTTACTGAGGTGTTCAAAATGTTCAGAATACTTATGATTAGGGAAACATAGTAAAGTGTAAAATGTATAATTTGATATTTGACAGAACAGCTAAAAGAAACGTATTACTGTCCAGGGCCATAAGGATATTTTTGCGCAAATCAATCTAAGAGCACCACATTTGTCCCAGATGTAACCCAGGGCATGCTCTAATGATTTAGCAAGAGCACCCGAGCCAGCAACCTTCAGGGTCATCATAGTGGCCAAATCCAATATGACCGCCACCTGACAAAGTTTTTAGCTATAACGTTTGAACCACATTTTCAGCTATGAATGCAAACTTGGTGTCTAAATCATGTTTTTTGACAATTAAAAACATGTTTGAATGCTTATCTTTATGATTTAATCTATCTAGAGGACACTAATTTGATTATCACAAATATGGCTACTATGTTCTGAAACAACCAATGTATCTTACGATGTAATTTCATTGAAACAAGAATGATTTAACAGTAGAACTAATTCCTATGATGATAGACCTACAGCTAGAGCTAATACAGTATTTTCAACAATGCTCAGCATAAAGTGTAATACTATATAGTATTACTATTCTATACACCATTGACTAGTATGATATCATACGGTACTAGTCACTAGCCACTGTCAGGATTCATCTACTCTGCTGTGGCCACCACGGCTCTTGCCGGCGTACAGTATATGATGATGACCATATACTCCAATCTTTGGACATGGAAAGTTGATCTTTTCAGGCTCCAAAGTAAGGGTGACCAGAGATTCTTTGAGATACCTGCACTCCTTTTCCCATAGTCAGGGAAGGCTGATGTTGGTCAAATGGTAACCAGGTCCCTTGAGAACTTCCTCCCACCCAAGCTGCACTGATTCAGCATGTCCGAACCTGGGAACCTTACTGGACCCATCTCGCAGATGCCAGTAAAGCTTGCGCCATCCTCCTCCACTGTGGCTGCAAAAGTCATGTAGTGGACACAGCAAATGCTGCAAAACTGGAGTCTGCTGCATCTCGATATTTAGATGTTGTGTGATTAGGACATTAAAAACAATCATCACCCGAGGAATCAAAAGGACTGAGCACATGCAACTGTGTGTGTGTGTGTGTGTGTGTGTGTGTGTGTGTGTGTGTGTGTGTGTGTGTGTGCGTGTGCGTGTGCGTGCGTGTGCGCGCGTGTGCGTGTGTGTGTGTGGTGCAGTATGTATCAGTTATCGCAGAGCTGTTCTGTTGTTGTAACACCAAGACACATTCCTAGCAACGATTTGTTGTTTAGCAATTCACTTTTCAGATTCTAATTTGAACATATTGTTCAAATTCCATACACCTTTGACTATTATGATAGTATTCACTTTATGCTGAGCATTGATGTTATGGTTTGCTGACCAGCTGCTGCTGGAAGTGCCAACTGCACCCACTAAAGTTACCAGGGGTGACCGGGCCTTTGCCGTGGCTGCCCCCTCTGGAATGACTTTCCTTTACGCATCAAAGCAGCCCAGTCATCTTTACTAAAGACTAATTTTTTGTCCTTGGCATTCAGTAACAACTAAAGCAGCCTTACCTTCCTCTATTGGCGCTAATGTTTGTTTGTCTGTGCTTACTCATTGTTTACTATTTTTTTGCTTTGTTTTGCTTTTTACCTGTACAGCACTTTGGTTGACCTGGTCATGTTAAATGTGCTATATAAATAAACCTTGATTTGATTTGATTTGATTTTTAAAAGGGCGTGGTCATTTTCGGGTATTTCGTCCCGAATAGAGAATTAGTCACAGTTCCTAAGTTGTTCCCTGGGGTCATATTAGCCAAGAACAGTTGAGATATTCTCTCCTAAATGAAGTGCACACATATCTTAGCCAGGTCCTAGAAAGTGAATGACCCCTGCTGGTGGAGCTTCCACACCACAAGTATATAGATGTAAGGAGTTTACGGTTTTATGTCCCAGAAAGGTTTTAGTAGTCTTGCAACTTTTGTGAGATGTAGCTTTGATCTAAAAAAAATGACAGAAAATGCATTAAAAAACACATCATACAGTAATTACATGTGGTGTTAATGACTGTCTGTAGATCCTATTGATTACATGTTAGACTACAACTTTTACTTTGAAGGACAAAGACCATGTGCTTTGACCCATGGTCACATGGCTTCTTTGTTTTGATGAAAAAGGTAGACTAAAAGATGACTGACATTTTGAATAATAACCATTCCAGGCTTTTGGATTCC
This sequence comes from Gymnoscopelus braueri, assembly GCF_963280865.1. Taxonomy (NCBI): domain Eukaryota; kingdom Metazoa; phylum Chordata; class Actinopteri; order Myctophiformes; family Myctophidae; genus Gymnoscopelus; species Gymnoscopelus braueri. The sequence continues at coordinate 2,097,305 of NC_137616.1, read as the reverse complement.
AGATGAATTAAGTAAAACAAAGACAAATAAAGAGCTTTTTCCTTTGTCAGTCCCAAATCAAAAAATGCCAAAATACTAATCAGAATATCAGAAAAATGGAGCATTTTCCTGATTTTTTGGTGGGCTAGAAAATTGGATAAATGAAGCCATTATTTGATTTTTGGTCTGGGATGAAAAAACGCCAAAACCTTTTTTAAGAGCTTTTTTTTAGTGTCAGTCCCAAATCAAAAAAAGCCAAAATACTAATGAGAATATCATAAAAATGGGCCATTTTCCAGATTTTAAGGGAAAAAATAAAAGTTTCAAAATGAAGCAATGTTTTATTTAGGATCTGAAACGAAAATCAGTAAAATATACTTTTCAGACGCTTATTCCAATTGAAAAACAAATAATAAATAAGATGCCCTGACTCCAAAAGGGTCGGGGGATCTTAGTATAATTTGAAATTAAATTCTAATTCACTTTTTAAACAATAATTTTACTGATTTTCCTTTCAGAAACCAAATTAAATATTGCTCCATTTTTCAAATAATCACTTCCAAATTAAACCTCAGATTATACTAAGATCCCCCGGGCTTTTGGAGTCAGGGCATCTTATTTATTATTTGTTTTTCAATTGGAATAAGCGTCTGAAAAGTATATTTTACTGATTTTCGTTTCAGATCCTAAATAAAACATTGCTTCATTTTGAAACTTTTCTTTTTTCCCTTAAAATCTGGAAAATGGCCCATTTTTATGATATTCTCATTAGTATTTTGGCTTTTTTTGATTTGGGACTGACACTGAAAAAAAGCTCTTAAAAAAGGTTTTGGCGTTTTTTCATCCCAGACCAAAAATCAAATAATGGCTTCATTTATCCAATTTTCTAGCCCACCAAAAAATCAGGAAAATGCTCCATTTTTCTGATATTCTGATTAGTATTTTGGCATTTTTTGATTTGGGACTGACAAAGGAAAAAGCTCTTTATTTGTCTTTTTTTTTCTTAATTCATCTGGAATCCAAAAGCCTGGAATGGTTATTATTCAAAATGTCAGTCATCTTTTAGTCTACCTTTTTCATCAAAACAAAGAAGCCATGTGACCATGGGTCAAAGCACATGGTCTTTGTCCTTCAAAGTAAAAGTTGTAGTCTAACATGTAATCAATAGGATCTACAGACAGTCATTAACACCACATGTAATTACTGTATGATGTGTTTTTTAATGCATTTTCTGTCATTTTTTTTAGATCAAAGCTACATCTCACAAAAGTATGTTGCAAGACTACTAAAACCTTTCTGGGACATAAAACCGTAAACTCCTTACAACTATATACTTGTGGTGTGGAAGCTCCACCA